>NC_087249.1:26079627-26721672 GCF_037042905.1 Lytechinus pictus
AAGATTTAAAATTTTGTTCTGTAAAATACTGTGAAGTATTAAGCTGCCCACATGGGCCATTTGGGTCAAAGTTTGAGTTAAGATCAGCAGTATTATTATTCAGGTGGTTTTTTATATAAGCATCATAATAGGGGTTTTCTAACGTAGCGCCGTGTTGTAATGAAAGAGACAACAGGTCATCGTTGCATAACGAGCTGAATGGAAAGTCAGACAAATCAGCCGTCGGAGCTGGGAAGAATTACACTAGATACGCTAAAAGAGTAGACACGCCGCCATGCTCTTGCTCCTGTTGCTGTGCAAGATGATTAGTAAAGATGATTTAAACTCATTTGAAAATTCGTGAGGTCTAAGAGAGGCATAATTCTCTTGATTGCGCAAGATTGCATATCATTCAAATACGGCGACTTTGAAGACCCGTAGAAAAAAAATAAGCACATGAACCTATATTATTTTTTGCCTTTTCATAATGCATAGATACCAAAGTAACTCTCTGCAAAATTTGGTGAAAATGACATGGACTTCATTTTAACTGTGGAACGTCCTTAAATGCAGTGGGACCAACCGCGTAGCAAGGATTTCATTTTGGAGGGGGCGGTAAATGCACGCGAAGCGTGCCAACACTTACAGAGCGCGCAAAGCGCGCTCCTTAGGGGATGGGTGCAGGGAGGGGGAGTTTACCCCTCTTGCGCGAAGCGCGAAGCTTTCGGTGTTTCATAAATTAAAATGAAAAGGAGCCGTCTCTCTTGTATCTAGTACCTATATCAGCTCCAATTCAGTTGACTTTATTATTGTGATTTTTAACCTTGTTTTCAAAAGTGATTGTGAACGCACAAAAAAGGGATAAAATGAAGGAAATCAAAATAATAATTACCCCGCGCGAAACGCGGAAGCTAAAGCGTTTTATCAACTTTTTTTTCCAAAAAAAAGGGTCCCGAGATAAGGGTATTCTCTAAGTTAAAATGAATGCTTCCCTTGTAAAGATCAGATTTGATTACAAACAATTTAGCGACAGTGCATATCTTTAACTCGCAAAACAGAGGAGAAGAAGGGTATATGCCGGGAGGAAGATATTCCTCACCGCCCTGAGCAATGAAACTCTGAAATTTCAAAGGGCGGACGTTTCATCAAATGCAGATATCTCTAATACCCCATCGGCTCTAATTCAATTGATTTTCTAAGATTATTAAATTTCAATACAAGGAAAATAGTGCGCAAAAAGTTGAAACTTCTGTTATTTATTCAAATTATATAAAAAAGGATGATTTATTTGACTATTATCCTGTAGCGCTTCATTTTGAATGATAAAGAAACGTAAGTGTAATTCAAAAATTCAAACTAAGGGCGCAAAACAGGACAGGAGATGAATGTGCAGGGAAATGAAGTTTAATAGAATATGATTAAAAATAATAATTGTACTTTTTTTATTTAATACGACACGAATTTTATACCTTCCTCTTTTTAAATTAGGCACCCGTTTGCCCCTAAATTATGGTTGTTTAGTACCCGGTTTAGTAATGAGCTGAAAAGCTGGAGAAGTTGCTTATATGGAGGTGACGGCAGAAATTGATACAATAATTTTACCCGCCCGGAGTCGACCCGACGAGATTAAAGTTGCGCAATCAATTTGAAAAAAAAGGATAACTTCATAAAAATTATACTTCGGACTAACCTTACTCTATGCCCATGGAGCTATAAAACATGTCTGATTCCATGCCCTAATGTATACATTTAAACTGGCAAGAAACACATATAGCTGAGGTGGAAAAACAGGGTTAGATAAAGGATGAGGGGATACAAAGGAGAACTGCAATATTGTCATTTAACCGCGCGCAGCGCGGAAGCAAAATTCATATATATAGATTTAAAGCAAGAGTGAAGGAGTTTCTCTTTTGAGAAAAAAATAAAGAATAAAAAGAAAAACCCACAAAAAGCTACCTTTCTTCCCTTTCCTCCCTTCGCTTTTCCTTTTCTTCTCTCTTTTTTTTTTCTTTTTGGGGACTTTTTTTGGTGGCGACCGCCCCCCCTTGCTACGCGCTTGAGTGGGACCTGTTCAAATTAACAAGGCAACAATAGTCAATACTGACTAGTTTGCCTATTCAAAATAACAACAACAACAACAACAAGCCTTTATAGTCCAGTAGAAAGCAGCGCGTCAAAAAAAATGTCCGTCTGATAGAGGGCTGAATCAATTCTAAATTGTGGTAGTATTCTCAAATAAATATGCATGATGAGAAAGCTCATCCATGATCAAACTTCTATGAAAATGTCATTGAATACACACTCTGTTACGTAACAGTGGTACATTTTAGCCCATTCCAAGTTTGCAGCATTGATGCATTTCTATAGCATGTTATCCCCCATTTTATACATCCTGGATCTGAGCAGGGACATTTCCCTAATCATATCCAGGTTCATCAAATCATAAAGGACAAGAAACATTACAAAAAGTTTGATGATTGATAAGAGGAATCAGTGCACCAACTTGAAAGAAAATGTGAATGACGGATGAGTAAAATAAGCCGAAAAATAAAAGGGTAATCCACTTGTTAATCACCCTTTGCGAAAAGGACCTTTACCAGAGAAAATTTGACTTTTTGTTTATTAAAAAGTTACATTGAATTAACTTGACCTTAGTAGCTTATTAACTGAAAAAATAGTAATGAAAACAAAAATGCAGTCTTGTTGGAATTATGCATGAAACAGACGTGACCCGTTGTCTCAACCATTGTGCATCTCTCGTTATTAAACATGAAATGAAATGTCAAATATTGTTTTTGCCCTTCTGAACATGCTCAAGGTTGTGATTTGATGAGCCTTGTTAGATCATGGAGATTTCCCTGGTCAGATCAGGGAATTTCTTGGTCAGAATGGTCAATGGGGGTTGATATGCTAGAAAGTGCAGAACACACAGTGCTGCATACATGCAGACTTGGAATGGGCTGAAAAGCACTACTGTTACACAGTAGACTGTCAGATGTTTTTTGAAGGTTTGCATGGTGGCATGTACAATCGCAGACGTGGTTTACGGTACACCATGTGGAGTGTTATAGAAACAGTGGATAGAAGAAGAAAAGAAATGGATAGGCGAGAAAGTGGAAATTTGAGAGTAATCTTTCTTGAATGTAGTAGAATGCAGTAGAGAGACTCGACTCTCCTGAATACTCCTGAACACTCTCCTGACATGCCTGAAGACGGACAGTCAACCTGCCCGAAACGTCGAGTCTCTCTACTCGCCGACTCAAGCCAGCATCTCCTCATCCATCCTACTACTCAAGCTGTTTTCAACTCATCAATCTCTTCTGGTTTACATTCCTTTTCAGGACTTCATTCAAGAAAGATTACTCTACTCTCAAATTTCCACTCTCTCGCCTATCCATTTCCTTTCTTCTTCTATCCACTGTTTCTATAACACTCCACATGGTGTACCGTAAACCACATCTGCGACAGTAGACTGTGTATTCAAAACCACTGAAGCGAGACCAATTATTTTTTTTAAAGAAGTTAGAACATGAGATGAGCTTCCTAATTCCATACATTACATTGAGAATAATTTTAATTTTGGTAGTAATTTAGCCGCATATCAGAGGGACATTTTTTTTGGGGGGACGCGCTGTATAATAGGCCATGTAGATGACCTGGAAAAGTTGTTAAGTTGATCGATTTGTGTTCTAGTTGAGTTTTGAAATAAATTTAGCTTGGTTGCCACTTTGCCAACCTTGGGCATTTTTCAAAATTAGCCTAATTAGCATAATCATGTAATTAGCATACTTTGTATAATATGCTACTAATCTTAAACCAGAAAGACTGAAAACATACAAAATACATTTTTATTCTAATGGTTTCTATGACGAGAAATCAATTCATGACCTTAAGTTTTATTTTTGACTGAAGCAATCATCGTAATCAGCGTAATTAGCATAATGGACTAATTAGCATATGTGTTATATATATACCTTTTTGTGAATGAAATCACCAAAACATAGATAATACAGCTATTCTGTGGATTTCTCGTATGACGAGGAATTCATTTCTGACATTGATTTCCCTTTTCATGCAATGAAATTTACATAATTTGCATAATTAGCATAATTCATCAATTAACATATATGTGAAATATATATATATATGTATATAATATTATCTTGTCACTCTATTATCTAGAAAATCTGAAAATATAAATAATACAGCTCTTCTAAGATTTTGTATGACAAGGATTTCATTCATGTCACTATTTTCTCTTTCAAACAAATGTATTTTTAATTGTATTTGTAATGATTAAAAACATAATGAGCTGAATAACATATAGGCCTACACGTGCAATATATATATTTCTTTGCCACTGTATTGTCTAAAAAGTCTGAAAACAAGAATTTTACACCTCTGCTACGGTTCAGGACGAGGAAATCAATTACGAAACTCATTTATTGATCACAATGCATTGTACAGAATTCGTTGTCAAGAATTATCTAGAGAACCTGACAAAATGAATAATATATCGCTTCACACTTTTCTCTGATGAGGAATTCATTTATGACACTATTTTTTTTCCTTTATAGAGTTTATTTGTCATAGTTGATATAATTAACATAATTATTAAAAAACATTGCTTAAAAATCAAAACCATTGCCACAAATTCGCCATATTATACCTTATTCTGTTATTAATGTTTTCATGTTTCTAGATAATAGAGTGACAAAGAAATAAAATTTTACATGTAATTGGTGAATTATGCTAATTAGGTAACTTTCACTGCATAAAAAGGAAAATCATTGTCATAAATGAAATTCTTCTTCATAGAAAATCTCAGAGGAGCTGTATCATTCATGTTTTCAGGTGTTCTAGATCATATAGTGACAGAGAAATAATACATTGCACATGTATATCAATTGGTGAATAATGCTAGTTAAAAAAATTGCCCAACGTTGCCAAAGTGGCAACCAAGCTGAATTTACTTCAAAACCCATCTAGAACACAAATCGACAAAAAACTTGTTTTTCCAGGTGTGGAAGATTTCTCATATTCTCTTGTATATAAAGATTCCCCACTCCAATACATTTCGTTGACTTCTACTTTGTATTTGATTTGATTTTATTTTATTTCAGCATTTTTCCAACAGAAATTATTAACAAACATAATGTACAACATAAAAAAATAGTGATACATTACTTTTTACAAAAATGAATACAAATAATAATTCATTGGCAAAAATGTATATAGATAGTAGTTTGCAATATTATAAGTTGTACTTTGTTGAGTAGACAAAAAAATATGCTGGAGACCGCTACCATAGGCAGTGCTTGACTAGGGTAGCGGCCTCAAACGTAATAGCGAAATAAACAAAAAAGAAAACGAAGTCAAATACAAATCGGGCATTGACTTAAATAAATTATAAACATATATTATTAATACGATATTTACATGCAAGGACCTTGTATGCCTGATATTATGTGCACAGTTGACGTTTTTGCATGCGTTTGTGCATGTGCAAACGTGTGCGTGTGTGCAAATGTATATTTAAAATTGTGTGTGTATGTTGAGAGTGTGTGTGTGTGTGTGTGTCGATATATGAGGGCGTGGGGTAGTATTAATTAGGAATTATTGAATGGTTCCAGGATTACAGCTTGAAATGATAGAAACGTTTGATACTATGACTATACTTTTTTCAATACATGAATTTTTCTGATGTAACAGTTTATGTGATCAGATAGAAATTAAAAATTGACCAAGAAAATTGAAAATTGACCAAGACCCGAAGAACTCTTTTTATATATATTTATAAATTAATCAGAATTGTATTTGAGTATCATAAATTTTTTAAAGGATGATTTGAATGAGTTAAGAGAGGGACATTGTTTTAAGTATTGTGGTAAGGAATTTCAGGTAGGCCCGTTTCATAAAACATTTGCCGCAGCGGCAACTCCCATTTTCTGCGGCAAATCTGTGTTTCTGCGGCAAATCTCAAAACAGCGTCAAGTTTCCGTTTCATAAAACTTTGCCGCAGATACTTTCTGCGGCAAATGACAATTTCAGCGGCAATATTTGACGCAGCTCAAGGAGCTGCGTCAAATGACAATTTCTGCGGCAAATTTGACGCAGCTATTTGAGCTGTGTCAAATATTGCCGCAGAAACAGCTTTTTCATCAAAATACCAACAATTTTGAGGGCCTAAGAGCCATATTGGTCAATTTTTTTGTGATTTTGATTTGATAAATTGCTTTTTGTCATTCTAAATAGAAAATACATGTATTTTTACTCATTGACAAATAAAAAGTAGATATTTATTGAATCACCATTCATTCTTTTTAAAGTCAAATTTATTTCAATAAATAGATTCATAGGGAACATACATTGTGTTCCTGCAAATTTACACTTTCAAAAAAGCTTTTCTTTATCCTGTAAAAGAATGAACAAATGATGTCTCATTTTGTAAAAGATGTTTCCTCATTGGCTTTTGAGTTTCAATAAAATTCATTTCATAAGTGCTGTTGTTGCTGCTGCTGTTGGTTTTTGCTGATGTGTTTGTTGAAACTCTTGCTGAAGTTGTGGTTGCTGTTCCCGGAGTGGTTGTTGGACATCTTGATATTGTTGAGGTTGCCGGTGTGGTTTTTGCACCTCCTGCAGAAATTGTTTACGCTGCTGTTGTTGTTGCTGTTGGTCAATGCTGTCGTTACATCTCCTGTGTGGTTGATGCTGTTTTTGCTCCTGCTGCTGTTCATGTGATTGAAGTACCTGAAATAGAAATTAATTTATAATGCATATAAGCAAGATACCAAAGTTATTCCTAATTTCATTTTCATTGTTAACCCTTAATAGACTGGGGGGGGGGTGGAGGCATTTTTTGATACTTTGCAAGATTTATCAAAATGGACAAGATCCTCAGGCACCCCTTGGGATGATCTACCAGAATAGCCTCACCTAGTAAGGTGTATTTTGTACTCATTACATTCAGTTGATTTTGCATGAACTCAATTCATCAAATGAATGTTAAGGGTCTACCAGTAAAAAATTCTGTGAGCTTCTTCGGGTAATCTTTCTGAGTCATTTTACTCCTTTACTGACAAATTAATAATTAAAAACAAGATGAAGTGAATTTGACAGTAATTTGACATCTTAGATGGTAGTGGTGGGGGTCAATAATTATAGAAATGCAGAATATTCATGTACCAATTTGGCAAGAGAAAGCAAGTCACGCCAATAATTTATTAATATTAATAATCTACCAATGATTGATATTGGTTTGTTATTTTTGCAGCTGAAAAAAAAAGAATTCATCAACACCTCAAACTTAGAGTTTAATTCTAAAATTTGGACTGGATTCTTGGCAAAGAGCAATTCAAGAAGACAAAAATCATTCAAATTGTTATGATGTGACTTACTTTCTATGCCTAAGTGAATCAGAATTATAAATATGTTTAACTTACGGGTTAAATCACATTTCTAGGCTCTTTGTCTGGCTCTCCAAACCCTTCAGTCCTTGAATTTGGCATGGCTTTCTGATACTATCTTGTGTCTTTCTGGAAATGCGGACAAAGCCTCACCTGAAGGAATAAATTAAATTGAAATTTTCAAAAAATGTTTGGCACTGTAATTTTTTTTCTCACATGTATACATTGCATGAATATCAAAAGGAAATAAAAGGAAACATGGTTTGACTTCTAGCTTTTATCATGGGGGGGGGTAAAGTGGTCAAGATGGGTTAATAAACAAAAATGCAAACATGCAACAGTAAATAATATCAAAGGTATCTCTGGTTGAGAAATGTTACTTCATATGCTATGCAATTATTCCTCATAGTTTATCTTGCACACACATGTACACGTAGTGAGGATGGGTGAGGGAGAGAGAGAGAGAGAGCATTGTCATCATACATGCAAAAAGTATTAAATCCATCACTGGCAAATAGATGGGGGCCGTGCCCCCCCCCCCCCTCCAATGTTTCATGACCAAGAAAAAAAGAACGGGAAAGGGTTAAATAGTATACCATTTTCTGAATATTACGTCAAATAAAGTCAAAATCTTTCCAAAAATTCAATTTCTGTATTTAAAATTCCAACAATATTTAGCTCCCTTAAAATATTTGGCTCATTATGCCACTGAAATCCATTGTAAGAATTTTATGGATGCTTAATGTAAAATTAATCTAACCCTTATAAGACTGTCAGGGTATTTTGGAGGCAGGAAAGATGGGCGGAAGGGGGGTGGGGGCCCTCAAGATCTTGACCGTTAATTGCGCACTTGTGACAAAATGCAACATGCCTGTCACAGATGAAAAAAATGTAAATTTGAGTGTTCTAAAATTATTTAAATTTATTTCTTATTAACAAATTTTACTAATTCATGCATGAAATCAGAATTTGGCTGGAAATCTATAAACAAAGCCCTTGAGGTGTCATTTTTTTCAGACATATAAAAATTAATTGATATCAAATCCCTTTCATCTGTAGATTTGGGGGTTTTTTTTACTTTTTTTATATTGTTGACAAAATTTTGTGATCATAAGCAACATGAAATTAATTGATTTCAGTCAGTAAAAATAAATTTTAACCGGTATGATACAATTATGAATTTTGGCTAGAAATAGAATTTGCATTGGATTTGTTCATGAAATCACATTTTTAAGCAATTCTGACATGTACTTACATAACGTTGCATAATTTCACAACCGGGTACCCTGGTGTCACAAATTTGTCTGAAAACTCATGAAACTTGAAAAAAAAGTCATAAGACGCAACACCACGTTTCACATTGTGGATTTATCGTGAAAAAAATCCTGCCCCCCCCCCCCCCCACCGCTTTTTAGGGTTAAATCAGACTGCACATCATGATGGGTTTTACTGATATTCATTCTGCAACCCATATTTCAAAGACTATCCATCATTTTGTAATCATATATCTGACATTGATTTTTACCTGTGGCTGCATGTTAGTCTCTGTATTTCTACAACTGTGGCCAAATATTGTGCTACAAGTACACGTTCATCAGATTGGCCCCAGGCACTTTTCTTATTGTAGGAGACCAGCAAGCCCTGACTTTGAAGTTGCGGGTCTATCCTTCTCCAGCTGCAATAGCTGGTCAGTTGAGGACTTGGAGGCTTTGTGTCAGGAATGATCTTGGTAGTGGCGGTGGCAATGGCGATGGCAGAAGCAGACTTGGTGGTGGTGGTGGCATTCGCAGAACTGATGGTGGTGGCAGAAGTGGTGGACCATCATTGGTGGTGGTGACTGCAATTGCAGCGTTGGTGATGGTGGTATACGCCTCATCACAACAAACATTTGCTCTTGCTGCCACGCAGCTGGTCTCCGTCTATTATGTTTTAAGGAGAATAAACATAAAAACATTTGATTATAAACACATCAACTTCAGAGAACCAGTATATTGATTATAAAACTCGTAGATATAGCAGTCAAAGCGTAAATGAACTCGCACAGAAGAGTACATGTACCTTCATCTAATATAATTTTAGACCACCTTGAGGATGTTATGCTCAGAGCAAAGTTTTTATTTGACAACGGTCAGAGATGAACATGGATTTAAATGTCAGAATACAACTCTTATCATTGGTTGATCAATCGGACTGTAAAATACCCCCTACAGATTACGTTGACCAATTATTTCTTAACATATATGTCTTTGTTATCAAATATGGATAGTTGGAGCAATATTTATTTGATTGTTCTTTGGTTTTTATTCAATCATGTCCGTATCGGTGCGGAATACGTGCATGCACATGTACATTCACAGTGTGTGTCAATTATATAAATGTGCATCGTAACATTCAACAATCTTCATCCATATAATTGGGTTAAGTGCATAATTCATTTTTTCCCTTTAAT
Source organism: Lytechinus pictus (assembly GCF_037042905.1). Lineage (NCBI taxonomy): Eukaryota > Metazoa > Echinodermata > Echinoidea > Temnopleuroida > Toxopneustidae > Lytechinus > Lytechinus pictus. The sequence goes on from NC_087249.1 coordinate 26,089,462, forward strand.
TTGGGTGCAGCTATGGCGACCACGACTCTACCCCATTTGTCTGCCAACTATTACACGGACGAATCCTGGGCTGCGGCCCGCACAGCCGGCTGCAGTTGCCTGGGTTGGTCAAAATCTAACACAAAATCAGATTTTGTATAGAGTCTAACTTAGAACTAAGTTAAATCCTCTAAAAAAGTCCAAAATTTTTGCTCACTCACAGGCACAGCTTAAAAAAAAAACAATTTTGCCTTTTTAAAATGTCTGGCCACCAAACTTTTGAGACTCGCAAGCCACCCCCCCCCCCTAGAAACAAAAAAATCCCTCACAGTTACAGAGAACAATATTGTTTTTTGTCACCCCCCCCCCTAAGAAAAAAAAACATGCCCAAGCCAAGGCAAGGTCAAACATGAGCATGAACACCTATCGACAGACGCGACACCCATTCCAAATCCAATGCTTCTCAAGACTCGACTGTATTTTTGTCACCCACAACAACCCAAGCCACAAAAAAATCAAGGCACGCTCTCACACAACTGTTCACATATCACACTGACTTAAAGGGGAAGTTCACCCTGACAAAAAGTTTATTGTAAAAATAGCAGAAAAAATAATAAAAAATATTGCCGAAGGTTTGAGAAAAATTCATCAAATAATTAAAAAGTTATTAGAATTTCAATTATTTGATTTGTGACGTCATATGCGAGCAGCATTCCTACATAGCGAATGGTAAAAAGTCAACGAAATGTCATTTTCTCAGAAAATTGAAAATGGTTTTCTCTGTACCTTTTGTATATCAATAGACAAATCATTTCACACCCAATCATGAATAGAAAACAAAATTAAGTCATCAGGAACCATACAAAATTTGAAATTCATGCATTTTATATTACATAACACATGGGGCAGCTGCTCGTTTATGACGTCACAAATCCAAAACTTTGAACTCTAATAACTTTCTTACTCTTTAACGGATTTTCCTCAAACCTTCACTAATATTTTTTATTATTTTTTCTGCGATTTTTACAACAAAGCTTTCTTCAGGGTGAACTTCCCCTTTAATTCGGTAATTAAAGACTAAGGTCCGAAAGTCAGAATGAAAATCCAGTTAAAACCAATTAGGGCAAAACCAATTGAAAACCAGTTGCCAATTGGTTCCAGTTAAAAACCAATTGAAAACCAGTTGCCAATTGGTTCCAGTTAAAACCAATTGGGCAACTGGAACCAGTTGGCAATTGTTGTCAATTGGTTCCAGTTGTTCCAATTTCCCTATTAAAACCAATTGAATCCAATTGGAGGCAACTGGTTTCAATTGGTTCCAGTTGAAACCAATTGGAGGCAACTGGTTTCAACTGGAACCAGTTGAAACCAATTGGTTTCCAACTGGATCCAATTGGAACTTCCAGTTGGAACGAACTTAATTAGTTACAAATTAATTAGCATTTGCAGTAACTATTTCTCATGCCAACACAGAAGCAGTGTTATATGTCTATTAATACCAATGTAAAGGGCATTGATAAAATACAGACTTTCATGTATATATATTTATATGGAAGATCTTCAAATATATGTACTTTTATTTGATGTAATTTGGTAACAGTTAGTGGTGTACTAATTATCCTTTAATCTGTTTTAATTATAATATATAACATTTATGAACATGGTTTTCACTGCTAAGTATTCTAAATACTAATCTTTAAAAAGTGTGGTACTTGAAATTGTAAAGAATTAAATAGATACATTGTTAATGATGATTAATCTCATAAAACATTAATCTGTGCACACTGGCAAATAATATGCAAATTAACTGGTTTCAATTGGATCCAGTTGGGTAACTGGAAAATTTCCAATTGGAAACCAATTGGAAATAATTTCCAGTTACCCAACTGGTTCCAATTAGAATTCATTTCCAGTTACCCATCTTTCCAGTTAGAAGTCATCTCAGTTACCCAATTGGTACCAGTTAGGATTTCCAGTTACACAACTGAATGGTTCAAGTTAGGATTTCCAGTTACCCAACTGGTTCCAGTTAGAAATCATTTCCAGTTGGAAGTCATTTCCAGTTACCCAACTGGTTCCAGTTAGAAATCATTTCCAATTGGAAGTCATTTCCAGTTACCCAACTGGTTCCAGTTAGGATTTCCAGTTGCCCAACTGGTTCCAGTTGGGATTTCCAGTTACTCAACTGGTTCCAGTAAGAAATCATTTCCAATTGGAAGTCATTTCCAGTTACCCAACTGGTTCCAGTTAGGATTTCCAGTTGCCCAACTGGTTCCAGTTAGAAATCATTTCCAATTGGAAGTCATTTCCAGTTACCCAACTGGTTCCAGTTAGGATTTCCAGTTGCCCAACTGGTTCCAGTTGGGATTTCCAGTTACTCAACTGGTTCCAGTAAGAAATCATTTCCAATTGGAAGTCATTTCCAGTTACCCAACTGGTTCCAGTTAGGATTTCCAGTTGCCCAACTGGTTCCAGTTGGGATTTCCAGTTACTCAACTGGTTCCAGTTAGAAATCATTTCCAGTTGGAAGTCATTTCCAGTTACCCAACTGGTTCCAGTTAGGATTTCCAGTTGCCCAACTGGTTCCAGTTAGAAATCATTTCCAATTGGAAGTCATTTCCAGTTACCCAACTGGTTCCAGTTAGGATTTCCAGTTGCCCAACTGGTTCCAGTTGGGATTTCCAGTTACTCAACTGGTTCCAGTAAGAAATCATTTCCAATTGGAAGTCATTTCCAGTTACCCAACTGGTTCCAGTTAGGATTTCCAGTTGCCCAACTGGTTCCAGTTGGGATTTCCAGTTACTCAACTGGTTCCAGTTAGAAATCATTCCCAATTGGAAGTCATTTCCAGTTACCCAACTGGTTCCAGTTAGGATTTCCAGTTGCCCAACTGGTTTCAATTGGTTTCAACTGGAAATTGTTAAATTCCAGTTAAAACCAATTGAAACCAGTTGAAACCAATTGAAACCAATTGAAACCAGTTGGAAATCCAACTGGTTTCAATTGGATTTTGGTCCTGGGCGAGAAAAATCGGCACTGCCAGAGTCTTAACCGGCGCCGATCAAGGATAATCAGCGCCACCTAAATCTAAATCGGGGCCGGACAAGAATAATCAGCGCCATCTGGTTATAAATCGGCGCTGCCAGAGTCTTAACCGGCGCCGATCAAGAATAATCAGCTCCACCTAAATCTAAATCGGCGCCGGGCAAGAATAAACGGCGCCATCTGGTTATAAATCGGCGCCGGTAAAGAAAAATCGGCGCTGCCTAGCTGAATTCGTAACCGGCGCCGATCAAGGATAATCAGCGCCACCTATATCTAAATCGGGGCTGGTCAAGAATAATCAGCGCCATCTGGTTATAAATCGGTGCTGCCTGAGTCTTAACCGGCGCCGATCAAGAATAATCAGCTCCACCTAAATCTAAATCGGCGCCGGACTAGAATAATCAGCACCACCTGGTTAAAAATCGGCGCCAGTCAAGAATAATCGGCGCCTCCTGGTTCTAAATCGGCGCCAGTCAATTATGAATTGCCGCTGCCTGAATCTTACGTGACGTCGGTAAAAATAATCAGCACTACTTGTTCTAAATCGGCGCCTGTCAAGAATAATCAGCGTCCCCTGGTTCCAATAAATAGGCGCCTGTAGAATAATGAAGAAGGGCCTATTGCCAACCAAATCTAGATCGGCGCCGGTCAAGAATGATCAGCGGCACCTGGTTATACATTTTATTGCTGGATGGTCATAACAAAGCTTATCGCATGCCCTTACAGAGTGGACTGGGGCGGGGCAGTTGCCCACAGAATGACAGATGTCATGAAATCTTTAATTCATTAAAAAAATCCCAGAATCATACAAAAGCGTAGAGCAAATCCTTTAATTTTGATCTTATTTTCCAATGCTTTCTTCATAAAACACTATAGTAGCTGTCTTAAACTAAAGGCCATAGAGGTGGCACAATGTGGAATGTGTAAAGAAGAAAAGTGACTGACCTTATTAAATTAATAAAAAGAAGGTCAGTCACTTTTCTTCTTTCCACATTGTGCCACCTCTATGGCCTTTAGTTTAAGACAGCTACTATAGTGTTTTAAGAAGATGATTCGATATTTTAGCCCAAAACTTTGCTAAAACGCGTTGCTAGTACCGGGAGTGTATAATTACGCAACCAGTCGTATATTGAGATTGAGCTACACAACTCGTTCTTTATTTAAAATCGTGCTTAAATTATCCGCTTCTCGCTTCGCGCTCGCATCATTTCTGTAGCAAAACCCCATACTTTTCATGATCAAAAAGGTGAATAGAATGTCCCTTTTTCAGGACTAAACGTCAAAAGAACTCCCGCTTCGATTTGCAATAATCTTTTGCTGGATACAATCTTGTTCTTTATTAAAAATGTCCATTAAAATGTCTTTTTTTTTCAGATCGAAATATCAAAATTTTAAGCTCGCGCTTCGCGCTCGCATCTATTGTTTTTTTAGATACCCATCTTTAATCATTGGTACCAAAAATGCATAGAATATCAAGCTTTCTGGTCAGAATATAAAGATATTTCAGCTCGCACTCGGCACTCGCATTATCTGTGTAGTGAGATATGTATCCTCCTCATGAGTTACTACAAACAATCCTAAACAGGCACCTTTTTCCTGTTTTCAGGTCAGTATAATTAAAAAATTTCAGCTCGCGCTTCGCGCTCGCATTAATTTGTTGGTGAGATATGTGTTTCTATCTCATGAGTCATATATAAATATATATATATAAATATGCATATGTGTGTGTGTGTTTGTGTGAGTTTGTTCGTTTTGTGTGATATCGAGCGCATTTGGAAAGTTGATTCATGATTTTGCCCCCCAAATCTTAAAAAAAAGGATCGACGCCCCTGTGTATATATATATATATATAGTAAAAAAAACTTGTATCTCTATTAATATACAAAAGTATTGGCCTCATCGCAATAAAAGGGTTAAAACACGAGATTTTGAAATCGCACATAACATGCATAATTTGTGTTACTTTTTGCTTGTTTCTTTCTTTAATAAGTTTTTCAATCTCTCTCTATATATGTTTTAGAAAGATTATATGTTTAAATCGATGTATATTTCTGTTATAATGAGATATGTTTAAGTGGACTTCAGGGAATGGTCGTACGCAGCAAGGGGGAAGGGGGAGGGGCACATTCGCGATCTGCTGTTGTGAAAAACATTTTTTTTTCTTAACATTTCATGAAAACTATGAAAAATGTGCAAATGTGAGATGTGCACCAAATTTTCGAGTCTTGCCCCCCCCCGGAAATATTATCTGCGTGTGGTCATGCAAAATGGCATGACTGGAAATCCTACATTTTGAAAAGAGCATTTGACAGGGTCAGACTTTACCCCTTTTTCAACATTTTCTTTTATGGCGCCGGTGAAGTGCAAAAATATGTGCGCCGCTCGGCAGTGCGCCCCCCCCCCCCCCCCTTTCGCCAAAAGCTGGATCCGCCTATGTAAATATACCTGTTTGTAGAGTGTGAATATCCTGTATTTTAAGTGCATTTAAACGCTGAAATAGAGGTTCTGTGTGGGAAAAATATTGTGAATGAGTAACGTTTCGAATTGCTCGTTTTTGAAGAAGTAGAAGAGAGTTTATATTCGCTATACTACAGTTACCCCATACAATATTGCAATACATCATATGTGGAAGTACTAGGGAGTTATATAGAACCAATAATGACTTTTCAGAAAGAAAGTCTTTTAATTTGTAAATTATTCCTATGTTTCTTGATATAGATGTATGTACATTGTGTATGTGTTCATTCCACGTTAGATTGGAGTCAATTGTTACTCCCAAGAATTTGGTAGAGTGCTTTTCAGTAAGAGGTAAACCGTCAATAATTGGGAGCTGGTAAGTGTGGATTAGCTTCTCGAAAGTGTATAAAATTTGTTTTGCTTATGTTAAGTGAAAGTTTGTTTGTTTTAAACCATTGGGATATTTTAGAGAGTTCTGAATTAATATGAGTTAGAAAATCTAAATTAGCATGGGAATAGAAAATACTGGTATCGTCGGCAAAAATAATGAAATTTAGAATTGGGGATGAATTTACGATATCATTAATATAGATAATAAAAGTAGGGGTCCCAGAATTGATCCCTGTGGTACGCCGCACTTGATATTTTGTTTTTGTGAGTTTTGAGATTGGAAATGTACGTATTGTTGTCGATTATATAAATAGTCTTCAAACCAGGATAATGCTTGTCCCCTTATTCCATATGATTTTAATTTATGAATTAATATTTTGTGGTCGATTGTATCGAAAGCTTTCGAAAGATCCATGTAAATTCCAATCAAATGTTCCTTTCTAGTGAAAGCTTCAATAATTTTGTCGTACATATATAATAAGGCATAATCTGTTTAGTGTCCTTCTCTAAAACCGAACTAATTAGGAATAAAAATATCATTGTTTTTTCAGAAAAGTAAAGAGTCGTTTATATATAATTTTTTCAATAATTTTAGAGACTGATGGTAGTAAAGATATGGGCCTGTAATTGCTGATTAAGGAGGAATCTTCTTTTTTATAAATTGGTATTACTTTTGCGAGTTTCAGGGAATCCGGGCATTTGCCTGTCGAAAGAGAGAGATTAAATATATTGGATAGTGGATGAGCAATGTAATTAATAATTTGTTTCAGCAAATAAACGCTAATTCCGTCATGCCCACAAGACTTGCTAGATTTCAGTTGTTGAACAATACTAATATTTTAAGTTCATTAGTTGGTCTTAAAAAGAGTGAGTTTTCACATGCTGGAGATAGGAATTTAATTAAAAGTGAATCATTAACATGAATGTTTGCGGCCAGATTGGGACCTACATTAGTGAAATAATCATTAAATGCATTTGAAATTGTTTCTGGGTTAGTAATTTCTTGACCGTCAACATTAAAACTATTTGCAATATCATGTTTTTTCTTACCTAAGAGATCGTTGACAGTTTTCCATAAAAAGTAACATTATTTCCGTTTTCCTCTATATTTTTTTAATAGTACAGTTTTCGAGATAGACGAATAATGGATGTCAATTTATTTTTTATATTTGTCAAATTTTTCCTTACATTGAGTTTTTAGAGCTTGCTTATAGAGTTTATTCCGTTTTGATATTGATCGTTTAATGCCCTTTGTGATCCATGGCTGTTTATTCTTTTTAAGGACCTTATCTTTTACAAGAGGTATGTTTTTGTTATAATTATGTAAGAGTTTTTTAATAAATATTTCATAAGCAACATCAGCGTTAGTTTCGTTCAAAACTTAATTCCAATCTTCTTCAGCTAAATCAGTTTTTAGTGCATCGATGTTGCGTTGGGTTTCTTTTCTGTGCATTTCTTTTTTGTTTTTATTTGTATGTTGTTGAATTTTAGCTTGATTAGAAATAACAAATATAGGTAAATGGTCCGAAATGTCAGAATAAATTATGCCATTTAGGAAGTTTTTGTTAGTTACATTGGAAATGATTGTCAATGAGGGTTTTAGACGTACTTGATATTCGTGTCGGATTATTAATGTGCGGGTGGAAAGAGTATGAAAGCAATGAGCTAGTAAATTTTAGAGTGTAATTATTGTCAGTATTAATAAGATTAATGTTATAATCTCCCATTATGTAAATTTCTTTATTTTCCCGAGAAATAAAATTAAGACATTGATCGAGCTTATCTAAAACCAAATCAATGTTACCATTGGGGGACTGTACACATTACCTACGATTATGTTTTTATTTTTACTGTTTAAGATTTCAATGAAAATATCCTCCGTGCCTTGGATATGTATATCTGTCCTTACTTTAAAATTTATATCATTGCGCGTGTACAAGGCAACGCCACTCCCTTTACCATGCTCACGGTCAGAACGAATCATATGATAATTATCAATGTTAAATAGAGGTGGTGAGCTTTTGTGTAGCCAAGTTTCTGATATACCGATGATAGAAAAGGGGTAATTGTTAATATCGGAAAGAAGTAATTCAATAGAATCAAATGATTTATTTAAACTTCTAGCGTTTATGTGAAGAAGACCTAAAGAATGACAAGACAAAATATGATTTTGAACACTAGCAATGCTGTTAAAGGATGTGTTGGTTTCAGTTGTAATAAAAGAATCATTCGGTGAAACGTTGAATTTATTATTAAAATCTTCTGTTGTGAAGTATTTACTTTCTGAGTCTATCAAGTCTAATTGGTCATGCATGCTTTCGTCAAGGGGAATCATTTAGACTTTTTGAATGAAACCGTATTGTGGATGAAGAACTGTGTTGTGAATAGGTAGGTGTGTGTGTGTGTGTGCGCACACGCACACGCAACACACGTGTATTGTGTATATGTTGTGGTTGGCAGAGTGTGACGGGTTGTGCGAGTGCGGGAGTGAATGTGTGTGCGCACGGGTAATAATAGGGGAACATACTAGCATGAAGTGACATAATGCATGACATGAAAAACAAGCTTTTTTGTATTTTTTTGTATTAACAAAAAACCATAAAAGATAATGAATGGTCTGAGATTTTGTAAAGACAGTCCATTGAAGTAGCAAAGACACACTGAGAAAAGCTTTTTGTCGTTAGTTTTTTTTTCCAAACCTGCTGGCACCGAAACGTCGAACCATAAATGAAGTCATTGAAAGGACAGTGCTTGGTGATTTGGGTATCGAAGGGGGTCTCTCCCGGTCTCTCCCCATACACTTATTGTTACATACACTGAAGCAGTCCTATAAAGCTTATATAGTGATATTGATATATATATATAGTGAAACAATTGAAAATGAGAGTGTAATAGATGCGTAGCTTCACTCAAGGTCCCTCAGAGCTGTCCTCCATTCTGAATCAAAGGTTGAAAAATGCCTCCATCGGAAATCGAACCCGGGTCCCTAGACCACGGATGCGGGCCAGCAGTTAGGCGAGACCGAGTTCAATTAACCGGCAGGCAAATTTCCAACTTGACTATTGATTCTTTGTCTTAATTGTTTTGGTGCAGATGAGTTTAATAAAGGAGGTTTCAAATGAGATGGAGTAACAGCAAATAAAATATCTTTGAACAAGGTTAAAAACCGCCAGCGGAAAGTATGTCAGGCATGCACTTTGCTCAACATCTCTTGCAATTGTGTTGACAAAATAATGATTCCCGCATGACTCCGCAGCTATAGGTTATACATAAAGGGAAATATGCTTTTGTGATGATAATTACTTTTTCGCCGCCTCTTGGTCTGGTTATATGTGTAGTACATAATTCGGAGGCATGCGAAAATAAACTATGCAATATGTCCTGAAATATAACTCAAATTTGCTCGACTGGGCACGTGCGGGCACTCATCTGGCATATACAGTAATGAATAACAATATTCCACCGACCACATTTGAAATTTTCATTCTCCGCAAACGATCGGAAAAGTGTTAAAATCTGGTCTCAGTAAAGGTCAAATTCTTCCTTTTTTCACTAAATAAAGTTTAATTGATATAATCTGGACAAATATCTCGTCGTAATAGTGCTTGGTTATTGATGTTTTGTCATGCATTCAAATTTCAGTTTGCTTATTAATATGAAAAATGGAAAATTGATACAAATGAATATTCGTAAAATTTCACCCCTCGGATTTCTTCACTGAAACTGGCGGCTTCGAAGGCGGACATCAAAAAGGTCCTTATTGCCGTTCTTTATTTTTGTGTTTCTTTAGAAATGAACAGCTGCTTGAATAAATTTGTTGCCTGTTGGAACTCCAGTCATAGAATCTTCTTGGTTTAATGGACAATGAGAAACCGCGTGCCGAAGTTGGATCCCGCCTAAGTGGTCTAATGGTTAAAATGGTTAAGGAATTGGCGTTCAGAGCCAGGGACCCGGGTTTAATTCCCGGCGGAGGCATTTTTTAAATCTTTGATTCAGAAAGGATGGCAGCTCTGAAGGACCTTGAGTTAAGCTACGCATCTATTGTTCTCTCATTTTCATTCGTTTTACTGCATATTATTTACAAGAGAGATGCAACAACTTGTTTGCATTCATTTTTCACATATATATATATATATATATATATATATATATATATATATATAAATGTATATATGTGTGTGTGTGTGTGTGTGTTTGTGTGTGTGGGGTGTGGGTGCGGTGTCGTCTGTGTTATGTGAGGATGGGTGTATGGGGGTGTGGGTTTGTATAAATATAAAGAGCTATAGAATTATGACAAAATTTAAGGGAACATATTAAAAAAGCGGTGAATTTTGATTGGTGGCTTTGCGAGCTCACTATTTTTCTGAAACCATCGGTCGAAAACAATATCATTTCTGGCTCATAACGCCACTGGTCAAAAGAAGACTGACCGACGAGATTCGTAAACATGTTCCACTCCGTCGATTAACAAAAGCTACTTAGCATTTCCAGCCTGGATTATTCCTTAATATAATTCGATGTCTAGTACCCTGTATCACGTCATGCTTGAAATCTAAAATCAAATACTGATAAGCTAGTAATTGACGTTTTTATTTCATTTTAAGTAAAATCCTAATGCCAACGTTTTATCAAGAAGTATAGGATTGTGAAACTTTTGGTTACATAACGCCACTGGTCAAAAGAAGACTGACCGATGAGATTCGTAAACATGTTCCACACCGTCGATTAACACAAGCTACTTAGCATTTCCAGCCTGGATTATTCCTTAAAGGGATGGTCCGGGCTGAAAATATTTATATCTTAATACATAGAGTAGAATTCACTGAGCAAAATGCCGAAAATTTCATCAAAATCGGATAACAAATAATAAAGTTATTGAAGTTTAAAGTTTAGCAATATTTTGTGAAAACAGTCGTCATGAATATTCATGAGGTGGGCTGATGATGTCACATCTCCACTTTCCGTTTTCTTATATTATTACATAAAATCATAATTTTTTCATTATTTCATACTTGTGTGAATAATATGTCTCCCTTATAATGAAATAAGTTGCAGCAATAAATATCTAATGCACTAAATCAGTTGTCATTCCAATTTTTCTACTTCTTGGAGGAAAAAATTTGAATAAACCTCGTTTCATATAAGAATCTTTCATGTCACTATATGAAATTTTCGCTCGCGCTTCGCGCTCGCTTTGCTTTATTGATATATTGTTCAATATTGAGTTTCAGTATCAAGTTTGGAAGTCAATATACAAAACATATTTCATCTCGGAAATCGAAATTTCAATATTTTGTGTGATTTTACAAACTGATTTTTAAAAAGTGCTGTGTAAAAAATGTCAGTTTTATGGTCTAGATATTAATATTTTCTGCTCGCGCTGCGCACTCGCATATTTTGATTTATCAGGTACCAATTATTTTAGTGTAATCCATAAACATTTTAAAATATCCCTTTTCAGGTCTGATTGTCAAAACGTATCAGCTAGCGCTGCACGCTCGCATTTTGATTGGCGAGTTATATATGTCTCAATATTGATTATACAACAAACTACTTAATAGATACATGCACGTACAAAAGCTGAAGGGGTCAAATTACAAATTCATGAACTACAATATATTTACAAAGTAAATTTAAACAAATATTATGATAAATATCACAACTTAGTCTTCTTAAAAGCTTTACCTCTATACATCATGTGTTATGGAAGGTAATGGGAAGGACAGGAGAGAGAGGGAGAGAGAGAGAGAGAGAGAGAGAGAGAGAAATGTGATGAGAGATGGTGTGGTACTAGAAAATAAAATGAGAAAATTATCAGTGAGGTAAAAAGAAAAGGTGAAAGTGGAGAAGGCGTTTGAAGAGAGTGAAGCGTATCATTATGTCATAAACTGTATTACAAATTAATGAAACACAGATGTGAGTACATCGGAACGTTTTCATGGTTTTGTGAGCATAAGGTAGACTTAAAGGGATGGTCCGGTCTGAAAATGTCTATATCTAAATAAATAGAGTAAAATTCACAAAGCAAAATGCTAAAAAATTTCATCAAAATCGGATAACAAATAACGAAGTTATTGAATTTTAAAGTTTATCAATATTTTGTGAAAACAGTTAAATGCTCATCGTCATGACTATTCATTAGGTGGGCTGATGATGTCACATCCCCACTTTCCTTTTTCTTATGTTATTACATGAAATCATGAATGTTTCATTTTTTCATACATGCGTAAATGATGTGTCTCCATTATGATGAAATAAGTTGCGGCAATAAATAGCTAATGCACTTAATCAGTTGTCAATCCAGTTGTTTTAGTTCTTGGTAGAAAATTTTTGAATAAACCTAATTTCTATAATAAAATACAAAAGAACAAGTGGGGATATGACATCATCAGCCCACCTAATAAATATTCATAAAGACATGCCTATAGAACTGTTTCACTGGAATAATGCAAATCTTTAAAATTCAATAACTTCGTATTTGTTATCCAATTTTGATCAAATTTTTCAGCATTTTGCTCTGAGAATTTTACTCCATTTATTTAGATATAAATATTTCCAGCCTGGAGCATCCCTTTAAAGTTTAGACTAGTTTCCATAGTTACTGCATTGCTTAATAGTCCTACCGATGCACGAACAAACCGGTGTACCCTGGAGGTGACAATGACCCTTATTATTGCTTGATTTTAAATTCAAGTTATCGCTATACTTTTTGGAGGAAAGTTAATTCTGTTCAGGACAAGAAATATACATGGTAGAATTATAATTACAGGAATAAAAGAATAGAACAATGACCAATTGACTTCGAATATTCAGTAAATAAAAACGAAATATAAAGTTATAGTGGTGATTGTTACGATTATTCTGATCATTATTATATTAGTTTCATAAGAGGCATCCTGTACATGTATAAATTATGATATCATTACCTCACATTTACAGCCAGCGCCTGTATTATGATTTTTTTTTTGCCTAGACAACATGCGCGTTACCATGAACACGACAATCATGAATTTGATTTTTTTTTTTTTTTGAATGTATTTTTCCTCTCTTGTTTTCATTTATAATTCATAATAATACATACATAAAGAATAATCATAATTCGCAATAATATATACATATATGATGAACAAAGAATAATTAGATTAAAATGTCAGTTTGATAAGGTGAACTTGTATATATAATTAACAAAGTATTCAATAACTAGACAAGTACAATAAGTTAGAGAGGAGGTTTCTACGAAAAAAAAAATACAAAAGAGGAGGAACCTAAGTCAAAAGCAGGGCTTGTATTTCTTAGGTCCCTAAAAATATGAATAAAATGTATAACAATTTTTTTTTCGTAAATTAAAACGCATAATTTGCCCAACGCTGTTTGGACTGACTATACCATGTATACATAAATTCAATAAATACCCAGTGGGAATATATTAAGCTGGTGTAAAATAGTAAATGAAAGAAAATGAGAGAGGGAGAGGGGGACAAAAGAAAAAAAAGAAAGTCAATCAATGTTGAGGTGAAATGTATTTGGAAAGCAATGTGTTTTTCAATTTTTGTTTAAGGGTATGCAAGCTTTGAGGTACTCTAAGCTGCCATCTATTAAATTCCTGAATTTAGTAGTGCCAATAAATGTAAATATTTTGTTTGCAAAAAATGTTCTTGTTAATGGAATGTGAAAAGAGTCTGAATGTCTTGTTGGGTACTTATGTATTTAGCTGTTTTTAGTGAATAAATTTGAAAGAAAATGTTTGCCAATTCTTTTGCATTATATTTGAACAAAAATTGTCCTAGTTGAAAGTAAAAAAATATTAGATTAGTGTGAGAAAAAAAACCTTCTTTTGAAATAATACGGACAATTTTCTTTTGAAGAAAGTAAAGTCTGTCAAGATAAACTTTGGAAGCGGTTCCCCAGTCAAGAAAGGGTCATAGGCGGCGGAATCGGGGGGGGGGGGGGAATTTGAGGTGGGGGCCGGTCCCCCCCCCCCTAAATTTTTAGTTGATGACCTTTTTTTTTTTTTTTTTTTTTTTTTTTTGCTTGTCAAATTTTATATTTGTGTCCATCACTAAATTTCAGGTGGACCCCCCCTAAATTTTTTGGCTTCCGCCGCCAATGGAAAGGTAGAACTAAAGTGGAATATAACAATAATCATGTTAATAGAGTTGAAGATGGGAAGCAATATCTTAATTTGTTGATTGTTACGATATTTCTGGAAATAGTTTTGCATTATGCTGTCAATGTGAAATTTCCAAGATAATTTTTTCATCTTTAGTAATTCCTAAGAATTTAGTGAAGGTTACTTTCTCAAGAATGGTATCATCAATGATTAAGTCGCCGGGAAGATTGCTAATAGAATCCTAAATAACATAATGTTTGGTATTGAATGCATCAATCAATCATGCAACAATCATTCTTCGTTTATCCTGTATCCCTGGAGAATACTTGTTACGACGACAATTTGGAATTAGGCTTTCATTTTCATGAACTTTGTTGGAATTATTACCTCATCCATGTCGTCAAGATGTCCTATGTAATGTATATATATGAACTCATACAAGGTATACCCAGGTGTTGTGTGTCCAGACAATCAATTTTAAACGGCCATTTGGAAAAGTTATCAAGCAAAATCTCATCAATTTTTAGTACAAAATGTTTGGCAATATTATAGAGAACAAACTTAAAACAAAATTACAACTATTGAAATAATTTTTATTGTGTAATACAAAAAACAATAAGGAAGGCTTCAAAATTTTTAAATGTCCGGACACCCCCCCCCCATCCTACAGGAGAATGCATACACACGTAAAAATTCCAATTTTATCTAGTTTTAAATCTCTTTCCAGACCTCCAAATTCTTATATTCATCCTATTCACTTCTCTCGTCAATTTCTCTCTCCAATAAAACTACCCCTATCTATTTCATATTAAGTTATAAGCCCCCTTTCAATCCTCTTTCTGCCACACCCTCACTTATGCACACGCACACAATCACACTAATGTATAAATGGGGGTGTGATGGCACTTGTCCCCATCTCCTCCAAAATGATTTAATTATATATTTTTTTAAAGTTCAGCGAAGAGGAAAAACGGGATAGCAAAGCCAAAAAGGTGAGATATTTTTATATTACGTCAAAATCTATGACAAACTGAAATTGTTTCTATTTTGAAGAGGTAAGAAAAAAAATCCTGCTCGCTTTTCTCGCTTGCAAATTTTAAGAAAATATTGTCCCATAGCCATGTTCCGCACACCTCAAAATGTTTATCATTACGTCATCACACACACACTCTTCATTCACCAAGCCACACCCATAGACGTGTATGCTATATTGTCCACGGTCTAATCAGCTTTAACAATAGACCAGTTCGTAGTTACTTCCGGGACAATTTTGGTCAAATGACCTTTCATTTCTTTCAAAGCAAGATATTATGTATGCATGCTTTACATAGCGGGATGAAGAAATTGACTAGAATAGCACATCAATGAATACTATGAAGAATTTGTTGCATTTCTACTTTGAATGCATACTAGAGGATGTTGTACAATGTACTTGGCAAACTGTGAAATATACCAGTCATTCGTTGACGCATTTTTTGTGGATGTGAATGAAAAACACAATTCAAAAGAATATATGAATAATCAAGACATCGAATTTGGTGCTTATCTCATTAAATTTTAAACCACCATGTCACTTTAGTACAAATGACCTTCCTCTGATCATGCGCAAAATCTTCTGATCATGCGCAGAATGGAACTACGAATTGGCTTTATAAGCGATTAATCGGGTCCTGGATAACCGGCCTGGCTTTCTTCCTACCCACTGATCCAAATCACCGTTTGCTGATCAGAGCTTCAAGTTATACTGCCGTAGTTGGCGGTATCTTATAATGTGTTAAATTCAAATCTCATACAGTACGCATTATAAACACAGAATTATATTTCTCATCCTCTGTTTCTTTTAATAATTATCTAATCATGAAATAAAATTATTTAAAAAATTAATTGCTTACGATAATTGCCTATTTTGCCTCCTCAAGATGGTTTGTTCATGGGTGGATCCAAGATTTTCCAAGGGGGGGGGGGGCATTTTTGTACAGAAAAACAATAACAAGCCCCCCCCCCCCCAAAAAAAAAAAATAAATAAATAAATAAATAAATAAATAAAAAATAGTCCTCGTTTCCAATTAATGGCGATTTATGTCATGAAAAATTTGACAAGCAAAAAAAAAAGGTCTTCACTTGCGTATTTCCTAAGCACTACATCCTGACTTATGGATCCTGCTGAGTATCGTCGTAGAAGTAGAAGTAGAAGTGCACGGCAAATTCATCTTTATTTAATATGGCTCTCAAGGGGGAGGGGGGTCGGGTGTGCCCTTCCTGGATCCGCCAATGTTTTTTTTTTAATGTAATAATCATGACATCATTTTCTTCACGCCGTTACGCCTTTAAAAATCTTAACACAATATGACCTTGTAATCTAAAGATTCAGATTCATATGGATAAATTGTATTTTTTTATGCTGATCAGGCCACCCTGTTTTAATTTTCGAGAATAGATTAAAAATTACATTAAAATTAAAACTAATCATTCGTAGGCACAGGTCGCATTGGGCCCTTGATAAAATATTGTTAAATTAGTTGCCAACTAATGTCGTTGGCCATAATTGCTGTACGCGTAACTGAATACTGTGATTATAAATCCTCTACCTAGGGATTAATCTTGGTTCGAATATACACGTTTTTATAAAAAAAATCATTTTTTTATTTATTTTGCCGTTGCTTTGCAGATTTAGATGTATGGTCACACGCGCCTAAGCTGTTTTAATAGGAGTACTATCTTTTCATAATCAACTTCCCGCATGTTTAGCGGTAAATGATGGTGGGGATAGAGAATCAATAGAAATTGACAGATAAAATCACAAAATGTCACTAAATTACACTAAAAATACGCACCAGCCTTCTATTTCAATCTTTAAAAAAAAAAAAAATCCCTCCAATTTAGCCCGGTCGCTCCGATCCCTCGCCTTTAGACACTTTCTGTTTATTTTTCCCCCATCCCCACCCCTTTCCGAAAAATATGTTCAAATTCCATTCTTGTGGGAAATTGATCTCTTTCTCTATTCCTTACTCCATCCTTCTATCGAATAATGTTGAAGCTGCATGCTAGAATTCAATGCAATCTCTATGCAAATGTTATGTTGCGCCCTCTCCCGGCACAAGAGACCAGTTGATTTGGGCTCTTTGAGGTTCGAGGAAGCTTTGAAAATTTAAATCGCACCTCTATTCATTCCCTTCTGATATTCGATATCTCATTAGGATCTCATTAATACATTGGTCACATTTGCTCTACGGCGGCCGTACGGCGGCCGTAGATACCTGAATTCGAGAAATTTTTGCGGCGGCCGCAGAAAATCTGCGGTGGCCGCAGGGTCGACGTACGGCGGATTCCTACTTTTTACAGGCCGTAGGGGTGGCCGCATAATTTTAACGCGGAGTTATAACATTTTTTCTTTTCTACGCTCGCCGTAGAAATTAGACTAGCCGTAGAACGGTCTACGGCGGCCGTACGTCGAGCGTACGGTGGCCGTGCGGCTGCCCTCGTGTTTTTCTTCCCTCCTTTCCCCTTCTCCTTTTGTGTTATCTGCTCGGGAGCCACCAGGCGCGTATTTAGAATTTTGCACCTCGGGGCCCTACCTATAATTTTGGCCCATATGCATGTGTACTTTTCAAAAAAATGTCGACCCCTCCTCGTCAGGCAAACAGGTGCCTTAAATGCATGTTGAATTATCTTATTTCATAATCACATGAAAAAGGGCAACTGCAGACCACTTTTTTAATGATGACTTGATAAAAAGTAATCTATCCATGAATATGATGTAATACCACTTTTTTTAAAGAACAAATGTGACCAGGAAGCACAGATATTGCCCTATCACCAGCGGCTAACTGGGGTAAAATATGACGTGATTATCATTATTATTAGTATTATCATGGGGAGTTAAATGCTGATTTTTGTTGTTTCCTAGGGTGTAGTTCTTACTTAAGACTAAAGCGTTTATTAACATCTTAACTTTATTCATACAAACAAGTTAACATGGTTAAGGGAGATTTATTTCATAAGTCCAAATAAATAACGCGAACGCGATTTTTGATAGCTTGTGTATAGACCTGAAAATAGAATATTCTGAGAAGTTTTGTAAGCATGAGCAGGATGGGTATCTCTCTATCTGTCAGGGCGAGCTGAAAATTGTCTATATTCCAAAATGACCCAAAGTTTGGAAATTCTAAGCATTATTGGTAATCATGAACAGGATGGGCACTTAAAAATTATTCGATCCGAGCGCGAAGCGCGAGCTGAACCTTTTTTATATTCCGTTCCAAAACTAGACATTCTACACAATTTAGGTAATCATTAGGTAATCATTAACAGGATGTCCATCTAACTAATCATTCGATGCGAGCGCGAAGCGCGAATCACCCCCAAAGGTCGATTTGCCCCCCCCTTCCTAGGTCGAACATTACTCATCGTATAATATTCAGATCAGTGTCGAACATTAATTTGGCGACCCCCCCCCCCCCTTCCTAGGTCGAACATCAATTTGCCCCCCCCCCCCACTTTTATTACTCCCCCTTTCCCCTTTCCTCTTCTCTCTTCTCTCCTTTTCTCTTCTTCTTGTTTCCTTCTCTCTTTCTTTTCTCCCTTTTCTCTTCCTCTTCTTTCCCCCTCCTTTTTATCTCCCTTTTCTTTCCCTTTCTTTCCTCCCTCTTTTTTGTGCCCCCTTTTCGCCTACCCGGGGGCCCGGGCCCTGAACCCCCCTCCCTCCCACCCAGAATACGCGCATGGGCATGGTGCGACACTTTGAAAACTTTCTGAAATGAAATGTCTAATGTAAAATATCATGATGAGTGTGACAAGCAATTCATGGTATACTCACTGTATAGTCCCCCTGCGGCCGCCGTGAGGGCGCCTTGCGGCCACCTCGCGTCTGCCGTAGTATTTGTCAAAAATCTACGGCCAGCGCAGGGTCGCCCTATGGCGACCGTACGTCATAATTTCAAGGACATACGTCGGCCGCAGATTTTTTCTCCATGAATTAAAAAATACGCCGTGCGGCGACCGTAACATATGTGACCGCTAGAGTAAGTGGCCGTGGAAATTCTGAGGCGACCGTAGAATTGCTACTCGCCGTAGAAATTTTAGAATCTACGGCGGCCGTAGCAAATGTGACCAAGGTATTAGTTCTGCCTCTTTCTCTTTGACCGCCGGTGTGGTCGCCGAATGGAACCGGGGGCCGCGGCGGTCCAAAAACGGCTAGCTGATTATACCGCCAGTACCAAACGGCTAGTCGATCGGGCCTGCCAGATCCGAATGACTGGTTTAAGTTTTGGCCGATACGAAAGGAGAGCACTGATCTAATTCTCAATTAAGCAAGAAACTGAAAAAACAGAAAAACAGAAACACAGTTCGTTTTCCGATTTTTTATTTTTACGATTATTTTCCCTGATATAAATCATTAAAATACGACTGTTTTTCTGTTTAAAATTATGAAAATAGGCACGGATTTTGCTATATTTTCTGTTTTTCCTTTTTCCATTTTTGAAACAGAAAAACGAATTATTCGAATGCTCCTTGATAATTTTTTTAATCAACACTGCGCTTTTACCTCACTTGAATGTCTACTGAGAGGTGATTAAAATTCATAACTGGCTGACACGTTCATGATAAAATCTTCAAAACGCAATTTAAAGGGTTATCCAGGATGAATATAATATGATTTAAACAGATAAAGACAAATTAGACAAACAAAACACTGAAAATTTGATCAAAATCGGACAAGGAATAACGAAGTTTTGACATTTTAAAGATTTTTATTATTTCGGTGAAACAATTATTCTATGCATGTATTCATTAATATTCAATGAACAAAGTGTTGATATCATACCTCCACTTCTTCTTTTGTATTTTATTATATGAAATTAGGTTTGTTCAAATTTCATCCTCAAAGAATTTAAAATAAATGGAACAACAATTGATTTAATGCATTAGATATTCATTGCTGCAACTTCCTTTAGTATAATGGGAGACATGCCATACCAGCATGTATGACAATATGAATCATTTATGATTTCATGTAATAACATAAGAAAAAGCAAAGTGGGGACATGACATCATCAGCCCCACTAATGAATATCTATATGACACAAAATATTGCTAAAGTTTGAAATTCAATAACTTGGTTATTAATTATCAATTTTGATGACATTTTCACCATTTTGCTCAGTGAATAATACTTTATTTTTTATGCAATCATTTTCAGCCCAGAGAACACGTTTAAGAAAACGAAGATAATACGGAAAATCATACAATTATAGGCCTAATCTATTTTTTTTAATCATTATCTAAATCCGAGTTTCTACGGGAATTTCTACCAGATTGTTTTCTTCATTCAGAAACGTCCAGCATAAAAATTTATGCTTTCCCTTGCACATTTTACAACCGGTCACTTAACGTCAAAATGGGGACAGCTGTTTGCGCAGCAGAACACTTAAAAAATGAATTTGATCCACTAACCGTTCCCATTTTCGGACAAACGTGAGCGTTGCGCGCTAACCGGGAACGCTTCCTATCGCCCTACACACACAACTTCAGGTTCATTGGCCTAACAGAACCTTTTTTGTATACCAAATTATGAGTTTACTTTCTGAAACGGCTTGAAATGAGATCAGGAATTGATTGACATGGTTATCTGGACCGGGGACGTCCTCGGATCCAGGATCCTTCAAAAGGGGGGGGGGACACATTTTCCCGGGGAAAAAAATTGACAAGGAAAGAAAAAAAAGGTTTATAACCAAAAATTAAGGATATTTCGTCCACGAAACAATTTGACAGGCAAAAAAAGTCTCCATTTTCAAAACGGATGGCACACTTTTAACGGCATTTTTACATTACAAATGTTAATTGTGCCTTTTCAAAGGGGGGGGGCACGGACCGGCTTTGCCCCCACCCCCTGAATCTGCCAGTGGTACAAAAGAAATTCACCGAAAGTATCTACAGGAGTAGCTCATTACAAACTCACAGGACTCTGTAGACAAATTAATGATGATTATGATATTAAATTGTATTTATATAGCGCTTAATACATGATGGTGTTGCTCAGAGTTTTAAAAGTAGGAATGTATTTCCCCATCATTCTCAAACACTGAATCAAACTGACCGAAATCTTCACGGTTATAACACTTTATATCGTGAAGAAATCTATGTGGGAATAAAATTTGAAGCTTGGGAGGAATAAAGTATTCCCTGTTTTCTGACAGAGAAAGGAGGAAGTTATTATTCTTTTGTTGACACGATAAAACTCTTTCCTCCTGCTTGCAATTGTTAAAGAGTTGGCTCTCTTCGAGTGTATCTGCTAAGAATATATATACAAAGGCCGATGTAGTAGCAACATTAACAGCCTAGGGGCGGTCTCAAGAAAACAAGCCCAACCTAGTACCCCTTCCCTTAACAACTTTGGGAAATAAATCAAATAAGGGTTTAAAAAACATTTCATAGGCTTCACACAAGGTTAAAAAAATTCAGGTAAAAAACACACACCCATTAACGGAATCGAGTAAGTTTAGGAAACACTAATTGACCTAAAATTGATTTTACCACTTTGTTTCAGTTAACTTGAAATAATAGGAAAGTTAGTTTAAGTAGGAACCATGATTCTTCAAGTATTTCATAGGTGACTAGTATACATAGCTCTGATTGATCGATAATGCATTATTCATTCCCCACGAAATCGCGAATTCGGTGATGGAGGGAAGATACTGTTTTTTCTTCTCATTCTTCGTTGGTTATTGCAACTGTTTATTACCTTAAAAATGCATCATTTTTACAACATTAATACTTCAAATTTACAGATAAGAATGGATATTGGGTATATCTATAATACAGGAATGTTAACAAACTGAAATATGCGTTTATACGTCATACTGGAATACAATCACTACTCAGTCGAAGGAAACGAAAACTAGAATATAAGATAAGCAAGTAAAAGAATAATGGACTCTTTCGCAGGTTCGTGTCATAATTTGGAATGATTAGCTCTGAGATATAAATAATGAAATAAAAACCTATTATTTATTCAGATAATGATAGTTTAGTAATCGAAAGATATCAAACTTGAAAACAAGTCATTTATCAAGTTAATCCTGCTGTATATTTGTTCATTTATTTATTTCGTTTTATTTATATTTTTTTTCCAGGGGGTCTTGTCAATAAATATTGACAATATATCACATGCAAATAAATAAACGTAACATTTACATTTTACAATTTCTTTCAGGGTTCGTTGCAGAGCGAATGTCTATGCAGCATGTACTGCCTTTTTCTATAAACATCGACAGTGAAACAGTACTTTTTACAACAGGCATGACATTTTTGTGTTATTTGTTTTTGTTTTGTTTTTACATTGCTTGATAATAGCGATTGACAGAAATGCAAATATGTCATTTGTCTAGAGTCCAGGGGGTGGTTCATGGAAGTTTTATCCGACAAGTCCTGTTTATCCGACAGTTACCATAGGAACAGCACCTCTTAGCCAATCAAAATCAATGAAAGATGTCAGATTTGACAACTTGTCCGACAAAAATGTTGATGAAACGTTCCCCTGGACGACACTGCTGTTTTGATTCAGCGATTTTCGACGAAGGCTGCTTTGTGAGGAAGGCTTTTGACAATAGATTATCAACGTTTCAAACAGCGTCTGTGTGGTGGTTTCAAAACCTCTGCATGTAATGGGAATATTATTAAAATTGCACTTATAACTGAGAAATAGGAGACAAGGGAAAAACAGGTGAGGACGCTCGTGATAGTGACAGAAAGAGGAAATAAAGGAAACGAAGAGAGTGGGACGAGAGGCACGAAGATAGAGGAAGTCAGAGAGAAAATGGCGGAGATTTGGAAAAAGGAAGGCATCAAGGGGAGAGATAGAGATTAAGAACATGAAGAAGGACCTCATTTTGTACAACACATTGCAATCTAACTGCTAATCTCAAAGAAATCGGTGAGACTAAATCCAAAAAAATATGATAATTTAGATAGATTTGTGTATGGGATGTGAGAGGTTGTGGGGTGGGTGTTTCTGTGATTGTGTATCTGTGTATTTATAATTGGGGTATACCAACAACTTTCGGGTTTTAAATAATGATGATGATGATCCACATCATTTATATTGTGCCATATTTCTCTTAAAAACTTTCATTGGCGCAGACTCATCCAAATTAAGCTAATTATTACACATCTGCTGAAATAAGTGAGCCTTGGGAGACGATTTGAAGAGTATGATATTTTTTTGTAACATCCAAGAATCTTATCCTCAGGCCCTTATTCATGCTATTTCAGTTATCCAATCAGTTAAGCAAACTTTTCTTCCCTTGACTTCTGTTTCCCATTGGTGTCCCTCTCCTCCAATGACATTTGTGTTACACCTCTTACGTAATCAAAGCAGCGAGTGGCCGTCCAAGCCGACCTGGGATGTGAGATGCCCAATATCCCTCCTATTACTCATCATGTTAACATGACAAGATACAACGGTGGGCTCTTTCTCGCTTGAGTGCAACCAGACAGTCAATCGACCCTATCTAAAGAGACTGACCACTTCCTTTGACCACCTGAACACCGGTACCTAGTTGATATTGATTGCAGGTGAGGCGAGCATATCCAGTCTGCTTGGCGCCTGATTAGCAGGGCAGCTTGGTCGCTGAGAAGTAGTCCGCCACTTGCATTGCCCTCAACAGAAAATGATTTTATCCTGGACGGATTTTCTCTATTCCTCGCTGGCATGCTGGAGCTAGTCCGTTATTGAGGTCAAGCAGTGGGCATCTTCATTAAATAGTTATCCGGCACCAATTACGTTGCTGGAGCAAAGAAGAAGAACATAACAGCGCTGCAATGACTTAATAAATGATATTTTCTTGTGATAAAACATTTTGAACAGTTTTATTGATGATCGGAGAGAACTTGAACAATTAGCTCTTGCTTCTAGTATCAGCAAGTTCGATTTACGTGACGACCAATTCTCGTTATTTTCAGTTTGAACCAGGTTTGCATCAGAACTGATTTTGATATCGGTTGTGGACTATGGAAAACATCATGGAAGGGAAAAGTATCATTGATGAAATACCAATGCCGTATGGGCACCTTAGTTCTGACTCTCTTAAGCGTTATCAAAATCAAGATATAGCTCAAATATACCACAGAGAACACGGTCGCAATTGCCATGTACATTACGATGATGCGAAGGCAGATGACTTTTCTAAATCCAGCAAGTCAAGTTCAAGTTCAGAAACAAGCTCAGAAAACGGAGACTGTTACGATGACATGCGGCGGGACTACGATCGTGACGACGACTCCAGTACGACCGTTGGTGGCACCTTGGTCAAAAGACGTTTCGCTGACGTCAAACCTCCCTATTCGTACATCGCATTGATCACAATGGCGTTGGAAAGCTCCAAAGACGGAATGATGACGTTAAATGAGGTATACCAATTTATCATGGACAAGTTCCCGTACTTTAGAGAAAACCAACAAAGGTGGCAAAACTCAATTCGGCATAATTTGTCACTTAACGACTGCTTCATCAAAGTTCCCCGGGCACCTGGCCGCCCAGGGAAGGGTAACTATTGGGCCCTGCATCCATCGTGCGGGGATATGTTTAGTAACGGGAGCTTTCTCCGACGCGCTAAGAGGTTTAAATTACACAAGAGTAAAAACGACCCAGCGGAGATTCGGCATATCAACTCTTACAGCCATTTTAATCTCTGTAGCACCTATCTTGGGTCCCCGTACCCATCTCCTTATGCTAGACAGCGTCATCCATACGCTCCAATATCATCACCGCATTCTCTCCGTCACACTGCCAATGATGTCGCCGATACTCCATGGTCATCGGGGGTACCTTTCGATGTTTTCACCCCATCGCTATCGGCGTTGTACAACTCGTCATTAAACCAATATTTCCCCGTCAGCGCGCTCTCGTCACATCTTGATCTACCGGCACATCATCACCCGGCCGGTGCTGCGGCGGGACCCCCAGGCTATGTCTCGATACCCAGTCGAAGCCCATACAACTCTCAAACGGCAGCACATTACTTACACTTCAATCGAAAACTTTCCTTATGATAAAGAAGGACGTACAGAATTAAATGTCAAACTTTGTGAAATATTCTTGCAATTTACAAGACTGAGAAACCAAAAATAGGCCTACTGCTGAATATTTACTGTGAAATTGTTCTTCATTCTGTATTCACACTATGAAATTTAATATAAGATGTTGATTTGGAATCCCGTCTGTTTTTATTTATTTCTTAATAATATCCATCCCCAAAAAATATCTTCCCCCACTAAAAGAAAATACCATTGGCCAAAAAACTGAATAACATGAACAAGTTGTAATGGGAGATTTGGGGCCCGAATCATGCGAACAGAAAGAACGGATTGAAAAGTAATGTAAACTTATCATTCTTTTGTAAATGGTATGCAGCCGAATCGGGTAATTGAGTGTAAGGTAGTTATAAGTACAAACATTTTTCGGCTATTTTCGGCATTGTCGTCTTAAAAAGACGACAGAAATACAAAAGCAGACGATTTAGATTTTAGATATTTGATAACTAATCATAATTATTTAACAACAATAGTACTTGTATATGTTTCAGACCAGGTGTGTTTTATAGTATTTGTTTTCGACGATGTGAATTAAGAAAGGCTTGTTCTTTATACCAAAAGTAAATTTATTTATACCAAAAGTAAATTTATTATTTTTATTTAAAGTAGACCAGTTCTTTACTTCGAGGGGGCATTAATGTTTACCCAGATCCATAGTAACTTTAAAAACTTTATACCTATTCCGTTTGTCGCATCTCATTTCTGTAAATATCGTCTTCAAATCTTATATTCCATCCTTGTTAGAATGATTTTTTGACTGTGCGATATCACTCAAAGTGCCAAACGTTTTGTAGTATATAATACACCATTTGGTTTCCATGTTAAATCTTATTATTTATTAATGTTGTCGTGTTTCCAATATTGTCATCCAATTCTATTGTATGCTTTTTTCGTTATACAATTATCTGAAAACTGTAACTATACGGTTATCGCTAAAACAAATCAAATCATGTACTGGATACTGTTACAATGACATTTCTAAGTATTTTGGAAATTATATCATATTCATTTATAAATTATTATTTTAAGAAATTTTCTACACCATGGGTAACATCTCTTTCTATGGTGTATAATTATTTTGTCCCACTGACTCTTTGACAAAAAGTTTCTAATAAGTATCAGCATGATCATAATAGCGATATGATTTCTCGGCAATGTATAATTGTCCAAGAATGCTCGACGCTATGTGCATGACAAAAATTAGCTATACTTGGATTTGTTTTCAATTTATGCCATTAATGGAGATTAATGAAGATAGCTTGACAATCACAAAATAGTACGAAAATGACGTTGTTTATCTGTAGAAAAAAACACAAGAGGGTAATATATCAGGACGTTTTAAACAAATTAGATTTGCATCATACATAGTGGCCATCTCGATTTTAAAGAATATGTCAGAATGTTCAATTGCAAGTTTCTGAAACATTATGCTGAATATGTTCATTAATTAATTTATTCATTCATTTATCAATTTCCCCAATATTATTTTCTGCTACAATAAAGTTTCTCAATTTAGATGGTCCTCATGATAACCATATAAATCATAAGATGAGTAATCATTTAAATATTATCTGATTTTATCCTACTCATTTTTTAACTATTTTTGATTCCTCAACAAACCTTGATAATTTTAATTGTTGACGGCATTTGCTAATATTTTCAACTCATTTGAGTTTTACAATTTACCAAAGACATGAATAGATTTTGAAGGGGAAAATGTGTATATGTTCAATTGATCATTATATTTCAAAATGAAAATAGGTAATTGATATATATTTCCCCAAAAACACAAAAATCTAGTTTTTCATCATTGAAATATTAATCATATTTGTATGATGTTACAATATTATAAGCGAGAATTCAAATTTCTCTGCGATAAATAGTTAACGATGGTGTTCACTTTGATTAATCTTAACTGTGTTCTCAACGTGGTCGGTACGCACGGGGGCAGACAGGCAGCCCCCCCCCCCCCCCCCGAAATTTCGAAAACCTGCATTTTTTTACTCAAAAAAAAAATCACCAAGAGTGTACACAAAAGCCTTCAATCTGACTTTAGAAAATGCAAAGCTTGGCTTCGCTCCCTTGCTTTGGTGTTTTTTCAATTTTTTACGCGTTTTGCCTGCTCAGGAAGTACAATTCTGCCTACGGTCATGATCCCCAAAAGATAGTAACTAAAATCAATCTCAACATTCCCGTAGAATTTGATCAATTGCAACTCTTGAAGGAATTTGTAATGATAGTCGTAATAAAAAACAATAAATGCATGTACTTTTGTATTTCGTGTCACCCATTCTCACAAGTGCCATCATATCATGTTCTAATAAAATGTGTTTCTTCTTTTCTGTGGCATTGTTTCTTTGTCATAAAAGTAGTTTGAAATAAAATGTAAAAAACGAATTAAACTTAATCCCTTTTTTTAAACGCGTCGTGAGTTTATGGATGAATGATTGGTGAATGTACATATGTGAATGATTAGCTTGGGTTTTTTTGAGACAGAGACGAGAGAAAGGTCGAGTGTGGGATTGGTTTTCGACATGATTTACATTATTCATCTACTTTGTGTGTTATTATTTCCGTTCAATCCTTATAACATTTTCGTCTGTCTGTCTGTCTCTCCCCCTCTCTCAACCTCTCTCTTTCCCTCCCCCCCCCCCCCTCTCTCCATATCTCTCTCTCTCTTCCCCTCCCCTTCCTCTTTTTCTCTTCAATTTTTTTTTTCTTTCTGATGGTTTCTGCTTCGCTTCATCCCATTCTTGTTGTTAACATACCCCCACACTCGACGCCCCCTCCCCCTGTATGGGTATGTAGATGAAAAGTTTACTCAATCCTCAAAAACAAAAGCCTACATTAAAAGGGAAGGTGTGCGAGTGAATTGTATTGTAAAAGAGTCACATATTGATATCAAGTTGACTTACTTGAATCATATCATTACAATAATCAGGTACAATATTTTATTACAAAAGAGAGGGGGAGAGAGGGGGCAATGCAAATAACGCTTGAAAATGAAACCATTGGAGACAAAAACTCGTACTTCTCTGCCTATAGCTTACAAAGAAACATAAAAATTCCTTTACTAAAAAGGATTTGGTTCTATGGAGATCAAAATATTACGACAAACAAGTTACGCTAATAAGTTGATAACAAATGGTTGCAATATACATTTGCTAATTCTTGACATACAAGTTACGCTTATGAGTTGGTAATAAACGGTTACAAAATACATTTGCTAATTCTTGCATAAATGATGTTAATCATTTGATAGTTTTCTTTTCATATCCTTCTACTTTCATTATTACTTCACTTTATTACTATCGTCATTTTTTTTTCGAAAGATTTAAAAAAAAAAGTATAATAATCCGTTATTCTTATGACATCTCAAGGATGGCACCCACTATTTTAAGATATTAATATGCCGTTGTCCTTTCTCTTTTGATGTGTACTCCAGCTAATTATAGCCTAAGTTTCAAGGAAAGTCATTCATTTAGTTTGAGTATTATACCCTAAGTAATTAACGAAAGAATCCCCACTTTACAATAAAGGTGAGAATGTCCTTCTCTGTTTTCATTAGTAAACCAATCATTGTCTGTTGAAGTGACAGCCGGTGTTCTTTTTTTATTATTTTCTTTTCCAAAGGGAGAAGAGTTTGATGGGGATGAAATTGCATTATTGTCAGACCGTCACATTAATGCGAATTTTCACTTAGGATTTGATCGATTTGTACGCGTCTGGGTGTATGTAGCTCATAACAGGCATAATAGAAGCTGTGTAATTAATTTTGTTATACTGTTCCCGTAGATCAATATGAAAGCCTTTATTCGGGATTGAAGGCATTATGGACCACCCTTTATGATGATAACCAGGTGCCACGCAAGTTTTGATAATTTAGATCGGCGTGTTTCGCTAGAGATGATTTGATATTTTGAGAATTGAATTAATTGATTGCTGTTAAGCGATTCAGATCAATGTTGTTGACGAACATGTTGAAAATAATTATGGGCGTCATCGGCTTCTGAAAAGTGTGGTAGGGGGTGCAGAATGGGTTCAGAAGGGGGTCGGAAGGGGCTGCCGTCTATCATAATATAGGTCTTGTTTTATTTTGCCATCGAAAATAAGCCTGGTGTTTAAATGCACTGTGAAGCAGAAATCAAGTCAAGTGTAATATGTTTTGAAAACTTATGTAGTTGATTTATCATGATAACGAACAGCAATTTTTCGATACCCTCAAAGAGTGTGTGTTTGTGGGGGGGGTAATTTGATGTCCCCACTCTGGAAAGTGTGGGGGGGGGTATTCCCACACACTCTCCTTATTCGCCGCCTGACGACGCCCTTGTTATTTATGAGCGCATGCATAACATCATCGGATGTTTTGTAAGGTCATGAACTAGGCCTATAGATGCATCAAACTGACTTCAAATGATGAGACATTGATTCAAATATTGTTTTGATAAAAAAAAACGAAATTGAAATATTTTGTAAATTGGATAATTAATTAATATCACAATTTATGTTTATTCTATTACTATATATGTAATTGTTATTATGACTGTTTTAGTTATTATACCAATATTATCTTTATCATTGTCATCACTGGCATCATCATCGTTGCTGCAGTTATATAACGTAATCAGCAATCTACATCCTTATATCCCCAAATGCATCCAAACGTTTTTACCATACTTTCTTTTTATATTTAAAAAAGGAACCTGAAACTATGATACAAAAGGTCTTAATGGGTCTAATTGCCATGGGACAATAGTGTTTAACTAAGTGGTCACTTGTTTCATTGTCTGGGCGTATAGTTGAAACGATGTTTAGGAAAGAAATAGTATACAGTAATAACTCAACAAACATAGCCGAAAGGAAAAGCTAACAAGTGGGTAGATAGAAACGAAAATAGTTAGTACAAGTATTGGTTCAACAATCATTCGAGGATAAGAGATCCCGACTTCAAAACAAAGTTCACTTCGCAACATGTACTATTCAAAGAGGCGGAGTCTTTAGCGAGAGTAATGCTTTACTAAACAAGTTTTTAAAAGCGGTAATGACAAGCACTAAGTTTCATCCTAAACAAATTTGTTTTAAGTGTGAATATCGCCTTTGGCGGCATAAGCTTATCAAAAGAAATGCGACCTTTAGCTGATCTTCTGTCTACTGCTTTTAACCCACCCCTCAGCATTTTGCTAGCATTATAGGGAAGATGCTATATTTGTGGAATTGATCAAGGAAAATGTTTTTCTCACACCGTCGGTATGTTTTGGTGGAAAGGCAGTAAGTCAGCAAATATCTAAGGGTTATTTACTAAGTCGACTGATTACCAGCGAAGGGAAGATGAAAAACAAGACGCCTCCTTCTTTTTTTTAATTATCTCAAGATTTTACCTCGTTTTCGGCGAGGTTCCTAAAAGCATACACAAGACAGAAGGTGATTATTTACATTTGCAAAGGCTTTGTTACTGTTTATTATTTTTTACATTTTATTTACTTGTTTACAAGGAAATTGCAACTCCTTTTTTTACATAAAACAAATGTGTTTCATGCTGGAATAATTTATCTTCTTTCAAAACGTGTGGTCATGGTCGGTTCAAACTTAGTTTTGTATTGAAGCCCCCTTTTCTCCATATCATTTGCTAAGACGAAGTGTTTTTTTCGTGAAATTTCGCTTCACCCCCCCCCCCCCCCCATAATAAGAAAAAAAAGTATGGGATTGTAACTTGTAGGGGGGGTTTCTGGTCTTATTTTGAAATTTTCTGTTTTGTTTTATTCTACTAAGTAGAGTTGTGTTTGAAATTGAGAAAACGGAATTGACATGGGATTGGAATAGGAAAGATATGATGTGATCTTAAAAGGCTAATAATTTGCATAATTTGGGGACAAAACAGACATGAATATAACTGGGAATATCGGTAATCCTGGGTAAATATTATGTTGCGGGAAAGATCATGGAACAAAGGGACAACAGCAAAGTTTGATGGTCCTAAACTGAGCCAATCATTGAAATTAACTAAAATTGTACAAAAGTTCAATATTCAAACATCACCTAATTTCCAAAGTATTTGAAAAACAAAACATTTTTATTCACATTAAAAATATATAAATACACTGACAGCACTCATTACTGATTGTGTAACCAGGAATTGGATAGAGTTGAATAAAATATATATTACCAAAGTTTTGGTCGATAAATTCTTTAAGCACTTTGCCAACGAATTGCTAAGAAATAAAGAAAGTAAGGAGAGAGTAAAGAAGAGGGGGAGAATGGTGGAGAGTGAGAAAAAGAGAGGGAGAGTGAGAAAAAGAGAGGAAAAGTGAGAGAGAGAGGGTGTAGTGAAAAATAATGGAGAAAATAATACAGGATGACATGAAAGACGATGCAGCAGAATATAAACACAAGAGGAAATATTCTTCTTTTTTTATATCAAGCTAAAGGAAATAAGCAAAATCCATTTACTATGTCATAATTTTTTAATATACAATTAAGATAATCAGCGGGAGGGGTGACAGAGGGTTGGATATTGAGCATTTTTTTAAAGGAAGTTTTAAAAAAATGAACCATAACAACGATTCTCAAATCATGCAAGTGTTGAAGAAGGTCCAATTAGCAAACAATTAGGAATTTTCTTGAGTGTAAAATAAATAGTCTATGTCTAGTAGCCGCGGGTGAGAAAACTTAAAGATCCGGGCTTTGTTGAGGGGGGTCTTCCAAGCAAATGTTTTGGTAGAAATACCAGGGGTCTTGAATCAATATTACATGATATATAAGGAAGCGAAGAACCTTATCTGTTTTTTTAATTGATTGGTGTTTGTTTTTCACACAGACTGGCACTTCTGGTTTCTATCGTTAAATTGAGCATTGATGACTAATTATTAGAGTAAATATTAAACAAGGAAATGGTCATAATTATAATGATTAAGAATAAGTATTTCGTGTTTTAATAAATAAAAAAAGGAAACGAAAATATGTCCGACGAACCGAAAGATTCATGGGCGGCTCTCAGTTACCCCACTATCGCGGCGACGAATGAAATGAAACAAAAAAGTGTATAGATGAAAATGAATATATATATATATATATATATATATATGTATATAGGCGTAAAATAGTCCAGGCATTGACGATAGACGTAGCTTTCAAGGTATCTCATTTAATGGTAGCTTTCGGCCAGTAGGGCCTTCATCAGGCCTGTATGTATTGAAACAAACAAAACAAAATAGAACAAAACCATACAAATAAAATCGTAATAACAACAAAGTAAGTAAAGGGTAACAAAAGGTACAGAACAGAAGGATACCAGTAAGATAACACAAAGAAGAGGGGGTAATGAATTAAACGAGATGGTTGGGTACTTTTTCTATTGTACCCAACCATCTCGTTTAATTCATTATCCCCTCTTGACCCCCTCATGATCATGACTTACAATTTTTTCTGAAATTCGTAATATGACACAGTACTGTAAAACTAAAACTTTTAACAAATCATTACACAGTGCTTCTATCAATTAATAATTACTTATACTCCCGTGATCATGATATGAAATGTATTTGAGTGCAATATAACCTTTATTTACCACCAACGATGTATTTATCTATGTTGTTTATCGTGTTATAGTATAACACATCCATCACCCGGGCAATCAAAATACTACGTTTGATAATTCGAAACTGCTGTCATGAATAGATAACAGTTTAACACACATACGTGTGGTTGTTATTGCACTATATCGGATTCTAAATTGAAATAAATCCATTCTAGTTTTTGCGCTTGTTGTGCGAGCTTAACTGTCAATTAATGGACGCTTCAAAAGAAATGTTTTTCTATCTCATAGGCGCTCGTTTACTGTAAAATACGACAGACCTTGTAAATCACCTAACAAGTTTCTTGTGAAAGACATACTCAAATCCTCTCATCATGATAAATGATTGTTCACCGTCTTTTGCATTTCTCCAGCTTCTGTTTTTGAGAGAACACCTTTGACAAAACAACCAATTAAGTAAACTGGATTCCCTAAAACGCGCGGTTTCAAACCGAAGCCCCAGTGCTTCGCATTGCCCATTCCAATTTTTCGCTTGGTATTCCTTTAGAAAGTATTCTTCTTAAGTTATCATCAAAATAATAATGAACTGTTTTTAGGACTTACACATCGATGATGAGGGGATTTGGCTTCACTCTGTGAAAAGATCAAATGAATACAGTAAAAAAAATATATGCTCAAAGGTGTAAAACAAAATATTGACGTCATATGTTCTTTGTCCTGAGAAAGAAAATACAAATCAACAGAGAAAACCCAACATTTTGTTATTGTTATTGAGTTGAATCACAAAATGACATAAAGTGTTTTGCATATTGCCAATACAAACTAAGTTTTACTTTGAAGTTTATACTTTACTTTAGTTCTGCCCTAAGTTGTAAAATGATACAATACCATATCACTACATAAATCATTTTGTTCATTGTACGTTGCTTCGTTTCGTTTTTTATTGATTTTCTGTATTCATAATTATGAGTACGAAACTTGAAACAAAAAGTGTTCTGCTATAGCAAGAAAACAGTTTGTTTTTTCAAAAAGTGATACTTTGAAATGAATATTTAAATCAATTTCAGAAACAAGTGAGAGGGAAAATTTAAGTAAATTGACCATTTACATAATTTTAATAATTCATCCAACTTCATGAACATAGTGTACATACATGTAATTACGGAATGGCTGTCATAAGCAATATGCATAATATTATAACCCGAAAGAAAACACATGTGCTTTTACATAGATCATGGAAAAAATAGCTACGAATTAATTGATGAAATAGAAAATGATGATAAGCATGCAATGATGGTGGTTGTGGAGGTGGTGGTGGTGGTGGTGGTGGCGGTGTTAGTGGTGTGCTGATGGTGGTGGTGTTGTTGGTATTGTGGCAGTGATGACCAATGTGAGGATTGATTGATTTTTATTTTATGTCTGCATTCACATCGGAGATATACATTATAACATACACAGAGGTAATAAATATATAACAAATCGACAATACTGTGTCTTAATATGATCAGTGAAAAACATATATCATTCGTTTAACAAAATGATAATTAAGAGGGATGCAGGAGATTGCCATCGTGAGCGATTAAGCGTGATAATAATGGCGGCCCCGTAATGATGACGATGGTGGTGGCGATGGGGATGGTGATGATGATGATGATGATATTGATATTGATAATGATGATAATAATGATGAAAGTTATTATGATAGGAATGATGATGATAATGGTCATCATCACCACACTATTATTATACTGTAGGCCTATAGTAAGTTCCTATCGAAAAAATTGTATGTGTATAAGTACAATTTAATCCTATACATAAAATATCATTTTGTATTTGTTATACTTTACTATTTATCATGCTGAATTGTTAAGCGCCTTGAGCATGTTGAGCATTGTTTTGAATGGATATGTGAATATAAGAAATGTAGTTATGATATTATAATGCAGTTATTATGGTATAAAAATGTTCGATATACTAGCGTAAATGACATTTTCATCTTATTTCAGTTAAATTCATAAAGTTAATATCTTGAGAAAACAACTTATGTTGCAGAACGATGATTAATATTCATTCTTTTATTTTTTTTATTATCTTACACAAATATTTTCTGTTTAACAAATGATAATTATATATACAAATTCATCGCATGGTTTATTCTTATTGCGTTACTGATAATCTTAAAAACCATGGGGTTTTTTTGTATTCTGATGGTTTTTTATACATACTTAATAGGTTTTCATGACAAAGATTAATCTCAAAATGAAGATAAATTGGTATCTGCAAGGGAGGTTAGTGCAAAAGGTATTTGCTCTCCTGTAAAAACACCAAACCCTTGGGGGTTAAGGTTAAATGGAGTATACAGTTAACATAGGTATAACAACAAGTATAACAATATTCGTCTTGCATGTTGTACTAATAGTGAGGCTTACTTCATTCAGTTGAGACCGAGGTAAAATGAGTTTGGTAAGAACTGAAGGAGAAAGGACACGTTGTCACGATTAAAGATGAAGGCATTCCCATTTGACATCACTAAAATCGTTTTTCTTGACACCCCTATAAAAGAACAACTGACCTCGATGTGTGATGAGCCGAAATAAGTAGAAGCTTTATATCCTCCCTAGAGATTGCTATACTTTCATCTTTTCTTTTCTTCTTTTTCCCTTATGAAAGGGTGCGCATTCTCTATTTGTTATAAACATATTTACAGAGCAACACATTAGCGAAAGTCTATCTGATATTGCATAAAGGGATATAGGATACATTAGGAGAAACCATAAAACATCTATGAAGTCGATCGTTCGTAATCATTGAAGAAATGCAATAAATAACAAAGCTTGAAAGTCTGTATAGAAATAAAAAAATAAAAATAAAAACAGAATGCACGCGAAGCATTATCTCAATCATAAATAAAATCAAGCGGGTATTGTCTCAGTGATATATAAAATCAAGTGTGACTGTTTTTAAATGATTTAGATAAATGAGGGTGCTTTCTATAAAGGCACATTCTAGCAGACGGATCCAAAACCCTTGAAGCATTCGTTTAAAAGACATACGTTGTTACAAGTTAGAAAGCCTTGTCTTTCGTGCGAGTTAAGAGGGATAAAGAACTCGCGATTGAAAAGCTGAATTAATACGATGTGTATTAATAGATTTCTTAAGATCGACGGGAGAAAGACAGTTGATAATGTACTGATCTACACTACATGGATATCAAGTGGCTGTAACTTTGGTATAGAGAGAGTCGATCAATATTTTGGAAAGAGAGATTCATGTAGGTGGTAATAATCCATTTTCAAGTGGTGTCTCATGGCCTTTTTTTTCAAATCCCATGAATGCCCTCGTCGGCTCTGTCTTTGAGTAACAAAATGATTGTTGTTTTATCAATACGTCATGTCTTCTATAACTTTTATCTATACCTTTGAGTCGTCTATCCTTGAGGGGTCAGATGCAATCGGCTTTTCTGAAATATGTTGTCCTTTTTTCAAATTTAGAAAGTTTTACCCATTGGATTATAATCTAAGAAGAGCTTTCCCCGTTTCAACATTATGGATTGGAAAAGAATGGAAAAGGCGAAAAGCCATAAAAGTAACTATCGTATCAAAGAAGCGGTGGGGGCAGAGTGCCCCCTGAGCTGACAGTAGTTTTCTCTCACATTTTCTCTCTTTGTTTTCATTTTGCTTTTAAAAAATCTATCTTATCCCAGATTTACAAAAAGAAAGAAAAGTACTTCCGGAAATGACGTTGACATTTCTTAATTTTCAAAAATTGTCAGAAATTTTAACCTCTCCCGAAGAGGAATTCTAGACTCTCTGCTGATATGGCCCATTATTGGGGGGGGGGGAAAGTTTAGTCTCATTGTTGTTCGGGCTGCAAAAATACATGAATATTTACTTTTAATTAACCAAATTGACGTCAGGGTTAGCATCCTTTTTAATTAAGAAAAAAATGAACCGAATACTTTGAAATCGCAAAATAACGATAATGTAAGATAAACCAAGGTCTGAAAAAGTAATTCCAGTTGTGTATATTATAAATTTATTAATCCATCAAGTAAAATTCCATCTTTCATAACTGTTATTCATAATCAAACGACACCGAAGTACTTTTAACAAAAACAAAAATAGACACTTCGGAGTTGTAACGTCCTTTAACGTCCTTTTGAAATCGAGTCAACATTTATTTTCTCATCGATTGTGGGTGCGTAACTCGCGATCTTTTTAACTCCCATTTTCAGTGGACTGTCATAATGTTCCCCCTCGTCACCGACTTCTTGGATACTATTTAATCGCATTGATTGAGTCACTGCCCAAATAGAGAGTCAAGTAAATCAATACAGGTGCGATGGAGGTGTTAAAAGTCTCGACCCTCTCTTGTTCGTCGCCGCTATTAGCGCTCCTGAAAGCGGACTGTTTTCTATCAATACTTTTTATTTCTCTTCGCACCTCTCCGTTGCCCGAATACGTCATCGGTAATACCAACTGTGTATTAATGGCGTTACTTCTTCGCTATTCGACGAGGCCCGTTTTGTTTGTGTAGTCATTTCCGTTCAAATCTTTCACTTTATTTGTACACATAGTCCTCCCATCCATCATTTGCATTGTTCACATTTTAGACCCCTTTTCTTCTGTCTTTTAAGTCTCCAGAAGTGGTGAGTGGGGATTATGAATAAATAACTGTTTCATTAAGAGAGTGTTTATTTGTAGAGAACACAGTTAGAGTCGGCATTGTTAAAGGCGCAGAGGGAGCAATTGCTCAAGGGGGAAACAAAAGTGAGAGGTTATGAATTATTAGTGAGCAATGTTTGTGTGTGTTTGTATTCACATTCATCTCGACCTATTTTGGGCTTGAACACATTTGGTTAAATGAAGTCATAATAGGCGAGGACATGCTTTGTTCTACGTAATTTAAGGAAATCAATATTTTAAAAGCATTTAGCATAACCAACTAAAGTGGATTAGGTTGGTCTGGGAAGCTTGCAGGTCCACTGAATAGGTAAATGTGGAGGTGGGAAAGGAGAGTGGGAAAGGAGTTAGAATGGTGACATACTGGGAAAATGTGGTTTAAAAGAATATAAAAATGACAGAAAAAAGTATAATGGCATGACCATCCAGGTGAATGATGCATGTGTGTACTGTACTGTTTCACAGATCCAGCTTTAGTTCATTACCATCAAGGCAATTTATCTTCAAAACGACTCAGTTGGTAGAGTGCATTTTGCAAGTAAGTAGCTCCATGAGTCAAGTTACTGTCAAGTGATTATGCTGGAGATACATAACCAGGGCCGTAGCTAGAGGGGGGGGGGGTATGGGGGTGTGACACCCCCCAACATTCATGGCAGTCGGCAAAATCATGTACCAGTTGGCAACATGGAGGATAGGGGAGAAAAAGAAAGAGGGAAAGAGAGGAAGAGAAAAAAGAAAGAAGGAGAGAGGGGGAGAGAAAGAAAGAAAGAAAGAAAGGAAGAAAGAAAGAAAGAAAAAAAAAGGAAAGAAAAATAGGGGTACTAACTTCGAAGAAGGTTACGACTTAGAGAGTAAAGACAACCAGTTGGCAAATCCAAGTCCATCTAGCCAGGCTTATACAAAGGACAAAACAGATGGAGCTATAACCGGAGCTATAATAACACACAAAGTAAGCCCCCGGTCCTCCCCCAATATAAACAACTTGTGAGTTTGCAAATTATACCACAATCATTGACGATTTAACAAACACATTAGTTTTGTAAAATTAGAGGCAAGACTAGGTAAAGAAATATGGGGTGGGATGAATTTCCAAGGTTTAAGTTGAATAATCAAAGCCAAAGTAGGCCCTATAGTTGGCAAATTATAAAGTGGTCCTAATAAAGTGGCAGAACACTATACGCTCTACCAGTAAGCAAAGTGATGTACAAGTACTGCCCCGTTTCAGATCTGAAAAGAACAGAACACAAGACTTAAAAATCTGGTAACTCTGCAGTTGGCAAATTCATGAAGACAAGTCTACAACTTGTAGACTTGTCTACAAGTTTGCAGTTGGTAAAAAACACAAAAATGTTCTAAGTTATTTTTACTAAATTCTGTCGCCGAAGATTTTTTTTTTAATTTATGGTGTCAGTATGTGCTTGGGGTGGGGATGGGTGGGAGTGGGGGCAGGTTGGGGTTGCAGTCAATCAAGTCAATTTCATTGGTGCAATCAATTCTAGGCTTCAAACATGATATGAAGTTTATTAAGAACTTTTATAGATCAACCATGGGAGACCGGCGACTGGGCAACCTGCTACTCCTGAACTGTGCAAAGGACCTTACAGATACTGCCGACTTAAATCGCTTGCTAACAACTTGGTCATCAAAACCAAAAATAATAAATATGATAGAATAACATACAAGATACAGGTATACTTCAATAATTTCTGTAACATTTTTAATGGCTGAAAGAGATACATGTTAGCAGTAGCACTCTTGAAATTTTAGTTGAGACATGATAGACATCTTGCACAGAAGGTCAATTAAAAATTAACAAATTTTTTATTTTGATATTATTAATACATAGGGTATATCATTATACTGCAAGTTAGCAACTACGGCACACTAGCCTTTCTATTTTTATCCAAAATGTTTATTTTTACAGTGCAAATATCTTTGTATATCTTTGTATAATTTACCTTCAAGTATTCATCAAATGCCACTAA
Source organism: Lytechinus pictus (assembly GCF_037042905.1). Classification (NCBI taxonomy): domain Eukaryota; kingdom Metazoa; phylum Echinodermata; class Echinoidea; order Temnopleuroida; family Toxopneustidae; genus Lytechinus; species Lytechinus pictus. Next base: position 26,128,732 of record NC_087249.1, read on the forward strand.
TTCAATTCTAAAAATTCAAAATCTTTTAGCATGTGATTATTGTAGGGGGGGGCACATCCCCCATCAGACTCCCACTGTGCTCACGTTGGCGTTGTCACGCCAAATTTAGTTGGCAAATTTAGCTGGTACACCCCCCCCCCCAACAAAATGGTTCTGGCTACGGCCCTGTACCTAACCACTGCTACAGTCACTTCAATGAAGTCGACTCCACAGAGACCAAAGTTATAATTTTTTTTTTCATATACGTTAATAGTGAAATGTTTTCGGACGCTTCGGTCGCTTTTTTTCCCGGGGAGACTTGTAGCCTCCTGTAGATCAGCACAAGTGGCTGATCGTTGTTAGTTGAAATATCAAGAAAAAAAAAACACAACGAAAGAAACAAAATACGGCCTGGCGAGCGCATCATGCATCGGAACTCAGGGTATCGCTCGCTTCGCTCGGGATCGACAAACAACGATCAGTCGCGAGGGCCTCGACAAGAGGTTATATAGTGAGACTGTGACATGAAGCTATGGTCACGTCACAACCCATCGTGGGTGATTTTAGTCCTTACGTTGTTTTTTTTTGGGGGGGGGGCACGGGCACCACGTTTTTCTGAAAAAAAGGTGAGGAGAGATTGCCAAGAGTAGGGAGCCGGAAGTACGCCAACGCACGTTACTCGCACAATGGACATGCTCGCACGGCCGTAAGCGGTTGTGTACAACTCTCTCTCGATCACACACACACACACACGCACCCTCACAACCATACCCTCACCCTTTCACGCACACACCCTCTTTTACTCTATTTCTCTCTCTCTCCTACACGCCCATAAAACCTACACACCCCACCCCCTTCTCTCATTCTCACTTCTTATTCTCTTACACATGATATATCCCTTCTTCCACTCCCCTCCTCTGGCCTATTATTCCCCCCATCCTCTCTCCCTCTCTACCCCCCCCCCCTCTCTCTCTCTCACACACACACACACGCGCGCACCCACACACTCCATCTTCCTCTCTTTCATTCTTATTTCTTATTCTCTCACATATTCTACCATTTCTCCCACCCTCTCCCCTATCAGCCTTTCATGTGCACTCTCTCTCTCTCTCCCTCTCTCTCACTCCCCCCCCCCCCCATCAGCTCCCTCCTATCATAATCATGACGTAAATAGGGACCCGGACCCCCGAAACATAACTTTAATAGCGATTGATCATGAGGTTGATATCTATGATTGGTTGCATTGGTTATTGTGTATGATCCATCCTAAAAATCAGCACCACGATTAGTCGCAAAGCTTTATGTTACGGAGGACCTGGGGAGCGTTTCATGAAAGGACTTGTCGGACGTTTTATCCGACAAGTCCCATTTTATCCGACAGTTACTACAGTAACAGTGCCTCTCAGCCAATCAGAATCAAGGAAAGATGTCAGATCTGACAACTTGTCAGACAAAAATGTTGATGAAACGGTCCCCTGGTCATAATAAATTGCGGGTAGATCCTATTATATCACACAATCAGTAATTAAATATTAATTCTCGACTTCATATTCTATCGCAAGACACCTGTCAGTCTCTCATTAAGTTGATAAACTTGGTTACAATAAACAAGCTGGAATCAAACCAAAGAGCTTACATTGCAAAAATAGGAGAATACCGTGAGGACAAAAGTTGATAGGCCTATTCACTCAACCGTTTATTGAAAAAATGTATTACAATATTAAATGTTGCAGGTAAAAGATAGAATCTTCAGATTTGAATTAGACGGTGAAGCTCGAAGACGAGGAGGAAGAAGAAAGAAAGGCAAATAAAAAAACAGTGAAAATAATCAATAGTTCTACTATCATTACATGGGACAATAATTGCATGTTTTGGTCGCTTGAGATTGTGCTCCACGTATGTATGAATTTGTCATACTAATAATATGTTGGATGCAATGTTTATTAATAAGTATCTATCCAATCGCGGTATAATTCTGAATGCAAGATAAAATGTTAAATAATTCTGTAATGTAAATGTGTTCCTATGGGTGTGTCTTTGTAAGTGGGCTTCTGTCTTGGTCTTCGACGCACCTTTATCTGCAGAAAAAATATTACATTTCATCGTAATCAATTTGTATTTGATGGATTTAAAGTGTTATCTTAGAGACTTTTCACCTTTGAGCCACTATCCTCGGTATGATTTTTATATCGTAATTAACTACAATCACTCTCACCCTCTCTATTGAAACTGTTACCTCTTTTTACTGAGGTTCTCTCTTCATTCGTCCACTTCACTGTAAAAAAGTATTGGGTAAAATTTTTACCAGCACGAGGGTAATTATGTGTCCAACCAATTTAGCGCAGTATTTTACCCAATGCGGGAAGCAGTAAGGTTAAAAAATAAGTAGCAATTACTTTAGAATGGGCAAAATTTTCATCACACTGGATAAATAAAAATGCCCAAAAAGAAATGCCCAATGTTGGTTGGACACGTAATTACCCTCATGGAGCTCTTTTACCCAATATTTTTTTAGAGTGTTCAGATACCTTATCTCAGCTTTCAATAAGGATATATTGATAAGTCAATTATTGTTCCATTATTCTTTTATCTATTTATCTATTCTTGAACAAATGGCAATGTTTGCTTTTTCAGCATGCTATGACCGATGTTTCGTACTAAGGACGTCGTTTTTTTTTGTATTAACCCTTTGCTCCATCATGTTCAAACAATAGTATCTAAAGATGAAATCACATTGTAATCATTGTATTTTTAATATTGAAGTCAAAACTATTATGTAATGTACTCACTGTGTTCGAACAATAAAGCAATATGGGATCATAAAAAGATGAAAACTTGATCTGTATCGTTTATTATTAAGCAAATTATGAAATAAAATATTGTGGTTGATTAGTTTCTGCTCATTAGATGACCATGAAGTCGTGAAAATATTAAAATATTTAAGATCAAATAGAAAATTAAATTGAATCATATTGATATCCAAGGAAATCTTCTACTACACTTCAATCTACTAGTCCAATAATTGTTACTACCTCGTTACTCACCCTCTACGCTTGATTCGCATTCACCTATCATTTACCCCCCCCCCCCCCCCCCCCACCCCCTCCCGTTTGTCTTCTTAACCATTCGATATTCATATTGTATTCGATGGCTCTGAATTGGATACCAGAGATATTTCACGAGTTAGGGCCAAAATCAAGGAGTGCAATATGTCTGGTATTCCATGAAACAAAACTTTGTAATGTAATCATTATTACCCCCCCCCTAAAAAAAGAGAAATAATATAAATAAATAAATGAATATATTACTAATGATGATAATGATAACAATGATAACAATAATGATAATAATTCTAGTTATAATCATCATAATCGTAATTATAATGTAATTAAGCAGTTCATGTAATTTACCGTAAGAATCAATATGGTCCTACTTGATAAAATCTTTTTTCCCCTTAGAAATAAGACAGACATGTATATAGATGGTAATTACTCATTATTTCCCCCGTTTTTAACCCTCTTGTACCACACTCTTAGCTCTCATTTATTGCATCCAATCCTTACCCCTTTGTACCACTCATTTACATTCCATATTACCCCTTAGCCTTGGCAATAGGGACTGTAATTGTTGGTCTCAAGATAGAACGCCCCTTCGCCCTTGCTTGAGTCTGCTTTGTAGCCCATCTCGGGGCATGTAAACGTCGTGCACTTCGTCGTACGCCCAGCTTCGATGTCCTCGTACGTCGCTCCCTGAGTCGATGGGGAGAACGAACACGTAGACGCGATACTCTCAAGGAAGTATGCTGTGACACGGTTATGATCACACATCTTATTACCTATCACAGGACAACCGGGCATTTCACGACCTCCGTTCGGATAAAAATCTTGGTGGCCCAACTAGGGATTTAAGAAAAAGATCCAATAAGTATCGTAAAAGCTCACCATGAACTGGCTTTTGACGTGATCTAATGGCAAAATCTATTGCGAGTTGCTTTTCAACAACAAAATACGTGATAAATTGTGATAAGGACAATGAATTGGGCTGATCGTTATGATCTAGACTAAGGTAGAAGTTCCTGAATTATTTTCTAGATGTTTCAGGATAATCGCAAATTTGTAACCATTTGTATAAAAGGAGGGAACTAATCTGCTCTTCTCTACAATCATACTTGCCCTATCCAACATGATCACTATATATAGACAAAAATAATGTTTAAAAGCATCCAGAATTGTATAAGAATTCGTTTTCTTAAATTATGATTGTTGTTATACACCTCAATAGTTTATATCACTGCAATATTCGTGTTCATTCAATTAGAACGTAAAATTATCAATTTCAGTTTTATGGGGACTTTCCTTTGTTTGAATCCGTTTCGTTCCTATATCAAACTGAATTTTTGATACCCATTATTAATATATACCTCATCTAAGAGTCCAGCGCCAGCGGGTTCTCCATCCGTATGAATGACGTCAACAAAAGCAGCATCTGACTTATCTAGGCGACAAGAGTTATCAAGATTGCCGCTAAACCCGGGTCCAGCGGGATCCAATCCTAAATGTAGAGAAAAATCGACACTTAAAAACAGTTTATTTTATTGTAAAAAGCAAAAACAAAAACAATGGTAGTCACATCGCTATTCATCCAATGAAAGTGTTCCACTTTTATGAAAGCGGATAAATAACCATGAAGTAGGCCTACCCGAGTTCTGTATTCCTATTATGTATGAAAAGGATACGACCACTACAACTGTTTTCTCTAGCTTTCTGATTACGAATATATTCAAAAGATTTTATCATATTTGTGTGATTTTAGGGGAGTCGGGATATGAAACATGCTGCCCACCTGTAATTCTACCGACTGTCTCCCCTATGCTAATAGCCGGGTCTCTGCAAGCCTCTCCCGCGTACCCAGCGGTGTGAGCTCCAAGGCTATGCCCGATGATGTGCATGGAGTTGCAGGTGGCGCCGACATCGCGGAAAGCCTCGATGAGTTTTGCGATCTCCCTGCCAACCACGCGAGTATTGGCGCTACTCTTCAAATAGTTCTTTGAACTACCTGGGTACCAGTCTACAAACACCACGTTAACATCGTACTGAAATCGAGCAGAACAAGAATTAAATACAATATGACAGAGAAATATTATATTTCAGGGATGTCGGTAGAACGACTGTGGAGTATGACACCTCCTTAAGAAACGAAAGAGAAAAGGAAATGAAAAAAAAATAAATAAATAAAAAGGAAAGAATGAAATTTTAACATGGGTCACAGAAGATGGTTTCAGTAAAGCACGCATGTTCGATGATTAAGATGATCGAATACTTATTTGGTACTTTGCGGTCTATTTTATGAATAAAACGATGTTCCCACCTTCAACGAGAAAAAGCATTCTCGTTCACTTTGCTCGTTAATCCGTTAATCATACCTAAGGCAAGTTTCGGACAGTAAAGAGCGCGAAGCGCAATTTCTATAGAGGATGAGTTCAGGGGTTCTCACTTTATCAGCTTCAATTGAATTGACTGCTATGATTATGAAACTTGATTTCAAAAGTAGCAAGCGTTTTATGAAATTCTAAGGTAAAACGACAGTCTTTGATTCAAAGTCAATGGCCGACTCTGCAAGGATCTGATAAGATAGCAAAACAAACGAGAAGATGGATATGCGGGAGAAAGATATTTAACATTCTCGCGCCGTAGCGTTGAAGCCCTGCAGTTCATAAAATATTTAGAAAATGATATGCTTCATTTAATTTTTAAACAAATGTAGATATCACTATCAACTTCACTTATTCAAGTGATTGTAATACTTGATTACAAAGAATATAGAGCGTAAAACAAGGAAAGAAATTTCCCCTTCTCGCGCGAAGTGCGAAAACCTCTCGATATTTATCGAATTTAAGAAAAGGGAAGATATGTAATTCCTCGGGCACATATTATGAGCTTCCCTTTGTGTAATTAATGTATAGACATTCAAAATTTCATATTAAGGGTAAAAATCAGGAGAGAGGATAAATGATTAAAGATATATGGAATTAGGTTTCATCTAATTTAAAGGTATTGTTTAACTTTGTGAGCAGCCGATTTAAAAAATTCTCAAACCAAGATGAAACATGTGTACAAGTGCATGTATTAGAACTAATAAACCCGGAAAACAACCATTATTGAGAATGAAAAGTTAAAACTACAAGGCAACCCCGATTTTGTAAATAGTACACATAATAGTACACATAATAGTACACATAAGTGTATGGGATGAAATTAAGATGGTGTTTCCGGTCACTTTATATTTCAATTTTTGAAGCACTAAATAATTATTTTCGAACGCAATTTTTTCTGGGCTTCATTTTTGTAACATATCACAGACACAGGTTACAAATGTGACGTTCTAGCTCAGATTTTTAAAAAGTCAAACCAATGTTAACCAATCACTTTAATAGAAGAAGATAAATAATTCACCGTATCAAGAAAGCGATCTCTGAAACTCTTCCAGCTTCCCCAATCCATGCTATCTTTCCATCCATGTACAAAGATCTTCGTATCCCTATTCGGGTTAAAGTGTGATTTTCGGATGCTATCCAAGTTCTTCCGGTCCAAGACATCGCCTATTGCTCGATTATCTTGGGTGAATACAGTGAATTTGGTTTCAATTTCATCGGGGGTGTTTGGGGTCATAGAGTGACAGTCATGTGGGGAGTTGAAACAACCCAAGTCATCGTACTCGTTGCAATCAGTGCACCAACCTAACAAATAAATATAATCATGGACCACAAGAAGTGTATAATTATTATTAGTAATACTCTGTAATTAGAAAAGAAAACCAAACAATCAGCACTGCACGGTTAAAGATTTATTTTTAAAATCTTAACTACAAAAAAATCGATTGGTCATTATTCTTAGACGATCAGGATTTAATTCATATCCATGATTAATGAAAATTAAGTGTATTTCCGTGTCAAAAGCTAAGGTTACACCAAAATCGAATTCTCCCGAATAAATTCGGACAGATTTTGCCCGAATACGGCCTGATTCAGATGGATTCGGAACCTATTCGTCTCTGATTCGGGGAGCTCCCCCGAATAGACTAGACAAATGGGTCCCGGATAGGTCCCGATTCAGTGCAAAATCGCCAAGAATTACCCGAATCAATTTTGGCCATCCCGAATAAAGCATAATACAACCCGAATATTGGCAAGAATCGAGCCAAATGTGGCCCGATTGCTCCGATTACAGCCGAATGACGAGCCGAATGTTGACCCAAATCGGAGAAAATATGGGCGAATTAATGCACCTCCGACCGTTACTCCCCGAATGATACGAGTAGGTCCAAATCTGCCCAGAATACGCCGAATGCCTCCCCTAATCCAACCGAATGTCATCCGACAACACCCTGAATGTGGCCCGAATAAAATTAGTTGTGGCCACATTCGGGAGTATTTAGGAGGGTATTCAGCCGGTTTTGAATATTTAAAAACAAGCCGAATTCCTCCGCGAATGTTTCCGAATCCCTCCCGAATTTTCTGGCATACGCGGGAGGAGAACAGAATGTATTCGGATGGATTCGCAGGTGATGCGGTTCCGGTGTAACCCAGGTATAAGAAATAGGCGTTATTACAGGCCTGGTGCGGACCAAAAAGCCATACGTTACTACTCATGATTTTTTGATCCGCACCAGGCCTGCACTTATGATAGTCCGCATCCAGGGGCGGGGGGCACAGCCGCCCCCCTTGAGAGCCATAATACAAAAATTGTAATGTAAATATATTGTTTTTACTCAAGTGTGTCGATCCGACCCCCCCCCCCCCTCGAAAGTGAGAACCTTTTTTTTTTTTTTGCTTGCCAAATTTTCCGCAGACGAAATGACCTTCAATTTTGGGTGAAAACCTTCTTTTTTCTCATTTTTTGCTTGTCGAATTTTCATCAGGAAAATGTTCCCCCTCCCTTTGGAAAATCCTGGTTCCGCACCACAAGCGTTCGGTAACTGTAACAGATCTGTGCTATACTCTTACGCTACCTTTACGATGGCGCTGGTCTGGTGCTGCCTAGGGCAGCCTAGAGCAGCACCAAAATAGCCCGATCATAGCAGTTGGCTCTTTTAGCCCGCGGCATCCATAAACTCAAAAGCCCAGGCCTGGTCTGGACTAGTCCAGATTGGACCTTGTTGTCTTGGGGAGGGAAGATGAGAAGATTGGCGCTGATTAGAGATTGGGAGACATGTGCCCTCTCTGTTAGCTTTGGGAAAAAGAACTTCCAAAAGCACTTCCAAACAACAAGGTCCAATCTGGACTAGGTCTGGACCAGCAAGTTACTAAAAGCGGTATGAGTTGACTTGCATTATTTTTTACCGAGCTCTGATACAAGCGCCCGTCAATCCAAACCTTTCAAAAGATAACAATGTGACTGAAATGAATTTATATTAGTCTTTCTGCTTCAAATTATCCTCTTTGATAAAATGCATCTGCAAATATAAGATATATTACCTGTTCCAACAATACTCATAATGACGAACATTAAACTGAGTGTTGCCATGGTGATAGATCTTAATAATATTCCAGGATCTCTGAGCACCAGTCGTCGTAGCAAATTTCAGATCAAATTGTTCAGATGTTTGTTAAACCATCTCTTATAATGAACAAAATATTGTTCGATAATTTGTTTGCATTATCATAATCATCAACGTTGTATCATATCTGTATGACTGATAACAAGATATGACGTGTATATGGTGGGGAGAATTCAGTGTCAAATCGTGCAGACCCTAACTCGTGCCAGTGAAACATTCGTTTTATCATTCTTTGTGGTGTTTGGGGTTTGGGAAGGGACAACCCTTTTTTCTCTCCCTCCTCCTCCCTCTCCCCCTCTCTCTCTTTCTCTCTCTGCCTTAATCTATTTTTCCACTATCTCTCTCTTCATTTTTTCTCTTTCTCTCCTTTTTGCCTATACATGTGCCCCTTTATTACTCTATCTCACTAGCGTACCTACGGGGGGGGGGCAGAGGGGGCAGACTGCCCCCCTGACGAGTCACAACCCATACAAGGGACATATCCCTGCCCCCCTGGCGAGTCTTGAAGACTTTTTTTTTTTGCTTGTCAAATTTTTTTCTGGTACGAAATCCTTTATTTGTGGTTGAAGACCTTTTTTATTTTTGCTTGTCAATTTTTTTGGGCGGACGAATTTGCCCCCCCCCCCCCCCTGTGGAAAATCCTAGGTACGCCACTGCTCTATCTCATGGGGAAAAAAACTATTAGACGCTCCACAAAATGATGTTAATGTTGAAAGGGGTCATTTCACAATCAAAGTCATTTCACAATCATAATCCTAACCTGTCTTTGGTGTTGGGATGATTGGCATATTAAGTATAAACATAGTACAGCTTGCAAAGTACTATAGAGTGGTAGGTTCATGTTTAGAGTAATAACAAAGTTTAATATATTTTTGTGACCAAATGATCAAACTTTCTTCTCTGTAAAATGACAAATCCAAACAAAATAATACATTAGGATATAAGCGTCATAGGCATGCGACAACAAATAAGAATCATTTTTATTTCATCACATAATTTATAACGAATTTGAAGTTTATGTATTTGATTTCAATTAAAATCATGAATCGTAAATTTTCTGAGCTCAACAAAATGGTGTAAATGGACTATTCAATGAAAAAACTACATCGCTATTGCCAAAGACGGAATAAATGCACTTAAAATGTCCTATAAAACTACCATTCCTTTCAGTTACCTTTCAATTCCAAGGTATTATTTTGATTTGTTAAAGCATACGATGACATGCATATAATCATATTCTTTCTTCTGAAGCTGACACATTCAGATGTCACTAGATTTTAAAATCGTTGATGAACTTTTTTTCGATACTATTCGATCCAATTATTTCATTCATTTCCATTTAAACGTAATACAAAGTAATATAAATCAGATACAAATTTATGGAGTGACATTATCAAGAAAGGACTGAGAATTTCAAGGAAAAAAATGACATTTTCAAAGAGGATTGAGTAATTAGAAAATAATTCACCATTTACATGATTTAAAAACAAATACTATTCTCTCAACCACACTAACTACGTTAAGCCCCTTCAATAGAGTGTCTTTGCTTCCACGATTCCAGACGAATTCAAGAACACAGTAAATGTATTAAAAATGCCCGTCAAATGACAATGAACAGCTAGGAGGTCTTTCAACCAGAACAGCATTAATTTCGTCCTTAGTTTCGGACTTGACGAAAAATTGCAAATGATATGTCGTTTGGCCAGCATCCAGGGTGAAAGCGTTGTTTTTATTCACCAATTAAAGACTTCTAGGATGTTCATTGTCATGAAGCGCATTTGACGTATGTTCTTGAACCCGTCACGTTTCGTCGGAACGAAAAGTAAATCTTAGCAACTTTCAAAAACAACTAATATCTTTTTTGTAATAAAGTGGCGTTATAATAATAATAATAATATAGGGTATTTATATTGCGCACATATCCACCTTGTTAGGTGCTCAAGGCGCTCCTATATTAACCGGCTAAGCTAGGCGTTCATAGCGCACACAGCTTTTTAAGGAATTACTTCCTACCGGTACCCATTTACCTCACCTGGGTTGAGTGCCGCACATTGTGGATCAGTTTCTTGCCGAAGGAAATTACGCCATGGCTGGGATTCGAACCCACGACCCTCTGTTTCAAAGTTATGTAGTTTAATTAAATCCCATGTGATGTCTGATTAATGTAATGGGATTTCATATGATATTATGTCATGTTATGTAAATTTAATGTATCTTATAAAAATATAGGCCTAACGTACCATAATATTCAGTAGAACGTAGTGTAATATTGTAAGTTACTGCAACTCTAATTGGTAATTCGTTCAATCTATTTTATATAAACTGATATGAAGCACGTTTTAATATAAATATTTCATCGTATCAAAGATTGATAAACTCGTTTCGTTTTTTTTTTTTTTTTTTTTTGTCTTTATTATTCATTCAAATAACATTCATACATACATGATCAAGGAAATATAAAACAAAATGATAATAATTGCAGATGTAAAAAACACAAATCAAATTACACTGTAATAGACATAGCAGGCAAATTGTATCGGAAGAGTGACATGATCCGAAATCATGCAAAAATAACATTTCAATAATATGCAGCTAAAGCAAATAAAAAAAAACATAACAGCTACGCAAATTGAAGAATGAATGTATATTGGCATTTCCCTTCCCAGAACCCCCCCCCCCATCAGATTCCGAAGCTAAATAAACTAACATACCAACACCAACAAACAGGATAATAGACAGAAAAAAAAAACAATGCACATAAGGGGGAGTGAGAGAGAGAGAGAGAAAAAAAAAGACAGGAACAAAAACAAACAAAAGACAGGCACAGTTAACACAAAGAAAAAAAAAAACAACAACAACAGGGGAGTGTTTCATCAATATTTTCATCCGACAAGTTGTCAGATCTGATATCTTTCTCTGATGTTGATTGGCTGAGGGGTACTGTTACTATGGTAACTGTCGGATAAAATGGGACTTGTCGGATAAAACGTCCGACAAGTCCTTTCATGAAACGCCCCCCTGGATAGAGGGCAGATTACAGTGACAGTGATCGATCGATTCCATGCACGGGCAGACGAGGGGCTCTCCTCCCTTCCCCATCCCTTTTACTTTGGTTAATGTTTAAAACCTTTTAAATATTCCCATTTTTTATAGTGTCGCGTGAACGTATTTCGCTATAATGCAATTTTTTTTCTTCTTCTTTGCTAATAAGTAACTTTGCACTTATCTCTTCAGGAGTTGGTGGTTTGCCCTTCCCCCTCCCTTGATATATTAAATATTTGATTAGCAGAATGATATGATTAATAATGTTTATCGATTATTATTTTTTTTTTTCAAATCTTTATCCAGAGTAGCCTGTTCAGCTTTATACAAACAAATATGTAAAATTACACAATATATACAATTAAAACTTTCATTAAAAATCGCTGGTCTTCCACAGGGCTCTGCATTAATACCAAAAACATATAATTCATAACATAAAGAAAACATAAGTAAAGAAGACATATATATACACACATCAAAGTAAGATTCAGAATGAGAAAGTAAAAGGACATGGTAAGATAGGAAGAAAGAAATAGAGAGAGAGAGAAAGGGGCAGAGGCAAACAGAGAGAGAGGCAGAGAGGTGAAGAGAGAGGGAAGAAAAATGTGAGAGAGGGGGAGAGAGAGTTGAGGAGCAAAGAAAATTATGTAATATTTGACCAGTCAAGCATATTCTTATGGATAGCATAAGATAAGCATAGGATAAAAACCAAATTGAGGAAGTGATCATGCATTTCTGATAAAACATAATACATGTAGCATGGGCTGTAAGTATGAGAAGTGATGTCATATTCTTATCTGTGATTGCATGATATCATTTTAGGAGTAATTTAAAGGAAGCTGGTCGCTTTTCTAGTCGCGTAGCGTCCGGAAGGTTGTTCCACTTTGTGGCACCTGAATAAAGGAAATAATTTTGATAAAAAGAGGTGATATGATATGATTTATAATGTAATCGATCAAACCGGAGCTTAATGTTCCGTATTTACGTTATTTTTGGAAAAGCGCTGTCTTCTCCCACGTTGGATCAGATGTGAGATTTTTTTTTGCGATTTTTCTCATTCTGATTCCGACATACATGTACATGTATTCAAGAAAGTGTAAACAGAAATTGACTTTGCGTCACACTAACCTCAATATTGTCAGGTCAATGGGGATCTTTGTAAACTAATTTTTACAACCCGGTAGAGAGTAGCCTTGTCCCGGAGCCTTGTAAGGACCATTCTTTAAAAAGGCCTACCTCAGTGTTACCTCAGAAAGCCCCAACAAGTATACAATAGCTAAACACCCATTATTGTAACAATTTAGTTCTAAAGAGTGGCTTTTGGGGCTTTTTTTTCGAGTGACCGTAAATACTTCTCTTTGGTGTGGTTACTAGCGTTGTGACTCTAAGCCGCTGGAGATCGAATAAACGTTTTATATTGCAGGTGGTCTTTTGAAGAATAGAGAAGGGCAATAAATTGTTTGGTTAACTTCAGAAAAAAGTATAAAGGAATGTAACAAATCACCTAAGAGACGTGCTTAAAATTAAGTTAAGGTATAGTATCGAGACCATGGGAAAGTTTCACAATGTAACGACAACCGAGTCGCATGTCCATGATACGAAGATCAAGATTGAAAGAAAACCAGCAAGAACTTATGTTTATTAAAGTGCACTCTTGAAATGTATTAAAAGGGATTTGTCAAATTCAACAATGTGCCTTGATAAATATCCGTTTCAGTGGCGTAATGCTCTAAACTTTTGAGGGGCCAGTCATGGCGTATTAAGCAAAATTTCTAAGGAGCTGAAAGCGAGCGAAGCAACCGAGCAAAATGTTTTTAACGCAAAAGTCTTAATTTGTGAAATTCTTGATATACTATCAGAAAATGATATCATGTTTCACCCTTTTCCATTTTCCCAATTTTTTCTTCTTTAATTCTTAGTCGTGAAACTCTTTTGGGTCCATGACATTTAAACCCTTATCTACACTCTAAATTACAGGGATTTAAAATAAGTCTAGATGGATTGTAGTTAGGGACCAATCGATTTCTGGATTTTGTTTTAATCCTAAAGACTTAAATTTAAATCTCAAATGATTTAAATTCAAATTAAATTTAAATCTTTCGAGATTTAAAAAAGGAATCTGAAGGATTCAATTAAATCCGGAATTCGATTGGTCCCTAACTACAGTCCATGTGGACTAATTTTAAATCCCTGTAATTTAGAGTGTATACGCCATTGATCCGTTCGCCCCTACCCAATTGAGTAAAAAAAAAAGTTATATGTGATATATCAATCTTTATATATGTATTATGATAAAGAATATGTATAAAACGAGATTCAGAATGTTGTATTATTATTAAAAAGAAAATATCATATCCTTCCAATCTATATACTGGAGTAATGGCAGTCTTCATGTATATTATAAAATGTTAAAAGAATGTTAAAATTATTCTTAGTTTATTGTGCTTACCAACAATTTGAAATTGTTTTTAAAAACTGGTTGAAATTCGTAGATTCTCGATTCGGTAACTTTCCTTTTCAGACATAGAGAGGTCGATGGTCTCATCAGTGTAATTACTTCCCTCTTTGAGGTTACTTTGGGTTGGTTATGTCGGATTTCCACAACATAGTGTCCTTCCAACTTTCGTATATCTGCGAAATAACTGTTTTCAGACTCCGATAAAAATGTCATGTTATTGCCGCATCGTATGCTCCACATTCATAAGAATTGATTTATATTCCTTATGATTTCGTACTTAAAAGTAAATAAAAGCAATGGTTCCGAAAATGGTCCACCTGAACATTATCATCAACAAGACAACAAATCATTTCTTTTGCAATGTTTGTTTGCAGTCGATAACCCCCATATTTCAAAGGTCATAATAGATTGCGTAATTCGATAAAAGATCTTTAATAAAAAATAAATTTAATCGTTCCAATGCCAATCAGTTATTACCTCGAAGACACAGGTATTACTTCTGAGATATTGAATAAATAAGGATTCGACTGGACACACAAACCAGTGAAAATCACAATGACGATAATCAATGCTTTCTTTTTTTTCAATAAATAACCTCATACCCATCAAGGATCTGAAACCCCGAATTCCTATACAACTCAGGGGCCGCGGAACGGTTTTCAAAGTGGGGGGGGGGGGGCTGAGCCAAAAGTGGGGGGGGGCTGACCATGCTAAAAATCACAATCATATGGTCATTTTTACGTTTTTGTACACGGTTTTGGAAAAAAAAGTGGGGGGGGGGGCTGAAGCTCCCCCAGCCCCCCGGTTCCGCGGCCCCTGCAACTTGATTTCATTATTCACACGGATGTACTTTTGAGAATTAGGAATCGTGATCATCAAATTATTGGTCTGCTAATTTTCAATGTCTTAAAGAAATTCTTTAGGAAAATTGGTCATGCAGACTTCCATTCACATCGATGTACCGTGCAGCATCCTTATTTCTGTTTTTTGCTTATTATAATTGTATTTGCTTATTATGTATCCCATGATTTTTTTTAAACAAGTGCACACCTAGTTACCAATATTGCAATACAGCATTTCCATTTATTTGAAAGCAGGATAAAAGAGCATTGTAGATTAAATGCCTTGCTCACGGGCATAGGTGCCGCGGCCGGGGAGCGAGCCCCGGACTTTCCATGTTATAACCAGGCGCCTTAGACCACTCGGCCACGGCACCTCCACTGATTGTGTCTATAATCGATTTCCATTATGTAACACAATGTTCAATCTTTACAAATGAGTTATTTGACCATAAAATACTGGTAAACAATTCTTCATCATGACGTGTTTTCTTTCGGCAAGAAATTTACCCACAATGTGCTGCACTCGCGCCAGGTAAGCTTAATGGGTACCGCGGCAGGAAGTAATTCCTCAAACAGCTGTAAGCACCGGAATCGGTAGACTACTTTGCCGGGGTACCTATTCAAGGAATCAAGGAAGATACGTGCGCTATACAAATCCTATATCAGTTCATCTTGAAACTCACCCCCCCCCCCCTCCCCTCCACATTGACTTTTACATTTAAGGTTTAGAGAGTCGGGCCTTCCTTAATGGCATGAAATAAGCTTAAACATGTAAAGCCAATCTGAGCTGTGTATTTACGAAACGGCATAACCGTTTTTAAAGTTCAAACAACAATTTGCTCTTTTTTTATTCAAAAGAAAGGAAGACACGACAAAGCTAGGATTAGAGATTGCTTTCTAGGGGCGGCGCAAACCTCACAAAGAGAATGAAAAGAAGAAAAGGTTTTGTGACTACTTGGTTTACTGTTCAAAGCGAGCATCTCACAGCTCCATGACTAATGAAAGTGATACAATGAGATACTTTCTTATACTTGTTTGTTGACACATGGAATGATAATTAGTTGGACGAACTGATGTTGACTTATGGATGGGATACAGAATACAAAGAAGTTTTTCAAGCCACAAGAATCGTGAGAATGACAACTGGGCCAGGATTGTGAAATGGCGGAGGGCTGTATTTTATAACTCTGAAGGGCTATTAGTCGGAGGCAGGGGCGGATCCAGCTTTCGCCAATAGGGGGGGCCGAAAAATATTTTCATCAACATTTTTCCCGATTGGCCGCTATAATCTGATTTTTTGTTGGTTTTTCAGGGGGTAGTCCTAACAATAGACTGAAGTTTTAGGTATATGTTAGTTTTTATTGTTAAACAAGATAAGGTATCTCATGTGGTCTTAATATATAACGCGAGCGCGATGTGCGAGCTAATTTTTTTTAACATTTTATGTCCTTAGAACTGAAGATTCTGAGCATTTTTTAAAATCATGAACAAAGATAAGTATCCAAATAAACAATGCGAGCGCGAAGCGCGAGCCAAAATTTTAATATAGTAACGTGAAAAGGGACTCAATTAGGACTGTTTTTAGTGATTAATGAAGAGGATTCAAGTATCACCAATTACATAATGAGAGTGCGAGCTCAAAATTTTTGATATTCCGACCTGAAAACTGGACAGTCTAAGCGCGTTTTTATTTAAATGAAGAACAAGCTGTGTGTCTCAAACAATTAAATGCGCGCGCGAAGCACGAGCTTGGTTTTTTGATATACTCACATGATAAAGGAGCATTTTGACAAATTTTTGAAAGAATTTCCAAAGAGGATAGGTATCTCACAAATTAAACAATGCGAGCGCGCAGCGCGAGCTGAAAATTTTGATATAACAATTTGTGTAAATCAAACAAAATAATGAAAGCTTGATGTGCGAGCTAAAATATTGTGTGCAAATTGATTTCAGAATTGGATATATTAAGTGTCATTTAATCCTCTTGAATGGGATTCATTACACAGGCAATGCGAGCGCGAAGCGCGAGCGAAATTTTTTATATAAAGTCTATTTTCCAATTCTTCCCCTTACCTTTTTCTTGTTTCCTTTCGGGGTCGGGCCGGTTTTTACGAGGCTGTAAATTAAACATCATGGGTATAATACCTCTTTCCTACTTTTCTTTCTGTTTTTCGTAGTTTCTATCAAGTTAAAGAGTACACTTTTTCTGCAGGTTGTCAAAAAATAGGGGGCCGGGGTCAGGGACCTGGGAAGCGGGGGTGCTGGGGGTGCTGAAGCACCCCCAGAAATTATCCTAGGGGTGCTGCGTGTATTATTTTCCATAGGCAGCACCCCCACGAAATCAGGTTCCCCCTGTATTTTTTAAAATATGTTATAATGTACATAATTATCACATCCGACAATCGCAAATCATTTCCATAGTCTTTCACATATTCCAATAACATCCCTCCTATAACGCGACTCAATCAAACTCCAGCGGGGCAGCACTCCGATACAGACGTGGTCGCGCGCAATACGTGGTAACCATAAACACTCTTCGTTAAAGGACAAGTCCACCCAAACAAAAAGTTGATTTGAATAAAAAGAGAAAAATCCAACGAGCATAACACTGAAAATTTTATCAAAATCGGATGGAAAATAAGAAAGTTATGACATTTTGAAATTTCGCTTAATTTCACATAATAGTTATATGCACATCCTGGTCAGTATGCAAATGAGGAGACTGATGACGTCATCCACTCACTATTTCTTTTGTATTTTATTATAAGAAATAAGGAATATTCTATTTTTCTCCTCATCGTCAAGTGAAAAAAAAATTAATTCCTCCTGAACATGTGGAATTAGCATTGTTTAATACTATATGGTTCAGTCAAGTTGGTCCTTATTGTCAAATCTGTAAAAAATTTAATATTGTATAATTCAAACAATAAAAAACAAAAGAAATAGTGAGTGAGTGACATCATCGACTCACTCATTTGCATGTCACTGAGTTGTGCATATCACTGTTTTGTGAAAAAATAAGCTAAACTTTAAAATGCCATAACTTTCTTATTTTACATCCGATTTTGATGAAATTTTCAGCATTGTGCTAGCTTGACTTTTCTCTATTTATTCAAATCAACATTTTTCTGGGGTGGACTTGACCTTTAACAGGGAGGGACATGGGTGTGGTTGGACTTAAACTTCCAGGTTTTATGTCGAATCAAGTGTGCGCGCGCCCGACCGTCAAACAATAGAAATCAAATTTCACAGTCTTTTTCGGCCTGCCCCATGCATGCCCCCGGGGGCTGGGAAGCGGGGGTGCTGGGGGTGAAGCACCCCCAAAATTTGGGGGTGCTGCATGCGTGTGTTATTTTCCATAAGCAGCGCATCCCGGAAATCTAGTGGTAGGTATGATAAAATGACAGAAATGTAATGAAAATGAACGACGTTTTGTAGAATATACCCCCCCCCCCTTTAGAATTTTCCGACACATTACTTGAAATAGTGTTTAAATTCACCCTCTATCAGATCGGAATATCAAATATTTTCTGCTCGCGCTTCGCGCTCACATTATTGATTTTTATAATAAAAAATGTGTTTAGAATGCCCAGATACTAGGTCTTACTCTTAACACGCGCACGCATGTTTATTCAGATACGCAGCTTGATTGGGGGGGGGGGTACTCCGGGCTGAAAATATATCAAATACATTTTATCAAAATAAATAAATTTTATCAAAATCTGATAAATATTAGTTAAATTATTTAATTCTAAAGTTTAGCAATATTTTATGAAAATGGTGATATGCATGTCGTCATGAATATTTAATAGGTGGGCTGATGCTGTCACATCCCCATTATACTGTTTCTTGTATTTCTACATGGAATCAAAATTGTTTCATTTTTTTCATACCAGAGTGAATGATATGTCTCCCTTATAATAAAATAAGTTGCAGCAAAGAATATCTAATGGACTAAATCAGTTGTCAATTCAACTGTTCTGGTTCTTGAAAGGAAAATATTGAATAAACCTAATTTTACATAATGAAATACAATAGAACAAGTGGGGATATGACATCATCATTTTGCTCATTGAATATTAATGAAGACATGTCTAAAACTGTTTCACTGGAATAATACTAATCTTTGATATGCAATAACTGTGAGATTCCTTGTCTTATTTTGATCAAATCTTTATTCTTATGTTCGTCTGAGGTTTCTTTATCTGTTCAAACCATTTTACATTCAGTGTGGAGTTTCAGATCAGAATATCAAAAATTTTCTGCTCGCGCTTCGCGCTCACATTATTTTTTGAAATTCAAGATTATATCCAATTACCCATCATTTTCTTGATTTACAAAACATGAATAGAATGTCCCGTTTTCAGGTCTGAAATCTCAATTTTGTTTCCGCTCGCGCTTTGCGCTCGCATCAATTGTATAGTTATATACCTCCTGTTCATGATTAGAAAAGTTCAAAAGATGTCTCGTTTTTAGGTTTGAAATCTCATCTTTATTTCCGCTCGCGCTTCGCGCTCGCAGCAATTGTATAGTTTTATACCTATCCTCATCATGATTAGAAAAGTGCTTAGAATCTCTCGGTTTTTTTTGTGGTCTAAAATCTCAATTTTGTTTCCGCTCGTGCTTTGCGCTCGCATCAATTGTATAGTTATATACCTATCCTGTACATAATTACAAAACGTGCTTAGAATGTCCAGTAATTAGGTCGGAATGTCAAATTTTTCAGCTCGCGCTTCGCGCTCGCATTATTTGATTGTTGATATATGTATCGTCTTCATGGGTAACTGCAAACAGTCCTTATAACACGTCCCTTTCGATCAGGCCAGAGCGTATATAAAAAATATCTGCTCGCGCAGATCGCGCTCACAATTATTATTTGTTACATACACATCTTGGACCACAAACATTGCTCAAAATGTTCAATTTTCAGGACAAAATACATGAAATTTCCACAAAAAATAGCTCGCGCTTCGCGCTCGAATTATCTTATTATATATTCATGTTTTTTTACAAGAAGAAAGCTAAGAAGTGACTGTCATATATATGTATATATATATATGTGTGTGTGTGTGAGGGTGTATGTGTGTAATTATGGAAAACTCAATGGTGTCTGTCCCCCCAACATTGAGGAGAGATTTCAGCACCCCCACTGAAAAAATCGTTCCCAGGTCCCTGGCCGGGGTCGGCTCGGCCCCCTCCTGGATCCGCGCCTGGGAGGTATAGTGATTCGAATTCGGTTTTGAAACGAATTATTGTTACTGTCGTTGGTTTGGTCATTCGATGTCATTTAAGTAACAACATGTTGACAAATCATTTTATTCAAAAAATTACTGAGGGTTGACGATGCATTTTTCTTACGTTTTTTATTGTGGATGATTTTTTTTTATTGGGAGTCGGGGGTGTGGAATAATTTAAGTTCAAGGCTGGTGCAACTAACAAATGACAACCCCTTAATACTCTTATTAAAACGTGTTGTCTTCCTGTGGGAAACAACAACATACACAAAAAAATAGTAGAAGAAGGGAAAACAAATAGTATCGTGATGCAAAAATGTCATTATTATTATTTTTTGTGGGGGGGGTCTGTTTGTGAAAACCCTTTTACTAGCAGTACCATATAGGCCTAAGTGTTGTGTGATAAAATACTTACCCTCACTTACACTTAATATTTTGCACTGTTTGTCCGATTTTCTGTCAAAGTTTGACATTGTCTGATTTCATTATTTCCTGTCCTTTTTTCTTCCAAAATATATATTTCCAGCTACTTAGGTTAATTACTCGTCCTTGAAGGATGATGGCCAATAAAAAAAGATGGCGCTATTTCTAAAACTTCGACGAGTAAAGTCTGGTACACTTTCATTTCACAGCAGTGGCATAATGAGCACAAAAAATTTGAGGGGGCAGATATGGCGTATCGAACTAAATTAATAAACGAGAAATCGAAGCGAGCAACATTTCGACATTTTTATTTTTTTTAAAATCCAACATTATGATAGATTTTGATAAAGTATTAATAAAATACATCACATTTAACCCTTCTATCTTTATTTTGTTTTTTCTTGGTCGTGAAAAAAAAAATGGGGGGGGGGGGGCAAGCGACCCAATCAACCTCCATTTGTACTACCACATCTCTTTGACACAAAGAGACAAATAATTACTTATTATCAGTCTTTGTTCAGAGATAAACGAAAGAAATTAAAATACTATACTTGAAGTTCCCGACGAAACAACTTGAACTTTTAATCCCCTTTGAAATGTGTTAGATGTGTTGATTCATATCATGATTGTGTTATTCCATTTCCTATAAGTTGAGGATTGTGTGTTTAATACCCGCCTGGATATAATGTCTACAAATGCATAGGCCTGTATACACTCTTAAAACAAATCAGTCAAATTGACTATAGACCATTAGTCAGCTGGGTGCAGCTGATATGTAAAATCACTGATTATCACATTTCTGACATATATTCTAGTCAGAAATAACTCTGTTCTAGTAAAATACGACTAGAAAATAGTCAAATATGACTAGAATAACAGTTGCACCTATAGCTGACCCTAGTTCCCAGAAGGAAAAACCAGTAAGACCAGTAAGAATTTTTACTGGTTTCCAGTATAATTTTACTGGTTTCCAGTATATTTTTACTGGGCCAGTTGATTTTTAACTGGACCAGTAAAAATCAACTGGAGACCAGTTCCAACAATTGCATTCCAGTTGAAGCAATTAGTAATACCAGTTAAATTGTTTTTCATCAAATTGGTGTTTCTGGTCCAATAAATGGTTTCCAGTAGATTTTTACTGGTTTCCAGTATATGTTTACTGGACCAGTTGATTTTTAACTGGACCAGTAAAAATCAACTGGAGACCAGTTCAAACAATTGCATTCCAGTTGAAGCAAAGTAGTAATATCAGTTAAATTGTTTTTCATCAAACTGGTGTTACTGGTCCAATAAATAATGACTTTATTTCAAGTCAGATCATTTGACGAATTATGGAATATGAATCTTGCAATTCAGAGAAAGTAATTATCGTTATCATTGTTATCATCATTCTTCTTATAATCATCATAATTATTATCATTATGATTATTATGATCATTGTTGTTATCATTCTTATTACTGTTATCGTTGTTATTGATATTATAATTATTATTATTAACATTATCATAATTATCAAGTATTAACATTATCATTAAAATAATTATTTCCTTTAATTATGATTAAGATCAAAGCAAGATATATTCCTCTGATATAGTCAACTGGTCTAAAGTAATTCATTGTTTGAAATTGAACTGGTCAAGACCAGTAATACCAGTAATTCTGATGATGCTGATCATGTGGTTTACCTCATTTGCACATTTCCTATTTTAAAAAGAAAAATCAGGATTTAGGATGGAATATCCTTGCAATGGCACTCATTGTTGTTTAAAAACTTTCCAAGTAAGTGTGTGAACTAATTCACAATGAAAACGTGTAATTTCATATATCACATTTAAAATAACAGCAGAAACATTAATTTACTAACCATCTTTTCCATCACATTTCACTGACCATGGTATATAACAAACCAAATGCATGCAATAAATTGATCCAGTAAGACCAGTACGAGGACCAGTTCGACCAGTTCGAGGACCAGTCAGACCAGTAGAAAATACCAGTAAAGACCAGCTTGAAATGGATACCAGTATGAAGACCAGTGAGACCAGTAACAACCACCAGAAAAAAGAGCAGTATAAAATTCCAGTAATTCAAGACCAGTTTAATTTTTAGCTGGACCAGTAAAATTTTAACTGGACCAGTATGACCAGTTAGACCAGTAAACCGATGTTCCAATTTCCAGAGTTACCAGTTAAAATTCTACTGGTCTAACTGGTCCAGTGGAACTGGTTTTTCCTTCTGGGTTATCTAGTCATTTTTGACTGATTTGTTTTTAGAGTGTATGCTTTACAATTATTTGGAAACTATTGAATTATCAGCCGTTTGAACGAGCGGAGTATATATAGAAGGAAGGAATATGCATAATGACTATGCTTTATTTGGGAAATGTGTTTCTTCACGACTTAATTAATAACTGGCATGTTCATTTGATGCAACTATTACTAGTATATATAGATCCACTTTGAGTACGATTCCTGGTCAAGTTACCCCTTAGAAAATTAATCATTTACGCCTTTCAATACTTTATCATGCAATGAAATAAATTCTTTAAAAATGTCATTAAGTTCGGAATTGATGATACATTTGGGTAGCTAGAGAGCAATTTGTTTGATTGGCAGGAGTCACATATTCAAATCAGACAGCTGTTTCTAATGTGCATGTTTCTTTCATTTTGGAGCAAGCCATCTTTCACACAATGGAAAAGAAATCTTGGTGTTTCCTCATTATGATTAATGAACATCTTTTTTTGGGGGGGGGTTCAGATATAAGTTTAATGATGGAGGATGATGTATGAGGTACCACGTACTGCACTAACTTCAGAAAAGGAAAAGGCATAACAAATCCGGGCTAAAAATGAACCGATTGGGCCTCACCAACTGTACAGTGCATGCAGGCCACGCATAATTATATAGGAAGTGCCACTAAAAAGTCTGTGGTGTTTAGGCGCCACGGACGTACCGGTATTCCACGTACCGAGATTACTATTACGGATATCCGGCTCAGTAATACGGTACGTACCGGTTTGCCGGTAGGCCGGTACATGCATGAATGATATGCATGCATATTGAATAAAATTTTCCATACAGCAGCCTACAGCCAGGGTTTACACTTACAGCTGATCCAAGCAAAACTGGCTCTAAATTTTGGTCTTCGATTTGATTATTTCTTTGATCAAAGTATTAAGTGGTAAGTATGGTACTGTATTCTGTGTAGTACAATAATTTGATAGGATCAATAAGACAGTCTTGACAGTGGAAATGAATGAGAGAGACTTCTTTGAGTTTGAATTGTGCATTTTAGTTACCCAGGCCATGTGTGTTTCCGTTGGCCATAGCTAGGTTTTTCATTGTCCCATAGGCCATACATAGACATCTGTGTAAGGTAGTACTACTAGTACTAGTAGCTAGTGGTGTAGCAGTAGCACAATATACGAACCTTGCAAAAGTCGCATTTAGCCTTTGGCTTTTTAGGGCAAAATGCTACATACATAATGTTGTCGTTAGGCCTTGGCCTAGAAGATGGCCTTAAAGTTTATATAACTAAACTAGAGTAGAGCGGATCCAAGTAGGATGGCAGTGAGTCCAAACTTCGTGCGTGTCCATACTTCGCGGACGGTCATTATCTAAAAAACTAGCCAATATTCTTAAAATCTGACATCATCAACGTGAAAAGCGACCTAAAATTACCCTTTGGTGTAAGTTTCTTTACTTTAGGATGAGTTCAGTATTCATGAAAATATTGGCAAAAGATCGGCAAATTTGTCACTGTTAGTGCCCGTTTTGAAGAAATCTGATATTTTCAACAAGCATCACGATATCACCATTTTGCAAGCAGAAATTATCAAAAATGTGAGTTAAATGTGGTACTAACCGATTCTATAGCATTTTGCCATCAATCTGATATAAATATTTCATTTTTTGAGCTTGAGTTTTTGGTTAAATGTCCACAAAAACTTTGGTCCGCGAAGTTAGGTCACACTTTTTCTGAACAGTTTTTCAGCACAGCGCGCATTCGCCGATCGGAATAGAATTTTGAGATCGCGATACCGGCGAATCCCCTTGACCTACTTTACATTTTCGTCCATGATTTTACAGTTTACGATCTTGCCGTAAATGTGGTAACTATTTCTTGAATTGGTTTTGTATAAATTATGAATATTTTGTGAACAAATTTAAGCCTGATAAATATTTTTGAAAAGTGCGCGAAGTTTGGACACCCCATCATACTTGTACAGTAGGGGCACTGGTCCGAGAATGAGGATCGTCCTCATAAACAAGGATATCCTCATAAACGAGGACAAAATGCGTCCTCAAAAATAAGGGTCGTCTGCATTTTCAAGGACGTTTTTTTTCATCGGCGCTCTGGGGGTTTCATGTTACAGAACGGCCCGCTGGCGATGCCAAAAATGAATTTCCCGGGGGAAAATAACCCTAGTTCACCGTCTATTTTAATGGGTTGTCCGTCTTCCCAAGGATTTATTGCTCATAATGTGAAGGGCTCTGTACAAAGTCAATGTAAAATGTATCAAGAAAATCATTGCAGAATCCGTTTTTTGCATCGCCAATACGCCGATCTAAAATAAGAAACGTTTGCGGAAATGCAGACGGTCCTTATTTTTGAGGACGCATCTGTCAGTGTTAAAGAAGACGATCCTCGTTTATGAAGACAATCCTTATTCCCGGACCAGCGCCCCTACTGTTGTACTAGGTCTAGGATCATAAGGATGGGGGGTCGGGTGTCGTGTCGTGTCTGGACTCTGGAGTCCGGACAGTATAAATTTTTGAAGCCTTCGTTTTTGTCTTTGGATTGCACTAAAAATATAAATTCGATAGTTTGGAAAGAGTTCCATATGCACCCCCCACCAAAAATAACAAAAGATTGAGACTTCCGGTTCGTTCACTTCAGATTTTTCTATCATTTTTTTACTGTTGCTTACCTTTCCCGCTATGCTAGCGAGAAGCGTTGATACCGGAAAGGGTATTTTTACGATTATCAGCCGATAGTTCGACTAGTCTTGACTCGCAGACCCTTTACTGACTAAATAAACCGATGTCTATGGACAATTACACGCACAAGATCTCGCTCGAAATTTGACGGAATAAAGCCATATTTTGGTATGTATTTCCACTTCCCCATCATATATGTTCGATATTAGGGCTAGATATATTATTCTGAACCTTCTCCATGTTTTTATTTTCAATTTTAGTGGGGGGTGCATATGGAACTCTTACCGATAGTTGTAATCATCTTCTATTTTGTTCTCTATAATATTTCCTAACATTTTGTAATAAAAATTGATAAAAATTCGCTTGTAAATTTTTCCAAATGACTTTTTAAAATTGATCGTCCGGACACAACCTGTCCGGACACACAACAACTGGGTATAAGTATTAGTATTACTAATCTAGATCTAGTCATCTGAAATCCATTCTGTGTTTAATGAACTTGAAGTTTGACTTTGTTTGTTAACAGTGGCGTAAAAACTAATAGGAGGGGGGGGGGCAAGTTGCCCCCCTGGTGGATTTCACCGGGAAAATATAAGAAAAACGGGAAAAAGGAGGGAGAAAGAAAGGGAAAGGAGGAAAGCTAAGGGAAAAGTGAAAATTTCTAGGGTGTCTGGTCTCTGGAGAACAAAGAAAATGTGATATTTTCTTTGTGAATTTGAATAGAAATAACCTTCAGACTGACAGAAATCTTAAATTTTTGTAGATCTAGGGGCCTAATGGCTGCAAAAAAGAAGAATGAAATCCGGTCAATTTTCAGCATTTTCCTGCCATGGCATAGACTGTAGTTAAGAAATGGACACACACAAATCCAAATTTTTAGCTTCTGAGAGCTGTTATAAATTTATTATTGATTCCAAAAACTTTTCCGTAAAGTGCCTGATAGGAATTTTGATGCTCTTTCTGATGGTATGATTTTTTTAAAGATTTGGAAAGAAAACGAAGAAAAAACATTTTTTGTTAATTGAAAAGGAAGGAAAGCGGGAAAATGTACGAAAGAAGAACATTTGAGAAAGAACAAATCATTCCGAAATAGGCCTATGTAATGCAATAGCACGGTGGGAAATAAATTAAAAGACGACAAAATGGCAAACAATAGCGGGAAACGAAGGTAGAATGTAATTAGTCAAAAGCTTATTTGGAAAACAAAGAAAAGGGACAAGAAAAAGAATAACACGACTGGGCTGCCGACGATCGAAATTAAAGAGCGTCAAGAAAGATGGACTGCATATTGCATACAACATTGTGCTATAAGCTTGCTAAATTTTATAGCTACCAGGGCTTTGCCCCAGACCCCAGTGGGCCGAGTAGGGGCTCTTCATTTATAACCTTCAAATGGCTCTATAACACCCCCCGTTCAATCACTGGCTTACAGGCGCGGAGGGGGGGTTTGGTTTCACACCCAAGAGGAAATAAAAGAAATTATAGGAGACAACGTATATTGAAATGAATGGAAAGAATGAAATGTGTTATTTGCTGAATATAATAGAAAAATCTATCACATAGAATTTAATTTCAATAGGCATTTTTTTTTTCCAGCTCGCTTTGCACGCTGGCGACTTTTTACAAATTTTTCCCACATTGCTATATGTTTTGCCCCCTCAAAAGATTTGGTTCATTACGCCACTGGGTTGAATAAATGTGTTGTGTAAAAGCTATATTCTGTATATGCCCGTGATTTGATCTGGCAATCTGCGAGGTTTAAATGGCTTTGATATCAAGAAGTTCCGGGGGCTCCAACCCGGACCCCAACCGCACAGCACTGCGTATGGAAGGGTTGGGCCATGGCCCAAAAAAGTTCTACAGACAAGAAAAAAAAAGGAGGAAAGAAAAGCAAAGGAAAAGTGTAGGATATGATTTTATTTACTGAATATAATGTCAAAACATTTGTCAAAAAAATTAATCAAAGTTAGATTCTCATGAAAAGGTGATTTTTTCTTGCTCGCTTTGCTCGCTTGGGACTTATATAAATCAGCTTTTTAGCACATGTGCTATACTGCACCCCTCATTTTTTTTTTTTTTTTTACTCTCCACGCTACTGCCGCAAAGAATCCTGTTCACAGTGGCATACAGACCACAAAAAAGGAATCTAAAGAGAGAAGAGTGAAATATATTATTCTCTGGATATCATGTCAAAATCTATCACAAAATTTGATTTTTGTATTAAGGTCAAAATTTTTGCTCGCTCGCCCGCAACTTTTTTTAAAGATAAATTCTGCCCGATACGCAATATCTGGCCTCAAAATAGTTGCCTCATTACACCATTACGCCTATTCATACCATGATGAGCGGGAAATTTTTGGCTCTTGCCCCCCTGGCCACCGACCCTTGTTACGCCGCTGTTTGTTAACTTTTTTTAATTGGGGAACTTTTGAGACTTTTTTACTTCAAAGTTAAATAAAGCCTTACATAAAGGTGATTCCAGAACACACATGTTGCGCTACTCTCTTCACTAAGTTAGTGTGGATGTGTCTCTCAATGACATTTTGCTGACTCAACTATTCAGATTCAGATAGATCTAGATCTACTTCTTTTTTTCTCTCCAGTAAGTTAACGTTAACTGTTTCTAACGTTATACATTACTCACAAGGTCACTTGCTCACTGCAACGACCCTGCCTGTGCAGAATCTAACGTTACATGTACAGTACTAAATGTAGAATCTAGATCTAGACTATGGTATGCCAAAGCAGTACACAGCAAAAACTTTTTAAAAAATTCATTAAAATGTCACTTTTTGTGACCAAATACCTCAGGCGATGGTTCGTGTAGGCTCCACTACACTTCACTACCGTCGTTACCCTCCGCTACATCTACAGTGTACCCGAACCATTGGGCGATAAATACTCGCTCTCAAAAACCAGTGACAAACTGTCACTTTTTGGTAAAAAAGGTAACACTTCATGTTAAAAAAAGACATTAAGCGTACTCTACAGTGACTAAACTTACTATCGGACACAGACTCACTCCTTGCTCTGTATTGTAAATGTCTCAAAATCGGTGATTTGAAGCCGGTTCGCTGTTCCCCATACATATTAATTCACTGCCGAATCCAAAATGGCGAACACGAATTGCGCATGACTCGCGCACAATACGCATTCGCCATTTTCAATCTCTAGTTTTAATGTAGAAAAATAAAAGAATTAGACGTTATATGATGAATAATTGTAATGGAAACTGACATCGTAAAAAAATCAAGCATTTGTCCTCAAGAACAAGAGAAAATAAGCCAACAGGGAATAGAAACAGAGAACAAGGTTATATCATAACCTTGTTCATTGAATGAGTGTGCGGGGTTACATGTAGCTGTACTGACCTTGCACTACGAACGTGATTACACAGTAGATTTTTGAGAAGTCAGTAAACATCGCTTCATAACAGAAATAATGTTTGCCGAAAGTCTTTGGCTACTGACTGGGGCTATTCCCGGTGAGTGGCGATTCTTTTTAATTTTTTTTTCTAAAACACAAAAAAGAGCAAAATTGCTTACCTCGGCCTGGAAAGTGACTTTGCATGTCTCTTCCATGCACAGAGGTAAAAAGAAGTACAATGGTGGGACTAATAAAATTTAGTGCTTACCGGTAGTCTTTCCCTTGTAGTGTCTTTGATATGAATATAAATCACGCACCCTCTTTTAACAAAAAATCTGCAAGTAAGCTCCTACGCTCATCAACGAGAAGAAAAATCAGCATTCAAATGTATCTATTTCATGAATATTTGGGGAAATTTGCTTCATATCGTTTGGTAAGTTTCATAGACAAATGTGATTTTATTTACATGTAAATGAAATGACCGTACATGTATGGTTGGTACACCTACAGGTCTACGACTGTCTACGTACGGGCACCCATGCGTTCATTACATGCCGCCGTGCACAGGAAAATCACAGGCACAGTGCATGCAAGACTCCTTTGGGATTGCGCGAATTTGTGCATATTTTTTTAATTTTGAATTAAATCACATTTGTCTATGAAACTTACCGAATGAGTTTTTAATAAGAATTTTAATGTTGAGATCAATATTAAGTGAAGAATTGAAGATCCTCCTGGATAAGAATTTTTTTTTTAATTAGGGGATATTTTCCACATTCCGAGCAATTGCTTAAGTATGGAGGCTTTTTTATTTTCTTCACATTTCAAAGTCTACTTTCGTATAAAATATGCAGTTATGCTGGAAAAGCATTTCTCATAAATCTGCTGTATGTAGAAAATTAGGCGCTAATGCAGTTTCGCACCGGTTGCTTACCAGCATACCTCACCACTAGTAATTGTTCGCAAATGGCACAATGACCTTAAAATTTGATTAGATGACTTGTAATTACATTTGCAAACAATAACTATTGGTGAGGTACGTTGGTAAGCGGTCAGTGCAAAACTGCACTAGTGCCGAAAATTGATTTTCTAAACTTTCTTAAATATTGTTTGTGGCAGATCTTGACTTGCAGTGACATGAAATAAGATGGTCGCCAAATTATTCAATATTGGGAATTCTGAGGGCAATATTGGCTATCATGAGGGCAGCATCGCCCTTGTATGTTTCCTTTGCTAAGATCCTCCCATTGGCAATGTGACCAAGATTTGTGATGCACAGAAATACATTTTTTCTTTGTACATGTGCTGAGACTATCTAGAGACTAGACCACCCAAAATGAACCTATTTTGCTCATTCTTTTGTACAAATACTTTATCAATGATATATTTTAGAAACTTCTATAGTTTGTATGTCCGCCCATAGAAAAAAAACACCCCATGTCCACATCAATAGTGATCTCCACATTCAAATGCTCACAACAATTTGTTCATTTTTTCTCAAACTTTCATTGATCTTATTTGATTTTTTCTGTTCATACACAAGCTAACTTTTTCCATGGTTTTTGTTCTTCTTACATATAATCTAGACCTAACTTAGACTAATGCAGAGATGCCAAGTTCAAAGTATGTGTGACTGTGTGAGAGTTTAAAGCAGGGAACAGTGACTCGACATGAGGTCTCCAGGAGTTGGGTATAATATTTTAGGATAGGCTATGATATGGGAGTCAGAAAGAGTTTAGGGAGTGTGCAGAAGTCCCTAATACGGGAGTCCCACTCCTACTGCAAGAGACGTGGCATGTCTGCTAAATAGGTATATTTTTCTTTTCTAATTCATTTCAGTTTTTCTGGTGAAAGAAAGTAACAGCTGCCAATATGAGGAGAGCCATCAGTCTTGTTTTACTTGTACTAGTGTTTGGTAAGTTTTATGAAATGTTGAAACATATTTTGGGAAAACCCCTGTATTTGCTGTAAAGATTAATGGATTGGCTTATATTCTCATGTTTTTGTCTCACCTGCATAGCAGAGTGAGACTATAGGCGCCGCTTTTCCGACGGCGGCGGCGGCGTCAACACCAAATCTTAACCTGAGGTTAAGTTTTTGAAATGACAGCATAACTTAGAAAGTATATGGACCTAGTTCATGAAACTTGGCCATAAGGTTAATCAAGTATTACTGAACATCCTGCCTGAGTTTCATGTCACATGATCAAGGTCAAAGGTCATTTAGGGTCAATGAACTTAGACCATGTTGGGGGAATCAACATCAAAATCTTAACCTAAGGTTAAGTTTTTGAAATGTCATCATAACTTAGAAAATATATGGACCTAGTTCATGAAACTTATACATAAGGTTAATCAAGTATCACTGAACATCCTGCATGAGTTTCACGTCACATGACCAAGGTCAAAGGTCATTTAGGGTCAATGAACTTTGGCCGAATTGGGGGTATCTGTTGAATTACCATCATAACTTTGAAAGTTTATGGATCTGATTCATGAAACTTGGACATAATAGTAATCAAGTATTACTGAACATCCTGTGCAAGTTTCAGGTCACATGATCAAGGTCAAAGGTCATTTAGGGTCAATGAACTTTGGCCAAATTGGGGTATTTGTTGAATTACAGCCATAAATTTGAAAGTGTGTTGGTCTAGTTCATAAAACTTGGACATAATAGTAATCAAGTATCACTGAACATCCTGTGCGAGTTTCAGGTCACATGATCAAAATCAAAGGTCATGTAAGGTCAAAGAACTTTGGCCACGTGGGGGTATTTGTTGAATTGCCATCATATCTCTATAAGTGTATTGGTCTAGTTCATAAAACGTGGAAATAAGAGTAACCAAGTATCACTGAACATCTTGTGCGAGTTATAGTAGTTTTCAAAATCAGCACTGCTGCTATATTGAATCGCGTGATGCAGGTGAGACGGCCAGAGGCATTCCACTTGTTAATTCAATCTTTAGCTTTAGCCCAAATGTTAATGTCAAACAAAAATGTGAAAATAGAATATGTGAATGA
Source organism: Lytechinus pictus (assembly GCF_037042905.1). Taxonomy (NCBI): domain Eukaryota; kingdom Metazoa; phylum Echinodermata; class Echinoidea; order Temnopleuroida; family Toxopneustidae; genus Lytechinus; species Lytechinus pictus. The sequence goes on from NC_087249.1 coordinate 26,160,595, forward strand.
ATGTCAATGAATGTCAATGAAAAACACAACTTGTATACATATTTCTTGAGCAAAGGACCACCCACCCCCCCCCCCCATTATGACATGAGAGGAGAGTCTTGCAGGTGACATAGTGATTCAGATTGCTTTTCACCTCCCAGGCACAGGTGACGCCAAACAAATGTATAGTGATAATAATTTTGTATTCTGTTAAACTTACGATTTTGAGCCAGTTTAATTTTGTACATCAGTGAAATTTGTATTAGTGCGACTTTCAGGTCTAAATTTTAAAAAACCTAATAGTACAAGATTAATGCTGTCCAGTGGATACATTATGCCTAAGACATTTCTAAAGAATGTTCTATTGTCATCACTCAAAATCAGGTTTAACCAATACTATCACAGAGATTTTCTTATTCCATTTTTTTTACTTATTTATTTATATAGCTGTAGAGATGATTGGAGCTGAAATGGTCACATGTTATCAGTGTGAACAGGTTGATTCTCCAGTGGGAACAGACTGTTGGAATGCATCGCAAACACTCCCAACAGTGGAATGTGAACATTCATGTTTTGTAAGTACTATTAGGGTGTATATATTGAGACCCCATTTACACATACAAGTGAAGGTTGCATTAGGCCGGCCTCAAACTGCGTTGAACATATATGTAAACACACAAGTGGACTGACGCCGCCTTGAAGCTGCCCTGACTTCGGTCCACCTCTGGAGATGGTTTGCTACGGCATGAAGCCTCCTCGTATGTGCAAACACAAAGCAGACTGAGGTTGGCTTTCGGGAGTCGCATGATCATTGGCTTGCGCAATAGTTGTGATACAATATTGATCTATCTCTATTGTATTGGCCTCGGTCTCGCACGCTTTCAATATCAAATGGCCCTGCCGTACCGTATGTGTTAACAAGGGTTGTCAAGCCGCCTTGAAGGAGGTGTCAAGCTTGCCTTTCTGGTATGTGTGAACACACTTTCTTGATTTGTTTTAGACTGCTTGACGCTGACTATGAAACTGGCACATGTGTAAATGGGTTCTTTTTGTCAAATGGACAAGTACACAAAGTATACTTTCAAATGTTTGCAAATTTTGTAATCCATTTTACATATTTAGCTCATTGGTCATGCAATGAATGAAAGTGACAGAAACTTCTATTCTATGCATGCACTTTGTTAAAATAATTTTGATGTATTGTAAAGCAAAAATATGTATAGGTATGGTCATTAAGATCCCAGTTTACTGGCGTACATGTTTGTTTGTATTACAAGCTTTCAATTAATCAGCTCGTGAAGCGATTCACAATTCTTTCTCTCTTTTTTTTTAAATATCCCCAGAATCGTAACAATTTGCCAGTCATAGCATTCAGTATAATGAGTCGATGGTATCATGTGTAAAAGAGACCTAAACATTCTTTCTTGGTTCACTTTTCTTTCTCGTCTCTTTTTCATCAGACATCAATGTTTCAATCCGGCGGAAACTATCTTGACAACTACTGGAACGTGAAACGAGGCTGTGTTGAAGCATGCGATGGCTCTAGTAACTGCCTCAGTCAGCATTATGGCGCGTGCAAGTACTGTTGTTCGAGCAATCTCTGCAATGATTACGTGAACTCGCCAGCTGTCAACGTGAGGATAAGTTTGCCTTTATTAGTCATTACTGCACTCGGTTGTCTAGCATGGCTCTGAAGATATACTAAAGTGGAACTATTGCTTTGTTTGAAATTTAGGAAATGTTTAGTATGAAAGCATCTCTCTATCATTTTTTTAAAGAGAATTTGAAGATGTGCATCCTCTCAGGATTCAAAGTACACAAGTTTGCTTACATTCTAAATGGCAATAAGGGGATTTGATAATTTGTCTATGAGTAGTGGGTTCTTGCATTCCTTTGGCTGTGAGAACCTTATGTTCCATGTATGAAATCTGTGGATAAAGTGTAGAATAAGTTGTCAATGGGTAAATCCATAAAGTATGAATAAATTCTGTTGGGCAATACTACAGTAGCTGAGTCTGAAGCTAAATTTATATTTCTTATAAAAGGAGTGAACTTTGGTCAGGGGTAGATTTTTTAGTTATTGTTCAGAATTTTATTGTTTGGCAAGTCTTTTATAGTTTGATGTGCTTCTTCATGAGGTTTGCATGCATGTATTTGGTACTATTGGTGCAAATCTGCAACATTTGCACATTTTTCCAAGTGCCCTAAAAATTTACATATCACAGTCATTGTGATTTCTCTTCAAATCTATTTTAAGTGTAGTCAATGGTAAGAATAATAGAAAGGTGACATTTGTCCATATTCATCCCTACATATGGTGTGGAGGGAAAACTAAATTTATTTTCACTTGCTTGTATATCCATTTTCCAGTCAGGAGGGTGGAGGCATAAACTCGAGTTTGTGAAATCATAGTTAAATATTAAACTTTGCAGTAATCACCAATTGCTTTTTATCTCACTATTAGATCATTTATATCATTCACAAGTCTATCTTTACTATTTTTTCCTTTTGGCAAAAGTTGTAATTAAAAAGATAAGAAGTATATGCTTCAACTATTAGTATTCTACTTATTTACATGTACTAGATAAGCAATTTCTTGATTAATGATTGACTTGAGTTTATACATGCTTGTACATGTTTGTATTGATGGCCTACACTTTCCTTGAGATTTTTCATCTCCAGATATTTTTTTATAGTAGTACCTGACCAATCATGTGTCTTCCTGTTTATGTACATATCTACCTCGTATTAAGCCGGGGATGGTAGAAGGATGGATATGAGCTTTTCAATTACATTATAACTGAAATGGTAACCAGATAGATATATTCTGCCGTAAGCATTACAGCTAAAAAAATCACTGAAAATGCCAATTTTTGAAATACATATGATAAGGCATAATAAATGACTTTTTATGATAAATTAGGTGCATGCCATTTTTTTCAAAAACTATGATATTGTCACCTTTTTAATCAGCCTTTTTGAAAGGTTCTTGTAAATAGATTCTGTAGTGTAATGACATTCAATTCGTATATTCTGATGAGTACTTGAAAAGGATGCTTTTAGCTTAAAGGAGAATGAAACTCTTGGAGCAAGTTAGCTTTTGTGAAAGCAGAAAAATCAAAGAATAAGATCAACAAAAGTTTGAGTAAAATAGGACTAGCAATAGAAGAGTTATGAGCATTTGAATGTTGAGATCACTAATGCTATGGAGATCCTCCTATTGGCAATGCGACCAAGATCTATGATGTCACAGATGAACAACTCTCCCCTTTTGGACACTGAAAATATACCCCAAAACATCTCTTTTTGCTCATTCTAATCATATGACAAACGATTCATCAATGATATAATGTTGTGAAACCTCTGTACTTGTCCTCTCATAAAGAGAAAACCTCACCTTGTGATAGACTCTATAAAAGTGAAATAAGTACTAAAGTAATGAGGGAGTTGTACGTGTGTGACATCACAGATCTTGGTCGCATTGCCAATTGGAGGATCTATATGGCATTAGTGATCTCAATATTCAAATGCTCATAACTTTCTTATTATTCATTCAATCTTCCTCAAACTTTCAACAATATGTTTCTTTGATTTTTCTCTTTGATATGGATTCAGCTGGTTTCAAGGGTTTCATTCTCCTTTAATATGAAACAAGATGAAGGATGAATGCACATAACCTTCATATTCAAATCCACGAACATGTACTATTTTGAATAGGGATTGTGATTTCATGAAATTATGGTTTCATTCTTATGTTATATATGTATTTTGTAATATTTACATGCATCATGATGTATGCATATGTACTAAAACTACTAATCTACTACGTATGTATTTATTGATTATGATGTAGTTGTATTTCATCATATTTATTTGTACTATGTTGTGTCTGGCGGCTCTGGCCTACAAAATGCTGTGAAATATCTCCAAGCTTTTAGTTTTACACCTTGAAAAGTTGCAGTCATGCATGTGTACGATTTATGAACGTTAGCTTATGAAGCAAAATATAGAGAAATAATTTTGATAGGCTGAAAAGTAGCACATGAGTTACACATTTGTAGTGCAGTCTTGATTGGTCATGGGAGTGGGGGACTGGGAAACCCCACCATGGTTGATCAATTGATAGCCATAAGAAGATTCATGATTTGCAGTACACACTATTATTTCATCATTTATTTATTTTGCATGTGTACTTTCTGTAGTGGGGCTCTGCAGTGTTTTAACTATGTAAATTATATCAGACTTGCTAATAAGACATAATTTTATACACAAAAGTCAAATGTGTCTTCTGGTTAGGCCTAATTAATATGTTACAAATTTTGGGGAAAATGGCTTGGATATTTGAAGTGACCTACATAAATCAGTCACTGACTAAAATATGTATTATTCTTTCTTGTAACATTCTGAATGAGAACACAAGATATATGGAACTCAATAGAACCACTCTGATGTAGTAATTTTGTGGATAAATCTATAATGTATTTTATTATTTAAACATATATTCATTATTGTGATCATTGTTATTTTGCACTGGCTCTTAGTAATGTTGTGTATTAATTTTGATGTTATTTTTGTTTACAATTAAATATAAGTTGAGACTACGCAAAAAGAAAAGAAAAATGAAAACAACTTCAACAATTTGGTTCCAGGGAACATTTTTAGTCAATATTCTGAGTGAAGTGGAATCTGAGAGAAATATTTTGCATCTTATCCACATCTACTTTTTCATGGGTGATTTCTAAAACTAGCATAAAAGGCTGATGACTAGTTTTCCCTAATGGATTCTTTGCACTGGTAATTGGGGTTTTGAAGTAGATTGTTCGAAGGAACGGGTCTATGTATAATATAATTATAAACAGACAAAATGGGCAGAAAATTATATCTTACAAGTTTGTATCATATTACTTTACATTTTGTGAGTAGGGCCTATGTTTTGTGTTGTTCATTGCATCAGAGTCCTATTTTCTGTTTGGTTTCTGGTTTTATAGTCATAAAGGATAATGCATTGTCTCATAGAGGATATGGTCTGATTCACGTGCACTATATGTCAGTGCATGAGTGGAGATTGACAAATGAAACCATTCAGTGATCACCAAGCCTACCAATATATTGTACATACTGAACATACCAAGTCAGTGACGTACAATCACCATGCAGCATTTGGTTGATATGTACCGGTAGATGATATAGTACTTTCCTTCCTACTGTAGTGTACAAATAAAAAGTCATGAGAACAGCATACCATGTGCAAAACCTTTCCACATTTCACTATTTTCCCCTCCATATTTCACATATCACAACCTTTCTTTTTGTCTCCCCTCACACCCTCTTGTAGTTTTTCTACTATAATAATTAAACCCCTCTCATTTTCTTATGTTACACAATCATGTTCTTCTATAATTGTGATGGAATGTTGCAAACTTGCATAAACAGATTCGTCAATATTCATTGTTAGTGAGTCAGCAGTGAAGTCATTTCCTCCATGCCTTTTAATTCAATAGAATGTTCACTCGGATACATAATGTGGGCATGTAATGCATGTTCACTATCGTTTGGTGGGGGGTGAGGATGATATGTAGCCCACCCTGGTTTATGTCTTTCACTAGTGTGCTTTAATAATTTATTATTATTTCAGAAGTTCTTTCATTGCTATTAGATATTTAGAATGTGGTATGGTGTGAAGCAACTTTTGTCTTCTGGTAAAAAGGAAAACATGATTTCATTATTGATTTAAATACCAAAGGTGTCCATGTGTTTGCCTCTCATACTGCTATGGCTCTTTGGATTTTTTCTTATAACATGTCTCAGAAAATTACTATCATGTAATGACGGTGTTACTAACAAATAATCTATTTCATGGAGTATGAAATATTTGTTTTTCAATAAAAACACGACAAAAATTAAATTGGTTATTTATTGATGGTCGAATAAAGTTGTAAAAAACATGCTTTTGGGGGTGTTGTAAGATTGGCACATGTAAAGAAGGGAGATGAGAGGTGGGTGATATTGGGTCGGTGTGTGGGGGTGCGCAGGGTGTATGTGTGTGTGTATGTGAAGAGTGCAGATGAAATTGGCGCAAGAGAAGAGGAGATAAGAGGGGAGTTATATTGGCGCATATGAAGAGAGGGGAGTTAGATTGGTGCATATGAAGAGGGGATCGGGTTGGCGCATGTGAAGAGAGGAGATTGGTGGGAATTAGATTGGCCCATATGAAGAGAGGGGAATAAGGTTGGCGCATGTGAAGAGAGATGAGAGGGGAGTTAGATTGACGCATATAAAGAGAGGGGAATAAGGTTGGCGCATGTGAGGAGATGAGTGGGGAGTTAGATTGGCGCATATGAAGAGAGGGAAATAAGGTTGACGCATGTGAGGAGATGAGTGGGGAGTTAGATTCTGATTGGCGCATATGAAGAGATGGGACTAAGGTTGGCGCATGTGAGGAGATGAGTGGGGAGTTAGATTGGCGCATATGAAGAGAGGGGAATAAGGTTGGCGCATGTGAAGAGAGGAGATGAGAGGGGAGTTAGATTGGCGCATATGAAGAGAGGGGAATAAGGTTGGCGCATGTGAGGAGATGAGTGGGGAGTTAGATTGGCGCATATGAAGAGAAGGGACTAAGGTTGGCGCATGTGAGAAGAGGAGATGAGTGGGGAGTTAGATTGGCGCATATGAAGAGAGGGGGATAAGGTTGGCGCATGTGAGGAGATGAGTGGGGAGTTAGATTGGCGCATATGAAGAGAAAGGAATAAGGTTGGCGCATGTGAGAAGAGGAGATGAGTGGGGAGTAAGATTGGCGATGTGAAGAGAGGAGTTGACAGATAGAATATGCACATGTGAAGAAAGGGGAGGAGGGGGGTAAGAGTGACCCATGATAAGAGAGGGCATGAAACTGGCAAATGTCAACAGAAGAGACGAGATGAGACCAAGAGCAACAAATGGACTCGTAAATTATAGGTTTTCCCAGTCTAATTAAATTGTTTAATGTCGTGGGAGGAAACTGGGTATTCAATTTCACGAATTGAAATACATTTTCATAAGTTTTCCCCCTTTTATAATTATAATGTTTTGATAGGTGTTATTGTTTTCTAATCTCCATGATTATTACATATCAAATGGCTTAAGTTGGTATATAACATGCTATTTTCCCCTTAGCATTGTCATGATTATAAATCTATTTTATAACGAGAGAGGGGTGTTAAAAATGGAAAAGACGAATTGATCCAATGTATATGCATTGAGTTAGATATTCAAGCTGCATGTGAGTTGATAATTACATGAACAGTGCTTTTCAATCTTCTTAATTTTTCGCCCCCCCCCCCCTCTCCAGAAATGGTCTAAGTAACTTATTGATTCAATACACGTTTATTTCCTGGCAGTTTGCTTTAAATACAAAGGTTCCATTATGAAACATTTTTTTCCTATAATTATGTCAGATAGCTTCTCTCAAGATCTCAGAATGTCAAGATCAACCGTTGTGTAAATCGTATGCAAGAAAAACTTGAGTATGTTCAAACATGTCGAAGAAAAATCGACCCCCCCCCCCCCCCCACCATCCCGTTCCGCTGGATTGCCGCCCATGTCAATTGATTTTATTTGCTTTATATTGAAATATCTATGAGAATTGAGAGGAAAAGATTGGGTTTAATGAGCATTTAGCGGATAGATCCCAATAAAAATCGTCAAAGAAGATTGTCTTCTATAAAGTTATATCAAACCAGCAATCATGGCCGCTCGTGAGCGCGACAATTTCTGATGTTGATCGACATCGCTTGATAAAGGTGTTTGAATGGCCAGGAAACAGACGAAAGAAAAGCATCACAAAGAAAACAAAAATGTTTAAACAAATGAAATAGAAATGAAAACTAAGGCACCCGTCCCCAAATTATACAAATAAAGTCCACAAAAAGTATTATATAAGAAGATGAAAAAAATAAGACCTCAAAAGAGATATAATATGAATATTAAAAAAATACGTGAATGTAAAAATGACAGAAAAGAAATAAAGTAAATAAAGGCAGGGGCCGCGGAACCGGGGGGGGGGCTGGGGGGGCTTCAGCCCCCCCCCCACTTTTTTCCCAAACCGTGTACAAAAACGCAATAATGACCATACGATTGTGATTTTCTGCATGGTCAGCCCCCCCCCCCCCACTTTTGGCTCAGCCCCCCCCCCCCCCACTTTGAAAACCGTTCCGCGGCCCCTGAAAGGGGAAACTGAGATAATTCTATATTTTGTTTTATCTGACCGGCGTAAGTGCGAAAATAATTGCCTATAGGTGAAAATGAAACCGCGATCCGATACAGAATTCCGTCTTCGACTCATACTTAGCAAACTAAATGACGGTTGTCATTATTGTCAAACCGATTCAAAGGAAAGTTAATTTGAGTGACTATTTCGCCTTTTCCAACGATAAAAATAGAACGAATGCAAAAATTGTTAAATTGAAACACGGGAGGAACGGAGGAGCATATTTTGCTGGAATTTGAATGCTAAATAATCTAATTGAATGATATCTTGTCGAAATTAGCCGGGAAAACTTATACATGTAGTACAAAAAAATGTATCCAATCCTATGAGTGTGACCATACAAAACAAGAGAAAAGTGAAACGTGACAGAAATACAAATATCACAAGGTAAACACTATTTCATTGAACGATTCAGGTGGTGTCGTCTGGGCATTGATTTTTCTTGTAATCTTCAAATTCAGCAGTCCAATCCTTCATACCAACGTCGCGCCATCTTTCGTAATGATATTGCCAGTCTCCATACAGATCATCAGGAGAGGCTAAACAATAGTGGTAAAATGAAAAGAAGCCCTTTAGCCAAATGTTGTTTCTAAAAGGCCGAATAATATTTCCAACTACTTAATCTAATGCATGGTGCTAATCGATCTATAAGGAATTCGGTCAATGTTGAAATTATAAAATAAAAGTGGAACTTGGCATAAAATCAAGTACGGCATTGAATGAAGTTGTCTTTTTAGTTTCGTTATATGCGATTTCAAATATTGTACTTTTTAATAGAAAAATGAATCTGGATTGACATCTAAAGAAGGTTTCTGAAGGGTGTAATAAACATTCTCTCATATGACGCTGATAGTGCAGAGAAGGCTAAATTACTTTTAAAATGTGAATTGACATTGCCCTCTCACCTGCTAGGTAATGGAGATTCGTCCAATGGTTCAACCAGAAAGAACAGAACGACGCCCTCATCGCCCGTCCATTGGTCATGTTCAGTGACAACTGTTTGTATTCTTGATCGGGCATAGTGTATCTAGGCCACTCGGGATAACATTCACTCCCATTCGGTTCATTCGGATTACTATGAAAAAAAATGAAAAAGCCTCATAAAGTGATCGCTAGTCATCTGTTATTATTACTTCATTCTGATTTCATTTTTACTCTTTTATTTTTATAATTATTATCATTATTTATTTCTGTTTCTTTTTTTTTTTTTTTTTTGGGGGGGGCAAAAATTCAATCAAACAGGTGCCAAATCGCATCTGTAAGAAATTATTCTTACTCTGTTGATGAATAAACAACTTTACGATTTTTAAATTACCATGATGGAGCATCATTGCAATGTCCATTGAAAGTAATAAAGTTTTAGTGTACTCTAAACTTTTTCGCGAAGAAAACTTGCAAAGAAATTATTACCAAATAGAAAATGTAAAGAATGATGGAAATTGAATAATTATCTTACACAGGTAAAAAAAAAAAACACACAAAAAACAACAACAACCTTAAGAGTCAAGAGAATCGATATCCCGAACAAACAGTTGGTTAATGGAAATGTGGAACTGAATCAGATTCTTACCCAGATTTAACGAAGTTTGACCAATATCTCATGAACTCGACAGACATGAACTTCTCCTCGTTTGTCTGTCCTACGACACGTTCGTATGATGGGTTCAAATCCCACGCAAACAGATACTGGATATCTTCTCCATGAGCTGCCCCCATCCACCTCGGGATGCCCCCAAATAATGACCAGGATGGGTCGTGTGTCATTTCATAACGGTACAACTCAACATCCGCCCTCTCCAGTTCACGAACAAGGTACTCCGTCGGGCAGGTGAATGTCTGGTCGGTCCCGACACGGATCAAGACGTCGAACTGATCCGCGGATGCGTCGTCAGCTAAAGACCAATCAACATACCATTGCTCGACTGCGGTTATCTCCATCGGATCTTTCGCAAACCAGAGGTTCCGTGGCAAGATGCTTCGTAATTCGGATATATTCAGTGTCGGTCGCGAGAATAAAGAAGCAGGGAAGAACTGGTACATCGCATTATTAGAACCTTCATCTTCAGTCGTTCCTATTAAAGTCGGTAGCTTCTGAAACTGATGCCTCTTCACCATTTCGATTGGATTATCCGGCAGGAAATGGCCGTCGATAACCGGTTTTGCCAAATATCCGCTTCCATACTAGTGAACGACAAAACAAACAGACGAGTAGAAAGAGCTTGGCAGAAATATTAGGGGAAGGGGGACACTCGACTATATTGTACACACCCACACACACACAAAACAGTAAAAGGGGTGGCTTTTTGTTAATCAACCAAATGCACTTGGAACGTTTATGGTCTCAAAACATTTTTTATAGAATGGAGTGTAGTTTTTAAAGAAAATAGGCGAAACAAAAGAAAATGATGAAGGAGTATGTTTCTATAATAGCTCACTTGCGACTATTATGGAGCTCATGTTTATTCCTTTGGGGCAATCTATAAACTTGATTGATTTGGGGCATGTTTTGTACTGCATGCTAAAAAATAATCAAAACTCGTTGTGAAACTGGATTATAAATTTGTGAAATATGATTAGTACATCTCTATTGATTAGGCCTAAGTGCTCCAAAAGTGTGATTGGTTTAATGTATATTTTTCATGTATAGCTTGAAAGCCCGACATAATAACGTTTCTGAAATTTTCCGATGTTGCAGATCGTCATTTTATTCGAAATCGGAAAATACACCTTGCTCTTAAACCACAAAAACACACCCTTTGTTCATGTAAAAGCACATTGGCGTCAATTTCTTGTAGGCAATCTAACATTAGCTGGCTGTTTGATGTAGTGCAGTTTAGAGATGCTGCAAACTCATGGGTATCAGAAACACAAACGTCCAGATTGGCCCAGGCGAATGGACATATTGCGTTCCCACTCTGGAACAAAACAAAACAAATCAAATCAAATTAAAAAAGCAGTGATATAAACTGTGACCTATGATCAAAAGGCTTAAATCTTAGATAATTGAATGTCTATTTACTTGGCCCTATCAAAATATGTCAAGCAATAGACAATAGAGCCAATATGACTGGGGTAGCTGTTCCAAATACAGAGAAGTGCAGTTAGAATAATTATCAAGCTCCTAATTCAATCTACAAAAAAGTTTGGACTGTGCTTAAAGGGCTAAAAATTATTTGAAAGATGTTCCTGCAACTTTAACTTATTTTAATGCATGAAACATCAGTAACTTAAACTAATTATTCATATGGTTTTTCAGGAGGGATGCTCTTTCGTTCTCTAGCATGAATACAAAATGTATTAGGTGGTTTTCCTGTCAGACCATGAGCAGAAGCTCACGTCACTCTCCCGAGTAGGAGAGTGGCACCCGACCTCGGCATACAAATCCCACATCCTTGGTGATACCTAATCAAACTGATGTGAATCATGATTCAATACACCTCATTGAGTATTAAGTCTCTTTCTTTTTCATTAGAAAAAGATTTTTCAGAGAGTATCACCTATACCTGCATGATGGCATGGTGGAATAGGCCTTCTGAAAGTGGAGATAACATGTGAAGACTCACGCTAGCACCTCCTGCACTCTGCCCAGCAATCGTCACCCTTTCTGGGTCGCCACCAAAAGCTGTATCAAAGATGGATCATTACAAATCGTAACGGTAAAGAAAAAAATTCTACTTTATCGTACACTTCCCATCCGATGTCGCAATGAGCCATAAATTCCAACTGTTCAAGGGGAACAACATACGTATGTGACAAACTTCCTAAAAAATATTGAGCGAGAGAGAAAAAAAAGTTGACCTATTTAAAATGAACATTTCATATTGTTTAGATTGTGACATAATATTCAGGAAAGTAACACCACAATTCACCCTTTTCATTTCATTTTCTTTCCTTTTCTCCTTTTTCTTCTTGGTGATAGAATTTTGGGGGGTCAAATGCTCACGTGCTTGCTACGTGGCGATGCGTCGTGGCGCCAGATGAGCATAGTTTGACGAAGATTATCACCGCACTTTTATCCAGAAATGTCGATTATATTGAAATATTGATTTTTTTTCATAGCATCTCTTTTTAACTAAATGTAGACAATATTCAAATTCAAAAGTATTTGCACACATTGGTACACGATTCACATAGTGAGATTGTCATATGTCAATTATTATTCATTAGGCACCAAACGACGTTTGGTTATCTGACAACTGATTCAAAAGTGCGCAACGTCCCCTCTGCTTAAAGCCTGGCTGAATTAATTCAGGCCAAGCAAACTTCTAGGGCCCGTTTCATTAAGAGTTACAACTATGACAACCTTCCAATGATAAAAACGGCTGTTTTCGATTCGCCGTGTACGGCCGCCGTATATGATTGTGACTGAGGTTTTAATAACATTAGCGTTATTTTTTCGACATGGTATATACCTCTTATATTTTCTTGTATCCATTTGAGAGCCAATATCTGATCTTTCATACCCATGTTACCCGGTACTACATCGTCTCCTAAAAATGGAAATCAAAATAAAATGAAAACACAAAACCATTACGTTGCTATGAATCTATTCAAGAATTTGATGACTGGTCCATAAAGTACAATACTTTTAACACCCGGGATTTCTCTCTTTCCAAGTCATTATTTTTAAATACAAATGTCATTTGAGATATCTTTATTTACTGAATTGTGTTCCTTAAATCTATGATTATGTTATATATATTATATTTTGTCTTGTAGTATTTTCGACCTTGTTATGTTATGTTTATCATATTATGTACAATTGTGAAACGGAAATAAATAAATCAAATCAAATCAAATGTTTCGTGGGTTTCACATTTCAAGAAATAGATTGAAAATAAAGATAATTACTTATCCCTCGGGACTCCGGGCTCTTGATTAAGTAACGTCATAACAAAAAAGTCCGTGGTGGGGAGGGGACAGGGTCATCCCACCAAAATGAAACAAAAATAATCAATTAATTATGGTAAGTGGTAGTGATTTTTTTATACTTGATTGCTAAGAAAGCATGAATGCTTGTAAGCAAGCAACCAGAGGTATGACGGCTTAACTTCGTCTTCGAGGGACCTGGTGATGAGGATTTAAATGCCATACCAAAGGGCACTAGCGCGCCAATAGGGAATCAAACCCAGGTCACCGAAATACGAAACCCCCGCTCTACCGACTGATCTATCGCGCCTCCTCTTTAGAAAATACACAATAATAGAAAAACAAAGTACACAAATATTTCTAAAAATACGTGTAGATTAATTTTTGAAAAATAATGAAAACGAAATAAGGATATAGATAAAGAATTTAAAACATATTATGAATGATTGAAAGGAAAGGAATTAATGAATAAATAGATAGATTGATAAAATTAATTAATTGATAGATTGATTAATTAATCAATTAATTAACTAATTAAAGTAATTAAGTAAATAAATAGAAAAACACAAGATAATGAGTAAACGTATAATACTTAAATGAAATCGTAAATACGTTAATGGCTACATAGGTAAAAACTGTTACCCGTAGTCAAGAAACCAAAGACACCGAGGCGGTAGTTGACATGCGACTACGATGATGTCAGACATGGCTACCATTGCAACACCGTCGTATGAACGAGCTGAGCCCGAACCTATCAAATATCCTCCACCATGAATCCAAACAAGAACTGGGGATGGGATGGCGGGCTGAAGGAAGAGATAAAATGGCGTTCTTTCTCGAGTATCAAGCCATGAACAGTAATGTTCCAACAAAAATGTATTTCATTCTTTAAAGTTAATGTTGTTGCCGCTGTTGTAATTGCCTTCGATCGTTGTCTTAATCATCAATGTTTTTTGTCTGAGTATTTTTGCCCCTTTTGGTGATCCCATATATTAGGGTCCATGGTAGCTCTATGAGAAATGGTGAGAGACTTACTCTAGCATGTCTCGTAAGACAGATAGACCTGGAGACAGAAATTTGAAAGTTTCTATAGATCTATTATTTAATAGTGCCATTCATAAAAGGTTAATGTGATGCAAATACAGATTCTTTTGACATGAACTTCCGGGGTATAGCTGTAGGGTCTAAACCTAATGTAACATGGCTTTGTATATCATGAAGAATCATGTAGCCCATCGCTTTCAACGTTACCTCATCCTAACTTAAAATCCTTCTCCAGTTAATATGGTCAATAATAGACTTCGATCAACAGATTGCAGACTCATCTACAACTTGTTGGTCTTTTACAGATTGAATTTTTCCATCAGTCTTTTCTTCAAAGATTGACATCCTCGGGTGTTTGCCTTAAGGATTTATTTATAATCTATAATAAGATACAGTGTAGAGCCATGACCTGGCTATTCCTCCATCATTCAAAGCCCACAGCACTTCAAAATTGTATTGACTCACCTTTGGTGATGGGGTGTAGATACTAAGAAAGAGACAATCCTCACCCATCTGCCGCCCTTCAATCGGTTGTCCTGGTAGATCTGGAAGATAGTCAAGAACCATCATCTGTAGGCACATATCTTGGTCCTCCGTCGCGTTGTAGTTCCTTCTGTAGGCGTACGGCTTCGGATCTTGGAACCTAAGTGGTCCGACCGGTGGTTCGGCGTAGCGAACCCCCAGGTAGGCGTCTACAGATTTGTTGACTCGAAGGAAGTCTGGTTCGTTGTATTGCACCGTGATACCGGTGAGGACTGTGCCTTCCGTATCGGGGAGGGTTACTTTGGGCCATCCGATTACTGGGGCGGTAGCACTAGTCGTCGTCGAAATTATTGTCATTAAAGTGAATGTCAAGACGAGAAAGGCTTTGGATCTCACCATACTTATCCTATAGTGATTCACAGTGATTTTAGCTTGAGCTTATGAGGTAAAAGAGCAAAAGAATGAACTTTCCGAAAATTGGAACAGATAACGGAATCGAAGACGTCTAAAGTTCTTCACCCAGCTACGTGGATATCCCTGAATAAAAGAAGTTGTGAAAATAAAATAAGGTCTGGTAAGATGTGCGATTAATTAAGGAGCAACGTCTTGAAAAGAATTTGCCATCACTATTCATCACAATATTTGTGAATCAATATTTTGTTAAACCTTTATGCCGAATTTTTTGTTGATAGCAGGAACGATGATAACATACTGATACTTTGAACCTATTTTATCTTTTATCTCATTATCCCTTGTATTATTGATGAGCGCTTTAAAGTAACAGTCTGATCTCACCCTACCCCTTCCATCGCAATTCATATTTACAGTGAGAAAGAGAGAGGGGGAGAGAGTGGAAGGGAGGAGAGAGAGAGAGAGTGAACAAGGGTGACGATTGGTGGCGCCAGAAGACGAATTATAGGTTCAGTCCGATCTCCCCCCCCCCCCCTCTTTCTCTGTGTGTGGAGGTGCATGTGGGTGTGTGTTTCCTACTCCTCTATCTCCCTCTCGCCCCCCCCCCCTCTCTCTCTCGCCCTCTCTCTCTCTCATTCGGTCTGCCCCCACCCCCCATAGGCCGTATCTATATCTCTCTCCCTCTACCCCTTGTACAGTGGTGTTCAAAAACTAGTGAACCCCACAAGTAAATGCCATATTTTAGATCTAATTGTGAAGTCAAGTGGTAAAATATTACATTTAATTAAGTGTGTTTCTCTGGGCTTGCCAAACATTGCTGTGCTGTTGTCTTCATTCAATCCATGCATCAACCTTCTCACCCACCCACCTATTCACTCCCACATTAATTCTATTTCATAGCTCTTTCACATAGACACACACTCACACACACTGCTTCGCACCCACACACACACTTTCACCTTATATCATTTTCATTGCTACTGATCACCATTAAATATATCAAATGACGGGCATCGTCAAGAAACAGTGATCGTGCAACAACACAATTCAATGCAATACAAAAACGTTATATTCATTAGCCAAAATCCTTTTCAAAATAAATATAATTAGATGTCATCGCAACAGTTTTATACATTTATATTATCTTTATTTACATTTATAAATTAGACATTGCCTGTTTGAAAGAAATCGGGTAGTGAAATATTTTATGGAATCGCTGCATGAGTTTCTAAGGTTGTTATTTGATTTTAAAAAAATATAAGATTGCATGCAGTCTAAATCAAGGTATAAAAGAGTCGCAAAACGATGAATATGAACATTGCCCCCCCCCCCCATTCTTAATTAGCTGGTCTATTGATCGACTTAGTAATGATAGGAAAATGTGATTGCCTCTACATGTAGTATACATGTGCTTTTACAGAATAAATCTATCATTAAAATGTACATTTATGAATAATGTCATGCATTAAAATCAAACAACCATCGCTACTTTTCTCGTACACTCCATTTAAAAGAAAATGGATATAGAATGATTGAATTCGTCATTTTTATTTAATTATGATTAGTTTTATCGACAGTTCAATAAAGAACTCTATCTCTCGGTGTATCTCCAAGTGAATACCTTTATGTATCGAAGATACTTAATTTTTTAACCAATAAAGTCAAAGAAACACAACCAGCACTATATACCAATTGTCATTTGAACAGTGGTAGAGCGAATAACCTGAATAAGAAATCAATACTGCATCACAAAATGATTTTGGAACAGCGTTTGCCTAAAACATGTATGAAGGGAGTTATTACTTTGCCTAATGAACAACTCTCTAATGGAAGAGGGAGAACAAGCTACGTTGAATATCATTGATTGGTACAAACAACAAGAATATGAAACAAAAGTGCGATCTTAGTGGTATTTTGAATATCTTACAGATTTATGATGTACAAACTTACTAGCAGGCAAAGTTTTGTCTTTCTAACTTTCGTACATTTCTTTTTTTATTTTCATTATACTATTACCTCCAACCGATAAATACTATTTTTTAAAGAAATATAGTTGACTTTCATGAGCGTTAAGCAACTGTAGATGGATGCTTGGGGGCACTTGAAAGTTCCACGAAGAAGAATTTTAAAAAATAAGGAAGGAGACAGAAAAGAAAAGGAAAAATGGTGAGTAATCATATCTGTTCTTGAATAATATGTCACAACATCCACAATGAACCACAAAATTAGATTTTCAGTTTGAAAACAAAGGGACAACATTTTCGCTCACTCACGGCCTGTAAAAATATTTACGCCATACATCTCGTTGGGCCCCTCCAAAATTTTGACTCATTACGCGACTTGTTCAACTGCGAATAACAATTTCCTCTTGCCCCCTCCCCAAGTCTTCAAATATCTTGACCCATTTCTGCATATGGCCTTTCGAAAAAGGTGCCTTTTTTTCCGGTGCCCCCCCCCCCCCTTTAAACTTCGCTCCGCCGCCCCTGAGTCAGACTTAGAGGTTTCGTGGTTGTATAAGAAAAACGATATCTTTAACGGGGTCAATGGCGAAACAAAATATCATATCTTTTGACTTTTGGACAAGTCCTTTATCTTTTGATGATAAGCTGACATAATTTTCGTAGAGATTGCGTAGATGATCCAATTAATTCCAGATACTCTGACCAACATATCCCTGACGATTTCCCTAACGATTCTTTTTGTCATGTTGTAAAATAATCAGTAATCGTGGTAATGGGATGAATTATGGAATCAGGATTTAAAATCCACTGGAATGACTCTATCGCGACTGTATACCTTCCGACAGAGATACTTTACGAGATCGACGACAAGGACTCCGACCTCGCAGATAGTGATGACAGAGAAACCAATGTAGAGTCCAAGAAGACCTCCAATACCTCCGAGCAAGCCTTCGATCTACGGTGGGAAAAGAAATTTAAATGACAATTCAAACTTAATTAAAAAAAAAAATAATAAAGTAAAAGAAAGTACTGGGACCCGTTTCATAAAGAGTTAAACCTATGGTAACCTTGCCATTATGGCAACTAAATTAGAAACCCTATTTCTTAGTGTGTAGGATGATCAGCGATAGAGAAAAGTGCCATCACGGGAGTGGGGGGGGGGGTAAAAGGGGATAATACACTTTCAATTTTTAACCGGTCCTTAGGCAAGATTGTGTGTATGTGAATTTGAAAGAGGGAATAAGATACCAAGAGAAGTCCCTAAGTACGATTTATATTTATGAAAATGGAGAGGCCCATAATGAGCAAACCTAGTGCGTGGGCTTATAAAAAGCAAATGCAAATAGTTAAAACGTCCTACAAATTATCGCAGGGGGTACTCTACCACTTTGCCCCCCCCCCCCCCCGTATAGGCCTACGCTATAGCGCTTTGAAGTGAACATACCGTGTACTTCGGTTTCTGAATCATCTGCTCATAGTTCAGTTCTTCAAAATAGATCCTCACTCGAGCTAGATTTTTCCTGTTTGAAAAAAAAAGAATGTGTATTGTTTTATACATACAGCCCGTGTTTTCCAAACATATGCCACTAAGTAAGACTACAGTATTTCATTCGAGAAAGTCGAAGAGTCAGAGACAAACTGACCTTATCAAATCAACAGATAGCATAGTCAGATTTATTGAAATCACCCAGTTTTCTTTAGGATTTTTCTCAATCCGTCATTTGAAATATTTACCATCGAAGTTGGTGAAGTGTCTACCCAATCTCCCTCTCTTTCCTGAGAAATATGCTTCCACATTATTTATGTCCATAAATATTGGATTCCATTTGATTTAATTTGATTTGATTTATTGATTTCCGTTTTACAGTTGGACATAATAAACAGAACCTTACAAAGTACAAAAAAATATTACAAGAAATAATACTATATACAACACAATTACAGATTTAAAAAACACACTTAAAAACTAGAATTAGCTCAAATGGTTTTCGTACTTGAAAGTAAAACGGAGGGGTTTGCATAAAAAAGGCAAAGCTTGTATAAAAGGCAAGTCCCCAAACTTAGTTCCATATTACACATTCCATAAAATTCATCGCAAATAAATATGTCCAATATATTGGGACGTTTTACAATTCCATGTGAACTCGTCCATTATGTAATGGCCAATTATGTAGATTTTATTATCTTCAAATTACTATTCCGAAAAATAATGATATTTGAATGTCCTGTTAATTGTTGATTGCTTACCTTGTTTGTTCAACGTTCTCTAGAATACGTTTAGCTTTTTCATTGGTCAATCTGGTTTTCAAATGATGCTGATGTGTTATCACGTGACCATCAGACCCAGCATTAGACAGAGAGAGGGAAAAAAATCATTTTTCTATTTTTTCTCCATTTTTGTTATATGGCATGAGTGATTGAGATAAATTATTATCATTTTAAATGAACAATTATTGTAACAAAGTGTAACATGATAAACAAAAATGGATAATGTATCGGTTACGCGATTTCATTTCATTATAATTATGACACTGATTTGATAAGGTACACTCTAAAAACACTACGTAAAATTTTACCCAATATTGGGTAGAAAGGGAACATGCATGTTTGCTGGTTCTGTTTTTACCCCATGTTAGGCTATTTCAACGCAACATTGCGTGAAATGTACAAAATTTTACCCAACCAACATGCATGTTCCCATTTTACCCAATATTGGGTAAAAATTTTTAGGGTGTAATTGAGGTTCTAGTATCAAGTACGCTATGTCCATTCCAGTTATCGTTATAAGAAAAACATAATTTTCTTAATTCATTTAAGAATGTGAAGTAATTAATAATCAGTAATAGGCCTACCTCATAACGTTCTGAAGGCCAGAGTGATGATGTCACAGCCGTCACAAAGAGCGTCTCCCTTTACATAAAGTGAAACATTATTTTGTTTATTTTGTCAATATAATTATTGTTACATTCTTGGAAAAAAATATTAGGTTGGTTAGCTATTCAAACTACCAGCTCTTGGTTAAACTATATTGCATGGAAAACGAATGGAGATTAAAATTAACCAATAGTGGGTTGGTTAAAACATCTTGAGAATGTATCTTAGTCATTCTTTTATTGTTATTGTCATTTTTGCTATGGTAGACGATAAACTACTTTGGCATGAACGTGTTGAATATGTTTGTAATAAAGTATGTGCTGCTCTTGCCATACGGAGAAGTGCTGAACCATTTCTTGATATAACCGCGGCGAAATTAATTTATAACTGTATAATCCAAAGTCAAATGGATTATTGTTGTGAAGTATGGGGTCTACGATTAATTACCCAAAACGAATCAATTAATAAATATTCAGGAACGTGCTGCCAGAATAATATTCAAAGCTAACGTCCTTTATACCCCGTCTGATCAATTATTAAAAAGAAACTAGAATGGTTCTCCTATCCCCCAAAAGTAATGTACTTCCGATGTATATTTATATATTTAAGAGTTTAAATAATTTATCTTCTTTAATGATAACTTTAAAGTAGTATCCGAAACACATAACGTAAATACAAGATTTGCCTCCAACCTACAACTCGATGTCCCAAAAATGCAGTACTGAATACTATTAATGCTCATTCATTATCTCCTCAATATCAATTTTCAACTCCTTACCCCTTCATTTAAATACCTCTCGAGTTTAAAAAAAATAACTCAAATCATATATAATGTCCGGCAAATGTTAAACTGTCAAAGCTTCTTTTTTCTACTTTTTTTTTAATGATTCCGATTTTGTATGCCTTTCTGTATTCTAAAATGTATATATAATATTATATTTACTTTGTATATTTTTATCATTTGTATATACTTGTTTTGTTTTTATACTGTAGGACCCCTTTTAATATCAGCTTTTGCTGAAAGAGCACCCTATCCAAATAATGTTCAAATAAATGAAATAAAAACAAATATTTCTAATTATCATTAATAGAAGTATTATTCTCATTATCATAAGTGGCGCAATGAGCCAATATTAAATTGTGGGGGCAGACAAAAATAAAACATGGTTTATACTTTCTAAACAGACGCGATGGAGCAAAAAATATGACGTTTTTAACTAATAACCTAATTCTTTTTATAGGTTCTGATTAACAATAAAAAAGAAGATGACATTTCAGCCGTTTTTCTTTTCTTTTCATTCTTTTCGATGTTTTTGCAATATCTATACACTAGACTCTATGCTTATCATGATCATCTGCTTTCTCTACGCTTATCTATCTTAATAATCTTTAAGGCAATATTGCTTCATTTTACTCTCAACGAATACACTTGATTCATACACTATATTCAGTGACACGTCAATAACTCATATTGACTTGTATTGACTCAATATCTAGGCATGTTTGATTTTATCTAAAGTTAGTGACAACGAGCATGACCTATGAGGAAGGATGGAGCAAATCTAATTATGTTTTCATATAGATACCTATCAAACAGTAGCCTATATTTTAATTAATGTTTATTATGGCTTAAAAAACACAAGTAAACAGCGACACATATCCACTGTTCCCACATCATCACGTATGACCGTCACTAAGTATATATCATAGAGATATATTACTTGTATATATCTCTATGGTATACATATTCTTTTTGTAAGGATATTAATGATGGCGAGCATAATTATGTTGGAGGGGCGAAATGCAGTAATGCATATAGGTCTCTGATACTGATCAAAAATTAATGCAGTGCGCAATTAGAATTCTAACTGAAGAACTATATGATTTTGATATGATACGGTAACCAGGCAATGAGCAATGAGACAGAATGAATATAAGTGTATACAAAAACTTTAAGAAACAATTTTTTCAAATCTATGTTAAATGGTTTACGAACTTTCCAAATTTTCTCTGCCCAGCATTCTCCAATTATACACAATCAGTGCTGAAGAAAAAAAAAGTGAAGCACGCGTTTTGGGGGTGTCTTTTGGAGAGGTGATGGGGGTGGAGAAGGTTGATAAATAAAAAAAAGCAATATAACGAAATTTCAACTTACCTGCAAGCAACAGGGCAATTACACGGGAGCTCACCCTCGTGAAAGAACTGTTCTATAGCCTGTCGACATACCTCTGAAAAGAAACATCAAATTTAGTATCATTTCCAAAGTGTCCACATCGTTAAAGAAAGATGCAATAATTTTTTTAATGCGATAAAATATAACCTACATGTTTTCTATAATTTTTTTGGGGGGTGAGGAGGATTGGAAAACATTTTCACAACTTATGATAACAATACCCTATATTTATAAATAAATCCATAATTTATTGTTCGAAATAGACATGAAATGAAATACTCCGAAAATTTGCTTTGCCCAATTGATCGTGGGCCCGGCAGCCGCTGTGCAGCGCCAGATCGACGAGGCTCTATCCCTTTAATCGTTGAACGCCAAACAGGGTAGCAGCAACTCCCATCTTTTAACGTCTTATGGTCTGACGCGGCCAGGGTTTGAACCCCCAACCTCCCGGTTGTTAGACGGACGCTCTACCAACTGAGCCAACACACCGGTTATGACGCGCTTTTCCCAAATGACCCAACGTGCTTATAATTTCAACTTCATATAAAACACAAACAAACAAAACAAAACAAATAGAGAATGGCAATCATAAAATGAAGGCAGTTGCGAAGAACAAAAAACTTTTACATGTTTAAGGGACTTTTTAAAAGATTCAACTGTTGGGGGTTGTCTTTAAAGTGAGAGTGAATTTGTTCCATTCCACTGAGGATGCAATAGTAAAGATTCTATCACTGTCTAAATAACGGACACACACACACACACACACCCACACACCCTCACAAACCCAGACAACCTATATCAATTCGTAGAATGGATAGCGTATCGCTTCGATTTACAGAGAAATTACTCCACTTTAAAAAAATCTCATTTCATAATTATATCATCTGTCAAATGACTTAATCTTATAGTAATAACATCATTGTGAGACAGAAATTAAATACCCCTTTATATTTTTTCATATCAAGAACTGAGTGATGAACTTGATTAAACGTGGCATTTCATCGATAGTTAATGTTTCAAGGTAGATATTGATCCGTGGTTTGACAATTAAATGTTTCATTATAGATGTATTCGATATGTACGTTGATAAAATCCTTTTTGAAAGGTAAACAGTCAAATTCATTTTACAAGCATTTAAAACGAGGTACATGCAGAGGCGGACAAAGGGGTCATTTAATGTTGATATTTTTTAAAAGACAATTAAAAGGTGGTTAAAGGATTGAACCCCTGGCGACAAGAGGATGGATGATCGTGATGTTAGTGGTGACCAATTTGTTTATATATTTTTTTTTTGTCCAAAAAACTTGTTGTATTTCTTTGAGGGGGGTGGGTGGTTGCTTGTCAGAAAATTTTTAAGAAGTTTTAAGAAGAGCACTTTGGGGCTAGCTCCCATAAGAAATATTGAATCCGCCACTGGTTGCAGAAATAAGACCTAGTACAACAGTGGAAACTTACGTTGAGATCTGTTTCTTGAGCTACAAAGTGTATCATTCATCAAGATATCTGTAACACAGTCACACCTGCCTAAGAGATGCTGCTGAATGCAAGACTTGATGCATGCTCTGGTTGTATAGGCATATTCCCTGGATGTAAAGTTAGTCTTGGTTCCATCCGTGCAGTTCCCATGGGGATCTGGAAGCCGCTGGAAGTAAGACTAGGATTATAAGAAAAGTGATCATTAATTTCCTCGATCAAACACAAAAGAGCACATATATATTACAATATAGCGACTACAATATAACCAAAATATGTATTCCCCCATTAGCCATGTAAAATCAGGCTTGAAACATTATAGCTACACTTTTTCATATTTTCATTTTTTCTTCATAATTTATTTCAAAATGTAAATTTTACAACTGTACAACGGAAGGACATTGAGTTAGTCACATTGTTTCTTTTGGTGATAATCTACGATAGACTTCATTTCAATAAACTTTAATGTAAATTCAAATTTATACGTAGGCCCATGACAAGACTAATTCGCAGTTACGAAAGGGTGGGTGTCTATACACTGCACTCTTAAAAATATTGGGTAAAAATGCTCCATAAGGGTAATTATGTTTCCAAAACACATAGGGCA
Organism: Lytechinus pictus; assembly: GCF_037042905.1. Classification (NCBI taxonomy): domain Eukaryota; kingdom Metazoa; phylum Echinodermata; class Echinoidea; order Temnopleuroida; family Toxopneustidae; genus Lytechinus; species Lytechinus pictus. The sequence continues at coordinate 26,184,714 of NC_087249.1, forward strand.
TTTTTTTAGTGTGATGAAAATTTTGCCCATTCTGAAGTGATTGCTGCTTATTTTTTTAACCTTACTGCACAATATGCTTCCGCTTTGGGTAAAATACTGCCCAAAATTGGTTTGAAACATAATTACCCTCGTGCTGGTTAAAATTTTCCCAATATTTTTTTGCAGTGTACAAGGCTGTGTGTGACTGGTTGACATTACGCTTTAATCACTCATTACCAGATAATTTCCTGCGATGAATTTTTAATTGGGCGATGCATTCCCTCCATGCCGACTAAAATATAAAAATACCTATTTATTTCAATAAAGAAAAATGAAATAGATCGATTTACTGCACGAACCGAACTACATAGCCTACTCGGTGAAAATGATCGACATTTGATGTCATTACTTTTACATTGAAATATCATGTCTCACAATGAAAGGATATGATGGCTTCACTTCTAGTAGGGATACAAGGGACATACATGTATGATATACAATTTATCCCTCCATTATCAACTTTTCCTCAACTGGATTAAAAACCTGCTATAACCAAGTGATCACATTAATATCAATATGCCAAAAGCCTAAAACATCCCCTACTGCCCGCCCATTCCTGACTCCTTTTGAATGTACACATATTTATAACAGTAGGTGCTGGTAAAGACTTTATCAAATGCATAATATTAGAATTAACGTATGTGAGAGTATCAAAGTAATAATTCAGACCTTTTTTTTGTTCGCACAGAAGATAAAATCCTGCTTATACAGTACAGCCCAAATACGCACTAGTGTAGGGTCACTTAATATACCAAATTATCTAGAATCGCAATCAGGTAGATAGAAAAATTGATCATGTTATGTGACTTTTAAACCATTCACGATGGTTATTCAGGAAGTTGTTTAAAATAGATTTATTTCACATCACGATCTGGCTTCCTGTTGAGATAAAGGTACTAATGATACTAATCATTTTCGTTGCTTTCTGATTTCGACATATTATTGATCCTTGCTAATAATATCACGTAAAATTAATTGAATTTTTCGCTTGTAAGCTTTACAAAAGCTCTTTTCAAAATTAGTACGTGACGAGTATTATTGATAATAAAGTCCCATCATTAGCGTAATTAATTAATCAATTAATTATTAATGGTATGATGATGTTAGCATGGTAATGACAAGGGCTTTCAAAATAATTATAATGTGTACTCTATAGGTGAAGCGACCTTTCTTCATTTTCTTCATAGAGATTGAAGGGAGTAAAAAAAATAATGATTCTGATACTAGAAAATGATTAGACGTTTTTTTTTTTTTCCTTGCATCTGTGCATTTTTTTAGAGAAAAACTTAATTGATTATTTTTCTAAATCAAATTCTAGAATGGTCTACCGCAAAGTCAAGAAACCCTCACTTTATACATGTGTGTAATGTGTAACTCATTGTGCAACCATGGTAACTGGGCAATGCATACGGCAAGTAAGTCTTCATTATGGACCAACTTATTATATTATGGTCCATGATGTATATTATATTATGTAATTGTTTTTCTATGGATTTTGTATAATCAGTGGCGTAACAGGCGGGGGGCAGGGGGGGCAAGTTGCCCCCCCTGGCGGATTTCACCGGGAAAATAAAAGAAAAACGGGAAAAAGAAAAAAAGGAGGGAGAAAGAAAGGGAAAGGGGAAGGAAAGGGGAAAAGGAAAGGAGGAAAAGGAAAGGGAAAGTGAAAAGAAAACGAAGAAAATACTTTTTTTTAATGGAAAAGGAAGGAAAGCGGGAAATTGTACGAAAGAAGAACATTTGAGAAAGAACAAATCATTCCGAAATAGGCCTATGTAATGCAATAGCACGGTGGGAAATGAATTAAAAGATGACAAAATGGCAAACAATAGCGGGAAACGAAGGTAGAGAGTAATTAGTCAAAAGCTAAATTGGAAAACAAAGAAAAGGGACAAGAAAAAAATAATAATAACACGACCTGGCTGCCGATGATTGAAATTAAAGAGCGGGAAGAAAAATGGACTGCATACAACATTGTGCTATAAGCTTACTAAATTTTATGCAAATAAGCTACCGGGGCTTTGCCCCAGACCCCACGCAGTAGGGGCTCTTCATTTATAACCTTCAAATGACTCTATAACGCCCCCCGTTCAATCATGTTCAATCACTGGCATACAGATGGGGGGGGGGTCTTGGTTCCACACCCAAGAGAAAATAAAATAAATTATAGGAGACAACGTATAATGAAATGAATGGAAACAATGAAATGTGTTATTTGCTTAATATAATGGAAAAATCTATCACATAATTAGAATTTAATTTCAATAGGCAATTTTTTTTCCAGCTCGCTTTGCAAGCTGGCGACTTTTTTACAAATTTTTACCACATTGCTATGTTTTTGCCCCCTCAAAATATTTGGTTCATTACGCAACTGGGTTGAATAAATGTGTTGTGTAAAAGCTATATTCTGTATATGCCTGCGATTTGATTAAAATAGCGGCAATCTGCGAGGTTTAAATGGCTTTGATATAAAAAAGTTCCGGGGGCTCTGCCCCGGAACCGCACAGCACTGCCGCGTATGGAAGGGTTGGGCCATGGCCCCAAAAAGTTCTACAAACAAGAACAAAAAAGGAGGAAAGAAAAGCAAAGGAAAAGTGTATAGGATATGATTTTATTTACTGAATATAATGTTTAAAAAATAGCTCAAAGTTAGATTCTCATGAAAAGGTGATTTTTTTCTCGCTCGGGACTAATATAAAGCAGCTTTTTAGCACATGTGCTATACTGCGCCCCTGTTCTTTTTTTACTCTTCACGATACTGCCACAAAAAATCCTGTTCACAGTGGCGTACAGACCACAGAAAAGGCAAAGAGAGAAGAGTGAAATATATTATTTTCTGGATATTAATATGTCAAAATTTATCACAAAATTTGATTTTTGTATTAAAAAGGTCAAAAATTTTGCTAGCTCGCTTCGCTCGCTCGCTGCTCACAACTTTTTTTAAAAGATAAATTCTGCCCGATACGCAATATCTGGCCTTCTCAAAATAGTCGCCCCATAACACCATTACGCCTGTTCATACCATGATATGACCGGGAAATTTTTGGCTCTTGCCCCCCCTGGCCACCGACCCCTGTTACGCCGCTGTGTATAATGTTCTGTTTGAAATAGGAAAAAAATAAAACTGAAACTGAAAACTGAAACTGAAACTGAAACCTGTCTCAAGCCGATATCTGACACTTGTCCCGTCGACGCAACAACCCCATCATCCTCCGGGAAGGGGAATACATTTGATGGATGAATAGCGACTCGAACTCCAGCCTCTTGGGCGAAGAGCCCAACGTATTCCGGCTGCTCAGTAAAGAGGGTGAGGTGAAGTCCTGTGTGGACAACAAATTGTACAATTTCTGGTGTTATCTTTTGATATTGAATTTAACAAAATCTTGTATCACATTATTATTTTTACAAAAGAAATGATAACATACAGAAATCACAATTATCCTCATATCTAATTTTCTTTCACTTATCGATATTTTCGTGTATCTGCAATTATTTGCCTTATTTATTATCATTTTGTAATATTATTCTGACCTTACCATCTTTTTTCTTTCGTCATCTAGAGTAAATATCACTGTTGTCATGGTTGTTGACAAATATTGATACATGTTTAACGAATCATAGATCACTGTGTATGTTATTTTGCTTTAGTTTTTATTCATTACTGTAAGAAATGAATTAAAGAAAAGTGTGTGAGAGAGAGAGAGAGCGCCCCCCCCCCCCCCGCTCAGTGAAATATATGTAATGGGCAATTAAATATGTAATTAATGTAATGGGCAATTAAGTATGTAATTAATGTAATGGGCAATTAAGTATGTAATTAATGACCACCCCCCCCCCTCCCTTCGGATGTAATTTGATGAAAACTTGGTATATCATTTGTTTTATAGTCGGTTGTAAGTACGTACCTTACTTATCCAAAATTTTCTTTTCGTGACAATCATCAAATTTGTCCGGTGAATTACACAATAATTATTGGGCAATTAATGCCTTAATTGATTAATGGATATTGGGGGTTTAGTCCTGACAGCCATTGCCCACCAAGTGACCAAGAGAAATGGTAAAGGTAAACATGATTCACCTATACTCACTTTGGCAATTAAATCTTAACCAAAAACTTTTACCTCGAATCGTGAATATTGTAAGGCTTTTAGGCCAAAATGAGTACACGTCTCTTTTTCTGTTTTCCTAATTTTATGTCATCCAGTAATCTACGTTATCACAAATTTACCGCGTAAAATAAGATAGGCCTTGGTCATGTTGGTAGGGAGTGATCTACCCCCAAATAGTCCATAAATAATTCAAAATGAAATCTGGAATCATTAGCTGATGACATTGGAATAACTACATTCGTTGACAACACCTATCGATGTCATACTAGTTTCGATTCATCGATATAGTCTGAATGTATTCCTTTTCCTCTCTGCACTAAAGGAAATAATTTTTACCATGAAGATCAGCGTAGAGAGAGATGGAAGATCTATACCCTCAGATACCGAGGCCTAGATAATTTTTGTTTGAAAATTTCCTCGCTCCTTAAGAGTGACCTCGCTCCCTCAATACAATGTACTTTAGAGTAAGAATAAGTATATCGACAACAAAGAAGTAAACGCCCATCTTTTTTCAATGTACGTTAGTCTAATAGTGACCGGAAGATTCTAAAATTACTCTCAGGAGTGAAGAAATGAAGTTAAGAGATTGAGAAAAAAGAGGTAGGCCCTAATCACGATGATGATGATGATGATGATGATGATGATGGTCGTGGTGGTGGTGATGATGATGATGATAATGACGATGTGATGATGATAATGACGATTGGTGATGTTGTGTTTTCAGTTATTAATAATATAATGTATTACCGTACTGTGCCCCAGTCTTTCCAGTTGATCGTGCTCCAGTGCTGTTTCCAACAACTTGGTTAAAAGTAAAGCAGTTCCCGTAGTATTTGTTTTGAAATTGGCGAAAATCCCTGCGAAAATATGTTTAAACCCACACTCTTAAAAACGTTGGGCAACATACGGTCCACACAACAATTGGTTAAAACTTTATCAAATTCTGAGTAGCTTTAAACCAATAATGTGTGCTTTTGGTGAAAACTACACAGTATTGGTTGAAAACTACCCAGAGTTGGATAATGTTTTAACCAATTGTTGTGTGGACCGTATGTTGCCCAACGTTTTTAAGAGTGCATACATCATGATTATCATAGGTTAAGGGTTACTGCAACCATCAAATATTTTCAGTTTAATTATCTTCTGCAGAAGAATATCATTTCGCATTTCTTCCCTCTGCAATTAACTAATAATCTAAAAAAAAGGGAAGAAAAATGGAAAGAAGATCATTGGAAATAATAGAAGGACATTTCTTCGAGAAGAAACAAACTCATTTTCTTAAGTCATGAAAATTTCTGGTGGGATATATAAAAATGAACAATATAGATATAATATAAATGTATGTTGTATTTACAGACCTACTAAAATGGGATAGCACTCGGGCAAACTGATTATTCTTTAAGATGAATAAAAAAGAGGGTTTTGGGGATTTAGATTAATTGCCAAATGAATACTTACGTGTAATTACATTGACGTCTATCAAAGGTACACTGAAGTATGAAGTCTTCCGCCTGGTGGCCCAACAGTTTCAATTCTTCCCTCGATGGATTGATGACTTCCAGAAGATCGCTGAAGTCATCTGCAGTTGATTGTCTGTAGAAACCCTCCCAGTCGTTGTCATTTGCCACTTCTTTCCATTCGTATTCCTGGTAATCAAAATCTTCATCCTCCCAATCATCCTCCCACCAATCATACCGCTCATCAAAATTTTCCTTGCTGGTGTCCTCAGTTTCTCGTTTTTGGCGGACAGTTGGTCTTTGAGACAGTTCACCTGTGACAGGGTCAGGTATAAGATGGAGAGAAGATCTCCGACGACGTTTCATCGGTTGTTCTTCAGGTTCGGTGGCTGAAAATTCTGGCTCGAAAAACAAGGGTATTTCAGTCTCCATAAAGGATGGTTCTAGAGTAGTCTCCTCATCCGTTGGATGATCTTGTGAAGGTTTGACAATTTCATGGCTTTCGCTGGGTATATGAGTTGTGTTGGTCAATTCAGCCATGTTGGAACTGTCTTCTAGCGTGATTGTCTCGGTAACAATGGCAGAACCCAATTCTCCCTCTTCTCCCCCATTCTCCAATTCCCATTCTGCTTCCACCTCCCCTTCCTCTTGCCTATGACGTTCATCTTCCTCATATTCTCTATACCATTCCGATGACCACTCAAACCACCAGGAGTAGTCAGCATCCCCACCCGTTGCCCCTCCATCAGCTAGGATCAGGCTCTCGAAGCGGGTGTTGACCAGGGCAGAGCGTCTCATCTTGTTCATATTGCAGACGGTGACTGCAGGGAACTGTAGCTCTGTCCGGGTTACCACGTCAATCTGCGTCGTGTAAGGATGTCCTCTAAAGTCGTGGAGCAATAGACTTCCTTGCCACAAGAAAGCTGCTAGTGCCACAAGAGTTGCAAACGACCAAAAGAATCTCGATGTAATTGATTTCGAGGTGATGATTCGCGGGATGCCGTGGGCAGTGGTCACATCACTGTAATCCATTAGGACTGCATTGACCGAATCGAGATCGGCAAGATCTTTCGTAGCTCCCTTCCGAAATGAAGAGTTCCTTTTTACCCTGCTTGAGAATTGTAAAAGTGATGATTATAATACCAATGATGATGATGATGATGATGATGATATTCATGATACAAATGCATGCAAAAAGAAAATATAAATGAAAGTTGAATGGATATAATGATATCATTGGTACTTATGTAACGATTGCAATTGGCAAATATGATAAACAAACTAAGATGGAATATAAAACTATAAAGTAGATCTCATTTGTCATCAAATAAGTAGAGATGATTCTGTAAGATTCGCAAAACATGATTTTATGCAGTTCGGTTCCTGACATTAACATACTGGCGTTTAGCCAACAAAAAGAGCATGAGAGAAAAGGGAAAATGTATTCAATGAAAATAAATGAAATCAAATGTGAAATTTAATCATTTTATTTGAATTATCACTGTCTACTTACATATTCATCTTGATGTCGTTTAATTCCTTCACAAATAAGTAGACCTACAAGGCTCCAATATCTTGCTCAGAGTAAAAGATACATGAATTATCCTGGTCACTCGAATATTGATTATGATAACGAGGCTGATCAAAAGTCGGGGCTTGAGGTTGCTCAGCTCAAACTTTCGAAGGGGATTCGACATCACCACACGGTCTATGTCAAACTTAGATAGCAATGAAGTATGTGAGATGTAACCACTACGCTTTACCACTTTCATGACTTTAGTGTATATCAACATTACGATCGGTCGCTTTCCTCTTCACACCGCCATGTAGCGCACTACAAACGATCTTGAGTTGTACACGGCCTCTTTCCGTAGGGTGTCAACCACTAGCGTACCTACGGGGGGCAGGGGGGGGCACTCTGCCCCCCCTGACGAGTCACAACCCATGCAAAAACGTATCTTTGCCCCCCCTGACGGGCTTGAGAAACCTTTTTTGCCCCCCTGACGAGCTTGAAGACCTTTTTTTTTTTTTTTTTTTTTTTTTTTTTTTTTGCTTGTCAATTTTTATCTGGTACGAAATCCTTTATTTGTGATCGAAGACCTTTTTTTTTTTTTTTGCTTGTCAAATTTTTTGGTGGACGGTTTTGCCCCCCCTGTGGAAAATCCTAGGTACGCCACTGGTGTCAACCAGTTTTCGGAGGGGTATTTGTCTCCCGATTTGTCTATTAAGATATAAACGGGGATATACCACTCTACACAGTTACCTTTTTTCCAAAAATAGGATGATAATAAATGATTGATTTAAAATTAAAAACATTCACACAATATACGGCATATGGACATGTTTATTCAAGTTGCAACCATGTTTTAACTTAGGCTTAGGTCTTTTGAGTTTAACAACATTATTACTGGGTAACGAATCAATCATCCGCATAATCAGGGTACATTGTATTTGATGACTGTATTATACAGAAGAATGGCGTGATGGTGCTGGGTTGGAGAATTGCTGCTCTGCATGCAGTAGATCATTGATTCAAATCCCACGAAGCCAAAGGGTTTAAAAGTGGAGCGTTTGGAGATTGGGCTCGATCGTCGGATGTATTATCGGACCACTTCTCACCCGATACAAATCAAGGAAAATTACAACTTATCAGATGAAAATTGTTGATGAAACCAGTGGATCCTACTAATGAAACGCTCTCCTGATCAAGCAGGCAACTGTGAATGATTTAGTCTTCATGGTAGCACCGGAAAAAAATGTCCCATGTCTGATTTGCTTTCGAGATCTGAATATTGTGTCAATGTGAATATTCCTTTAATGGATGTAAATATGAGCGTTGACGTAGACCTTGATACGATTTGATATTCTTGCAACGCTCAATTAGTGATTAAATTGATGGGATGATATCACAATTCCTTACGTCTCCCTCTAAAAAATATATTTTAGTGCATCACTAGTTAAATGTACAACATTTGAACAGCTATCAAGTTAATATAAACAAATCCTCATGCTAATATTACTGTGCAATATGATATAATCATAATATACGTCAGAGTTTTCAAAAAGGACAATCCTTGACTTTTTCAGGTTCGTTATTCCGAAGATTCGTTAGTCCGGAAATGAATTAAGGTTCGTTAGTCCGAAGGTTTAATTCGAAAACGAAATAAGGTTCGTTAGTCCGAAAATGAAAAGAAAAGGGTTCGTTAGTACAAAGGTTCATTCGTCTGGAGGCGAAATAAGGTTCGTAATTCCGAAGGTTTGGTAATTCGAAAACGAAATAAGGTTCGTTAGTCCAAAACGGAAAAAATATGTGGCGAAGCCTGGAAAACCGGAAGGGCATGCGTGGTGGGGGGGGGGTTGCTGTTAAATTGTTATGAGGATGGGAAGGAGCTGATCTATCGTTACCAGTGGCTTTTATTTACTCATAGAATTGGGGTGATTATAGGCTTGTGGGGCTAGTTCGGTTTTATTCAAGAATCGATATCTCTCATTGCCAGAACTGTAAATTTCGCTGGGGAGTATTGGTGCCTTTTAAAATTGTTTTGTCACATTTAACACACGTTCTTTCTCCCTCTATTTCTCTTTCCCTTTGTTCTTTTATCATCAAATATTTTTTTCCACAATTCCTCTCTCCCATTCTCTCTCCCTTTCCCTCTCTTTCCCGATGTCTGTTTTTTTCTCTTTACCTCTCTCTTCCTTTCTCTTAAATTTCCTCCCCTTTTCTCCGCCTGTCATCCTCTTTTCTCTGTCTCTCATTCCCTCTCCCTCTATTTTAGCTTTTATGTTATTTTCCTTTTGTTTTCATTATTTTGTTTATCGTTATCATCATCAACATCCTAATCTTAATCATCGCTAACATCAATACTACCATCATCATCACCATCATCATCATCACCATCATCATCACCGTCATCATCATCATCATCATCATTATCATCTTATTCATCATCGTCGTCGTCACCAATCATTATCATCATCTTCATCATACCATCATCATGGACATCATCATCATTATCTTCATCATCACCATCATCATCATCTTCATCATCATCACCTTTATCCCCATCCCCGTTAGCATCATCAAACCTTCATATGGGAGAACGAATGAATTTTGACGAAAATGTTTACAATTTTCGTACAAATAATCATGTACATTTATTAGCATCAAAGCGGAATCATATAAAAGCCCCTTCTTCTTGACGAAACACAACATACATCTCTTTTTCTACATGTGTTATTATACAACTCTATTTAAGATAAAAATACAAAAGGCGGCGGTGGTAATCATCAACGTAGTCGTCGTCGACATCGTCAGCATTCGTTTTTTAACAAGAAAGACAATATAAAATACCAATATCAGGGTACGGGTTCTGATGCGTGAGGGGTATATGAAAGTAACTTAACACACGATGCAAATATGCACTTGCATTATACTTTAAAATTTAAAGAAAATGTTGCATAATAATAGACAAAAAGAGTATGATGCCAAATACAAGACGGCTTTTCGGATAATTGTGAAAAGCTAAGTCCTATAATTCTTATAATATATATTTTTAAATATACACATTCTGGCAAAGAACTATGCACAAAAAATAATTCAACATAACATTATCAAACGAAAAAAAAACGCAAAAATAACTCATCTATTCATTTACTACTGACTATGAACCATTAATTTTACTTAATTTTAATCAAACAATGACAAAAAAGCTTCATCCCTTTTTGACAAATCAATCATGCACACATTATTTTATTCGGTAGTTACAAGGTTGTAATAGGAAAGAAAATTACAATACTATAAAAAGTGTAATTACACCCAAAATAAGGCACTGGAATATAACAATGAATTATTCACGAAATTGTATCTATCCTCATAAAACAGCGTTCATGCTTCTTTCACAAGATTCGAAACAGCTTTCGTGTGATGACTTATTGCACAATATCCTAATTCATTTCTTGCATTCAAAGTCGGTTTTCATGAATATAATTCACATAGAATATGTTAATGTTAAAGCTTGTCAATTTGGCTAGCGGGTATACGTTGATGTAATCTTTATTGTTGCGGGGGTTCTATAAGAGAAGTAAATTTATATTACCGAAAACGACTTTTAAGTCAATGACTTACTGTTTCTGACTTCGTCAAGTAATTTTTCACAGGCATCACGATTTCAAATAACACAAATAAGGTTACATTCAGAATTTCTTCGAGAATTTCTCGTAAATAGTAAGAAAATAACAAAATCCCTTAAATTATTGTACTATATTTTGTCAATGATTCAATTTTCTTTAATGCCCTTGGGGCGTTTTTTTAATTTATTGTTCCGATTGCTTAAGTCCCCGGAACTACCAAGGATTAGGTCACCAATAGACCTATTGAAATAAACAAATAAAAATATTCTGAAAATACTAAGAAATTTATTACAAAAAAAATATGTATAAAGCTTAACATAAGAATGGAGGCACTTTGATATATTATCTTTAGGAAAAGAATACCATGTATCTTTTCCTCTATATATTCATGTGCTTAGTTCAGAAGCAAACATCTATAAACTTTTTTTTCGAAAAGATCCATTTAGATACCCTTTCCTGTATCTGGAAAAAAAATGATGAATCCGCTTCTGTATCCATGATCGCAGTAATATGGCATGACAAAATAATGTAATATAAATAATTTAAGAAGGGGATTTCAGTTTTAAGAAGTCCTAACTTCTTTACTCGACAGCACCGTCAATGCTACAAACCTTGACAGGTACGTGTCATACTTGTGTTGTAGTCTCATTTGTTCCCTGACTCCCCACTATATCCACGGACGCATCTATTGTCTGGATCTCACTCCCTTGATCATCCAACTGATATTTCTCTGCTTTATTATGAGAAGAAGGATTGTCTAAGGTTTCCTCTGGAATCATAGGAGTGGCGCTTCTCGACAGACCCAGCTGTCCGGGAAGTTCCATAGCAGGTCCTAGCGAGCTGCCGTGGCTCACATCCAAATTAAGTTTTCCTGCTTCTTGCGACACGGAGTTCTTCCGCGAGTTGCTATTGCTGGCCTGAGAGGCCCGATTAGCAGAAGCTGCTTTGCTGATCTCTCGCCTCAACCTGAAGAACCTATAAGCCCGCTGAACGATCTTTGCTGCTTGGCTCATCTTATTAATTTTCATTGTCGTTGTTGTAGGTTGATTTTGCTCGCGGTCGGGGAAGCTCTCAGCGAACTTCTCCGCCATTTGTTTCTGGAGTTCATTGAAATCATCCGACTCCTCCACGTCTGCTAAAACCCGTTTCGTTAACGAAAACAGAACATCCAGACAATGTAATCTAAATCCATCGTAGATCGGCATATCTAACGCTGCAATCTTTATTCGGTTTGGTCTGGCGAGGCGTAACGGTGCCTCTAAAGCGTCACAGAATTCACTTAGTTGTTCATATTTAATAAACTGCGAAGCGGAAGGATCGTATTTCTCCCAAATTTGATAGAACATTCCAAAATCATCTTCAGTAATTCCCACTTCCTCTTGCGCGTGGGCTTGACTGAAATTTTCCAGAATCACTGCAATGTACGTGTTGATCACCACTAGGAATGTAATAACAAGATATACTGTGGAGAAGAAGATTGGTACATAGAATCCACCACAGTTTCCATTCGGGAGCCCTCCGTATGTACTATTACAATTTGGCTCCTGAACCATCAACGGGTCTAAGACGTCGTTCCAACCGGCAGAGGTAGACAGGCGGAATAACAACAGCGCACTGTTTACCCAAGTCTGGAAGTTCGTGGTTTTGTCCAGAGCTCCGTCGAGCTTGACATGCCCGAACTGTGACATGCCGATGATCGAGAAGACAAAGATGACGAGAATAAGCAGAATTCCGATGTTAAGAAGGGCTGGCAAAGAAATGACCAGGGCGAAGAGAAGCTTCCGAATGCCTTTGGCCTGCTTCACGAGGCGGAGTACTCGACCGATCCTAAATAACCTCAACACTCTCAACAGTGTAGGATTGATGAATACACTGGATAACACATCGTCTAACACGATACCTGTAAATGATAGATTCAAAAGGAATGGATATCAACTCAGAGCAAGATTTGATGGTACATATCTCCACTTTCAATACAATCAAAATTGCACCAGTTAAACCCGTAAGAGAAACTCAGGGGAACTGATCCAGTTGGAATTTGATTCTAAATCAAATTTCATGTGAATACTTGATTGTTTTCAATATTGGGACATATACATGTTGTCATTATAAGAACTTGAAGTTTGAATTGAACCCCAAGACCATGAATATTTATTTCCTGTTTCTACCCCCCCCCCCTCCTCCTGTAACACGTAAATTCAATCTCATATGTGCCTCCAGGCTCCAGCCCTTTACCATCTAATTTCCAGATACCACCAGAAGCCACGCGTTTCCTGAAACTTACCAAGTACTGAGAAGATTACCACAATAAAGTCAAAGACATTCCAAGGAATCTTAAAGTAGTACCAACTGTAGCCGATCAGTTTGAGGATTGCCTCGCAGACGAAGATCGCAGTGAACACGATGTTGAACTGTGCCAGAATATCGGTGAGTTCTTTAGACATCCCGTAATGGTCGACCATCATCGTAATCATGTTCAGTACGATGACGGAGACGATGACAAGCTCGAATTTGTTGCTCGTTGTCAAGCGGTAGAAGAAATTCTGGATCTTGTTCTGCAGAGAGGTAATAAAAGACAAAGGAATATAACAATCAAGGTCCACTCACAGAAAATAAGAACAATCAAAGAACGGCTAAAAATGGTACTTAAGTGAATACCGAATAAATCTCCAAGAAATCGTTTCAACATATCAAAGATGCTGTTGTTGTAAGCTGTTAGATGATTTGTCACCGATCAGTAACATTCTTCATCCGAAAATGAAAAAAGTCTCAATCTGGTCGACGACAGATTTCAAATTTTTGCTATTAAAAAAAGAAGTGCTAAAGTAATGAAACTATTAATGATAATCTAACACTGCAAATACCTGAATAGTGCGATTAAAAATGAATGAACATGGCCAATTGGCCGGGAATCAGACAATTTTGGAAACTGAATAAAATAGCACAGGTGTACGACTTATAAACATCGTCGACTAAAGTTGATAGAGTAAAATGGATTTAATGTATTAGCTCAATCAATTTTCGTTAGTGCTTTCAAGGAAAGAATTTTCCTCGCTATATTTCAAGACCTAAATTGTCTCATAATAGCCACTGGTGACTGAGATTATCATTGATGGATAAGCAAACAGATAAGAATTCTATGGGACAAACCATTTATCAATCGAAACAAAAATAATTTATAAATATAAAAAAGGTTCATGCATTTATTTCAGGACTAAAGGAAAATCGACGGAAAACGTTTAAGAAAACTATAAAGGAATTTATCTACTTCTATGCTTTTTGGATACTTTGCCATAAGCTTTGGAAAATAGTATTATTTTTGTTATTCTATCTTTGTAATGTGCAAATAAACAAATACTATTCGACTGGTCGAAGCATAATAGTTTGTCATTAAAAAAATGACCTCATGTGCATAAGAAAAAAATGAAACGTTATTTTCTTCCGATAGTGTAAATCTTTATTTGGAGTGTGAGGAAACTTATTCGCCATGCTCATTTCCAATATTTGACTGATAGCACTTGATAAATAACGCGACTAAATTGTTCATTCGCCCATGAATTTTGAAGTACCAATTGTGCTGCTGTATAATAAAGGGTCAATAGAGATACACTCGAATGAGATATATATATCGAAAAAAATGAAACCGACTTAAGCTTTGGATACTGACGTAATGAAAACGTGCAAAGGATTTTTCACAAGGCACAACATTCGTGACAAAAACGCAAACACGCATTGTAAAGAACACATTGCAACAATACTTACTCCTGCCTGTGTAATGGAAATGCGCAATCACAATGAAGCATAAAGTAAAAGCAAATATACGATAAATCATAATAAAAACACAGTAAAAGCACAGTAAATTAATAGGAAAGTCCTATGCATCCCACAATGCACTACATGCCTCACCAATCCTGTATCAAAACATCTCAACGAAATACAGAACATTTTAAAGTGACTTAAGGAGATAGATGCTCAGCTATGCTTAACAAAACAAAGTGATTTTACTTGTTTTTTTTTGTTTGTATTTATTTATCTATTAATTTTTTTTTGGGGGGGGAACAATGCAAGTTTAGAAAAACATTTTACAACCTTCCCATTGAAAAACTTGCATTGTTACCCCCCAAAAAAAAAAATTAATAGATAAATAAATACAAACAAAAATAACAAGTAATAAAAAACATTTTACAACCTTCCCATTGAAAAACTTGCATTGTTCCCCCCAAAAAAAATTAATAGATAAATAAATACAAACAAAAATAACAAGTAATAATAAAGATAGCAATAATCAAACATAAATCAATAAATTTATTAGATACAAATAAAGTTCGCCGAATAATAAGACCCTCATTCAGTTGTACACCTCATTCAGTCATGCA
This sequence comes from Lytechinus pictus, assembly GCF_037042905.1. Lineage (NCBI taxonomy): Eukaryota > Metazoa > Echinodermata > Echinoidea > Temnopleuroida > Toxopneustidae > Lytechinus > Lytechinus pictus. Next base: position 26,199,825 of record NC_087249.1, read on the forward strand.
AAAGCTATTTGTTTTAGACCCAGGGCTTAATTCTATCCAAAAGCTAATCATAAAATGACCCTTCGATTCTCGGACATATAACCATACATTCACAAAAAAAGAGTGATTCCTATTTACATCCAAGACCAAATCCAAGTCACATCAAATCCCATCACCCACTGTGTAGAAAGCCTCAAAACCAAGCAAAGCCACTTCACCTTTGAACTATAAACACCTATTGACCTTTACACTGTCTTGACAAGAAGTATAAACCTTACCGTTGGCTGTTTGATCTGCTTAGTAGGTTTCTTGACTCCCATTCGTCTCATGGTCTGGTAGTACTGCTTCTGACTTGTGGTTAGGAACATATCCATTGAACTATCTCCTTCGTACTGTCAGAAAGAAATGTGTAAAATCAAAATATATTGTTTTGAATAAAACGGTGATTTAACTTAGTTAGGCAAAAAGGACAGAAACTGAAATGCCAGGCCCATGACAGCTACCACCTCTCCTTCACTTGTGACGAAATTGATACTTGAAAAAAATTGAGATGACTCATCAAATTGACATGATAAAAGTTGGCATATATCATTTTCATAACAATAACCAATTTAGAAATCGATGTGATTTCATCGATGAACTTCAAAACAATCGGCGAACGGCATCATCTTCGATTTTGGCTCAATGAACATAATCGCCTATTAACCCAAATATTTGTTGCTATTGACAATTGCTTTTCGATTGACATACCTTGCGTTTTAGGGTGTTGAAATTATCGATGATGACTCCGATGAAAAGATTGAGAAGAAAGAATGATCCGAAGACAATGAGAATGACAAAGTAGATGTAGTAATAGAACCGGTTATCCTTGATGGGCTGAAGATCATCCTGAAGGATGGAAATAATGGAAACGTTTCAAATTAAGAATATGGTCGAAGATGGCGCTGGGGGATATTTCGATATGCAATATTGAAAAAAAATTGAACATAAGATAATGGTGTTATGATTATGAGGTATATCACTGGCTTTTTTGTACTTTTCTCCCGTTCCATTTTGCCCCCCCCCTCCATCTTCACGACGGAGACGCCTGGGGTACAGACCTAAGATCCTGAAAGGAATGTTGACGAAGATGAACTACGTTATTTCAGTACAGAAACAATAATCATCAAACGTAAACAATGCCGAAGGGGTGCAGGATAGCAGCTTGAGAAGTTTAAGAAATTAATGGTGAGAACACTTATCTGTATTTAATTTTGGAAATTACATAATGGAACGGGATAGATTACCTCACGTTTTCCCCTTGAATCTACAGCAGCAGACATAGCCTCCATCCAGCCCTCGAACGTTGTCTGGTTGAGAAAAAAATCATAGAGATAAAAAGACAGACAGAAACAGAAGGACAGAAGAGAGGAAAGAGGAATCACAAAGAGGAGAAAAAAAAAAGTTATTCAAACGTTGAACATTTTTCGCGATACAAGTAAAGCTTATTTTATCTAAAAACGCTATGAAATGGGATAATTTTGTATTTAATTCATTGTACGTATCCTTTTACTTTGCTCTTATCACAATTATTCCGGTAGTGGTGATGGTTTTCTTTTAGTGTGTATATTTTAATTTCCTAACCTTTTCCTTGCTATCGATATCTAAATAAACTCTTCCTTAGAAATGTATTACAAAATATTGAGGAGGTTGGGGGCAACGCCCACTCTTTTATTTATCATCTTCTTTTCCTTCTAATACTCACCACTTGAAAGAGAGCCACGTAGCCTAACCCAACGTTATTGAAGTTGATAGGCGGTGTCTCCCACGAGTAATTCTTGGCCAGGCACTCTGATTTGTTGTTGACGATGAAGTGGAGCAATCGCTCGCCATCCTCATCAACGCAACGATCAAAGAGCCCCTTGAAGAATAGGACACCCATGATGGAGAAGATGAGCCAGATCATGGCACACACGAGCAGGACGTTGGCTATCGACGGAATGGCATGGACTACAGCATTGACCACAATCTACAAAAAGGTAATAGGTTTTAAGGATATTGAATGCTTCTCCACCGTCAACCGCATTACAGTTAAGATTATTGTCCATTAATTATCGTCGTAGTCGACATAGTCTATGTTGTCCTCATCATCATAATCATCATCGCTCATTACAATACTTGTCGTTGTCGTCGTCACGTCTTCACAGAACTAATCGACATTTTATCATCTTTATGGTTATCCCAATGGTTTTTAATATTTAAACATTTGAATTATTTTAGCAACGAGCCTGGTAATGAAGATTAGAAGATTACATTTGCTAAGTAGATCGTATCAAGAAACTTTAAGGACAATGTTTTTTGGTTTTTTTACAAGACAGATACACTAGTCATCAAACGTAAATGAATATAAACTATTAAACATAAGTTTTTTGCTGTTTTTTGTAAATAGAGCCGAATCATGATAATATCAAGTAGTGTCTCTCAATAATTATTTTAAGCAATAAAGCCATCTGTACGTACCTTCATGCCTTCCCATCGGGAGATGGCCCTTAGAGGCCTGAGCGCTCGAAGGGTCCTAAGAGCCCTAAATGCAGCAAAGTTTGTTAGCCCAATAACATCACCCAAGATGCTAAGTAGACCGACCTTATGAAGGAAAAAAAATGGTGGATGTATTTCGTTTATCGACCTCACAAAATATTGATAAATCGAAAATAAATTGTGTCAAAAAAATAATAAAAAAATCATATTTGTAGTTGTTTTATCGTTATATTCTACAAAAAACAGTTTGCAGATATCCTTTGGTGATATACTTTCAACATTGGCTGTGCTAATGATAATCTTATTACGTGTGACTTTATACGTCACCATTGTCAGACAACAGGACTCAATTCGCCACCCATCCTGCAGAACGAACCCCTGGAAACATCTGCAAAGAAAAAATTAAAATATCCTAATTCATACTTACAAGAACAATAGCAAAGTCTAGCCAGCACCAGAAACTTGTGAAGTATTTGACGAACCCGTAGCCACTCCATTTGATCAACATTTCAACAACAAATATGCCAAAGAACACATAGTTGAGGACCTTAAGGATCTCCTGACGTCTTGGATGCTGATCTAGGTAGATGTCTTCAAAAATCTGAAGTGAAAAATTGAAGAATTTAAAACCAATTAATGTGTGTGTTTTGTGACATTCTGTATTAGCGTGTTCACTGTGTTGCAAATAGTTTAATAAAATCGGGAAAAACGTTCATCATTACATGGTCATAATACATGTACTGAACAATTCGAGAAGTATTCTCACGGATCAGCAGATGGTAATTAAAGTAAAAATCAATATGAATTTAACAAAAAAGATAATTAGGAAGATGTGACGAGAATGAGGAATATGGGATAAAGAAAAATGGGGAAAACCATAGCACAGGATGACGTTATGAAGCAGATGATATATCGATAGACTTGAAGTTGATTTGGAGGATAAGGAGAAAATAGGAATGATCAAAGGGAGAAACCTTACCAAGGTGAAACTGCTTCCGAATATGACAATGATGATAAAAGTCTCAAAGACTTTGTGCTCGCAAACCGTGAACATAATTTCCCGATACCGTCTAAACCGGTATGCCCAGTCGTTCTCGTTAGGATCAAGACAACATGGGATGCACGAACATTTCTTGGCGTAGAATCTCGTGCACATCCCTGGCAGGCAGTCCTTGACAGGGTCCTCTAGGATAGGTTCCTCGATAGTGGCAGTTGTGTTGACAACCACAGCAGTATCTCTCCTGCTTGCGATGCTCGCGAGACTTGCATGACTGACAGATCGACCTGGAATTGGTGTGGGAGCGACTGAGCGTGGAGGTTCGATCTCCCCCGTCTCAGCATTGGTACTGACAACGAGTGGGCAGTCGCCAGCGTCGTTCGACAAGGAGTCGTTCTCGTGAGCGTCCGGGGGGTCAAGGCGGAGAGAAGGAGGTACTCTTGGTGGAGGCAGGATGGCAGGGACAGGGGCGGGTGTGACAAATGCCACGTGTGGACGATTTGGAAGCTGGTGAAACAAATAATAGGCATAAAAAGTGGAATATGAGCCAGAGTTTATGAGGATGAAAATTATCATGACAAAGAAAGTGAGAACATAATAATAAGCTTTAGAAAGAAATTATTCTGAATTCATCGAGAATGGTACCTAAATATGATGTCACATGAACCTGTTAGTGTGCCCCTAAATGACAGAGAAGTTCCATATATTCCAACGCAAATAAAAATGATATACTTCCTAATCAAACCAAAATGAAGCTATCTAAAGTAGATATGAAAGTAGAATATGTACGATATCTATTACTTCTGTGACCCTTTCTGTCATTTCTTTACTTGGTTATATTCTGCATTAAAGCATTGCCCTTACGCGATATCTGTGTCATTATGTCAATTTGCTACCGTAAAATACAATTTTTTCGCCTTTTTTTCATTTCAAAAATTGGTCAGACCCCACCCTCCTTGCCTTAAATATAAAATTACTACGCCACTTGCCACTACATTTTTTGAGAACCTACCGATCTGAGACTGACTGCACTGCCGTTATGACTGCCTCCATTGGTATACATGAGGGGTAGGTTTCCATTAGATGCAGCTAAGGCAGGATGCAGGTGGAACCCGTTTGTTGTTAGTTGATTTCTGCGTCTGATAACTAAATTTTTTTAAAAGGGAGAAAGTAATTGATAGATACAATTTTTTTTCAACTGAATTAGTTTTTTCTTTAATTGTGTGTGAGATATGATATTGCTGTATTCCCAAACGATGTTCATACTATCCGAAACTCTTCTATTTGGTTGATCAACACATTTGATGCATAGCCAAGCTCGAGAATGATATCAATTTAACCTATATCTTATCGTGGAACATTAAGGGATCAAGTCCATCATCAAATGTCATCAAGAGTCCGGTACAAACAAGCCATTCTTAAATGGTGATTAGTGATCGGTAAATACTAATTTGAATGTGCTTGGAAAATAAGTTATTTCAACTTCAATCTTCTTTTTGTTTTCTATTTGTAAGGAGTAACTGTATAATGTAGATAACAGAAGAGGATTACTCTCAAGAGATCAGTGATTCACAACTTCCCTTACTGATGATATTGACATTTATCACAGCCTTTGCAGTGCTATCAATATCAATGATATCTTTAACCTACCTGTTTGCGAGCTGTTGTCTATGTCGATGGTTGAAATCTTATCTTCGTCTTTACCCACATCCTCGACCACGATGAACTCGTGGATTGTGGTCTTTCCGCCATGGCCATTCTCGATCGGGAGAATGCCGTTCTTCGTCGTTCCATTACCAAGGACCTTCAAATTCTCCGTGCTGTCCCCGATCTTGTTTTTGTTCCTGTATTTCTTGCAGCAAAGGCATGGCCGCACCAAGTACTTCAAGAAGCGGCCTATCTTTCGAAAGGCTATAATCAACTTGGATTCTTCGGCCTCTTTCTTGTTCTGAAGGGAGTCCGAGGCAAAAGAGTTGAGCAACAAGGCCAAGAAGAGATTCAACATCTGTAAGAGGAAATTAAAATTTGGATACGTCTTCATGATTGCTATTTCATTTTATCTCACTACTTTACGATATAAACTGATCTTGAATTACCAGAAATTCAGTTTATCGGAATTCTAAATACAGTCTTGACGATTCCTTATTTAATTGACCAAATACGACTACTTAAATGTATGAATTTTTTTAAGAATCACCGTCGTCGTTGGTCTCTTTACAGTTTCAAGAATAATGTACCTTTAAAATAGTAGACAAAAAAGAAGGGGTTTTAACAAAAAGCCTAGGAAATCGTTGTTGGAAATAATCAAAATTAATTTTATTTCGCTGTTGACATAACAACGGACATGAGTTATTGTAGAATCGTGTATGGGATGATTACCATGATGTTCCCCACGATAAGAGTCCCGATAAAGAGGATGATGCAAAATGGTTTGTTGGCCACGTTCATGCAGTCATACAGGGGCTCGATCCACTCTCCACATAGGATTCTGAAGATCAGCATGATGGAATGATGGAAGTCCCGGAAGTGCCATGGAGGCACTTCCTCTAAGGTGGCCACACCGAAGTTCTCTGGCGTGTAGCTACCTCCAAGGATCTGCATTCCAATGACGGCGAAGATGAACATGACAATCAGAAGGACGATCATCACGTTACCGATGGCAGAGATTGCCGACGCGATGATAGATAGGAGGGTCCGCATTGTTGTCCACGATTGAGCGAGCTTGAGAACTCGCAGCTGTATGAAAAAACGGTAAAATTTTGGAATGTTAATAATTCCGGGAACGTGACAATATTTAGACTGCAAAGACAACAACAAATGCAAACACCATTTACGATAGACTTATTTCATTTTCAGAAGATAATCAGTTAGACTTACCAATCGAAAACTCCTTAGAACGGAAAGACCTTCGACATTAGCCAGACCAAATTCAATAAGACTCACACAGACGACAAATAGGTCAAAAACATTCCATGGATTTTTGAAGAACTTCTTATCCAAAGCTATCAGTTTCAGTGCGCACTCGATAGTGAATATGTAAGTGAAGACCTGAGGAGAAGAGAAGGAATTATAAGATTTTGTTTTCAATTACTGACATCCGATCATGTTCAAATAAATTATAAAATATTAATCATATGTCAAGAGAATAGGAGAATAAAAAAATGAGTTAATTTTACTTTTGTTTTCGTCATGACTCTATCAACCACCATCCGGCACACATATACAGATTATTCCCTCTACAGCTCAACACTAACCAGCGTATTTTTAAGAACAAAACCCAATCTCCCGCACATGGTATTCCTTTACAAATCTCCACGAAGACCAAGATGGCTGCCATCTTACCTTGTTACCCTCTTCTGAGATGTAAGCGAGGTAGGCATCGATCTCTTCATGGTCCATCATCAGGAAGGCGGTATTACCTAGGATGCAAAGGGTGATGAAGAGGTCCATCAGAGGATCAAGGACCACCCAACTGGCCAAGTACTGCACCTTCCGCCAACGGCGATAGTGAGGAACGGTGCAGATGAAATTCCGCCGGCAACACCCGCAGCAGCATTTGTAATCACAGCATGGATGGTCCTTTTGGTTATCGGGGTCATCTTCGTTGAATGGGACTAGAAATACGAAAAAATAAAGTATTTCTAATATTAGAACTCTCTTCATTTAATTTGGATACTCTGATTGTACAAATGATCGATTTTTCTTTTAATTTCCAAAAAAAAGGTAAGCGTACGTAGGTGGTACTAGTTTGTGATGCTGGATATTAGGGATTAATGACTGGAATGAACATTGATTGAATTCTGCAGTGATAATTGTTTCTTTTCAGATACTTACTCGGCGCTTCATCGTCTTCATCATCACCTTCAGCGGTTGATTGCTTGGCATGACTCTCGGAGTCCAGCTTGCTTCCTGCGCCTGACACACTGTCTATATTCTCCGTCATGGAATCGTTAATGTCCGTCATCCCATCGTTCATTTCTGTCCCTTGGTCAGCATCGATAGCGCCCTCTCCGTTTGGTCTCTGTACAAAACAACCATAGAAATCAGTCAATGCTCAAAATATGGAGCAGTTATTGTGAAGGAGGTGAATAATTGAATGAAGCCCTGCAATGGATGACAACACAAGTGCCATCCTCGACGTATGGCCCATTGTATAATATCATCGTTCCACTTTCTCTCTTTGGAAGAATCTACCCCATGGAGTCGAAGTGAGGGTATTGTTGCCTATTCTTCTATTGTTTAAATACAATAGGGTGACCATGCAGCATATCGATCTGGATGGTTGCTTCCCAGCGGAATGGCGCATGAGCAGCCAAGCTGCTATAATATGAAAAGTCGCTCATTTGTAATGTTCCTTTCCACTTACTTAAACATTTAAATAATGCTCGACTAAATGTTATTGATATATAAAAATGTAATATTATAACAATGATAAACCAACGACATCAATGAAATTGTGAGGAATCAAAGTTCCTAAATATGATCATAGTTGATATTTCAGATTATTAGAATTGCCCACACCCCAAGGGTAAATCGTATGAATTATATGATATAATACAATATATTATATAAACTATTGATTATTACATTTTCATTTTAAGTCATCCATCGTTGTTTTAAGTGATTAGTGTTTGTTTTTCGAAATCAATGTTTCGTTTAACGGTATTTCTTTATTCAGAATGTACATATATTAGCCAAGTTGATAAAAAAAAACTCTTTGAATAATTGCTGTACCTTTGATTTAAGCTGGTTAGCGAAATTAAAATTAGCACATAATTTCACACAATGGAATCAGATTAAAACATTCATATTCAAATTTTTACTACCAATCAATTCCAATAGATTTTGATGAATTTTTGGAAATTGTTATAAATCTCTTTAATGGGTTTTTGATAGGAGTTTTCTGTTTCACTGGGTTTTTCGTGAAAGTATAAGATATCATGCTGTATTCTGTAAGTTTTGTACACGTAAGGGATTTCAGAATAATCCTTTTCAGATGCCAATAACATGATATTAGTTTCTCCATAATCTCAGCCAATATAATATATTTAGAGATTAAAGTTTCATTAGTTCGACCAAGACTACCCTCATGTGGAATGAATCATATTACACACAGTATGAAAACATCCAAAAGAAAATCACTTACAGTGTATGTTGAAAGGAGAGCTTTTAAGGCAAATTTCTTCATGGGGAAAATCAAGAAATCACAAAAATATATATTTAAATTTTGTTACCTCAACTGCAAATCTTAATTTCATGGAAACGTATCCTATTTACGTCATTTTCGATTTGTCGTTACTGTATTGTAACAACAGAATGCATAGGAATGGCAGAATCCATCAGCACCTTTTCACGATTAAAGTGCATGGAAGAAAATCCATACGAATGACAAAAGATGTATGTTCAGCACATAGGGGGGGGGGTTCAGACAAAGGCTCACAAACCCTCGGGGAAGGTACAGCCTCTGATTATCTTTATTGTGTCTTGAGATTCCACTCTGACAACATGTCAACTACCCAAAATGTTCAACAGACCTCCGTCTGGTTACTTTTCTATTAACATTATAATGTTCCTTACAACAACCATTCATACCTTCCCCTGTTGAAATGATTATTCAACTTAATTTTTATCCGGGTACTTGGGCAGAACTGGTACTGAAGCGACCCCTCGGTACAGCCTCTGATTATCTTTATTGTGTCTTGAGATTCCACTCTGACAACATGTCAACTACCCAAAATGTTCAACAGACCTCCGTCTGGTTACTTTTCTATTAACATTATAATGTTCCTTACAACAACCATTCATACCTTCCCCTGTTGAAATGATTATTCAACTTAATTTTTATCCGGGTACTTGGGCAGAACTGGTACTGAAGCGACCCCTCGGTACAGCCTCTGATTATCTTTATTGTGTCTTGAGATTCCACTCTGACAACATGTCAACTACCCAAAATGTTCAACAGACCTCCGTCTGGTTACTTTTCTATTAACATTATAATGTTCCTTACAACAACCATTCATACCTTCCCCTGTTGAAATGATTATTCAACTTAATTTTTATCCGGGTACTTGGGCAGAACTGGTACTGAAGCGACCCCATCCACCCACCATCCACCCCCCCCCCCTGTATAGCCAAATAATTTGACTCTGCATTTCCCAGTGCTAGTGACCGCAATAGTCGGTCGACCGCAATAGTCGATCGAGACCTTAACCCCACTTCACAGGTCAATAGACCCACAAGTTCTTGTCTGGGTCCAGTCCCCAAGCACAAGGTCGCCATAACAAGGCCATAATATATCGATCAATGTTAAAATCAAAAGACCAATGACGTAATGTTGTTGCATCAATTGAAAGGGAATTCAAACTACTAGATTGATGACGTCCGAGTCAGCAGACCATGGGGAGTCAACGGACCGAAGCCTGTTATCGTTTTGTTTGTTTTTTTAGTTTTCACCGATGTGAAGCATTATATAATTAATTTTCTGTTTACTTTCGTTACTCAGTAAAATCTAATTCAAACTAATCAATTTAAACTAATCGACTAAATTAATCGATGTTCGAGCACTGGTCACATCTGATGAGGTTAAAGGTCGGTGCAAGACGTAAATAATCCTTATCTAATTGATACATGTCTGTTTAAAAAAACACACAAAAAATAGATACTCACGCATGTCATGCACCCTCATCCCCCCCCCCCCCTCTCTCTCTCTCTCTCTCACACACACACACACACATACACACACCCTCTCGTTCGTCGAACTACACCCACCCTTATCCTGCCTCATACACACACACCCCCGTCATCGCACCCACATACAAAGTACCGTATACTCACATCCATGCACCCTGGCTAGCTAATACGCTACACACGCACACACCCGAGTCATGTCATTTCGATCACTTACTTCCGATGCCTTTGACCCGACGTCACTTATAGAATCATCTTGTAGTCGTACGGTATCTGACTTTCCAGCCGTAGACCCTTCCCCTGTATACCCAGCGTTCTCTTGACCGTTGGTCAGCATTGGCACCTGACTTCCTTGCTGACTCTCCTGCCCGTCCAGTTCTGATTGTTTCTTCTTTTTCTTTTTCTTCTTTGCGGCTAGCTTTTTCAGTTTTGCTGCGTCCAACTCCATAACTTTGTCTTTCTTCTCCTTCGCCTTTTTGGCCTTCTCCTGGAATATTTCAAAAAAGAGCCAATTACAGCTATGGTACACAACATGTGACTTTTGACAAATCAAAGTCAACTATACCCGCAACTATACAGGAAAGGATTGTTCTCTTTAGTCATTGCGTATGAAAATAATCGAAGATCATAGTGATTTCAAAATTATTTGGGATTCTTCGAGTGTCCTATCTAGTGCTGATCCATGAAATGCTCAATAAGAGAGAACAATTCTACGTCAAAATTGTTCTGTGTGCGTGGCCGTATGTGTGAGTGCCAGAGCGCGAGCGCTACTTAGGCTACGTCGCACCTCGATCAGTCCCACATAGCCAGCTGTACCCTAGAATACAAAATATCAATGTTAAATCATCTTATTATATTGTGATTTTAGGAAGAGAATGTTAGCTTACCTTCCCTTGGTTCTCCATTTCCTCTGTATAAGCCATGGAGACGACGGCAAGCATGAGATTGATGAGATAAAACGCGCCAAACATGGTAGTTGTAAGGAAGAAGAAAACCGAGAACGGACCTTGCGCCTTTAAAATCTGAAGAGAAATACAGAAACGAATGATTGATTATATCATAGGTGTCGATTTCTTGTGGTGATTGGGGGTTATTGATATCTGAGTCTTGGCGAGGGAGCGAAGCGACCGAGCGGGGAGAATCGGAGGGGGTATCCCCCTCCCACAGTAGGGGCTTTTCAAGAAATTGACATGCGAAAATCGCATTTTAGAGCATACTAAAATCACCTTCTAGGCCATAATATTGTCGTCCACTTTCACTATTCAATTACCAAATATTGTAACACACAACAAGTTTCAAGTTTCCAAGTAGGCCTATCTTATTTCAAGAAAAAGAACTCAAAACATTGACAGAAAAATGAAAGTATGCCTAATTGAATACGGAATAGCATAAGTAACGCCTAAAACAACATAATCATAATAAGGTAGAAACATGAAAATACAGTTCTGTGTAAGGTAAAAATGACATTTCTTTGAGATATCTACATGATTTTTTTAAATCTCGTGTCAGATTCTGACATAATTGTTAACATGGCAAAAACAAAATAGTAGTACCATCAAACTTCAAACTTTTCAAATGGTTTATATAGAAGTCAAATCTATTTTCTTGGAAAAGGTTATAGTGTAAGCTCAAATTATAACGGATCGCCTAAAATTTGAGGCTGCGTAATTTACGATTTTGGAAAATTTCTTTGTTACCCTTCAATCCGCATGTTCATTTCAAAGTTTCAAACATATACAAGGCAAGTGTGTAATGAGCAAAGGGAAAAATTATGTTATTCATAAATGACGAAGCTATATTCCCGACCTGTGAAACTTCTGCTAAATTAATAATGACATATAAAATGCATTTTTTTTTATTAAAACAATTTTGCTTTTATGCACCATCGAAATGAGAGAGGGCCTAAACATATGAATATCGGCAAGTTCACTTATCAAAATGCAGATGAGTGCATTAACTGTTGTCAAACCAGACTTATCAACTTTATAAAAACACTTAGGATTAACTGATTAGGGGAACGAATTTTGTTTTTCTTTTTTCTTTTTGTATTTCTGTGTTGTCAATTCCTATTGATTTTATGTATTTTGATAAATTCATCGTTTTTTCTGTTTCTTTTATGCCGTCGAAATATTGGGGGATGATTGTACAGGCTACTCCCCCCCCCCCCCCCATCTGAAATTTGGGGGATGTATCCCCCATTCACCCCCCCCCCCCCCGATCGACACCCATTGATTATCAACAGTTATATGTTTGCCAATAACGAATACAATCTGCATGATTATTGTTATATCAATAACATCATAGTGTATAACAATATAGTAACCTTTAATGTCACTTTTGTGTTACTTTAAAACACCACTAATGAATGCACAAAAAAACATCCTCATACTTTATCATCATTTAAAACTTTTCTGTAATGTCAACTAATATCATACCACATTTAACATACAAGTTTACATGTATATCTATGTGCGCCAATATGTGTTTCTTCTTAACACTTTAAACCTCCATGCTTCCCTGTTTTGATAAAGGCACTTAAAGTCATATTTCAACCTATCTATCATCCATTCATGACTCACAAAGAATTAAGAAATATACAAGGAGTGAAGATGATTGAGTTATCATTATGATGTTCCTCTGACAATTATTTGACACACAAGTTGTGAGCTCCGACTGGTAGCTCAGCATGGGATCCTCCTCATATTAAGCTATTGATATTTGTCTGCTGAGCTAAACCAGGGAAACTCACTTCTCCATGATTGAAGCCAAACATACCCCAACTGTTGACAGTCATGACAATGGACAAGAATAAGATTGATTATTTTCTCTTTCAACCATGCATGATAAAGTTTGGATTTTTACAATACCCGAGATGTCTTGTGATTTTGAATATGAATAATTTATATTCGATTGTTCATCATTACCATTTCCAAAAAAAGGAGAAAACATTATTAGTTATTTAACGAAACTCGTGATTACATCAACAAATAACATGATCAGTGAGTAAGGCCATGGCCTGCTATATCATACATAAAAGTGGAATAGTCGTGTTGTCTGTTGTCTTGTCTCAAACTAAGGGTCAAATTATTTAGGACTCTTGCTCAGATTTTCATCGAAATCTAGTCACCGAAGAAAAGAAAAACAACAACCCCCAAAACGGGAAATGAATGAAAAAACGTCGTCGCTACTTGAAATAGGAAATTTAGGTCCCTCCAGAGGGATCTGTTTGCAAACGACTCGAGTGGACCATGAGTAGCATAATATCAAGAGCACAGTAATGAAGCGGTACACTCTGTAATCTTTAGACAGTGCCCTCGAATAATTTGGTATAGTTCTCCGTTATCCATCCATAGTTCCCTCATTGTTTTTTTTCATATTATTATACCTTCATGGCTTGAATTGTTATTGATTAGCAATTAAACATCATATCAGACAGTATACCGTTCGATTATACTTTGACCCAATTGTATTCAAGAAGTCGTGGTTGTTTTCACAGTGGAATATAAATTAACAAAATAATATCATCCTCTTAATGTATATAAATGGTAATCGAAATAACGTTAATTATCAGCGCTCGCAGTTATTATAGTCAGCTGAAACGGAAATGTTGGTCATTCTTCACTAAGTAATTGATTATTTCCGTGTTCTGTTTATTAATATTTTCCCCCAAAAAAAATCAGTTGATATGGTACATTTTCTGGTATAAATTTAGATAGCTGCATGGGTTCATTTTCGCACACGAAAACCTTACTTTTTAAGAAAAACAGATAAAATTGAAAAACTTACATTATTATAGACGTTTTCCCAGAAGTCCAATGTGATTAGCTGGAAGCATGTTAACATGGAGTAACCAATGTTATCAAAATTGGTATACCCGTCGTTTGGATTATCTCCAATTCCTTCTAAACATGTATAGTTTTCCGGACACAAACTGCGAATGATAAAAAAAGAGTATAAAAAAGAGGTGTAAGTAAAAAGGGGTAATTATCGCCCCCCCCCCCCCCCATTCACATGACAAGATATTACTTATTTGCTAATTTCTATTATAAATCATTAAGTTATTCATGTTGGAACCCCCAAAGTTGTATGATTCACCCTTTGTATTGTTACTACAAACCATTTTGGCCGAATCATAAAAATGTCTTTATATCATACAAATTTAGCTAGGTTGATATCTGCATAATTCATTTAGGCTTATTTTTCTCTAGACAATTATACAAAGGCTCTAAGAAAGACATGGATTAAAGCAACTCAATGCCAGTCTTCTTCCCTGTATGGAGTAGCGTACAAACATGACAAAAGTCGCCTTCAGGTGCTTGGGGTATATAATACATCATACCATTGTAATACAGATATTCACAAAGATCACGGGATTACAAAATAAAAAGTGATTGATAAGTCGACGGGATGTTGATCAGTAGAGTCTCATCGACAGCATCAATGCGTAGTAATCATTGATTCAAAATAGTAAAAGAAATATATATTTTCAATTCACTGCATACAATATGTGTCTATCTTAAATGACGTTTAATGTACTCGAACGCGACGCGAGTGATTACGAACCCGAGTGTTTATAATAAGCCCTTGTACTTACCTCCAATCTCGTCTGCGTCAATGCAGGTAACCGCAACAAGAGAGAGGAAGAGGGAAATGGGAGTGGAAGAAACGAAATAAGAGTAAATATCTTCAGATATCATCTAGAGAAATGTATGTTAGAGAAAGAATGTGAGATGAAAATTTCATTTCTCCTGCACATTAATGTCATACTAGAAAACGATGACAGAAGTCATTGATATGACCCACTAAATGATTTTCATATAATATCCGATAATAGTGAACAGTGAGTTGACTTTATTATAATATAAAATATATAATATATATATATATATATCTAATCATATATATATATATATATATATATATATATATATATATATATATATATATCAAAATTTAAATGGATAATTTTATATGAAGATGAAAAACACCAGAAAAGAAACGTAGCCGACTGCCTCCTGCATGAGTGTGGTCAGATGGTGTTATTATGATTATGGTAAGTCCTTTTTATCAATTATACATTTTCATTTATCATTTACTTCTTTTTTCTAAGGATAGAGTTAATCTTAAAAAAGGTAACTTTGGCAACACACTAATGATATATTACACTTACCCTCCTAGCGTCATGTTAGCACAGATGACAGGGTCGCCACCCCAAGTTAACCAATTTGCTGGAAAAAAAATAAAAATAAACATGAAAAGGCAATAAAAGGAGAAGATACGATATATTAAAAAACACCTTATCCAAACTTTAAACAATGACATTGTTTTGTCATTTATATGTTAAGTTCTTTTCCTTATTTTCGTCTTTAAGCTGATATCGTGTCGTTCTTTTGGAAATATCATTTAGTATATCCATGTGTTTTATTTGTATTAATCATAGTAGGGGGTTAATGTGTGAGTGGTGTGATTGTGTTTTCTTTTTAAGTCAAAAGAAAAATTATTTCAGTCGTCCTCTGCTGCGCGCGCACAGGTCGTTATTCTTACGATTGTAGGGCTAAAACAAACGTATGTTTTGAGGGTTCTTAAGTATCATACCTGGATCTTGTGTGAAGTTGAAGAAATATTCATCGGAGATGTTGAAGTCCAATGGCGGGATTTCAGCTACACATTTCCTTGTTAGTTTACCCATGAACAACTGAAGAGCAAGAAGGGAGATGATACAGAGAGCGAACACGGTGAGGAGCATAACCTCGCCTAACATCTTGGTCGATCGAATGAGAGCGTTGATGATGCTCTTCAGACCAGGTACGACGGAGATCGTTTTCAAGGCTCGGAGAACCCTGAATGTCCGTAGGAAATTGAAGTTACCGATGTCAACGCCCGATTCGACTAACCCGAACGTTACATACCTATGAAAAGGGAGATGAAGGAAGAACATATATTTATGAATTCATGTATATAATTTCAGTTTCAACTGACCCAATTCATAAATTCAATCAACCCCCGAAACAAAAGAGCAGCAAATTTGATACTGGAATAGTATTATGCGATTTGTCACACGCTTGGCAATATTTTATCTGACGTGCAAAGAAATGAATTCATCATTGTTAATTGTTCAAGAAAGACTACATTGCCTTCCAATTCACTTTTTTCCTTGACAAGATACAGGTTTTTTTGGAATTATAAAAGAGCACTATTTATTAAATTTTTCTTTGCCGTATTAGTACACTGCAAAAAAAGTTTACCCAATATTGGGTAAAATGGTAACATGCATGTTTGTTGAGTAGAAAGATACCAAATTGTAAATTTTACGCAATGTTGCGTTGAAATTTACCCTTAAAACATGCATTTTGCCCAATATAGGGTAAAAAAATACCCAGCAAACATGCATGTTCCCATTCTACCCAATATTGGATACAATTTTATTCAGTGATTTTAGAGTGAAGGGATATACTTTGTATTATAACGCTTCTTTATTTTACGATAAAGTGCTCTGGACGATAAAAGATTTTATCCATATAGATAAAATGATTAATATCGAAGAAATATCATCTACTATAATGTTGTATTTTCATAGTCAAAATCCATGAAATGATTTCTAAATAAAATCTATAACATGGATATTTTTCAAACAAGTTGTTGAACGTTTATTCATGCTAGTTGTATAGATAACATTCAAAACCAAGATTGAATTAAATAGATGCAAATCGATATTATTGTTAACAAGTTTCGTTGCTTAAAACTTTTAGAGATGGAGAAAATACTTACGCTAATACAATGACGAAGAAATCTAACCAATTCCATGCATCTCTCATATACGTGTGCGGATGGAGGGCGAACCCTCTTGCCAAGATTTTAACAAACATTTCAGCAGAGTAGATTGCAGTGAAGATATACCTGATAAAACATAAAATGATAACATTCTTGAAGCTTGTTTTTAGTAGGCAGGAACTTAGGAAGGAAGAAATTTAATATTTAGAAAGATTCTCATAAAATTGAAATTCTAAGACCTGTCTTTATCGGATATATTATGCATGCGAGTATATTAAATTCTAATTAAGTAAATTCATATCTGAAAACTTTATAATCATGTATTATATGTCTATATAGATATCAAAGAGTGAGTGTGAGAAATAAAATTGCTCATAATAATTTTCTATCTCTCTCCATGTCACTTTCTCTCCATATAAATATTTCAACCGTCCTGTTTTTCTCTCTGCCTCTCAAAATCCAATCTTTATACATATGGTATTTTTTATGAATCATGATAATACTTACTCAGCGATTCTGAGGTATGTTGGCCTGTGAATATTGAAAAGATGAAGAAGGGGGAAAGAAAAAACACGGATTGTCAACAAAATGCACTCTCGTTCGCTAAGTTGGTCAGATTATCACATGATCAGATGAGTCTTTAAATAGCTAAACAATAATGACTGAATACCCGCATCTGTATTCATTTTAATTCCGGTTATAACGGTACCTTTTAATCCGATTTATAGACCAACGTGGTGCAGTCTTAGTCCTTAATACACAATAAAATGACGATATCGGGAGTTCGCTTAATGATTTTCCCCAGAAATATATTTTCAAGAGGGTTTTATCAAACCTACGTAGAGTAAAATCAATGTGAACTTTATTAATTTTAATGTATTTATTTTCATTCATCTCTTTATGATTTAATTAATTCGGGAGATGGTAATATACGGATTTGAATTGTCAATTAATATTGTTATTAATTTTTTTTACAGGAATATTCACGAAAATTCATAAATGTTATCATCTTTAGAAGTAGTACAATCATGAAGATGTTGATGATTATGATAAACTTTACAGTCTTAATTATGATACTAGATTATTATTATCAATGTTATTATCATTCCGGTGATTATCATTTACTATCATTATTTATTAAAGTTTTGTAACTATTTTATTATCATAATTATAATCACTATTATTATTATCACTATTATCATTACTACTACTATCACTTTCGTTACAATAACAGCTAATATTTTCAGCATTATCATTATCAACATCATCACATCTTCCTAACACCACAGCCACTACTTCTATTACGACTACTACTACTACTAAGAATGGTAACAATAATGATAATAATAAATAATAACAATAATAATAATAAAAATAATAATGATAATGATAATAACAACAATAGTACCATACTGATCCTATTACTCCTACTGCTGCTACATTTCATGTTGCTCCTACTGCTATACGGATACGGATAAGTATAATACCATACTACTGCTTTGTTCTAATACAATTGTGTTATTATTAAATCACATTTTCATGTAAGAACAAAAATGAATATTAAATGGAATCACAGCTTACTCTGCAACTTCAGGTGGTCTGGGAGTATCCAGCATAAGAAAGACACAGTTGGCAATGATGGTTAGGATCACAAACAAATCGAAGAACGTACACGGTGGTTAAGGATTATTCAATCGTATGCATAGTCATGATAGTGTAACCATGACAACGAGATATCAATATGAGAAGAAATTCATTTCTATGATAATAACAAGCCAATCCGATCCTAATTCTCAATGATGAGAAGGGCAGGATTCATGAAAAAAAAAGTAAGTGGAAAACGTGTTAATTTTTCCCCAACTCTTGAAATATTTTCATCTCCTTGTTTCCAATGGGAGGGATATTTTGTAACGAAGTTACAATCATTGAAGGAAAATTGATATAAATATTGGCAATATGTTACCATGGCATACACTTTCACTAAATCGACCAACCATGGTTGTAAACTATATATGAACGAGATTTGGTGTGTAGAGTTACTCATAATGCCAACACTCGGCCAGGTATATTCCAGCTTTTACAATCTTAAAGGGTCTACATTCCCTTTCTAAACTGCACAGTGGTAATTATATCAGTTTAGCATTCTACATTTCCTTAAACAAATTAGAGCAAAATACATTTGAAAAAATAATATTGATTCTTTAACTAGTTTTAAACTAGTTTATACTTAAACTGTTTAAAACTATTTTCAGTATTAATGAATTTTGATAAAGAAACGTATACCACAGTCCACAAGAATTTTTTAATGATACACAATTTGTATTCAACACTTAACTCAAATTGCCAAAGGTATGATAGTGGATCCAGGGTAAATTTGTGGACAGGATAAGTATATTCATTGCTTTCAACAAATATGACAAATATCATTGCTGTTATACCAAGTAATTATATAATTCTATTTCATCATTATAATATACTTTACATTACATATCATGTAATTATATGTTTTACCATTTGGGCGTTATTAATTCAAGCTTTTTTTTGCTAACGATAGCTGACCACTGCATTCAAATTTAGTTATGCTTTTTTACAATGAATTATGTCTAGTCTATTGCTATTATTATTCAAATGTCACGTTTCTATTTCGAGTAATAATTATGTATTTTGTTTTTTATCATTGTTGTGAGCTTGTAACTATATCATTCAACAATAAATGCAGAAACGCCAGAATTGTTATGTTTCTTTTCGGTGTTGCCTCATAGTATTAAAACTTTCGGGGAAAATACACTTTTGTATTCTTGAAACTTGAAATGAAAAGGATATTCGTTGGTATATATCTTCATCATCAGTCGCCGTATGGGGTTGAGCGGTGATAGACAAAACAGTGCCTCGTTCGTTGTGAACCTGAAGATCTGAGATGATTTGAATTTTCTGCCGACGACCACAAAAGACTGAACAGGAGGAAAAAATAGAATGGATCATAATGAGATTATGAAGTACGTCAATCAGACTAAATTTTCAAATCTTACGGGTTAGAACATTTGGTATATTATATTACATGTATTTTATCCTCTCTACCTGTGTGTATGCCTATATATATATATATATATATATATATATATGTGTGTGTGTGTGTGTGTGTGTGTGTGGGTGGGGGTGAGTGGATGAACGGTTGCGCGCGCGAGTAAGTGGGAGAGGGTGAGGAGTTGTGTGAATGTGGGTGAGAGTGCGTGTCTGCTGTCTGCGTGCCTGGCAGCCTGGGTATAAATCGGGCAGGGGAATGCAGTGGACGTGAGAGGGGTAAAGTATAGCGAATGCGGGGGGGGGGGGGAATCGTTCATTAATAAAAGAAAGAAAGAAATGAATTTGTATATTCTTGTTGAAAGGGTAGAATAGAAACTGAATGCATGTATGAATGAAAGAAAAAAAATCAGATTAACACAAAATGGAGAAGATATAAGGACGACAACATTTCATACCGCAATCCTTTAAGAGGTTTTGCTTTCGTCATGTAAGTCCTACGTCACTCGTGCAACTCATTGTGAATTGAGTAAAGGGTACATCACTTATATAAGCAATATAACAAAAGAAGGGTAAACCTATTTAATTTACATGCTACCTCAGTGCGTTTCCAAAAAAACCTACTTAACTGAGTAACGTGCTAATTATTTACTCATCAAATATTGAATTTCACTTCATTGTCATACAAGTTTATGTCATACCTCAGAGCCTATACCGTACTCATCAAATTCTCAAAGATGCTATGTCATGTTTTATTTTGTAAATTGTGTTATTGTTGCAATTTAAACTCACTTTCGATAAATAAGATAAATTGTGTTAGAGGTATAAAAAACAGGTATTGATACACTAAAGTTTTGCAAGCTGGAGAATAGACATACGAGAGATAATGAAAATTTCAATGAACCAACTTATTCCATTGCTTCCAAGGTGATAATGAACTGGTATAATTCGAGCATTAGTTTTGCATAAGCATATTCATCACGACAGGTCGTCAGTATTTGGTTCTCTGTCTGATTAAACGCTTTTCATTGTATTTAAACAAAAGGTGAGTACAAGCATATGGGGTTTACATTCATTATATTCCATAATGAGAGTGAATAAAGATACAGATAGATAGATGGAGCACCAAAAAGGCATGGATTCTACCTTCTTATCATTAAAGTGGTTCTTGACATTTGAGAATATGATGAAACTCTGCATTTTTATTTGAGAACATTACTTAATATACTTCAGAAGTGACATATAACATAAAAATAATGCAAACGTATGCTTAAAAATCGTAGTGCTTGGTAAAGCTTTGCTTTGAATGGTTAGGGGAATCTCGATAACTAAAGACATGAAATTATAGTGTTTGGTAGACTTCGAGTGAAAAGAATGATCATGATTTCTTAATTGAGAAAGAGATGGAGGAATCTTTCATGCGGATTTGATTGATATCAAAGTGTGATATGTAATCTACTTATACTTGCACGGGCATTTGCAAGAGCTAAAATATAGATATGATACAAGAATAGATAAACAGCAGCACTCATTTTAGTTTTGAATCCATTATTTTTTTCTGAAGACAATCTGAATCTTGTACAAGTTTATGAAATAGACATGCACATACAGAAATGAGAACATGTATTGAATGCGAATGATGGCGGGATCCCATCTCCCTTATAACCAGCGCCCGTTCTACCCAAACTAATCCTTAGTGTGTGCTTCTTTGAAGATTAATCAATATCATGAATATTTGATGCCGTTGTGCAGGGCGGCTAGGGAAGATAACTATATTAATATTGTTAAACAATTATAACCATGATGACCATTGCAGAAAACAGAATGGCACCTTTTTGTACCAAAATTGACATGAAATATTGTTGAAAGCATGTTTTCCAATATTTCATAAAATGCACATAAGAATCATATAATTTATGTGACAGTATTTGTGCCGTGGTGGCGCGGGGCGGTAACAGGAGTTACAGTACGAACCCCTTTCCTTTTCTTCTTTGCTGACGTCACGCGGATATGAAATCAATATTTTAAATAGAACTTTCTTCTGCCTTTTATTTGTTTGTCTCGCTGCCTGGGACCCAGGCAATGCCTTATGCAGGGCCAGGTTCCCGAACAATAAACATTGGACTTTTGGTGGAAATGGGGAAAAGGGAGATAAAGTTGGACTTGTTTGTCGTAGGAACAAAATGGCGGCCGCCACGTTCGTGATGGCTGCCAAAGCTGTGTGCTACATCATGAATTTATCTGTGAAATATTTTTTCTGTTTTTTTTTCAACATTAGAAGTATGAATTCAGCCTACTAATTATAATGAGTTAACTGTAGTGGTTTTCCCCATTTAGATAAAAATTCAAGGCGCTTCGTGGCATCATAAAAGAAAAAAGGCAAAGATTAAAATGGACGAAAATTACAGTATATTTGTTTTAAAAAATGCACTTTTAAGGAGAACATGTAACATATTTCATTTCACTAGATTTTTTTTTATCTTGAATGATACTTCTTTATTGAGATTAACCAGTTGAAGGAAAAATATATCTGGTAAAAAGGGCTCTCTATATTTGTTTAAACTCAAGGAAGACAACGTCATCTTAAATTACATTTTTTTCATGCCATTATTTGTATTGAGTTATTAAAATGTCATGTCTTTCAATTAAGAAATAATTATTATTTTATTTTATTGTCGTATAATGAATGTCAGACTTGATTTGGATTACCAATTCACCCAAACGTTTACTAAATTTAAAAAAAATGATAAGCTAAACGAAGAATTCCAATG
Source organism: Lytechinus pictus (assembly GCF_037042905.1). Taxonomy (NCBI): domain Eukaryota; kingdom Metazoa; phylum Echinodermata; class Echinoidea; order Temnopleuroida; family Toxopneustidae; genus Lytechinus; species Lytechinus pictus. The sequence goes on from NC_087249.1 coordinate 26,222,568, forward strand.
TTGAAAAAAAAATCAATATGTGATTTACAATAACGCAAGTTATGATTATTGAGGTGGATAGAATAATATTTCATCCACCTCTATGGTTATGAAATACATTCGTTGATATCTTTACGTCATATTCCTATTTTTTCTAAGGTTTATGCACAAATTCATTTTGTCATTATTTTGATATCTAATTATAATGTGAAGTGCTCCTAAGTGGAAAGTGACCTTATCAAAAAGTCAAACACACATTTTATTTTGTACATAATCGTAATCATTATCTTATTATGACGTAGGAAAACCTGAAACAAGGCCACGATTTCAATAAAATAGGAATTTTGACAATTTTGTTTAAGAAGGAACATAAATGACAATTTTTCTCACATTCTAATAATCGGTTCATATCAGTATAGACTAGCTTTCATATTAGAAATGGGGTTATTCACCAGCAGCTGAAACTGATCTTCTATGATATAAAATTGAATTTTAAGATTTTAAGATTGAATTTTAGTAGAAAATAAATTGTATCGTCTACATTCATCTGTCTGTGTATCAATAATGTTCATATATCTCTTACATCAAGCTATTCTCTCGATCTTCAAGACAGTGTTGATTGTATCTGATATCGAATGTGGTTAGGTTGGTTTTCAACTTGCTTTATTAACAGCTTTTTACAATGACCTCTTTTTCTGATGTTGGATCGATTTACCATGAAATTCATTGATAAAATGTTTAATCATGTCAATGTCTTAGTGTACATAGTGGGATTTCCTTTAGCAATGTAATGGAGACTGTATGTGTTGGGTTCAAGTTTCTGTTAGATACATGTAGAAAATATTATATGTCACACAGTTATTCAGTTTATAAAACAAATGATCTTACAATTGAGAATTTTGCATATTTCAAGGGCAAGTCCACCCCAACAAAAAGTTGTTTTGAATGAAAAGAGATAAATCAAACAAATATAACTCTGAACATTTCATCAAACTCGGATGTGAAATAAAGAAGTAACGACGTTTCATGAAACGATTATCATGTTATTCATGTAAATCCCAATCAGTATGCAAATGGGAAAACGATGGCGTCACCCACTCACTATTTGTTTAATATTTCCTCATTATAAATTGAAACTTATTTTAATATCTCCGTGAATATGCAGAATTTTTATTGTTGCAATCTATAGTGATTCAATGAAGACATTTCTTTTTTGTCAAATCTGCAAAAATTAAAATATTTATAAATTATAAAAGCAAAATCGAATACAGGTGTGTGATATCATCGAATCTCATTTGCATATCACCGGTGTTGTGCATACAACTTCTTTAAGAAAATAAGTGAGATTTTAATAGATAACTTTCACGTTTCACATGTGATTTTTATGACATTTTCAGTGTTATACTTAATAATACTTTCTATATTTAACCAAATCCACTTTTAAAGGTACAGATAGCCAAATTTGCAACTGAAAGGGCGCAGTTTTGTACCTTTAGGAATCTGTAAATTTGCACCTTATTACTGCAAAACTATATGAATCCTGGAAGGTGCGAATTAAATTGCGCATGAACACTTTTTGACCTTTTTCAATGAGGGTTTTAAATTCACACTACTAATGTAGCATTTATGATACAATCTCAAAACTATCTTTAGTATGTGCAATATTATCCAATTGATGATTATTTTCCTAAAAAGAAATATATGTCACAAAACGTATATTTTTTTTCGGCATGAATTTAGTTTATTTTAGAATTCGAAATTGCATATCCAGTCGTGAATGAGATACTGCAAATCAACCCTTAGCAGTTACTATTCTACGTGTTCACTTTCATATTTTCATTGATTTTGATACCATAATACAAGCTCTATTATTTTGTTTTAGTTTCCCTGATCATGGTCAACAAATTAATAACACTTCGATACGTATGTATATACATGAATAATGCAAAGATTTCTTACCATATCGTCTTGCCTGGCAGGATCTAGTTCTTCAATAGGAGTACTCAAGAGTTTCTTAGGGAAGGGGCCGAGTTTGGAGGGAACTACGGCTCCGGAGGCGAAGTCGGAATCGTACTCGCCGCCGTTGGCCTTGTTTTCCTCCATCTCCTCCTCCTCTTCATCTTCGAGCTCCGGGTGCTTGCCCGATTTAATGAGTTTTTGGCGTTCCAGCTTGGCTGCATATCTCTCCTTTCCTTCGACGATCGCCTCCGCAGTCAACCGCCGATAGTTGACGTTGTTGATGTTTTCTTTCGTGATCACAGCCGCAAGGTCCCCCATTATGGATGTCGGCGATGTCGATGCTGATGTCGAACCACACTAACCCTTTTATAACCACGTCCTTTTTATTTCAATGTCACCGATGATAATGGATGTTTTCTATGAGCTTTCTTCCACACTAGTAAATACTTTTCCTGGGTAGCCATTTTTAACTAACATGTTGAAAACATTCTAGATTTTTTGTTGTAAAGCATGCGGCTCGAATGTATTCCAGAAAAAAACTCGCACCGTGGTAATTCTGGAATGAAAAAAAGTTTGATGATATTCCCAAGAAAAATATTCAAATCCTAAATGTCCGGTTCTCGGTGAAATATCGGATAAATCCGTCTAACTTATCACTATCATGAAAATAATGATGAAAAGCTGGTAGAAAATCTATTTCTATCCATTGGTTGGAAGTGATACACTGTTACCTGCATTGTAAGACAAGAGAGATAGAGAGGGGGCAATTTATTGATTGCAAGATGGAGGCCATCAGAATGGAGGATATATCTACGACATCATGTATAAGAAACAAGCAAATAACAAACATCAAACGAAAGAATAACCATAACTTTATTTACCTTTATCAAGAAATGTTCGTTGACATCGACATCCAATAGTAATCCTTACGACAAGAATTATATTTCCTTCCTTTAATATGGAAAACTGTTGCAAAGAAGGGGAAAGTGCATTGTGTCCCCTCACTGTATTGGGTATACAGAGAAGCGCTTGAATCAACAAGGCTATCTTGAGTAATCCTCCGTTCTCTTTTGTTATCGCGGGAAGATATTGAAGTGTTCGTCCGAGGGGGTCATTTTGCAGCCCCCTCGTTGTCGCAGGTTGCCATGGCGTACCCTATTGTCTGTGTAGAAACGGCCCCATTACACAACGTAGGCCTACAGCGGCGCTCTTCGTTCGGAAGGAACAAAATAAGAATCTCGTGGCGTACAGGGGCGCTTCGTCGCTCGGTATCATTCTGCGCTGGACCTACTTTGCTCGCAGAGAGATTCTTAGATTCAGTACAGTGTGCGTCATAAAACATGCTTACGTCGATATTTGAGGTAATTGTTTATCACCCCCCCCCCTCAGATATCATTTGTTGGTTGATATGCTCGATAGTCATGTGAGATATAAAATTGATATATTTCTTTTGTTTTAAATTGAGTTTTTTTCCCCTTAGATCAAAATATTACTTTTTTTATAGTTTATTTGCAGAATATGTTTTGTTCCATCTTTAGGACACATACAATATATCAGCTTGGAATTCTAAAAATATGCAAAATAGTACACTATCTAAAGGTAGTACTTACTTCAAATACCGTTTCCTTTCAAGCACTGGCGTACAGATGGGGAAATTGGAAGCTCTGCCCCCCCCCCCCCCCCCCCGACCAAGAACAATGACAAATTAAGAAATATAGGAAAGGAAAATTGTTGAATGTAATATCATCTGTTTCATATTGGGTCAAAATATTTCACAAACTTAGATTTTCATTTAAAAATGGGCAAAATTTTTGCTCGATCGCAACTTTTTATAAATTTTCTCTCATAGGTCTACGCCATGTTGCGCCCGTTCAGAATGTTTGGCTCATAACGCCATTGGATTCAAGTAAAGAAACAAAACAGAATGACTTTAACTAAAAAAAATGCCCTAATTCTTATAATGACAAACGTTAGATATTCATTATCCTGTAATCATAACTGTATCGAGGTGTGCTTTTTTTATACACCCTGTAAACCAAAGGGGATTTATTTTCAAAAGAGGAATCAGTCGAACTGGCTTATAACGGTCTATTCGTATGCTAATTATAATCCTTATTAACGGGTCTTTCTCGAAGGAGCTTTCGCACAAAACACGCCACGAAAACAGAATCTCCACGCAGCTAGCTACAGGCAACCACACTATTCTTGATACACCGGACTTCCATTTCTTTAGTTGATGCACAAAGTAGACAAATAATTAGACCAATGAAATAAGGAGAATCGAGGCGGTCTAAGTAGACACATTGTGGCCTCTATATGAGATGTCATATTGGGGATTGGGGAACTTAGTCCAAATTTGACAATTAGTATAGAAAGGGGAGAACTCAAAAAAGTAAAGGGATAAAAAGAGAAAGAAAGAAGTGAAAGAAAGACCCGCTCCCATTTGAAAAGATAAAAATGGAGAAAATTAAGTATGAAAATTCTAGTGAAGGAGAAGAAAAAGAAGAACAAACAGAAATACGGAAGAGATGTTACATTTAAATTAATAGAAGCATATCTACTGCAAAATGGATAATACACGCCTTAACTGACAATGTATATAATATATACCATTTATGATGTTAGAGAAAAAAAATATGGTGTAATACAATATTTAATGGTCCCGTCACGAAATTCGAAGGCGTCTTGTCATAATTATATGCCATTATAATAATTTCACATTCATGATGACAACGTTCTTTTTAAGACTCTGAAGAAAAAAAACATGGGATCCTTTAAATTTTGGTTCATTCTGCGCCACTTTATTGTAGATAAGATTCGGTTTACATTGCCACAGGTGGATCTATTGAAATCACTTGGAGATGAAACACAAAAGAAAGAACGGCTAAATACAAACACGATGTTTATCTTTATCCAGAAAGCGTTGAAAATATGCGACACTGAAGCCACCGAAGGGCAGTGATGACCTACAATTATGTCAATCCTGACAATTTAACCGCTGAATCCCTTTTTATTTCCTCTGTGATTTTAATGATACGTTGTCATTTGCTTCCTTTAAACCGGTCCATCAATAACTGAGCTTGTTTTCACATAATAAAAAAGAGCTAGTTTATTTTTTTATTTTTAGGATGCTTGTGTAGAACGAAGATTATATTTTTTTCTTTTGAAAATTAATTTTGAAATCAATGAAACTGGGAAAGTGAATTATAAAAAATAAATTATAAGCGGAGAAATAGACCACAGGGCTTTCATTTTAAACGAAGCCGTCTATAGGTTTAGTTTTAATTTTCTTTCTTTTGAATGAATGCAGATATTGCATAATCATAATATAGGCCTGGTGTAGATTATGAGAAGAAATTTGTGTTTTATTTCTTAAATTATTCATCATAGAACACATATCGAATTAAACTATAAAAAAATCTAGATAAATGAACTTCAAGACTTTTCACTGTTGTTAAAAAAAATCTGATGCTTTTGTCAAACTTGACGAAGAATTATAATTCAACAACCAGTTTCTCCGAAGTTATGACGCAATTGTGTCTCGGTCCATGATGTGAGACCCCTACAAAGATATGAATTCATTATATAATATATGTTATCGTATAACCCAGGAGCATAAGAATAAAATTAAAGTGAAAGGGACTGTGGCAAAAAAATATTTTCTAGCCTTCGTCTCCCGTTTTCCTAATACACTTTAAAAAATTAAAGAATATTTTTTTAAAATTATGTCTATAGATATTTTTACCGTAAGAAATTAAATCGAAATCATCTGTTCGTTGGTATTTTTGCACACCTATATTACGATCAAGCGCTGGTTATTTATTGGCCTATTCCTATTCAGTAATGTTATTTTTATCTCATAGCTTATGCAAATATTATTTTCTTCCATTGTCATGATAGTGGATATATAAACAGTAACAGATAATTAACAAAGAATTGAATCGAAATAATTAGATTTCTACTGAATTGCATGGGTAAGGATTTGACATGCAAACGTAAAAAAGTAGACTTTTTTCTTCAAAATCTGTATTTGTATGCGAAATTGTACAGAAAAATATTAGTTGTTGACCGGACCTTGCTTGGACCTGTTTAAAAATTGTTTTCGAGCAATAGATTTTGGCAGGCCAAGAAGTAACATTTTATTTCATTATGTTATATTACCTTTCGTCTTTACTTTTCAGGTTTGTTAATAATTTGAAATGAATCAATTAATCAATATAATAAACAAGATATTTCTTTCAATCCAACCTTCAATTAGAAATAAGGCCTACATAGAAAAGGGGAAAAAATACCCTTGCTGAGCACTTGTCCATAATATGAACCCTATACAGCACCTTTAAGTGACCTTACGTTAATTCATCTCCTTCCTGTCAACGAGGAGAGAAGCAAATTATCACCAAATTAATATTACTGTTTTTTTCTGGTCAGACAATTACCGACAGCAACAAAATATCAATACCGGAAAATGGCGTACTCACAGAGGCAGGTGATGACACAAGAAGTGGCGCCATTATTGACACAAGGCTGACTATTCGAAGATGGTACGGAGTCTTAAGAGGTGAATGCAGCATCATTTGAGTTCTTGTTTAAGAATGTTCTGGTGCAGGGGTGGTGCCGGAATGGGGACAGGGGGTGATAGCCCCCCTGCGAATTTTTAAGTGGTGGGAAATGGGGGAAGAAGAGAAAGGGGAAGAGAAGAAGAAAAGAATGAGAGGAATAACTTTTGACGTAACCTTTTTTACCTTCTTGTCCCCCCCCCCCCCCCCCCCAGTATCCTCTTACCGCCCCTGCCATGATGTGCTGAGTGGCCGATTCAAGAGTGCTGGTGGTGGAGATGTATTGCTGATTTATATTCTAATTCAGCTACTTCATTCATTCATTCATCCATTCATTCATGTATGTATGCATGCATTTATTCACTCATTCATTCATTAATTCATTCATTTATTCCTTCCTTCCTTCCTTCATTCATTATTTTGTATCTGTTAGTCATTTTAACTATTCATCAACTGATTAGTATATTTATAAACCCTTTTTTTTTATCTTTTGTGTCTATTCATTTTTTGTTTAATTATCTATCAATTTATTCCTTTGTTGATTAATATTTTCATTTTGGCATTTTGTTTTCTTTCATTTATTTTTTCATTTGCAGTTTCGTTTGTTTGTATGTTTATTTCGCAGTCAATTAATTCTTATAGTACATAAAAGTGCTTATCTACTTACTAAAAATTCACATGGTATTGTAGGGGTGTAAATAAATAGACATAATTACACAACACTACAGTTTGTGGACTGTTGCACTATAATGCATTCCACTTGTTGTTTTTTCTGCTTTTATTTACACTCAACTTTACGTCTGTGTAAGCTTCCCCTTTAATGTGTGCTCAATGAATAACTGATTGAATGTATCAATAACATTTCTACCCTAAAATTAGTCAATATTTTAGAAGCACTTTGGACCTTTAGGTCCATGTTTTGATCAAGGGATTTCGCCTAAATTATTTTCGTCAATGCATTATATGAAATTTCACGTCAGGGGAATTTACTTTGTTTTGTTAATTTTGATATACAGTGCGTATCAAAAAAAAGTTTACACTTTGAAAAAGCCCTGGAAATTAAAAAGTATACAACATGTGGGTAATTATTTCACATATAATCTTAGGTTTGGGTCTCATCTATCGAATGAAAGTAAAAGTTTTGACAGAATGTTACACTTAAGTGAGCACTGTCCATTTTTGTAAAGCTCGCAGAAATCTGTTTGCGCAGAAATGCTGGTTTTCACGCTGTGTCAAGGGGAAAGGGCGAAATCAAATTTACCCTGCGAAACATTTCTCAAACATTTCCCTTGCACTTTTAGTCAATTGAAATAAAACAGATACATTCAAGCTTTTTGTAACAATTTTGCCACCCAAATTGAAATTACAACACTTAGTAAGCACAACCTTTACCCTTTTTGTGCCAGCTGAATCTGAGGACATAACTAAATCTGAACAAAAGTTTATATCAGACACCTCCAGCATTTTTTGACTAAGTTTTTATCATTTAAAGTGGGTTTACATTTCATTTTTTATTTAATACTTGTTTCTCCACACCCTTTCCAAGCTTGACAATGAATAACAAAATGAAAATCAAGCCTAAGCAATTTCATGTAAATCACAGCTCAGTGTAAAGCAAATATCGTCACGATGGCCTCGGTGTGTGGGGGAGTGGGGTGGGGCGCAATGCACTCTTCAAAGTGTTTTGGGCAAGGAAACAAGTTAAAAAGGTAAAAGATGTCTTCAAATCAATTTTACTAGCTAGATTTAACGTGTTCTTCATGATTAAGGTTTACTATTATTCGCATAACTATTTCAAAATTATGCGCAAATCATTTTTCACTAACTTTTCAAAAGTAAGTGGTGCTCACTCAAGCGGAAATATTTTTCGACAGTTCTTTCGTCATTTGCTTAAATGGATCTGTACCAATGTTAAAATGTGGAAAATCTTCAGGATATTACAAATGTATAATTTTACAGGATTTTTTCTAAGTGTAAACTTTTTTTTTATACGCACTGTAGATTAGTTATATGTTTGTATTCATTCTTGATATTGTGTTAAAAATTGTTAACAGTAGTATCCAAATTATATCGGTAAATTTGTATTTCGTCCTCCCACATAAGAATATGATAATGAAGTCTGTGAATTAAATTTGTAAAGTCGGTTAATCGGAAACCTAATTCATAATAATTTATTACAATCATACAGATGAGGCAACTTGAAAAGTAGGCAAGTAGGCTAATGAGATCAGAAAAATCATAATTTCAAAGCAGTTTTCGAGAATTTTATCTGGAAAGAAAGAATAAATCAACCAATGATTAAATATGCTCCATCGGAAAATGCGGCGTAAGATAAACATAGCTGTATATAGATTATTAAAAAAATCAGGCTAATGAATGCTCAAGCGCATACGTTTAGCTTAATCGTTTTTCTTCCTTTTTTTTCTTTTTTTTTTCTTTTTTTATACATTTTTGGCATTTTCAACTTACTTCTGTAATGTCACGTTGCCATAAAAAGTCAATGTTATTACAATCTCCAATTCAAACTCGATTGTGATATAATCATTCATTTTATTGGTAGAACTTATAGCTACTATTTTTTCATAGAATTTTCAGCAAGAGGATAATGCTCTCGTTTTGTATAAACTTTTGATGAGTGGCCTTAATTATTGTTAAATTGTAATATCATTTACTTAACCATTTTGTCTAAAAATATTCGCAATAGAGTGAAACGATTTTAGTCATTATATACAGTGGCATGCAGAGAAATCTTTTGTTCATAAACTTGCTTTATTCCGAATTCTGATGTGATTAAATTTGTGCGTTGTATGGATGAAAAAGAAAATATCCTCGACATGACCATAAGCATCATCATCGCCATCTTCATTTTCTTATTTTTATCCTCCTCCCTATTTTCTCTCTTTTTGCTTCTCCTCCTCCTCCTCCTCCTCCTCCTCCTTCTTCTTCTTCTTCTTCTCCTTCTTCTTCTTCTTCTTCTTCTTCTTCTTCTTCTTTTCCTCCTCTTTGATCTTATTCTCATCCTCCACCTTTATTTTCTTCTTTTTTACTTCTTACTGTATACTGTAAACATGCGTTTCAATAAAAGAATGAATAACATAATGAATAAATGTAGATATATAAATAAATAACTCATGATTCATTCAGCATGGTCTTTTGTTGACAACTCTTCTGTAATTCGTGCAAAAGTGCATGAGAGGTGTGTCTCTTTCCGACATAACGACGAGTGAAATTATCTTGTCCTTGCAGTACACCTAAAAAAGGTCTCTATTTAATGTCTCGACCCAGATCACATCACGTCATGAGTATATACTTTTTACACGACTTGATTGGATGTACCTGAGTCGACTGGTAAGAGATCAATCAATTATGCAAATTAGGAAATCCTTGTCATTTTTTTGCCTGACCAACCCACAGGTTTCCCATTACATTACTCATTATATCGTGTAGTACATGATTGTGGTTGACTTTCTGTTTATATCACAATATGGTAATTGCTTGAATTTTGCTACATTGTCTATATCAGCAAAGATAAAAATTGGGATTTTAACCCGTGATGTGTGAGCTTCGATATTCCCCTACTTTCTCCCTCTCCATGCTCTCTCTCTCCCCCCCCCCCCGCCCCCTCTCTCTCTCCATCTCTGTCCGCATGTCCCCCTCCCCCTTGTCTCTCTCTTGCTTTCTCAATGAATATCGCCCTTTCATTAATTTTCTCTTCCATTTTTTGTTGTTTCCCTTTCCACTTTCTCAGTGGGAGGATGTAAAAGGGTTAGTAGCATCAATTATGCCCCTAAGTCAATAAACCTGCGGATATGGGGGTTGTTCACTATATATATGATCATGTTTTATTAATAATGATCTTAACTTAAAGTATCCTTCAGAATGACATTCTCTTTTACATCTTATGAAAAAGTAATTAAAACCGTTTTACAAATAGGGCTATTTTTGATGGAAATCTATGTTAACGGCCCTTTTTTATCATAACAAAATACCCTTAAAATTGTACATTTACATTTTTGGGAAGGACATGTCTCTTAGAAATGTAAATTTCATCGCATTAAATACATTCGTATACGTATATTTTTTCTTTGTTTCGACCCATCAACTCCTCAAAAAATTCTTCATTGACAAGTATTTTATTCTCTACATTGCACCCTTTTCCCATCACTCAGTTTCTGCTGTACCCTTCATCTTGTTTTCCGTTCCCTTTCCCCGTTCAGTTTCGATTGCCCAGCATTCATTGTCTCACATCTACCAGCCCCCCCCCCCCCCCCACGTCCCCAACCCAACTAAATTAGGTCCACCTCTCCCTCTTGTTCATTTTTGTTTGTTCTGTAATAGTAATATTGATCGCCTCACATCAATTGACAAGAACATCTTCTCCGGGCTTCTTCTACGGTCAGATAGTCAACAGATGTCGCTCTCACGAAACAATGTAGATGTGATTTTCACAAACTTGCATAACATATTCACTTCAAAGAGTTGAAGTTTGGGAAATTTATTTTCAAAAATAAGAATTATCAGTTGTAATCATTATGAAATCTTTAATTTTTCCTCGTTCAACATTTGTAGATTGTCTGGTTAGTTTGTTATCACTCAGAGTAACCTTTTCCATTGCCTAGCTTTCAACCATTTTGTTTTGATAGAAACTCTATCTTCTATATCACCCCCCCCCCCCCCCCGTCCATGCCGTCCTCCACGCTGAACATGCTGCACGGAGCACCAAAGATGCCAAAGAAACGAAATCCTGATGTTTGTTTGTTTTTTGTTTTTTAATTCACTGAAAATCAAAATTTGTGGATGATTTCTTGAAACAAGAAGTGAAGGTGAGAACAGTCAAAGTCTCGGTAATAATAACATCAGAGGATCAAACAAAGAGCTTTGATTTCATCGAATTTGTCAAAATACATTCATTGGTATCGAGACGAGATTCAGGCATCATTTTTTTTCCGTTTGACAATTTCAGCATGATTGTCTCAATTTTTTGACATGTATAATGCCCCTTCATTCTGGCCATTACATGACTTTATTTAATTAGATATATTGATTGATACAACTCGTCATTCATTTAGGACAAAGTCCACCCCAATAAGTTGAACTGAATAAAAAAAAAGCAAACAAGCAGCACACTAAATCAAAATAATCAAAAGTAGTTATAGAATTTTATAGTTCGTTCAATTTCATAAAAATCAAAATTCACATTCATGAGCATTATGGAACTGGCAACTCACCATTTCTTTTGTAATTTCTTTCGCAAATAAACTCTGAAGCATTTCACTTTTTCTCGTATCACATCAATAGCGTACGCAGTATTTTTTAAAGGGGGGTTTTCGTGCTGAATGAAAAGTTTACAAGCGAAAAAAGGGGGGAAAAAGGGTCTTCACCAAAAAAGTATGTCGCTTCGTACTACAAAAAATTGACAAGCAAAAAAAGCATAAAACAAAACAAAAGAAAAGGTCTTTACCAAAAAGTTGGCATCTCCAAAAAAATTAGAGGGGTTGAACCCCTGTAACACCCCCCCCCTTCCCTGCGTACGCTATATACTGTATCACATTAGTCATGATTTAAATTCTTCCTGAACATGTTTCATGGTTTTGATTGTAACTTTTCGTTCTTAAATTTGCAGAAATGTAATATTTCATATTTATTTATCAAATCAATGTGCATATATATATATATATCCTTTTTTTAATCTAGATTCATTAACAAGCATGTCTATGTTTCATGAACTATATGTGTAGATCCATAAACTTATGTTATAAGTTTAACTTAAGTTGTGATTCAATAACAAGCATGGCCATAGACAAGGGATTGATTGGGTAGGTATAGAAGAAATTCATAATTTTATTTCACATTTTTCAAAAAAAAAATTATTGGAAGGGTGTCCCAGATACTCCAATTTCTGTTTATTTATGATTATGTAACCATGGCTACATCGCTATCTGTTTTTTATATTTTACCCGCTCTTCTCCCCCCCCCCCCCCCCCCCCCCCCCCCCGGCAAGTATACCCTGATAGTATATACGGCTATGGTCATATAAGTTGTCTTGACATACCCTTTTCCTCCTGTTTTTCTATTTTGTTTCATACTTTGTTTGGTTGTTGGTTTTACCATGCTTCCGATTTTTCCAAACAACATTACCACTAAACTCAAATGGTAATCCTACTTTCGGAAGGCCATACCTTCACAGCACGAATCCACAGGAGATATATGGGGCATACGGTCAGGGATTGGGGAATGGCAAGAATTACCTTCGGAAAATGGAGATAACAATGGCCGTTTAGGGAGTAGTTCATATGCTTTTTAACATTTCTATCCGACTCGCCAACCCTTATCCCCCCCCCCCGACTCTCTCCCTCCCCCTCTCTCTTTTCTCTTTCTCTCTCTCTCTCTCTTTCTTTCTCGAACATCTTTGACGATGTTTGGTTGAACATCTAACATACATATTTTGTCTTATTGCATGAGATCCGAAGCATAACGTTAAAAAAAATCAATATTGATTCATACGATAATGTGCGATTTTTCGGTATATTTTATTTCATAATTTTCAGACAATAGATATTCAGTCATAGTTGCCTGAATTACAATTTTTTACTTATCACAAGAAAATTCTAGCTGTATATGCGGCGTGAATAAAATGGATAGTACAGTGTTCTCTCCCCTGTGGTATGTCTGCTTTTTATCTCCCTCTCACTTGGAAAAGACATAATGACCTCCGATGGCACCTAGATGACGTTACACTTGATCTTTGACATTGTGGAAACCCAGAACCATAAAACTGTTCAATCACATATTGGCGTATCAATTGAATACAAAAAGCAAAGTTATTGTGCATAATTATCCGATGACTATTCAAGATATGATAAGAACATGAAAAAATATCCGTCCCCCTCTTTCTTTTCTCTCTCTCTCTCTCTCACTTTCTTTCTTTCTCATCTTTGGCGATGTTCAGTTGAACATCTACCATAATTATATATGTATATTTATGTACATATTTTGTCTTATTGCATGAGATCAGAAGCATAACGTAAAAAAATTAAATAATGATTCATACGATAATGTGCAATTTATCGATATATTTTATTACATAATTATCAGACAATAGATATTCAGTCATAGTTGCCTGAATTACAATTCTTTACTCATCACAAGAAAATTCTAGCTGTATATACGGCGTGAATAAAATGGATAGTACAGTGTTCTCTCCCCTGTGTGATGTCTGCTTTTTATCTCCCTTTCACTTGGAAAAGACATAATGACCTCCGATGGCACCTAGATGACGTTACACTTGATCTTTGACATTGGGGAAACCCAGAACCATAAAACTGTTCAATCACATATTGGCGTATCAATTGAATACAAAAAGCAAAGTTATTGTGCATAATTATCCGATGACTATTCAAGATATGATAAGAACATGAAAAAATATGTACATGCACATGCAGACACACATAATCTTTATATTTTTTGACTGGTCAATATCCTGTATTGCAAACTATATTCATCCACTATGGTGAACACGAATCACAAAATATTCAACACATGATAATTTTCATACCATGAATGTATAAGTACTTTTTACGGTATAAAATAAGATTGTATGAACTCTTATGACAACTGAGGTATAATATGAACCTAATGGCTGAAAAAATAGAATTTTAACGGGCAAAACACTGACAAAATCGATCAAAAAGTGGATGATGGCATTCTGAAATTCTGCATTATTCCAGTAAAACAGTTATATGTTTGTCTCCGTGAATATTCAATGGATCAGCCGATGATGTCACCCCCTTTTTCTTCAGAAGAATTAGGATCTACTGTTAATTTAATGTGTAACCTTACTAACCTTAGTGAAGGCCAAACCAACGTCGATACAGGGGAAATATTTAAGGTCTACGGAAAATTAGTAAGCAATTAGAATTTCTAAAATAATATTAAGAAAAACAAAATGAGGATTTGACATCATCAGCTCAGTCGCTCTATAAAAATGACGTGACACATACATTATAATTGTTTTACCGAAACCTCATAAAATTCAATAACTTATAATTTTACCCGGTTTTTTCTTGGTTTTTATGTTTTATATAATATTTGTTTTATATAATATAATCGTGCCAAGCCAAACTAATTACCGCTTACATGGTTTAGATTCATATCGGGAGACCATTTGTCATCTTTTCAGACCAATTGTTGTATGAGTATAAAGATCTTATAAAACTAGTCATCATAATTATAGTAAACAAATAACAAATAAAGTAAAAAAAAAATATATATAAAAAAATAGACCTACGTATCTAGCAAAATATTGCATGATAGGCTTGACAGGATATTAAGTAAACTTAAAACTTTTTTTATCTGATGCCAATTTCAACTGTATCTGTAAACGAATATGAATTTGATAAACACATCAGTTGCAAATATCTAGTTATTGCTAGTTGCTTTGCAAAATCATGCAAATTACGAATTGGGAAAGACCGGGAAACGGGGTATTACGAGATACATTGAAAACAGATGGGTGGATGGAAGAAGAAGATATAGAAGAATGCTGGTCAACATGGGCAAGATAATGAGAAAGGAAATACAGATCACTGAGGAAATTTAGGGAACAGCAATAAGAACGCTAGAGAGAGGGGGAGCGAGAAGGAGGTTAAGAAAGGAAGAGAACATAAAAATGCAGTAAATGAGAGAGAAGAGAGAGTGAAATGTGGGGAAAGACAAAAAAACGCTGTTTAAAAAAAATTAAGCACGTTGATTAAGCCTGTCACTTTAACAACAAGTTGTTTAAACTTTTAAACAATAACTTATTGTTTAAACTTAAAAAAAATGTTTAAAACAATAGTTGTTAGAGTGGCGAGCTTAAACAGCATTCTTGAAATTTTAAACAGCGATTTCAAAGTAAAAATTAACAGTCATAGACCGAAAGGGTATAGGAAATGTTTTGATCATGTCATAATACTGTCATAAGAAGGAGGGTCTTCGGCATGTTGGTTCTGCGTTGCCTCAAAAGAGGGAGGAGGTCGATCTTCAACTGGTGACGAAACGTGTTCCACTTCGTTATACGTTGGTGGGAGATCATAATGTCTATTAACTTCGGCCATCGCCGACAGCACATCGTGATCGACCAAAGGCGACCTTGGTGACGTCGTCGTCCTGAACGCTCGTCGATTCGCCGCCAGTCTCGACATCGTCCCCGATGTAGAGCTTACGGATGGTGGTGATGACGTTGTTGATGCTGAATGACTGGCTGTTGGGTGAGGACGACGTCGACGTTCAGCTCTTTCGATGTCGTTCATGACAGACATCTGGCACAGATACAGGATTCCACCGCAGGCCCCAAGGAAAACCATTGCACCTGCAGGAATGCCAAGAAAAAAGGCAAAGTACATTCCGATTGACGGGATGCATTCTGTTCGAATCGTCATCGGCCATGCAGTCGCGTTTTGCTTCATCTCTATCATTATCGAACTGGCTTTATTCGGGACGGGAAGCAAGCACTGGTCTGTATTTTTGCAGCTCGCGTATAAGGCAACTTCATCGAATACAAGTTCTTTCCTTCTAAAGGAAAACGTAGCAACGGTAGAAGTATTTGATCTGCTAGGTGTACCTGTGTTAGCGATTGTAAAAACAAAAGCATAGGTATCTGGAGACGAGGCGACTGAAAAGTGATAACTAGAAGCCTTACGAAATGAAGAACAAGGAGAAAAGGTGTGTTTCACGGATCCAGTGACTTGGCGATTTTTAAGAATCTTATCCAAGTCGCCCTTGCCTTCAACAAGGTGGAGTTCTATGTCTAAGTCTGGACAAAGACTTATCGTCACCTCAGAGCCAGAGTCAAAATGTGAGGCCCAATAATTGAAATAATCATGGCTAGGAAATGCCATCGTTTCCTGAACGGTATAAGAACTCGTTTGGTAGCTACGGTAGGGTGTGTCTAGCAGCATATATGCGTCAAACAGAGGAATATTATTTTCATTATAAGAGTGCAACATTGCTGGTTCGATTTGTTCTGAAGACCTCGACGATGATAGTGACGACGACGACAATGGAACTGGATTATGCTGCATTGGAACATTGACCATGCTGTAACTGGAGCAGAGTAGCGGTGAAAAATTCATATCCTGACTGATGATTGGTCGCTGGTCTCCGATTCCGAGAATGATATCAATGCTACCGAGGGAGAATCGGACGACGAGAGCCGCGAGGATGACGGACAATGCGAGGATGAAGAAAACAATGACGGATTTCTTCTTTTTGCTCATTCCTTTGTTATTATAGTAGCAATTACGACAACATTCTGGTGCAGAGTCACAGTCAACTATCTGTATGTAAACGAAATTAGAAAAAGGGGGTTAGTGTTATCAATATCGTGTGCGCAAAAATGGGGGATCGAGCAACTAAGAATTTTTTTGTTCACTTCTTGCGCCCCGCCCCCTTGTAGCGCCACACACGTGCACCTGGATAAGTTCATAAGCTTATAAGTTCATATCTATTGTAGTCCACGTTCATGGAAATGTGCTTTCCATAAGTTAAACGTACATGAAACACATATAATGGATGCGAAAACATCGAAAATGGCGAACAATACATATGAAACAGGGACAAAATTATGATTCCTTACTTGAAGTCATGGCATTCATGGATGGAACACTTGTGACTACGAAATGGATTACTCATGGCAACTAATGCAATGGAACACTTGTTTCGAGGTTGGCAATAGGCCAACTCATATGCTAAACCAGAGAACTTCAGAAAGGCATGATCATTAGTTTATATTCTCTAACCTCGTCTAGTGGTATATTCCACTGGTATCCATTCCACTGATCATCTATTCTCCTGCCACCAGTTACAGTTCTCCCTTCCCTACCACTGATAGATACCGGATCCATGATCGTGGAGTCTCGGTCAGTGCCGCGCGAAGCTCAATAATTAGGTGTCGAGCTTATCAAGGAGTTCTCCGGACGCCGTTCTGCTGCTCAGATTTTGGTGACTGCCGAATGTGTATCACGTGAACATTACCATCAATATTCCATTGGTTTATCCGATGAAGTGCCTAGTAATAAAAACACAGTTATAATATAATAATTATAGACCGGGGTGTGGTGTCGTAGGCGCTGAGGTTCCAGGGAGGAAATTTGTGACGTCACCGATTTGGTACTCTATAATGTTTCAGTTAGGCACAGAAGACTTTTACTTTAGGCATGTAGTCGTATGGACATCAAAATTGTCTTAAATTCTATTTGGGTTGCATTGGAATTGTGCAACATTCTTCAGTTAGGTAAAGAATAGTCACAGGCACATAGTTATATGTACATACAATCGACTGATTTTCAATAGGTTGTCTTTCACATGAATGTCCAAGAAATTAAATTCTAAAGCCTGTTTGCATGATTGAGTACCCATTTGAAGGTTGCATGGTTCCACTGCATGTGGAATTTTTGTTTCATGCAGTGGATATGTGTGTTTATTGCCATGCTGTGGTGCTCATGCATGCAAACAGGGTAAATTTGTACATTTATATTTACATGTATTTATTTATCATTTGTGACTGATAAGTGATATATACTTTTTTCCTATGCAATTTTCTGTTATTAAGAGTCTGACGACAATTTTTTTTGTTTTTTAATGACATGACAATGAAAAATAATTGCATTGAATTGACTTGAATTGACAAGAATTTTTCATTATTTCAGGCTAGAGATAACACCTTAAATGGGAGTCACGCACATTTCGTTGTGCTTTTCGTCTACGGCTCACCGAGTAGGCCTATGACAGAATACCCGGAGCAGCATATCAAAATAAAGTCACCAGTTTTGTGGATATATAATGTATTTCAATCAACTAGCTAACGTATCCATGCATGTAGTTGTTGAATACATCTGGATGTATTATAGGATATTCACACAAAACAAGAGGATCAAGTCCCATAAGTGCTCGAGAAGCTTATTTCATATACTGTATACGTGTCTCTCTATGAAAAAAGGTATGGTGTATAAACGTATGCATCATAAGAAGAGCATAATTATACAGATGAGAAGCTTGGATATAAAAAATATTTTCAGTCCTCAATAATTATAGTCAATTTTACTCACTGTCACACCTTGTCCATATCTGCCACGTTGATTTCAGCTATGTGTCACTATTTGAAAGCCTACACAAACAAGTTGAATATCATCCCATTGACTATACAGCCCGTTTTTCTACCATTCTCACTGGTATAGAATCTGCCCGGCTGATGATGAACCGCGCTGGATAAAAAGGGGATAAAAACTATCCACATCACCTGCATTTATTGTAATACTGTGCTGATTATGTGTAGTGTAGAATATATATACGTCATATATCCCTATGAACAAACATTATAGTATTGATCTTGTTTAATTTTATGGTACTCCGTACGTAGAAATGAACTTAGTGCTTATTTACAGACAGTGTCATGGGGTACAAATTCGTCCAGGTAACTTGACAAAAATAGATTGTTTGATCAAAATGCGGACTTTGTACTCCGTTTTATAGGATGATTAGAGTCTATCCAATGCAGATCCATGGCGTACTTCATTGCTTTTAAGCCACGTTACAGACTGTCTGTTTGGGGTACGTTGCATTAATAGAAAAAAAATGAGTGGGCCAAAAGGTGACATTTTTTAAAGAGTCTAACAAGGAATTGTTTAATAGATAGATTAGTTGTTTCATAGATTAAACAGTGATATACTTGGATAATTATTGAAATTCGATGAGAATTATGATGTTGAACATGTAGTTACCAAGACTAAATATTTCGCACTTCTTCCTGAGTATTACCCCCCTCCCCCATATACGCCCTTGCCATGCATTTCCTTGTTTCTGTATTACTTTGCCGATTACAGGTTCAAAACTTTAACAATAAAAGGATACGCAGGTATTATGCATTATTTGTGAAAGAAATACGTATGGTGATCCTGAATTTCGACAATTTTTTTTAATGCTCCTTTTTTTCACCTAAATTTCGCGCTTTGCCCTTGCTTTTTTGTTGTTGAAAAGTTACATTGCATTCAAAGTTACAATACACGTGCTTACAATAACCCTTTTCAGGTCAGGATAAAACAACCTTTGCACTCGTTATATAGGGCAATATTAAATAGGCCTACCATAGGCAGCACCCCTGAAAATCAGGTAGGTATGCTAAAAAGTAGAAATGTGGCCCAAAAACCGGAGCAAGAACCCTCTTTTTCTGATCCAAATCTCTGTCATTTTGGAGAGAGAAGAACCTTTTTGTACGACTAGCATCGCCTCTTGAAAACTAGATCCCCAGGGCCCTGGGGGTGGAGGGACACCCCCCCCCCCCTCCGAGGGGGAAGAAGTTCACGATTTCAATTGATCGTCACACATAATTTGTTCACTGGGTATTGTTCGTAAAATAATAGTTGTATTATACAAATATGGATAAAAAAGGTGTTCATGTTGGCATGGAAGGTTCAACTAGAGGAGAGGCTCAATTATTAAATCACATAATAGGGCCTAATCCTTATAGGTATGATATCAAAAAATAATAGAAACACAAGATCCACCGACCCTTAACCAGATTAAGGAGAAAATACAAGATGATAGACTATGGAAGAAAGAAAAGGGAAAGAAACCTAGCAGAACAGAGAGGTTTAAATACTAACAAACCGTTTTAGAAAACTGAATAAGTTTATTTTCTATTGGGATGCTGAGAAAAGTTCAAGTATACAGTGATTAAACACTCTAAATGCGAGGGAGCTGGTCTGGTCCCTAGTCGCACCCCTCTCGGGGTACAGCCCCATCCTGAAGATGGGGCTGTACTCCATGGCCCGAAATGAAATCGAAATGAATGAATGATAAATAGATAATGAATACCCATACACGGTAGTTTAATCAACCATGAAGCCTTTGCGATTGTCATTGAACCGAGGATTAGCTGAGCCAGTTAGATCCGTGAAGGGGGGGGGGGCAAGGGAGGCACCATGGAATAAGCCGAAATTCATATAACAGACTGTAGGCCTATCATAAATTATTTTTCTACCCGAGGTTTTGTTATCGTTTATTATTATTATTATTATTATCATTACTTCATTTTTCTCTTATATCATTCTATGAATTTCTTTGTCTGTCTTTTTCTTTTTCTTTCGTTTTGGAAAGGAAAGAGCTATGCATTTTATATTTTAACTATAGTTTAGAGATAAATACTACTATTTTGCGTTATTAGCATGGATATCTCAGATCTCTATGAGGTTTACCCATTTTATTTTTTTATAGTATTTTTAAAATCATTCAGTTCAAAATCATAAAAGTAATAGTAAATCGCAAAATGTTACGAAAATGTTACAATATCAACAAAAACACTGTTTACAAAAGTCTTATTCATAATGCATAAAATTGTGCAAAAATCATAGTATTTTACATATTTATACAGGCGGGATATTTTCGTAACAAAAAAAGGAAAACATTAGCCATTTATATGAATTTACAAAATCATGCTTCAATAGTTTTGCAGAAAATTCATTGCTCAACGTTAATGAAACTGAATGAAATTTATAATATTTTTTTTTTCAATAGTCCTCATTGGATTAATCGTTCAGTTTAAAAACATATACACAACACATCTTATAGAATATTAGCCCCCCCCCCCAAAAAAAAAAAAAGGTTACAAAAATAACAGAATATAATATTCAAATAATCTGAAACTAGGTAAATAGTTAAGTACCTAGTCTAAAAAAAATACAAAATATAACATAAAATAAGTGTACAGCGAAGCATTGGAATCAGATGAGACTGAATGAGTATACACCCTCCCACCCCAACCGCCCCCAAAATTCCATCCAAGCCCAGGAAGCGCGGCCTGCTTCCCTCCCCTGAACCCCAGCCTAACTTCCCTTTCAATGCATTCTATAACGCATGGATCTAACCATGATCTAAGTAAACCTTGCACTTAAATTTTCACTCCAAATGCAAAAGAGTCAATCCGGTCCCCAATCACACCCCTCCCAGAGCGAAACGAGGGTATTTCATTTTTAAAAAGGGCACATTTCATTTTTTTTTTAAAGGGCATTTTCCATTTTGAAAAAAGACATTTTTTCCTACGGGGAATTTTGGGGCCACTTGCTCCCCCCCCCCCCCCCCGGTTCCGCCACCCCTGACTGGAGTGAGCAGTGTATATACATATATTGTATATATATTTTTTCACTCCAAAAGGAGCCACAATGCAGCCCAAAAGATTCAGATCCCACCTCAAAACGACCACCCCGACCCACCCCGAGAGGGGTGCGACTAGGGACCAGACCAGCTCCCTCGCATTTAGAGTGTTTAATCACTGTATACTTGAACTTTTCTCAGCATCCCTCTATGAAAATAAACTTATTCAGTTTTCTAAAACGGTTTGTTAGTATTTAAACCTCTCTGTTCTGCTAAGTTTCTTTCCCTTTTCTTTCTTCCATAGTCTATCCTCTTGTGTTTCTATTATTTTTTGATATCGTACCTATAAGGATTAGGCCCTATTATGTGATTTAATGATTGAGCCTCTCCTCTAGTTGAACCTTCCATGCCAACATGAACACCTTTTTTATCCATATTTGTAATAATAGGGAGTTGAAGCATGTTCATGTTCCCAAACTCATTCCAGATAGTTATATCTTATCACATGAAAAAAATATATGTTTATTCTTCTTTACTGCAGAATGAACATATTAGTTGTCATTTTAAATAAATATAAATATTTTTGTGTATATAATATTGTTTAACGTTTTTATATTGAAATTCTCTGAGTCTGCTGTTCAGAGTGGTTAGATTTTTTTATGTTTTTTGTTACTTGTATATTGTACTTTTCCTCCAGCTTTTTAAATGCCAGGGTATATATCCGTTCTTTTTTTGACGGTGATGTCTTGTAAGGCAAAAATCCTACACTTTAATTGATAATCCAAAATTAAATCACTATCTTTGATACTTATTTGACCCTCTACTTGGTAGATTAAAGGTAGCCCTCTTTTTCAGGGAGTCCTTCCAAAAGTATATATATATATACATATATACCGTAATTTATATATTTTTTTTATACAAATTTCGAAATTTCAAAACGATAAATGCTCGTACGGTACTGACCCCCACCTCCCGGATTACCAAGACTTTGTACTTGTATTACTTGGTGATCCGCACCCCGGGATCCGCACTACCTTATTAACCCATCAATCTGGTCTCCCATCTGAAGTGAATAATAGTCTGCTCCTCAAATCTCTCTTTTTTTCCTACATAAAATCCCGCATGAAAGTTTTGTATCAGAGTCGAGTCGAGTCTGTGCGCGCGCGTGCGCCTGCAGACTATTAGGCATAGCTATTAAAGCGACCGCACACCTTACGATTGGTCTGCGACTCAATTTTGGAATAAAACGTAGTAGAATTTGATGCTAATATTGAGACTTGGAATATCTTACTGTGTTTTGTTCCAAATCATCGCACGAATAGCTATGTTCAAATCTGTGACTATGCTATCATCCTAATTAGAATAAAATCAAATTTAATATCTAGTCGTAATGACGTCACATAGCAGTCGTAAGACTGCGCTACGATTTGAAACTAATTTGGCCTTTACTCGAACATAAAGACTTGCAATCTTTAAAAATTGTTATATTAGTATTCTTTAAATTAATCTTAACCTCAAATAAAATTATATGTTCCATTCACATTTTCAGAAAACGAGCAAAATGCGATTTGTTCCAAAATCGGATCGCGAACAGTCGTAAGGTGTGCGGTGGCCTTTAGGCATCGCATCGGGAAAGCTTGTCGTCTATGCCTATCGAGGTAAGAGTACTAAGATTATTTTGAAAACGTTATAGAATCACAGGAGAATGGTTTGTTGTAAGTGATAAATGAATAAGGATTTAAAATTATTATAATTGCGGGACGAAGCCTTTGTGAGTGTGAGTCGGGGGTAGGTACCGGTACACAGTGACTAAAGAAAAGCTAACGTTATGACGAGGATGAACGAGTGTGAGTCCCACACGTTTAAAAATTTGTACCGGTATTAAGGCCAGCGTCTTCTTTCCTTTAATCGGGGCCGTACGACTACGTCTACGAGCCGCACGCGCACTAGCGTTGAGGACTGTATGAAGGTTAAAAAAATTGGTTAATAAAAAGGTGAAAAATTAAAGGTTAGACCGATCTCGTGTAGATCCCTCGATCCGTTTGTCAACAAAGCAAATACAAAGTCAATAGCCAATCAATAGGTCTGACCCTTGGCTTGACCGCTTCGTTATGACGTATCTTCGATTAGCGATGTTACAAAATGCCGTTTTGAAGAACAATTTATAGGCCTAACTTAGATAAAAATTATTATTTAACAAATACTAAAATTTAATACGTGATTGAATGATTATTATAATAATTACTTTTAATCAAGTTTCAAATTTCATTATTTGTTAAATAATTATTTTTATCTATAGGCCTAAATTGTTCTTCAAAACGGCATTTGAACCGCGGTTCAAAATTTGCATTAAAATGAATTCACGCTCGCAGGTAAGTCTTGCTTCGCAAAATACGCAAACATTTCCACTTTTACAGTATTCCTTAATAACAAACCATTAATTTTTCCTATAATTACTAAACTCAGTATTACTATTACATTTACAGTTGAGGTCAGAAGTTTACATACACCCAGGAAATTCAAAGAAAAGTTGACACTTGCCAAACATAAAATTTACTGTATCTCATAAAATATTTGTGCTATCATGACGAATTTGATATTAAACCTTTTTTCATCACATTGCTTTGTCATCAGGAGCTGAAAAATATTTAGGCATTATTTTCCCCCCCAAAAAAATCATATTTCAGACAAACTAAAAATAAAAACTTGACAAAACATTTCATATTTGTGCTAGTTACTTCTCAACACAAACATTTCAGATTAACTTTTTTGTTCAGTGGTGACATATCATGATAGAAAATGTAATATATAACTCATAGATTTGACATTAATGTATTTCTATGAAACTATGTTTGAAATATAACAAAGAATAGAATACATTTGGCATGAATATTACTTTTTTTCGTCAAAGAAAATTCCACCTAAACTATACTTTAATCCCAAACCCAATGGCATCCCAATCATGTGAAAGAGCTTTTTATGCTCATTCATTCGTCATGGTAGTATTTATATTTCTCAAGATAGAGTAAATTTTACAATGTTTGGCAAGCAAATAAATTTCACTGAATTCCATGGGTAATGTAAACTCAACTGCATTTTGATATCAAACATGAATAAGTTATAGTAGAAAATGAATTAATTTTCCATTCGTTATTATTTCACTAGTTGTAAATTGCATCAATCATATCACTATGTTTATTCATGATTTGTGTCTTACCTTTGTATAATTATAGTTTTTTCTATGTTTCTGTGAGCTACCTATTTGATGTTGAAACTTATTCAGTTCCATTGAAAAGTTGTAATGATGGGGTTTCCCGTGAGATCATTTCATGAGACAGGCAGGCCAGTCAAGGTTCTCAACATTGTGTAAAAGGTTCAGGCACTGCTCCAAGAAGACTGGACATTCCTCTTTGATGTTGATGTGTAGCGCTAAAAAAAAAATCACTTATGGATAAACCAAGTTGGGTTTATGGGAAAGTTTAACTTCAACGATGAGTTATCATGTAAAATACTAGAGATTATATTAAAGAATACTTTCATCTCAAGACAACTAAAAAAATGACATAAAAATACATGTTGTAGAGTTGTGTGACATTATCCAAGTGCATCTTTTGAAGCCGATGGATAGCATTCAAGGTGGATTGATATGTAAACCTTTGTTTTTATCATTTGCTCCATGCAGGCTTATAATTCAATGTTATTGATCATCAATCTTTGCTTCAAAGATGACATCTGTTGGATTTGCTCCATGCCCTCTAATTTACCAGATGGTTTTCCTGTTGATGTGTAACTATCCTGGCATTGGGGCCTCTATACCCAGTCAGCATGAGACAATACAAAGTACACCTCGTGTTGTTCCCAAAAGAAATAATGAACATGTTCCAAATCTTCCGGGTCATTTGAAACCATTAGGGTCTCATAGGTGAGTGGCACAGGGGATCGTTTCTTATAACTTGTTATAATAACAAATTTGTAATAACAGTTTAAATCTACTGAAATCATTCAATCTGATTGTCTAATAGTAAACTTGTTATAGAAATTATGCGTTTGTTATCATGACAAGCGGATATGAAACGTAGCCATGGTTGGCATTAATGACAGTTATTACATGTATAATGCTGGTATTTTGGAATACTATTCATACTATTGACCAGGGTTTGCCTGTTGAAGTTTGAAGTAATGCCGACAGGACTCAAAATTTCCAAGTACTGTTTGTTTATCATTGAAAGTTTGATGGAATAACAGATCTCTAGAACTGAAGTCACAAGGAATGTGCCTAAAACACAGTCAGTAGGCATGATTAATGGAAAATATATTAGCTAGTGTAAACTGATCATACTGTCAATGTTTCTTTATTATGATTTTCAGGTTGCATTTCTTAATGCTGTTCATGAGTTGCAAATAACTGGTTATCTGTTTTTGTGTTATACCCCAATTGTTTTCCTGTTGTAATGTAGTGGAAGGGAATTTCCTATAACCTTAATGTCTTTGTTTATTAGGCCCCCAGAGGATCCTGGGATCGATGTCCTTCACAGAGTTCCAGATCCTTTAGACTTCTTCAATAATTACGTCAAGGATGGAAAGCCTGTGATCTTCAAAGGAGCTGCCCAGAATATGGATTCGTATAAGCTATGGACAGACAAGTATCTCAGGTAAAGTAGTGATTGATTAAATCACTACATGATCAACCACCATTTTTAATGGACATATACATATAAGTATATACCTCACTGATACACTGTATTGTGCAATTGAAGAACCATCCCTTTGGTATCCTGAACCCTTCTTCTAGGTACCCTTAATTAATGATCTAATCCCATCCAATAAAACCTGTATTGTTAAAGGTTAGGGAACCCCCTTCCCAGAATTTAAACCCCCCCTTTTGTCCTAATTCAAACAAAGCAATAAGACCTTTTTTCCAAAGACCCTTCCATTGTAATTCGTGTGGAGTATATGCCTGGAATGTGGTTATATAAATTGGTGTGCACCCAATATCTAGGGAGAGAGAGGGTCGGGACATCGCAGTGTGAACATCTACATCTTGACTATTCACTTCACATCTGTACAAATACAGACGTTCAAAAAGCTTTAGTACATGATGGTGAATTTTGATGACAGATCCAAAAATATGGACTCTTACAGACCATGGACAAATAGTGAGGTAAATGCCCAAATTCCATGGCCATTTTCTACAGTATATTGAGATGTTCATTTGCAAGTATGGTTAATGTAACTTCAACCAGAGTTGTAAGTTGTTTGTTTATTTAATGAATATACATTGTATATTTTTTAAGGTAGAAATTGTCCCAAGTTGAATACAGTTCAACCATATAATACTTAATTTATTCAACCTCCAGCTGTTTTGGGGCCTATTTTTCTTTTCCAGTGAACACTATGGTCATCTGAATGTGGAGGTTGAGGAAGGAAAGAAGGAGAACAGGTCCAAGGAACTTTGGCAGATGTCCTTGTCACAGTACATTCAGAGATACCAGAAGGAAGATGTCTATCTGGTCACTGATGTGCCTCCAGAGATGTCAGGTAAGTCTTGCTTCCTGCTCCTGTAGACAGTGTCGAAATGTCAGTTTTCAATTATGAGATTTGAAAGATGTCTATCTGTTCCTTGATGTGCCTCCAGAGATGTCGGGTAAGTCTTGCTTCCTGCTCCTGTAGACAGTGCAGGAATATCAGTTTTCAAGAATTAGCCTTGGAAGATGTGTATCTGGTCACTAATGTGCTTCCAGAGATGTCAGGTTAATCGTGCTTCCTGATTATGTTGACAGTGTGGGAATGTAAGTTTTCAGGAATAAGCATGAATATGGGGCCCAAGAAAAATGAGAAACCGGTGGACCATTAAATTTGAGTTTGTAATGGTTGCTTTTGATATGATTATTTTCTGGAATGAACATAGAATCCTGAAAACTAGAGGGATAAAAAAGCCCAAAGAAATCTTGTTTTTCATGTCCGTCTATGTACACTTATGTTTCTTTTGTATTTCTATGCACAACATGAAAGAGCACTGAGTGAAAATTCAGTTTTTGTATGGTGAAAATATATCTATTAATCACCAAAAGATAAAACGGGAAGGGAGAATGAAAATTTCCCTGATGCTTTTAACAGTTACGCCTCGTGCAAGAATAAAAAATTCTTTGAAACTTTTGCTTCCTACAGATGAGTTTTGCCTGCTAAGATGTCTTCTCTGCGGTGGATTCTCTACATCGTTATTGGATACCATCATGTGGTACAGCAGTGGAGGAACCAAGTCTGTTCTTCACTTTGATAATGTTGACAACATCAACTGCATCATGGATGGGAGAAAGGAATTCTTTTTAGTTGATAAGGTAAAGCATTACTATAAGGGATACCAATATTTTGCTATGAATATCCATTTTATATATTCACTAGATAGACCGTATACATATGACATAATCTCACAGCGCCCACCCCTCAGAGGATATAGGAATATGGATATAAAGTCATCAGAGATGTACCAGCTGCCTATCACCAATGCATGCAAGGCAATTGCTTCAGTCTCTAAGATGGTGGCACAATGTTACAAGGTCAATGCATACGGTCTATTAGCATTTCTGACACATGTATACACCCCTTTCTACAATTTTCTTATACAGAAGCATTTGCGCATTAAATTTTACATACAGAATTGAAAAGTTCCAATATTACAGCCCTCACAGTAAGCCATCTGGGCCCTGTTGCTTCAAAGTTACCATTATGGTAACTTTGCCATCCAATGGTAACTTGTATGGAATCCTTGATTTTGATTGGCTGTTTTGATCAGCGTTACCATTGAATGGCAAAGTTACCATAGTCACTTTTATGCAACAGGGCCCAGGAAGATAAGGCTTTTTTTTTTTTTTAATTGCCTTAGACCCATGACTAATGTTGAAAATGGGGAATTTCCAGGGCAGCCAGGTAGTTGTGGTGGCCACTCAAGAATGCTATCAACTTCATTGCCTTAATTTAAGACAAGCTTTGCTACATTGTGTAGTAGTGATATTGAAGCATAGTGGTGTATTATCTTGACTGACTAAAGCTTGTGGGTCCAAGACCCAGCACAAAACAATGAAATCAGTTTTCATAGCAGCGATGATGATTGAAGTCAATGCCTGACCTGATATGGTTTGTGTCTAAACTAAACCTTGATCAGTAGATGACTCATATTTAATCTTCTCTCTGAGCTGCAGAATAGGGAGAAATAGGTGTTTAATCTTTGAATAAAGTTTTATTGTCATAAGATTGCATTGTGGAAGACACTGTCTCAAAATTAATTTGTAATCATCTGCTGAGGGTCGTGTGCACTATACACAGACATTAATGTATGGGACTGGACATAATTGGTCTGCTCATAGTTTCAGCAGGGTTTTACTTGGGGGGGGGGTGTTATTATGAAAGTGAATTTATATGAAGAGCAATCCTTTAGAATGGGTCATTTTATCTATGATATACTTGAGAAAAATGACTTCACAGTTTTTAATTGAAAAGCTCAGTTTTTGTAAATAAACAAATAATCATTAAGCTTATTAGTGTTTTAACTTTTTGTTATAAATGAGCCTTGGGACAAAAACATGTATTGATTATTGAAGTATGCATCAATATACTAGCTAAATGACATGTAAGTGTGAATTGATCCATAAAATGTGCAAAAACCGTGTTGGTTTTTTTTTTTTCAGACCCAAGATTCAAAATCCCCTTGTGAATTCAAGTCAAATTTTGAAAAGCTTGTTACTTCTAAGCTAAAATCTTCCCTTGATCAACTTAGTTTCAAAGTAAGGTATAATCTCAAATCTGTATTTTAAATAAAAAGCCTGTTACTTCTAAGATAAAACCATCCCTTAATCAACTTAGTTTCAAAGTAAGGTATAATCTCATATCTGTATTTTGAATAAAAAGCCTGTTACTTCTAAGATAAAACCATCCCTTAATCAACTTAGTTTCAATGTAAGGTATAGTCTCAAATCTGTATTTTAAATAAAAAGGTGACCTACATTATATTAGATCCTCTGTTTGTTTATTTTTTTTTTTCAGAAAGAAGAATCAAGTATCAAGATTGATCATCCAGACCAGTCATTTAGCGGTGTCGATGTAGACAGAGTGGATCTTACCAAGTACCCTGGACTGGGCCAGGTTCCTTGGTACAATGTCACTATGGAGAAAGGGGACTGTCTCTTCATACCGTACAGGTCAGTGAAAAGAATTACAGACAGTACTAGATTTATTTGCCTATTGGTATCTGGGAACTGTTTTATATAGAGGTATTAAAGGAGAATGAAACCCTTGAAACCAGCTGAATCCATATCAAAGAGAAAAATCAAAGAAACATATTGTTGAAAGTTTGAGGAAGATTGGATGAATAATAAGAAAGTTATGAGCATTTGAATATTGAGATCACTAATGCCATGTAGATCCTCCCATTGGCAATGCGACCAAGATCTGTGATGTCACACACGTACAACTCCCTCATTACTTTAGTACTTATTTCACTTATATTCTCACTTTTATAGAGTCTTTCACAAGGTGAGGTGTTCTCTTTATGTGAGGACAAGTACAGAGGTTTCACAACATTATATCATTGATGAATCGTTTGTCATATGATTAGAATGAGCAAAAAGATATGTTTTGGGGTATATTTTCAGTGTCCAAAAGGGGAGAGTTGTTCATCTGTGACATCATAGATCTTGGTCGCATTGCCAATGGGATGATCTCCATAGCATCAGTGATCTCGACATTCAAATGCTCATAACTCTTCTATTGCTAGTCCTATTTTACTCAAACTTTCGTTGATCTGTTTCTTTGATTTTTCTGTTTTCACACAAGCTATCTTGTTCCAAAGGTTTCATTCTCCTTTAATGTAACTTAAAATTTGATGATTGAATTCCCAGTGAGTTGAATTTGTTATGTAGCCCGTCTTCTCATTGGTCAGATCATGCGCAGGGAAAATTCACTACTGCATAATCAGCAAAGTGATGAGGTGGTAAATAGCAGGGTGGTGCTCAAAGAGTCATATTTATCGCTTTGTTAAAAAATATATATGTATATGAAATTCTTTCTATCAATTTATTGGGTTTTCAGGGTGGGTTGAGGTCCAATTGTTATTTATTTCAGATTTAAGTTGTGTGAGGCCAAAGTTTCTGCCACAGACCGTATTTTAATTACCACTAATGTATAAACTGGATTATGGTGTAAATTTTTTTATCAAATTTAAACCATCTTTTGTTGTTTCTTTAGGTGGTTTCATGCTGTTCGGTCATGGGGAAGAAATCTTGCGGTAAATGTTTGGTTCCTCCATCAGCTGTGGTTCAATAAAGCAGATTGTTCAGATGATCTCTCTACGTTACCAGAATATGAGGCTCTGAGCAGCTTCAAAACTAGAGCAAGTTCCTTTGAATTATTGAGGTATGTGTAGCTTGAATATTTCATATATATGTATCTGTTACTTTAAGGGGATCCAACCCAAATGAAAATTTGTTTTAAAAGAATGTGCGAAATATGTGGACTGAAGTAGATAAATTTGAACGAAATTGGATAACTATTAGAGAGTTGTGAAGTTTAAATAGAAATTGTAATCACTATACCTATGAGGATCTGATGATTTCAAATTGGATGCATACTTGTAGATTGATGTCACTCTGACACTAGTTAAGGACAGTTACTTCATTGCTCTAACACAAAAATTGTTTTTCGTTCATGCAGACATATATAATAATGTTTCTGTTTATGTAATATATTGATTACCGGGGGGGGGGGGGGGGTTGATAGTAACGAGAACACCACAAAATTTTTATTATTGGGCTCTGGACAGTTTGGACACTTATCCAGTTGATGCTTGTAATGAAATTTTACAAGTCAATGGATATGTAGACTTTTGCACATTGTATACACATACTCAATTTGGTATACATGTAAAGGGGGAAGTAGGGATTAACCCTCCCCCCCCCCCTTGTCATAATACCCTGGGACCAGTCACCGCCCCCTGATAGTGTAGTTTTTGGGTGCCTTTACAATATTTTTTAATCTGCTGTTTGTTTTACTATCTCGGGTAGTAATTTCCTATCAAGGTAGTGTGATAGTGATTTAGAAAATAATTCTTGAATATACACTTATCAAAATGTCTTGCTTGTTCTGACAGGTCTGAAATAGCCAATTTGATTATTGAAAATGGTGGGTTAATTACAACAAAGGAGATGTATTCAATAGGTCTTTTCCAACAGTCAACAGAACAGCAAATATCACAGGTTAGTAGTGCATCACTATCCCTTCAAGAGTAATGCTAGCAATATCTGTTGTTAGACCCCAAGTAGTTTGCTTCTTCATTTCTTTCTTGGAGTATCTCTTCTTTCTAATCTATAGTATAAATACAAACTTCCAGGTGGTTATTTCATTGGATTCTGTTTGAAGACAGTTTTAAGCTAGTACCACATGTGGCATTTATGCATAAGTATCAACTCAAGCATCAACTCCAAAACCCACATCCAAACCATGCACAAATTAATCATGGTTTTTTTTCTCCCATGTTTTGTTAACATCCATCCTTGAAACAAAGCATTGGTCTTATAGATTTAAGCCCCAATTTTTCACTTTGAGATATATTCACATTCTAGAATTCTATGGCAAATGTGTTCCCAGCCAATGATATTCCATCTTATTAGGTGCTTATAACATTGCATATAGTATGAAAGTTGACATTAATGACAAACTTTATGAAAATCTGTCAAAGTCATCAACCTGATACATACATTATGTGTGTATGTATATATATATACATACACACATATTAATGTATGTATTAGGTAGATGACTTTGACAGATTTTCATAAAGTGAAGAAAAAAAAAAAAAATATATATATACACTTGGTGTAGTATTAGTTAAAGTTTCCAAAAATGCTCAATGCCAGGGCAGAGCATTAGATTTTTTCATACCTTGCTTTGTCTGCTCATGGCAGTTTCAACACCAAGGGCATGACCCGCCTGTAGCAGCCTAAGCAAGGTATACACTGTATGTATATGTATTGAATATCCTAACAAAGTAACCCAATCTATAATATTTTTTCACAGCTCTTTCATTCCCTAGATAAGAACAAAGATGAAAGATTGTCATTAGAGGAAGCATACTCAGAGTCTTTCTTGGAAGCATGTAGGTCAGCAAATATAAGGAACGATGATGAGGGGGAGGAGCGGGAGGGTGGACATCAAGATGATGATGTAAAAGAAGATGACGATGAAAGAGGGAATGAAATAGAGCAGTCAACTGTCGGAGAAGATGAGCATGAGGAGTTATGACATTCATGTCATCGGTTTTTTTTTTAAAGGTACAATGTCGGTTGCCATTTGAAATTTGTGATGAAACAAGACCTTTCCTTTGTAGCATAGAGGTAAACAATCGCTTAAGTAATACCCAATCTAGATTATTGTTGCATGCATATTTCGGTAAAAACACTGACCAAGAACCAAAAAGAAATTTCTTTCATATTTGTATCTTAAGCCACTGCAAACCATCGTGTTGCAGTGCCCCGAATAGAAAATTTCATAAGGAATCTACCCGTCTATGCACCCGATCCTCATTGTTCTCCACTTTCCACTAATCTCAGGATCTACGCAAATTATTATAATTCAAGAACTCATGTATCTTCTCATATGAACTAGGAATATGAGATGTATCTTCAGTTGACAAATCATGTCACGAAGGATGGTTGTCCAAACGTACATAATTTATGGAATTAGTTTCTTTTGTACTCGGGGATGAAGATATCATTAGTCTATCCAAGTATTTTCCCTATAATTCCTTTTTTATATGTTGAGGCATTGAAATTTTCAGATTTTCTAATGTGGGTAATAACCCTAAAGCATGTTTTACTTCAATCAAATAACCAAACTTTATTGTTATTGAGCAGTTATCACATGCAGATTTGTAAGTGTATGTACATGGGTTTAAGAATTGTTTCAGCGACAGAAATTGAAAATTCTGTCAACCAAATCTAGATTGGCGGGGGGGGGGGGGGTCAGATCCACCTCAACATTTTTGTTTTTTTGCAATGCAAATGTGTGGCACAAAAACTTTTGCAGTCATATTACATCATTTTTTTTTCTTTAACCCTAAAAATAATAGTTATTTTTTATGCCTAAAGTGTTAAGAGAGGGGGCTCATCCAGGGGGCATTTTTGATATTCTAAAACCAAAGCAATGTCTTGTAATATAATTATGTTGTTACTTATGCATGCATGTGTATGTAACGCAGGTCATGTAATCATAGTATCAAATACTTCATGAATACTTGCGTCTGTAAATGAGATCACTTTCTAGTATTATTATATGCACTCAAGTGGCCAAATGACCTGCAAGTGAATCAAATTCACTATTGAAGAATGCAAATACTCATTCCAGCTCAAATTCCTTTCTTCATATGGTTGACATTGTGTATATATTGTTATGCTTGTTCAAAATAAAGTACCTTGATTTGTCTGTAAGAGTCTAGTATACATGTTAGTAGCTTGGAGAATATACTTTCATAATTTCTGAGGAAACTTGATTATGTTCATAACTGAAATCTCCATGATAAATTGTGCATTTTTATTGAGTTGTAGGCTTGTACATGGTGGTTTTTATATTTTTATATATTTTATGATATAAGGAGTAAATAATGAGAATGTGTGTATTTGTATATATGTGTTTCAAAGTAAAACTATTTTCAGTTTAAAATACAGGGTTAGGAATACTTGTGTATTTTATACATATCATTTTATATATATATATATATATATATGTATGTACAGTATGTATAGCTCCATATAAATATATATAGCTCCATTTTCTTTTATTATGCAGTATTGTACTTGCAATGTGTATAATCAACATTGGTGTCAAGTGTAGGCCTACTGAATATTGCAAAGATATTTTTTTGAAGTAGGGAATATGATGAGGCGTTGTAGACTGTCAGAACTCAGAATTGTGTTTTTGTCTACATTGAATTCCTGTTATTCCAAGGTTAAGGAGTAATTTAATCTAAATAATTTGGATGCTGATACTTCATGAAACTATTTCAGGTTACATCAGTGGCGTACAGATTGGGGGCTTGAGGGGGTGCTTGCCCCACCCCCAACCCCCCCCAAAAAAAAAAATGAAATATGATTATATTTTCTGAGTATTATGTCAAAATCTATCATAAAATTTGATTTTTTTTTTTTTTAAATAATAGTGAAGAAATTTTTGCTTGCTCGCAACTTTTTATAAATTTTGCCCGATGCACCATATCTGGCCTCCTCAAAATTTTTGGTTCATTACGCCACTGGGTGACATTTGTTATTCCAAAGGTTCATAAGACAAAAACATGCAAATCGCTTATATATGTTTATGTATTCCTCAAAAAGCTGTGAGTACCAGAATCGGAAGCCTAGCTTAGTCAGGTTATATAGGAGAACCTTGGAGACCTAACAAAGTGGATATATGCACTATATAAATACCCTATATTTTTGTTTGTATATTAATGCTCCTTTTGGTAACATACAGTACATGAACAGTGGTACAGTAGATTTTTGCAATATTTCTTTCTTTTGAAAATCTATATTTTGCAAATTTACAGATACAAAGAGACTAGTACTGTAATAATGATGTGGTAACTGGGGATCGTATTTGTCATCTGCAAAAATAATAATGCAGCTTCAGCATTTCACTGACATGTTAATTGTGATGCAACTTATTTTAATTTCACATTCATTTCCTTTAAGACATAGATGAAAAATTATTTCACTTTTA
Source organism: Lytechinus pictus (assembly GCF_037042905.1). Taxonomy (NCBI): domain Eukaryota; kingdom Metazoa; phylum Echinodermata; class Echinoidea; order Temnopleuroida; family Toxopneustidae; genus Lytechinus; species Lytechinus pictus. The sequence goes on from NC_087249.1 coordinate 26,257,949, forward strand.
CCTCGACTACATGAATTGCAGCTTTCTCAGCCAAAATACTGAAATACTGTTACTGATAACTTACTTCTCTTGTATTTCTAAATAATGCAGTATTATAAGGCATATATGAACATGGTATTAATTTTTTTTTTTTTTCAAGTAAATTTTTCATCACCAAATTCGATCTTAACCAATTGAGTGCTTATAAATTACAGTTGCCAGTAAAAATCAATTTCAAATGCTCATATTGACACATACATGTACTAGTACTCAGTTTCCAATGTTATGATTTCATGATAGGCTGTGTATAATCCTGGCATGTGTTCTCAGATTTGGAATAGAAATTGACTTAAGTTTGTAAATATTCATTTGTGAAAAAGGAAATTTGTTTGAGAACTGGATTATTCTCCATGCATTTGGCAAGCCCATAGACACACTTATTAACCCTTAACGTGCCATGAACACATACCTGTGCATCCAATGGAGTGCCACGAACACATTTTCGTGCAACGATCATACAGCTATTGTTATGCCTATTGCATTTTGAGGAGTGCATTGCATGAATGAGTGATTCCATTGTTCAGTTCAGCTTATGGTCAACAGGTTTAACATAATTGTCTCATGAGTGATTCTCTTCTTTTATAAATAAAACATTTAAATATAGACTCTTTGAAAAAAAAGTGGCACTCCCTGATTACAGTGAATGGCACATTAAGAGTTAAAAAACGTCAATAATAGACTTCTGAATTTACATTACTATTAATCAATTTTTCATGTTTTCTCATCTATTTATTAAAAATGAATTGTATTTCATTTGTATTGTTTTCCCTCTACAAGTAATCTAAGCCTATATGTATTGGGGGAAAAATCCAATAAGATGATACATAGAATTAACAAGATTTTCATTAATTCTAACTGTTTTCGATGAAAAATATATAATGGGTTTACATACATGTACTGTTATTAATTGTGGTGAAAATTGCTTTATGCTGGTTGATGAAATTTAACTTATTAATCTAAAGGATATCTATCAAATTTGATTATTGTTACATACAGATATATATTAGTATTACAATTTCATCTTTATTGAGAGTTAGAAATACTTTAGAAGAGGTATTTAAGACCAATTTGACCTCGTTGAAAGTGGATTTTTTATTATGAATTTTAACCAGAGATCCATCTTAAAAAGAGTTGATCTCTCTCAAATATGGAAAGCCATTGACATGATTTTCACCTAGGTTGAATGTACATTGTTCCTCCATAAAGAAAAAATCAAGTTCATGGTCGGTCATAACAGTGACCACTTTTAATGAATGATTTTATCACTAGCTTTCCATAGTCAAGACTGATTTCATCAATCACAACTCTTTGTAACAGGGCAGCCAAATCTCAAAGTCTTAAAGAAAGTGTTGCTTTGCTATGTTTTGACTTGTGGATAGTAAAGATCTTCAAATAAAGTCCAAGCCCTTTGGGAGTGCATAAAGGTTGTATATCAGATAAGATATGCACTACACAAGAACTATATTGATATTATTAATAAATTTTATAGTAAACTGCAAGGTGCATATATATATTGTGTTTTTGTCCGTGTTTAAGTGTTGTTAAAGCATTTTAAAACATTAAGCACTGATTTCTACATGTACATGATGCAGAATCATATTAGGGCAACACATCTATCTTTATTATCATAATATTGACATTCTATTCTGAATGTAAATGTGTAAAAAAAAATGTGCTGGTAAGAAATAGAATTCAAACACAATAGAAAGAAACAATATACAAGATTGATTAGAATTTCAATTAATCTATATATTTATCAACAAATTTTACAATTTCTTATATTTCTACAAATTGGTCAAAAATAGCATCAAGAATATAGTTTAACTACATATAAAAGTATATAATCGCTCAATTCACATATAATGATGGACATATCACCCTTACATCTCGCTCTATATTTATAAGGCTAGAATACAGTTCCAAGAGTATGAGTTCAACCTATATACAAGCTTTGTTTAGACTTCATTAAACTATAACTCCTTTCTGCAAAACTTGAAGGTAGAGGGTTTCATGCTATTTTGAAAGATTACATTTTGCTATTGAATCGTTAAGCTTTATAGGACCTATTCAAATCTTCTATTTTTATTGTGGGATCTACCTAGTAACGATTAATTGCATGCTAAAATTTTATAGCTGAAAACATGTTAGTGAACTCCGGGGCACAGCAGGATTGGACACAGCATACATGTATACTTCTTGCCAAAAATAGCATCAAGAATATAGTTTAACTACATAGAGAAGTATATAATCGCTCAATTCACATATAATGATGGACATATCACCCTTACCTCTCGCTCTATATTTATAAGGCTAGAATACAGTTCCAAGAGTATGAGTTCAGCTTTGTTTAGACTTTTCATTAAACTATAACTCCTTTCTGCGAAACTTGAAGGTAGAGGGTTTCATGCTATTTTGAAAGATTACATTTTGCTATTGAATCGTTAAGCTTTATAGGACCTATTCAAATCTTCTATTTTTATTGGGGGATCTACCTAGTAATAATCAATTGCATGCTAAAATTTTATAGCTGAAAACATGTTAGCGAACTCCGGGGCACAGCAGGATTGGACACAGCATACATGTATACTTCTTGCCAAAAATAGCATCAAGAATATAGTTTAACTACATAGAGAAGTATATAATCGCTCAATTCACATATAATGATGGACATATCACCCTTACCTCTCGCTCTATATTTAAGGCTAGAATACAGTTCCAAGAGTATGAGTTCAACCTATATACAAGCTTTGTTTAGACTTTTCATTAAACTATAACTCCTCTCTGCAAAACTTGAAGGTAGAGGGTTTCATGCTATTTTAAAATACATTTTGCTATTGAATCGTTAAGCTTTATAGGACCTATTCAAATCTTCTATTTTTATTGGGGGATCTACCTAGTAATAATCAATTGCATGCTAAAATTTTATAGCTGAAAACATGTTAGCGAACTCCGGGGCACAGCAGGTTTGGACACAGCATATACTTCTTGCCAAGCAGAGAATATGGATTAATCGTTCATTTATTGCTCATTCACTTGTTTTTCTGATTTGTTTTGGATGTCAAGCATTTAATTTATTTCATGTAAACCTACATGTAGTGATAATACTAAAGTCAATATGTACATGTAAACCTTGCAATTTAGCAAATGAACACGTTATTCATTATTCAATGTGTAACAATGTGCATCTCTAGATATTCAAATCAACACTGCAAAATATTACATTCTAGATACATTTCACCGAACAGTACCTTAACCAGTTGACTACTGAATTGTGTAAAGTCCTATATACACTTTGTCCAGGGATCACCTGGTTTGCAGAAGGAAAAAGGTTAATAAGTTGTAGTCACAGTTGGTCATGTCTTCCTGCAGGAATCCTACTCAGCCCCCCCCCCCCCCTCCTTGAACCTTATACGAAAAGACTAAACAAGAGGGATCTGGAAAGCAGACATGAACCCCTTAATTTTTCAAAGCCAGAAAAAATGGTGGTCACAATTTCTGTTAGGCCTACCTGAATATCTCTTAAACTACAAACAATTACAAATATAGTGTTCAGAAATCATAGGTGTATTTTGAGGTAGATTAAAAAGAGTTTGATTATAAAGATTCATAATGTGAAGAGCATTTATTTTTTCTGTTATGGTTATGACAATAGCAGTATTTGTTTTTATATAGCGCTCATCACATCAGGACAAGGCCAGTTAACACTTGAATTAAGAAGTATTGATTCTCCTTAAGTCTTATTTTGGCTCAGCCCTAAAATCAAAGAGGAAATCAAATATTGGTAAAAATTAAGGTTTGAAAGCAAAAAATATTCAATTCAATTCATATCCTACGAGAGAGAAAGTCATAGAATTGAAGAATTTAAAATATTTTTTTAGAAAGGAATGAGAAGAAAATTGAAATACATTAAAATACATAAATAAATATTAAAACCATCTTGAATGCTTCAAAGGGAGCAGACAATCGATAAAGAAGTTATGAATGTTTGAAAAATGAGGTCACTAAGGCTATTTTCATCTCAAATTGGCAACTGGGTGAGTAAATTGCGGCAAGCGGGTCAGACAACATTCCCACTGAGAAGTAAGCAAAGTAAAACAGATAACATATTGTTATAAATCTTCATAAAAGAAATATGATAATGGGTAAAAATATATTTTGAAAATGACATTTTAAACAATATGAATATTGGATCGAAGGAAAGGATTGGTCCACTCCCTACATCACAATGACATCATCCGTGTGGTCAACTTGAAACCCCGGAAGGCATGGTAATTGCAACTTCTTCTTTGTCTGATTTTGTCTAACTTTCACTTGAATAGCTGCTAATCTCATTTTTCTACGTGTTTTTTTCAAATAGCTATTCACAGGGTTGGATTCCCCCTTAGATAAAAACAATTTCTTCTCCTCCAGAAGTTGAACTAGAGAGAAAGTTCTTTGTCCCATTACACAAAACCTTATTGATTGTATTACCCATTTTCAATATTGATTGAACATTGAGGTCAATACAATTGATCATAAAAACTTGTAATATGATCAATCACTGAGCTTTAACAATGGAGCCCTGTTGAGATTCAGGGTTAAAATAGACATGTATTGACAGCACAAGGGGGGGGGGGGGTTATATTGTTTCAATAATTAATTTAAATATTCATTAATTTCAAAATATTCTTTCAAATAAAGAATGCATAATTCATATTAATTTCATAATTTACATTTTAAAAAATACTTTGTTATGCAAGCCGAAAATCAGGGGAAAATCAATTATACAATTTTAATTGATTTCATATATATATATCATAGCTCTCTATATTTTTTATACACTATTAAAACCAATGTGAGAATTTTAATACTAGACTATATATATATGTATATTCTACATTGTGCAAAGATGCTTATAAACAGTGAAGTGCATCATTTGAATATTATGAAAAATCATTCAATTCATTAAAAAAATGTACCTCTGACAAATCTTTCAAAAATCTTCTAAAAACTTTTTGATTTAACTCTTAGCTCTTTATGCGCCTTGAGCACTCTACAGAGTGGATTTGGCGCTTTATAAGTCACATTATTATTATTAATTATTATTTTAAAAAATAGAATGCACTCCCATCACAGAAAAAAAAATCAGTATGTAGTTCATATCACAAAATACATAGGAAAAGTAGATCACTCTGTCATAATACTATGTCTGATTTTCCTAAATGTAGAATTGATGCTTGGATATCAGATGTAGACTGCAGGGTGATCTGACATTAGCATAGATTTGCCCAATGTATTTATGGAGAGATGGGTGGAGCAACATTACCGCATTAAAGTTAATAATTCTATTTTCTTTTAATTCATGATGAACATACATATGTAATTATGTAAAACTGTCAGAGTGAATTGTCTATTGATTCATTAGTCAAGTGTAAATGAGGAATGTCTGGATGTATTCTATTAGTATTCTAATCTTGCTAGTAGAATGATTCATTTTTGGGGCAGAATTAAGGCATGAAGGAAATAATGAAAGAAAAATTCTAGAAAAATCATCCATAGCAAGAATGTGCATCTCTCAACATAATAATTACAAAATGAATAATTTGATATTTGTGATCTTCATTTGGTCTCCAAAAAAATAAATGAATATACATGTAATGTAATTCATGACAGAATTCATTTTTACATGATCTTGTTTATAACACTTAAACAGGTACTTCACCTCTAGATCATAAAATGATGTTGATTTAATAAAAAATACACAAGTATGAACAAAGACATAAAGAAAAAAGATTTTACAATAGAAATATCGTAGACCTTTTAAGTTTGAAATTGTTTCCAAAACCTCAAACAAAGTTACTTCAAGTCTGAGTGTGTGATAATGTCACAAAACCCCACATTTTCTTTTTCATTTCATAACATGAAATGAACAATAAATAAATAATCTACTCTAGGAATGTAAAATGTGGTTTAACATAACAGAATGTGTAATCCAATTAAATAATATATTGGATTGAGTTGGATCATGGGTACAAAGGCAATGGCTAAATGGGAATGTGAGACATATAACCATTGACATGGACATCTAAGGAAAACAGGAATTATGTGCGCTGGAAAGATGCTCCAGTGGAATATGATAACCATACAATCACTTGAAAATATGAAGTTTATGCAATTTCTATATACAGTGCGAGTCAGAGAAATGTTACACTTTTTGAATTAAGTATTTTTAAAGAAAATGTGGGATTCAGAGAGAATTTCTAGCATGTATGGATAGAGTAAATATTCCTTAGTCCCTTGGTAAAATTTGTTTCAGTGTTGTTTTGGTTGAGTGCACAACAGCCTTTGTTTGAAAAAGTGTCAAAACCCATTTGCGCCAATTAAGTCAGGTGATTAGGCCTACCTGCTTAAACAGACAAAAGCATTCACACAAACAATGACAATTGACATTTCTGAAAATGCTATTGTAAATACATGTATATTGGTCAACCCTTTACAGAGCTGTACGAGGTACACCTCGGAACTGTGGAAGCGTTGGTATGACAATTTGTTAGCAGAGTCATAAGTAACTAGTGGTCTACTAATATTAGTCTGTATCTTTGTCTTTTTCGAGACAAGTTACTCATTTTGCCATATGTAAATATTTCCATTGTACTTTTCACTTATTGCTTAACCACTTGTTTTAGGTATTCATTGTTTGTTCCTAGTTATCAGCGTGATTTGTTTTTCTCCTTTTCGACTGTTTATACTTTATTTGTTCTTTGTTTATTCCAGAATTATCTTTGTATGTTTGTCTTGATGTATATTACATGTATGTTATTTGTTGATATGGACCTCTGCATATGCAGCTGTGTCTGGAATAAAGTCTTGAATTGAAAAAACGAGCGTAAAGTTTATGCATATGTTATACCTTGGTCACATTTGTTCTACGGCGAGTCGAAAACAGCCGTTTTATTAATTTTTATTCAAACCACCTTTATGTAGCTGGTACCAAAAAGATGTTAAAACGGCTGTTTTAGACTCGCCGTACGGCCGCCGTAGAACAAATGTGACCAAGGTATTATTTATCAAGAAAAATAAACAAGAGAACCCGTAAATCGATAAATTATCTTCACTGAAAAGCTCCTTTTCATTGTCATTTTGGCCACAACTTGGACAAAGCTTCTTGCCTTCAAATCTTCCACATGCTGCTCTGATGATGTGCTGCTGCAAGTCATCCAGATCTGCAGGTAGGGTGCTCTACACTTTTGACTTCAGGTACCCCAAGACGAAGACAGGCAGACACTTCGCAGGGCCATGGCAGCGATGCTTCATCGAGCTCAGAAGTGCATTGAGAGAAATTGACAACATGTGGAAGATTTGAAGGCAAGAAGCTTTGTCCAAATTGTGGCCAAAATGACACTGAAAAGGAGCTTTTCAGTGAAGATAATTTATTGATTTACTGGTTCTCTTGTTTATTTTACTTACAAACGCTGCTTAAGCTTTACGCTCATTGTTTGTGTGAATGCTTTTGTCTCTGTTTCAGCAGGTAGGCATAATCACCTGACTTGGCGCAAATGGGTTTTGACACTTTTTCAAACAATGGCTGTTGTGCACTCGACCATAACAACAACACTGAAACAAATTTTACCAAGTGACAAAGGAATATTCACTCTATCCATACATGCTAGAAATTCTTTCTGAATCCCAATGTTCTTTAAAAAATAATTACTTTAAAAAGTGTAACATTTTTTCTGACTAGCACTGTATACTCCCCTATGCATCTCAAAGTAAAAAACTGGTTTGACATTATTTCTGTAAAGAGTGCTCATCTAGAATAACTGGTCCTAAACCCGGGCAGCCTCACGATAAAACATTAGCTGTTAAATGGCAGATTATATTCAGCATTGAATTGCAGTTGGCTACAATTTGCCGACCCTGGAATCTAAAAAGTATTGGAAAATACTGCAATAAAAATCCCTTCAACGAAGCACAGCTAACTTGCTGTCTCATCATCGTAATTTTGCAAACACAGCTGCAGTGAAAACCAAGGGTAATTGACAACACTAATTAACGGGTAAACACTCAAATGGGGCCCTAACACAAAGCTTAGCAATCATAGTAGAGTGCTTTTTTACAATTGATTGCACCGACTACAATGTACAGTGAATCGTCCAAATCAAGCTAACAGTTGTTACGCAACCCTGGTATCAAATCCCCATAAAAGCCCAGCACACACTATGCGATACGATGCGACACAATTTTTTTAAATAAAATCGCATTTTGCAGTAAATGTGAAGGTTCCAAAAAGTAAAATTATTTTATTTATAAAATCATTAATTTAGCTTTGCGGCAAGCCCTGTGGTCGGAGTAAAGTCCAACTTGGCTTCAAGTCAATGATGACATCATTACGATTTGAAATTGAATTTGAATTTATTCCTACAGTGAGGCTCGAAGTAGACTGGATTTTGAATTCAGTAGTCCTTACCATTATTCTGAACTCTGATTGCTAAGATTTTATCGGCTGGAATGTTGATCTCAAATGTTATTGCAATTTATTTGATATTTAGATCGCAAGGAATCACATAGTGTGCGCTTGGATTAAGATATTCACTACCATGAAGAGCTTTATCAGTAACAGAAGCAGCTTAAACTTTGTTATTCAATCAGATGGAAGCCAGTGCAGTTCATGAGAGGAGCAGAGAAACGTCTCTTCACATGAGTGAGTTGGATGTCGTGGAGTCTGGATATTCAGTCTCCGTAAACGAGTCTTCTACGCCATCGTCCTCCATGAGCCACACCTGGGATATTAGAGGGCGCTCTATCTTGATGCCTACAGAGTCCTGGAAACGCTTGCCTTGGAATTCATAGTTCACAATCAGGGTGAAGGTGAAGTCTTCCTGTAACAATATAAGAAATGATAGTGATTGCAATAAATGTATTATTATCAATGAGAGTTTTTTTGTATTTAAAATATTAAGGCCCATATTCTAAAGTCAGGTTTAATTTAAACTCTGGTCTATTGTTGTGGTTTAACTATGGAAAGCCACTTGTGACATAAATTTCTAACAGTAGAGGTTCAATTTATCAGTTCATTTGACTTCACAAACATTATCAACTATCTGGGAAGGATGAATAAGATAGCTATCTTCACCATTAAAGAATTAGGTAAGAGAACGGTAAACACGAGAAGCATTCAATGCAAACAATTTTGAGATATTTGGCTTCCCATAATTACAGCACATAGTAAGACCACGGTCAAGTTAAACCCGATTTCAGAAAACAGGCCAAAGTGTATGAAATAGCATGGCATTCATACCACACAAGGTATTTCAAAGAACTTAATAATTTTGAAGTTTTGCATTGAATATTCAATCTATTAGACACAACTAAAGTAGAAAAATTTGGGCTGATTGTTGATGAAATAATCATTAACCAGGGATGAAATTTTCAGACTAACATCTTAGTTCAGACTATTTCAACATACTTTCAGCCATATAAAATAGCTTTTTCATGCAGAAAGGGGTTATTCTGAATGGTTTTCAGACTTTTTTATCAAGCCTAGGTGGCATCCCTGAAATTAATCCACTTTACATGTATCTGTGGATATTCAAAAATGACAATGAACCTACCCCCACCCTCATAAATGTTTTTAAAAATACTGGCTCAATAAAAACATAGATTTAAATTTCAAGTGGTGAAGGTGTGTTCATCAAGTATTAAGACCAAATTCAAAGATATTGGGTTAAATCCTTAAAATTGCAATGGTAAACTCAATCTACATATTGCATTTACTGTATGGAATTTATTTTTTTAATTTTCAAAAGGCCTTAAATTGTCAACATATTGAGACGTAAAAAAATCAATAACTCTTATCAAGGGAGCAAGTTAAAATCAACTGTGAATCAATGTTACTACACATCAATGACGTTCTCAGACATTACTTGGAAAAAAATTATTATGAAAAAGTAGCAAAAGGTGATGTTGCCAATTTGAATTTACAGATCATGTTCTGAAATAGATAAACAAATAAGAAGTATCATCCACTTACCCGTCTCTCAATCCTTTGGATGTTTTCTATTGTTGCTTTGTAGAAGGGTAGCTGACACTGTCTTCCATTAGCATCAGGCTGGTTAATATGAAGGCCAAAAAAAAGAGAGATAGTACAAAAATATGATTTGTGTTCAGTAAGTCAAAACTATCCCGCAATTTTATTTTGAAATAAAGATGGCATAGAAACCTACTGTCGCCAAATCAGAATTTCATAATTTATAGGCAAAGTTTATGCTGTCCCTTCCCTTGGCTTTCCCTTTTCATAATAGGATTGGTAACAATCAGTCATGAACTTTTTTGTTTTTTCAATTCATTTTTTCATTAAGCATGATCAAATGGCTTGTTCCTTCCCTCGCTTTATGAAAGAGTCTAGAAAATTAATCTCTAATAGCTGTAAAAGAACTTTGCACAAGATTACTTCATTTTTTTAAACTAATCGTTTTCTTGAACAAGCTTAAAATTGTACCATTCAAGTAAACGAAAACAATGGTCAAAATTACAAGAATTAATGACTAACTATTTAGTCTACATCGCAAATTCAAACATATATGTATATCAGAAAACTGAAGCTCCAAGCAAGAACAATATAATATAACTCATTTTGGGGGCTGACACAGGATTTCATGCATGAGGGGCACAAAAAGTTGGAAAATTCATTCAAAATTTCCTGGTGAGCAAAACAACACAAAATAAAAATAAAAAGGTTTGCACACCAATGACAGCAACAACAAAAATCATTTTTCAACAAGATGCAATTGATCAGAGAAAATATTTGACGTGCAATATTAAGAGAAAAGAAAGAAAAAGGGTTTATAACTTTAAAAAGCATAGGAGCTTCCTATAAAAAAAACAAGAGTAATAATACCAAATTGTGGCACATATATTATTTTCTTAATGAGAGCGCCATTAAAAACCAAACAACTATAGCTTTGGGCGAAATAGGGGACAAAAACCCCCTTAGCCTTTAAGGAACTAGCCATATACATGTATATATATCACCTACCACTGGCATTTGTCCTTTCATGAGTTTGATATCAACCTGAGATGGAAATTCAGTAGGGAAGGCCTCACACCATGTGGTCACACCCCTAGTGAGGATCGTAGTGGTAATCACCATCACATTGGAGAAACGAAGACCAAACTCAACATGGGCTTCTATCCCGCGAGGAGGTTCAACTAGTGGGATCCGGATGTCGTGAGGAAGCTCTGTGATAGAATCATACATGTAGATGAGTTTTAAGTAGACAATTGACAGCAGACACGAAAAAGAAAGAAAATTTGAATTGAATATTTCATCATTTGAAATCATTATCTAAGCCACATCAAACTTGAAGAGCGCCATCTCAAGACCTAGCTGAATCATTTTGAAAACCCACGGTTGAGTCCATTGTTTATACAGATTTTCTGTATAAATTACGCCTATTTTACCGCGTAATTCAAAAAGTCCAATGCTGATGTGCGCTTTTGTCACAGTGCGCCAAATTGACGCCTGTTGCGTGGTTATCCACGCTATTTTATTAATGAGTCCACTGTTTTTAATTAATGAGTCCACTCTTCAAACACTGGACTCGTGAATAAAATTGCGTATCTAACCATGGTAACAGGCGTCAATTTGGCGCACTGTGACAAGAGTGCATCAGCATTGAACATTTGTTATACACGTGCCCGATACGTGATAATTTAAGCGTAATTTATACAGGAAATTCAACCGTGGGTTTTCAAAACCACCTTTGTGAATTCAGGCCTACGTCTTTATAGCGAGCGGGTAAAAAAAAACTGACACCTCACAAATCCCCAATTTAAGGAGGAATAACGTCATGAACACATAACTATTATATATGGCCTGAAAGAGTATCTTCTATTATGTGGTATGTGTTAACGCTTGATCAGGAGATATTCTTTGCAGTGATGTAAATTTTGATTTGTGCCAAATTAAGGCATGACTGCAATGAATGAATCCAGCTGTCAATGATGTCATAATTCGACAATGGTTGCAATAAAGTCCAAAAAACCTTTTCATTAATTTACATTATAATTGTTTAATAAACTCTTTTTATTATGTTTACTAACTCATATGTGATTTTGACATCATTAGCACCTGGATTCATTCATTGCAGTCATATCTTTAATACTTTGCCGCAAGTCAAAATTTACATTACTGCAAATAATATCTACTGATTATCCAAGCATGAAGACACGCCACATAAATATGGTATCAAATTATTTGGGAGAAGATACTCTTTCCAGTCATATATAATGATTATGATTTCATGACATATTTCTTCCTTAAATGAGGATCTGTGAGGTGTCAAATTTGTTTTTGACTCACACAGTAGTATACATGCATGCATAATAGAGATCATATTATGATCATATTTTTCTAAATTTCTGTTTCATGAAAGGGTATATATATCAAGACAATCCGAATGTACACAGGCTTTTGGCAGGAGATTCACTTTGCGTGGAGTTCAAAACTCCATTAACATTATGATAAATACTACATCATGAGTTTTAAAAATTTTGAATTCCATTCGCTCTTTGATCAACAAAGCAAACATCCTACAAGTTGAACTTAGTTCTCAAGAAATTCTTAATAAACTATTAGCTCCTGGGCCCTGTTGCATAAAAATTTATGTCACAATGACATAAATTTCGATCATGACGTAAATCAATACATAAATTTTTATGCAACAGGGCCCTGCATCATATCATTATGACTAGCAACAGATTTCTGCTTACCGTGACTTCTTGTCCATGCCTCATTACGGATGTTGAATTCAGAAGTGTGTCCCGTATACTGGATAGCATCCTGCAGGGACAGTTCTTTTGTCAAGTCACCCATTATGGCTGGGAACTGTTTGTTACATGCATCATGGTCGCCACTCACATCTGAAATAATCACCAAAGAACTCTTGCTCAATATAAACACAAACTGATATTAGTTTACTAGTACATTTGATCTGTTTAATATTTACTAGTTATGTGCAGAGTATGTCTTCTGGCCCGGCAGGGTCTAGGGCCCATTTCATAAAGACTTCTTACATTGCGATTATGCCAACTACCATGGTAACAGGGTTCAGCAGCCAATCACAATCAAGGATTCCATGGTAGTTACAATAATGGCAGAGTTACAACAGTTGTAAACGGGCCCCTGATCTGGCTTTGGTGGTTCCTGTGGTCTCCCAATAATAGGTTGGGGGAGACAGCTATGAGATATATTTGATTATGACCAATGGTACATATATCAGGGGCCCGTCTTACGAAGAGTTGCGAATGATCCGATCAAATATGCAAATATACGCAAATATGGAAAGCCAGCAAAGTCAACATATAAAATGCATGTTTGTTTGTTTTTAAATTCTAGATATCATGTATATTCATAAATTCATCAATTTCTTGACAATTTGGTGTGTTCTCCTTTGTTTACAGAGGACATTTTGCAAAACTCCTGTATAAAAAATTATGGTATGGATGGATTTCCATAGAAGTACAATAGATTGGATCAATCGCAACTCTTTGTAAGACGGGACCCTGGTGTCATTTACCATGGCCAGTTTATATCATACATTTATCACTATAGAGCATGGTCAACAAGGTCTAACATGGAATATACTGGATTAAATGTATGACATACTGTACATTAAAGTATCTTGAATGAAGTTTGTTTTACAGAGGCTGAAGACTGTGTTAAAATTACTTCATAGTGAAAGATACTTTAGTTCACACATCAAAGGGATATACAAATATATAGATCCATGTTGTTAGATCTAGAGTACACCATTTTTCAAAAGGTCTTTATTTCTTGATTGCACTCATCTCTCTTCATATTCATATTATTGCTTATATCACAACTACACAGATGAATACAATGGTAATTGCATTACATGACATGGTTAATAAGCAAAGATGTTCTTAAGGTAATGACTGATAGACTGGTGATTCATAAATCCCACTATATCATTTTAAAACCTTGGAAGGATTTACTTCATACCTTTCATGACATCTCTGATGATATCGTAAATACATTTGTCTTCTTTGATTCGTTTCTCAAGATATTTGGTAAAGATGGCATAGCCATGCTTGCTGACCTCATATGCTTCTGAGTTGATCTGACTGCAACACAAAAATAAATTAATTTTTTTTTAGAATGCTTAAAGGTCAAGTCCACCCCAGGAAAATGCTGACTTGAATAAATAGAGAAAAATCAAACTAGCATAGTGCTGAAAATTTCATCAAAATCGGATGTAAAATAAGAAAGTTATGACATTTTAAAGTTTCGCTTATTTTTCACAAAACAGTGATATGCACAACTAGGTGAGTCAAACGATGATGTCCATCACTCACTATTTCTTTTGTTTTTTATTGTTTGAATTATACAATATTTCATTTTTTATAGATTTGACAATAAGGACCAACTGGACTGAACCATATAGTATTAAACAATGCTAATTCCACATGTTCAGGGAGGAGTTAATCATTGTATCACTTGACAATGAGGAGAAAATTAGAATATTTCATATTTCCTATAATAAAATACAAAAGAAATAGTGAGTTGATGACATCATCAGTCTCCTCATTTGCATACAGACCAGGATGTGCATATAACTGTTTTGTGAAATTAAGCGAAACTTTAAAATGTCATAACTTTCTTATTTTACATCCGATTTTGATGAAATTTTCAGTGTTATGCTTGTTGGATTTTTCTCTTTTTATTCAAATCAACTGTTTGTTGGGGTTGACTTGTCCTTTAAAATAGCTGATTTAAGGCCAAAATGTGACTGAAGGGACTAACAATAACAAACCTCCACATTGAGGGACTTATTTATTACTATTTAAGGTTAAGTCCAAGCCAACATCATATTGATGTGAAGAAACAGAAAAAAAATAAAACAAGCATCACACTGACAGTTTAAGTTGAAAACATATATGTATAACACAAGTTACAAACTAACTATTTCTTCTGAATTTTATGAAATGAAATATCAAAATGTGTGTATTTTATGAAATGAAATATCAAAGTTTATTCATAAAGCTCTTGATTGAATCAATTTATGCTACAAAATAATAGTGACCACATACGTTCAAGGTAGAGTCAAACATCATTTTATAGAAGAAAAAAAAAGGTGAAATATCAACATTTCATGTGATCGTATACAAGAGAAAAAGTGAACACTGTGATGTCATTCATGTTTGTTTATGGCAATTTATAACTGTGGCAGTTATATCTTTAATGTCACATTTGATTTTGATGAAATTTTAAGCTTTAAGCTTGATTAATATTCCTTTATCAATGCAAAACAACATAATGTTACCTTGAAATAAGCCAGTTCACGGTTAGCTCATGATCAACTTTTCTCAAATGACCTTTGTGATTTTTCATTAGGATAAGCACTATCATTTTCAAATGTAGATGTTGTGTAAGCTTTACCGTAGAGTATTCAAATTCTAAGAACAAAAGGCATTGTATAGACCAGGTGACTAGAATAGTACATCAGGGATAAAGTTTGGAAATCTGTTTTATTGTCTGCCTTTGGCACATTTGACTATTGTTTAAAATACTGTCAAATACCAGTGATTATGAAGGCTCTATTTATTACTCTTTAGCTTGGATGTGATAAATATTTTGAAAGGAATACATGAATAATCATCAAATCACAAATGCCTACATGTATGTCAGTGAATTTGAAAGCCACCTTCATGGTTGTCTCCAATGACGTTTTTCTGCTTGTGCGCAGTTTACAACCGTGAACAGGCTTATTAGGTTAGCCTGCTCAGAGAATGGTCTAAATTCACTTGTTCTACAAGCAGTTAGTCTAGCTCAGATATTATTATAACAATGTTTTTTTAACACACAAGTGCACACCTAGTTATTAAGAATGCGTATAGCATTTCCATTTATTTGAATGCAGGATACAAGAGCATTGCCGATTAAATGCCTTGCTCACTAGCATAGGTGCCGCAGCCAGGGATCGAGCCCCCAGACTTTCCATGTATATAGTCAGGTGCCTTAAACCACTCGGCTACGGCACCTCCACTTATTACAACATTGTTGCTAACCCATTCCATCTATAAAACTTGGTCTAATACCCACAATGCAATTCCAATTGAATACTCCTTTATCTGGCAATATCAATGCATTCTATCTGCATATTATCAATAAAAATTATTAAAAAGAAATAGTGGTGAGAGCACTGGACTCTTGATCATGAGGTTGTGAGTTTGAATTCCCATGCTGCCGCATTCTCCACTTTATCCAAAACGCACAAGAATAATTTGTCTTCAATAAGGTCAGCCAGTATGACTGAATTAACTTAGATGTAAAAGGTCCCTATGTAATAAGTTATACCAACTTGGCATGAAAGCAGTGGAAAGCTTTGCCGCCCAGTTCCTACGGGAGATGTGAAACAGAAACAGGGTCTGTTAACTGAACAACGTAACCTTCTGGTTTTAAAACTTTAGATATACTATAATATTCTAAAACTTTAGATATACTTATATATGTAAAATATATATATATATAGGAATTTTTCTCACCTCTGGTCTACCTTTAACGCTCTGCGTCTATTGAAACATAGGGCACTTTTCCTGAACTTCATATTGATACATTTAATTTGTATAATTATATACTTTAAAACGTTAGATATATAAAACAGATATGAAAGGCACCATACTCACGCTGCATATCCATACACTGTGTTTCCTGTCACTTTAGGTGTGAATACTTCAACTTCACCCTGAGCCATGTCATTACTGGAAAAGAAGAAACAAATGTACTGTAACAAAAACTATTTCATATTTGAGACAACTCATTCTCTCAAAAAAAATATACATGAACAGACATCATTATCAACTATAAAGTTTGAACATCCATTAGTTATCAACTTTAGAAATAGAATATCATACTTCAGAATTATAATATTCATTGCCCCCATTTTGTCTGAAGCTTCATTGATAGTTACTTCAACTAAATTTGGAACCATGTCAAGTATGAGAGCTGTAGCTGATTACGGACTCTGAATAAATGCTAAATATATTCAAACCGTAAACAGAGCTTTCTCCAGAGTGTCCTTAAACACTCCCATCTAAACTAAGAGATCCTGACAACATAATGCCCAGCGAACACTATTTAATGCGATTTCACCAAGATCTGATTGCAACAAATCACAGAGTATGCGCCAACCTAGCTACAACGTGTTGCAACTGCAACCCACTTTGTTGCAGTACATGTAGGATCACAAACCAAATATCAGAATTTGACATGTCAGATCTTTCTTCAAATTTTCAGCGAATTTGCTAATTTCAGGAAATCAGATTTGTCCTACATGATGACGTCATGGCCAATTTGCTGCAGACAATATACACGCAAAAGAATAGGCGCCATGAGATAATAATAATAGTGTATATTTGTAGAGCGCGCACACCGTCAGTAGACGCTCATGGCGCTAGCCGAGCAACAGTTCTCTTTTACAATGGAAAAATTAGATTTTATAGAAATTTATATAAATACTACACGAGAACCATGAACAAGTACAATGTAAGAATAATAATTTCACATCTGCTTCATTCACCCCAACCCATCCATCAGCCCATCATCATGCGGAACCCCGTGCCCTCTAGCTGCCCCGTTCACTGACAATTTAAGGGGTAAACCCAGTCAGTACATAACTTACAGGAGCTCTAGCAATCTGAGGACACCGGGTCCCACATGAACAGCCAGAGAACGGGAAGGGATGAATCATCTTTCTTATAATCATAAATGGAATACAACAAAATACATTTAAAATCAGCTACAATTTAAATAGGTATGTCTTAAGGTGATCTTTGAAAGTAGTATATGTCTTGATGGAGCGAAGTGAGAGAGGAAGCATATTCCATAACCTGGCTGCTGCATTCGAGAAAGCATGGTCTCCCCAGGAATGATAGGTACGGAGAGTTTGAAGCAGCTCACAATCTGTAGATCGTAAAGTGCGGGTAGAATTGTATGGCCTAAGGGAATCCTGGATATATTGCGGTGACAATCAATTGAGGGCTCGATATGCAAATAATAAAAGTTTAAACTGAACTCGTTTGTGGACAGGAAGCCAATGTAGAGAATGTAAAACTGGTGTGATAGGGGCCATTCTTGGTGTAAAGGTAAGGAGTCAAGGTAAGGAGTCAGCGCGCTGAAGAGCTTTTGCAATTTGTGCGCTGACCTGCAATGCTATTGCACTGATATGCGATTGGCAACTTTGTTCTTAGTCGCATAATGTGTGCTGGGCTTAACAGTGAAAAGTAGTAATAATCACAAAATGAGCTCTAACAGACTCCTACAACACGCACAAACACCCAGGGGTTGTAAACAGATGTTTGAAACTCACATCTTGCGGCAGATGTCCAGAAGTATAACATTGAGGGCGGTATTTCTTCCCTGCATATTTTCCAGTACCTCCTGGGCACACATGCACTCTTTGGGGTAGTAGCCAGTAGGGGCGTCAGCAGGAACCATGTATGTCTGCCCATTTTTCTCAAACCCATGACCACTGAAGTAGAACAAACCTGTGACAAGGAGAATATATAACATCACTCTTACTGCTCTCTTACAATTACTTATTGCAATGACAATAATATGAAAATAATACAAATAATAATAACAATAATAATAATAATAATAATAAGATAAGATATGATAAGCATTTATTGTCTCCATAAAACTGTGAGAAATCGATTTGACAAATTGGTTGTAAAAACATCATCAAAAATATAGGCTTATCAATACAAAGTATAAAACAGACAGTTGAAGTTAGGAAAAAATACATATACGGTGGAGGCAAAGCATGTGCAAAGATGTAACTAAAAAAGATAAAAGAGATAAGAGAGGAGAAATAGGTAGAGGGGTGACAGGTAAGATGGAAGATAATAGGATAAGAAGGAAAGATAACAGCGTAAGAAATCTACAGAAAGAAAATGGTGTACTGCATGCTCTATTACATTAAAAGCACAAAATTTACATGAAAATAAAAGACCATGATTAAATGCTTTAAAAAATAATAGTAACAGTAGTATTATTAGTAACAATGATATTAACAATACTACAAGTAACAATTTATTAATAACAATTTCATTAATGAAAACAATAATAACAATGTAAGTATAGATTATTGTGTAAAGTTTCCATTGTAAACTAACAATACAGCATCTCCTCCTGCCAATCCATGCATACCACAAACATTGTACACATGTAGGCAATCATACATGCAAACTTGACACCCGGCAAATCCACTAAAGCCCCTTGGTCCAAAATTTTCATTTTACGATACCAGCATAGAGAGTAATCAATAATTGAACATTGGTAGAGGTGCTGTGGGCTCAGTGCATAAGTATTGGACTTTGAACCCAAAGGGCCGGGTTTCAAATCCCACTACATTTCTTGCATCCGTAGGCAAGCTGTTATACATCAGCCACTCTCCATCAAAGTGGTACTGAGCAAAAGGAATTCCTTGAATGCTTTAGAGCCTGTTCAGCGCAACCATGTTAAAGGCGGGGTAATAGTATGCATCGCTTTATAGAAACATTGTTCTAAGCACTATATAAATGTCGCATATTATAATTATTATTATAAAGGAACAAAAACAGCATCTCTTTGGAGCACTAACCATATACTCCATCATCAAGTAATGAACAGAAGATCTTCAGGGCTTTTTTCATCTCAGCCACAGTAAGATTGAGAAGAGACACCACCTTGAATTGCATTTCATACAGGTTCCTTGCTAGTTTCTCCATGTCGTTACCGGGCGCGCTCAGTAAGTCACCCGACCTGTAAGCCTCGTTTCCAATAAGTAAGGCCACCTTGTCTGTTGCTATATCAACAAAACAATTAAACAAATTAAATTAAAAGAAATTAATCTACTTTATATTGGAAGAACAAAACAAATGCAATTGTGGCCAATTTTACACTTAAGTCTTTACTATTAAGATTGTTGCTGTTGATGTAGAAAAACTTTTGCCTGATGTATGAGTTATATCAGTCGATTGCTTGTCAGTTATGATCTTATTTTCTCTTAATACTTCTGTTTAAAAATCAATATTACTTCTGAAACCCTTCAGATTAAGTTGAAATGTAATTTCTAGTTGTAATCCAATCAGGATATGGAGGTATATCTTGGTCCTGGCTTGAATTTTTTGTCAGTAAGTATGATAAAATGGCTTTAAACAAATTCAAGTCACAACAAACAAATACTTCCTACCACAACAAGGAAAAAGTGATTTTGTGTCTCGCCCACTTATGAAAATAACCAGAAATATCGTGATTTGCGAGGGCACGCAACAGAATTGTACCAAAACTTCATTGTGAAATGACTTGTCATAAGAGCCTTGCACGTAAACTTTAATGTTGACCTGAAAATGACCTTTGACCTTACCATGTGACCTCCGACTGCAGCATAACATGCAGGTCGCCTAAGTACATCTACCATCCAAGTTTGGTTGAAAAGTGACTTAAGGTTGCGGAGTTAGGTGTCATAAGGTCATGCATGTAAACTTTAACATTGACCTGAAAATGACCTTTGACCTTACCATGTGACCTCCGACTGCAGAATAACATGCAGGTCCCCCAAGTCCATCTACCATCTAAGTTTGGTTGAAAAGTGACATACAGTTGAGGAGTTAGGTGTCATAAGAGAGTCTTGCATGTAAACTTTAACGTTGACCTGAAAATGACCTTTGACCTTACCATGTGACCTCTGACTGCAGCCTAACATGCAGGTCCCCAAGTCCATCTACTATACAAGTTTGGTTGAAAAGTGACTTGCAGTTGCGGAGTTAGGTGTCATAAGAGTCTTGCATGTAAACTTTAACGTTGACCTAAAAATGACCTTTGACCTTACCATGTGACCTCTGACTGCAGCATAACATGCACGTTCCCAAGTCCATCTACCATCCAAGTTTGGTTGAAAAGTGACTTACGGTTGCGGAGTTAGGTGTCATAAGAGAGTCTTGCATGTAAACTTTAACGTTGACCTGATAATGACCTTTGACCTTACCATGTGATCTCCGACTGCAGCCTAATATGCAGGTCCCCTAAGTACATCTACCATCCAAGTTTGGTTGACTTACGGTTGCGGAGTTAGGTGTCATAAGAGAGTCTTGCATGTAAACTTTAACGTTGACCTGAAAATGACCTATGACCTTGTCATGTGACCTGCGACTGCAGCATAACATGCAGGTCCCCAAAGTCCATCTACCATCCAAGTTTGGTTGAAAAGCGACTTACGGTCGCAGAGTTAGGTGTCATAAAAGAGTCTTGCATGTAAACTTTAACGTTGACCTGAAAATGACCTTTGACCTTACCATGTGACATCCGACTGCAGCATAACATGCAGGTCCCCCAAGTCCATCTACCATTTAAGTTTGGTTGAAAAGTGACTTACGGTTGCGGAGTTAGGTGTTATAAGAGTCTTGCATGTAAACTTTAACGTTGACCTGAAAATGACCTTTGACCTTATCATGTGACCTCCAACTGCAGCATTATATGCAAGTCCCCCAAGTCCATCTACCATCCAAGTTTGGTTGAAAAGCAACTTACGGTTGCGGAGTTAGGTGTCATAAGAGAGTCTTGCATGTAAACTTTAACTTTGACCTGCATGTAAACTTTAACGTTGACCTGAAAATGACCTTTGACCTTACCACGTGACCTCCGACTGCAGCATAACATGCAGGTCCCCCAAGTCCATCTACCATCCAAGTTTGGTTGAAAAGCGACTTACAGTTGTGGAGTTATGTGTCATTAGGTTTGTGACGGACGGACGACGGACAGACATTTGGATCCCTAAGTCTCGCCTTCACCTCTGGTGGGCAAGACAAAAATTAAATGATTGGAACAAATTGCTGAGCACTAGCAATTGCTTCACAACTCACTCTGAAGGGCTAAAGAAATACCCTTTAAATTCAGCAAGCATTGACCATTTGCTAATGATTACTGACCACATTCTAATTTGCTACAAAGATCCTTTTTTTAATTCTGTAAGTATTCAATTTGGAATCATTATGAAAGACATGTATGTTTCATTGTTACAGGTGTTTTACATTAGGTCTGACATTTTATTAAAATACATGTACCTTCAATATATACATGTAACTAAACAACCAGCTCAATATACTAAACTTAGGGTATAATACAAAAGAAATTATGAAATACAACTTAAGTCCACAAATATCAGGGACAGTTCTCTCAACATTATTCATCTAGTAAAAGTACATTTTGCATAAAATTTACCATTTATAGAAACTTTGCAATCCAATTGTAATTACCATGGTAACAACGCTACATGTAAACAGCCAATCAAAATCAAGAATTCCAGGGTATTTACCATTACATGGCAAAGCACTGATTTATAGTAAATTTGGTGAAACAGGGCACAAGAGAACGGCACCTTGTAGATACCGATAGGTAACTATATTAACTACATTCCCTTATCATCCTCATTACACAAACCTGTAAATCTTTCTTTGGGGATGGGGAACTTCAGTTCTGCAACCTTGGAGTCTACAGACTGTCCACTGTCTGCTGTCACTCGGCAGAAATACCTGCCAGCATCAGTCATTTTCATTTCTGGGAAGCACAGCTGGTGTGATGTTTCACCTGGTTGCAAAGATACCAAATCTCTCTTAAATTCTATCTCATCTTGGCGTACTGCCTCAGTGGCATGTAATCTACTACTGTAAGTATTTGGAAAATTCAAAATATCAATGGATGCATGTTGGTACATCTAACTCAAGAGCACCTACAATATAAGATGTATCATTTGGCAGAAAGTTTCTGATAATTTTAGATTCACTATCCGTGCCAAAATACAAGTCATAACACAGATTAAAAATAGAATTATAGTTGGATATAACAATTAGCAAGCTTTTTTGGTTCACAAATTAACATAAGGCCAAAGTGCACATCATGGATGAAATTATAATGGTAATAACAACGGTGCTTAATAATGTGACACATGTATCGCATAAAGTTTAAGACTAGCTTTTTACAACAGCTACCTTTCATGACATTATGATCTAATCTAATTTGACAAGTTGTTCATGTAGGAAATCACACATCTTGGTTGCATTGCATATTGGAGGATCTCCAAAGCATTAATGATCTCAACAATGAAATGCTCATAACTTTCTTAATATTCCTTCAATATTTCTCAGAATTTCATTGATTCTCTGTTTCATATATGAGTCAACTGTTTTCAAGGGTTTCATTCTCCTAGAAGTATATGTACCATAATTTAAAAGAGTTTAAGGCCACCTAAGTGTTGTGTATAGTATAGTACATGTAATAAACTGTAACAGTTTCATTAAAAACTGGCCTAATATAATTTGTTGGTGTTGATTCTGTGTTTGATAGGAATGGTCAAAGGGGAATAAGATCACAGAAATTGTCAAATAGCCTGGCTAATCCTTTTGTTTTCAAAAGGATTTTTAATTCAAAATATTTTTCAAACAAAAGGATTAGTCAAGCTATTGGACAATTTCTTCAAACTAATTCATCTTTAACCATTCATATCAAACATGCAATTAACACTCGCAAATGATATATAGGCCAGTTTCAATGAAACTGTTACAGTATATTACAATCATATACATGTGCTATACACACAAATTTGTCAGGTGGTCTTAAATCTATGCAAATGATGGTAGTGTCTACTGCAGCCAACACTTATGCTGTTTCTCTCTATCCTAAATACCAATAATAAAAAAAATTAAATATGATTAGAAAGAGAAACATATACTGAAAAACTTGACACAATTTCCAATACAGTATATGAATGTAAAAAATAAATCTCATGTAATCATTAACCATTCTAAATTGGCAATGCTATTGTCATTTATTTTTACTGTTGCACATTACTTCTAATAAAAATGATTTTTATAAATGAACATTTGTGGCCAATTTGAGGAATGAAAACTTTGACCATATGAAAGTCAATTACCTTCCATTGGATGCTCATTCTTGTACCACTGATAGTGAAGCTTTGCTGTACTGCAGGAAGCCAAGCATTCCAGCGTCTGAGGAGCTCCCGGTATACACTGAACATCAATGGGATCCCTTAGGATCTCAATATGGCAACGTCTCATCAGGTTCTGGGCCATGGTTGTCACTTTCACGTTGCTAGTGTTGCTCCATGCTCCACTAACAGTGTTGGCGACATAGCAGATGTACTGACCGCTGTCACCAAGAGTTGCTTGAGCAAACTAGAGAGAAAGGAATGAAAATAGACATACCACTGGAGGAGATTAGAACCCCCACTTTATCACGACAGCCTTTAATGTGAGGATCATATACTTTTGAATTATTTCGGATTCATTCATTTCTGTTTCACATTTTTTTTTAATATTATGAATATAACATCACCGAGTCAAATACATTCAAAGGCCCTGTTTCATTTAAAGGGCTTGCAACTGTTGTAACTTTTGCCATTATGGCAACTACCATGGAAATCTTGATTCTGATTGGCTGCTGAGCCCTGTTACCATGGTAGTTGCCATAATGGCAAAGTTACAACAGTTGCAAGTCCTTTATGAAACGGGCCCCAGGTAACAGACACTGTAGTATACATAGCATTATTATAGATCTAAGGAACTTGATACAAACAATTACCTCAGCTGATTTGAGTGTATAAAATTTATGTGGAGGGGCTTGCCACAAAGAGCAAAGCTTGTATGAAAGGCAAGCCCCTAAGCTTAGCTTCATTACATAACCTTTGAAGAAAAAAAATAAAGATTAGAATAGTTAAAAATAAATACAATCTGCAACCTATCAGAAGCAGAAGGAGTATGATTTCCGGGATCATTGCTACAATATATTGTTACCATGGTAAAGCAGTGCCATCAAATTGAAAAAAAAATGTGTCTTGCACATCTTCAATTCAAGACCAATTTGTGTGCCAAGCATCATGTACATTGATACAATCTGAAAGAGTTATTTCTTCTTCCATTGTGAATGCTGTTTAAAGATGCTTAAGTTAAAGACACTGGATTGTTCCAAGGATTTTCCAATTTGCTGACATGATACATGTATACCACTACCACAGAAATACTGACACGTTTGAAATTAAAGTGTCATACACATCTTCACTCGAAGACCCATGTGTGCCAAGAAAAATGTTTCTGTAAAAGACTCATTTTCTGAAGCCTAGTTTACACACACTCACACAGAATTAAACTATAAAGGAAAATTTCAGCTCCAGGAAAGTGCATTATGCATTGGTAATACTACAGTTAATGTTAGGAGCCGGGCTGGGTTGGAAGTCGGAGCCCTGTGAGTTGAAAGATATTTACCCCCAACCAAGCCGGTCTGGGTTGACAGCTAAAAAAGCAAAGATGGGAAACAATTATGTCTTGAAAAAAAAAACCAAATAAACAGCCAGATAATGTGAACCTTTTACCGCCATGCGTGAACTTAGCTTAGATTTATTCCCAGGGGGGGGGGGGGGCACTCAGTATATAATGTGTGGTGGGTATGTGTCGCGGAGAGGACCCCCTTTTTTACACTCAAATTTCCGTTCCAAGGCATAGCATTTTTATCTTACTGAGAAAAAGAACAAAGGAAGCATTGCATTTTCTTCTTATCGAGAAAAAAGAAGAAATCCGTTCCAAAGCTTCGCATATTTTTCGTTAAGAGCTGCATTTTTGGTGAAAAGCGGCCAGCAGAGCGCTGTCTGACCATCGCCTCTGCGCGAGCGCACCCGGCGCCCATGTCGCCGGTCTAGCTGCATGCACGTATGCCTGTTCCATGCATACGCACTCACATGCAGGCGACCCGTTCCAAGGACCCCCGTTTTCACAAACATTTGTAGTTCCAAAGCCCGTAAGGAGGACCCTCCTTTTTATAATAAGCCCGCTCCAGAGCCCCCGTTTTTTGTCTCGCCCGCAACACATACCTACTACTTTTGTGGTCGAGTACCCCCCCGCCCCGGGGATTTATTCCCAAATATCTAATTCAGCCGCATCAAGCTTTTATTAAGCTGTTATTTCGGCTTTGATCTTAAAGTCATTCAAATTCTTGGTCAGATTTAGTCAAACGAACATACATGTAAAGGGCAATGATACGATCATTGACTTCACTTTTGTCATAATCGATCAATAACTTCGGCCCATATCAAGCAAGTATGCTGTGGACTGAGATTCTTAGTCCACTGTAAACTAGCTTTGATATGTGCTGCAGTGAGAATTTAAATAATGACATTAAGATCGAAGCCAAAATAAAGCTGTTCCTGATGTTCGATGAGGCTGAAAATTGGTTTAGTATCAATACTTGGGAATAAATTCAGACAAAATTTAAGGTGAAATTAGTTTTGTAACATCACAGGATGCGAAAGTGCACTAGCGGTAGCATGCACCAAGCGAGGCTAGGCTTGTAGGCACAGCTAGCTGCAGTGGCAGCTTTGTGCGGTGGCTCCGAGTTAGGGTTGATCCAAGACCCGGAAATAAATTTTGCTATAAAGTCTTTCGGTCGGCCAGGTCAAGGTTCAAGCCAGGTTTTCCTTCCGAGCCACAACATTAACTAAAGTAAGATATTTCACAAATTAAGATATAAAACAAACAGCACAAACCTGTAGAACTTCCGAATTATATCCTTCGATGAGCTTCCTCTCGACTGCACCTGTCTTGGGGTTGTCCTCGTACTTGAACCACTGAAATTCTGGCTTGGGACAACCGGTAGCCCTGCATGTCAATACCAACTCCTGCCCCTGGTTTACATTGAGGTTTGCCTCTGGGTGGTATCTGATCACCGGTGGGGCTCGGATTTGCCCACCTGGGCTAGTGCTAGGTGGACCTGTGATTTTCACAAGAAAGAATGGAAGTAAACAAATCTAACTGTGCGTTTAAGCAAAAGAAATATTTGGTATCAAATTGTAAATTGCGTGCATTCAAAAGGGTAGAAAAGTTAAATTTTATCTCATAATTAGTTTCTGACCAATCATACAGTAAGATGGGAAGTATATTGTATATAATCAAGATGTCTTTCATTTTTCAATTTCAAACAAACATTTTCCTTCAATAAGTGGATCTTTCTGCTTCAAACCCTACTGACACTTCTTTCTCTTTGAATGCAGTGTGCTTTGGCAAAATAAAATCTTTTAAAACCAACCTGAAGATCTCCTAAGTACAGTGAGGTAGGCCCAGTCTGTGAACTTTGAACACTCCTTGCCATTGGGTATATGGTAGACTTTACAGCAATAACCCCCAGAATGACTACAATCTGCAGCTTGGATTTCAAGGACTGAGTCGACCGCACCGCTGACTTCATCGTAAATGATTTCATCTCCTTCGCCATCCTTTGTATGAGCCCTGTACCACTGGTATCTTTGGGTCAAAAATTAATTATAAATGATTCTGAATATGAATTTGAGTAGTTTATGATTCAGCGATCATAGTTGAGTAACACGAGCCACACTGGGTATTCATGTATACATTGCAATGATGATGAAAAAGTTTGGATATTTTCTATATATCGCCAACATTTATGTTTTTGGTAAAAGGGGTCCAGTGTTGTAGGAGAAATGGGGCTTCTGGGGGGAAACGATGATTCGCTGCTGAAGTAACAAAACTCTGTTTTAATATCCCCAAAAATATCAATAATCAGGAAAGAAAAACAAAATTATGTGTGCCATAATTGGAAACTAGGACAGTCTCCCCCTTTGACATACATGCAATATATAGAGGATTAATGCACAAAGACAGAAATATGCCATATATGGAAAAGGCATCACTTTATATACAATTTTATAAATATAATCAATAAACCAAAAATGATTTTTCTGAAATATTTGATACAAAGTCTGGAAACCAACACAACAAAAAGTGGTATGGATATTTACTCTCAACTCTGCATTCCTTATAGCAGCATTGATTTTGAAACATTTAAGCAAACTGGATGTGTTCTCGACGTTCATGATGGTATATCAAGGGTACCCAATGATTCCTGTTATTTAATTCAATTGTACAACTGTACAGCTAAAGCTGACCAGAATTGGCCAACAGATTAGTATCTCATATTGATGTGCAGTCTCCAGTGATAGATGAATGCAGTTAGAATGCATCTGAAAGTAGTTTTGCTTCATACTGACACCGATAATTGCATCAGGACAACTAAATAACAAACTATCCATCCTCCTGTCATCAGATCTACCTCTAGATATAAATGTATATCCACAAACAATGAGGAACCCCCCCCAAAAAAAAAAAAGGAATACACAATTGCAGGACCCTCTTATAATATGAATATCCCTTCTATATATTACTCTCCCATCCATATTTTTTTTTTAGGTGAGGTGTAACCTGGGTTTTGAAGCAGTATATTTTTTTTAAATACACTTTGATGGTCCCATGGACTCACCTGGGATATGGAAAACCTTTTGCTTTGCATGCAAACTTGATTGTATCTCCTGTCATTATACTAGATGATAATGGACTATCAATAATTGAGAGTTGCTCTGCAGAGGAAGAGAAAAAAGATTTCAGTTTAGCTGGAAAGTCATGTACAGGCCTAAAATGTTGATGTTTTGGAGGCAGGTTCATTTTTCAAATGGGCACATGTTTTCTTGCGGCAAAAATGTGAATTATTACAAAGGGCATGCAAAATATCCACAGCCAGTGAAAGGAGGGACATTTAGGTCAATCATGCCCTACAAGCAATCAACCTGCCTTAAGGCTAATACTACATAAGCACATTTCTGATGGTTTTTTTTTTTTAATCTCTAATAACGTCATAATACATTTTGTACCAGCAAAAAGACACATTTTGACAAGACCAAACACCAAGGATACAAACATTTCAGATAGATGAGCCCACCAATCAGGAGGCACATCCAGGGGCAATCATTTTGGGTGACTGTAATTTGAGATATAATCACACCAGGATCTACATTGTCCAATGAAGGCTAGCAGTTGTAGCTGAAATGCTGTGCAAAATTTTTTGAATTATGGTAGTGGATCGTATTACTGAACACTTTTCATGAATTCAATCATATCAAACACATTACTCTCATAAAATTCACCAAACTTCCACCATAAATACACAATTACCTACAAAATAAATATGTAAAAATTTTGCCAAAATCGTTTGTCCCTTTTATGATATTAGCTTCCAATCTGACCCCTCTTCGCATGTGAAATATTTTGGTCACTTGAAAAGGTATCGTATTACCGAACGTGTGTTTTCTGTGGGAAAAGTTGTGAAAAAAACAAAGTCACTGATGAGCTATTTTGAGCATATTTTATTATTTTTAGAATATTAAGACTTTGAAAATGTGTTTTTGACAATTTTTCATCATCTTTCTGTTCAAGTTCCCTTTGAAAGGATGTTACAAAGTTTTGAGCGTATGAAATTATTTTCTGACGCGTACGATGCGCGCGTTCGGTAATACAAGGCCGGTCGGTAATACAATCACTCACTATACTTAATACAAAACTTGTAGTTTATTATATAGATTATCCTTCAAGATCTTACAGTAATGTGATGGATTTGACAACATACAATTTCTTATTCACACATTCAAGTAAACAAGGGATTACCATGTGATATGTTCACCTATCATACATTGCTGTCAGCTTATTAACTTCAGAAAATAATTGCTGAGACTCGCTTGGAATGATGTTGCTGCACAAACATATTTAATACAATACATATTTCAACAATTTATATTTCCATTCTCTCAAACTGTCAATCAATTTACAAGTGCCGCAACTATAGGCTATATCTCCTGGGGCCCGTTGCAGAAAGAGTTGCAATCAATCGCAAC
Organism: Lytechinus pictus; assembly: GCF_037042905.1. Lineage (NCBI taxonomy): Eukaryota > Metazoa > Echinodermata > Echinoidea > Temnopleuroida > Toxopneustidae > Lytechinus > Lytechinus pictus. The sequence goes on from NC_087249.1 coordinate 26,287,771, forward strand.
TTTAAAAATCATGCGCAACTTTAAAAATCATGCGCAACTTGATTTTCAACCAATCAACAGCGCGCATTTGGGACTTGCGATTAATTTTTTGACTTGCGTTTAAACGCAACTCTTTCTGCAACGGACCCCAGGTAATCCAAGCACTTGCCAAATAAGGAACCGTACAGCAATATGTAGTAAGGGAAAGTCTCACAAGGTAAATAATTTTCTGTATCAATTATTCCCAGGCAAATGTTATCTCTATAAAATTACTCTAATGTTTGCAAATAACCATATCTCCTCTTCACTCTATACATGTATAAACTAGAGCTATTATTGAAAAAAGAGGCCTGTAGTAAAAACTTCTAGAGGCATTTTGTGGTAAAAGTTGGGCACAGGACTCAAGTTCAAGTTCAATTTATTCAAAAACCAGACATATTATGAGTACAAATCAATGATCAGATGGTACAAAAGAATACATGATACAATATGAACGGTTTTCTAGGACCCCGAAGAAGCACAGCTTGTGAGTGGGGCCCTATACCTCTAAATAAGATGTAGATCTAAATGTATAAAATGACAAAGGAGAATACATAATAAACAGATATATCGACTACAAATATGTACAAAATGCGACATTAAACAAGTGTCAGCATAAACACAAACACACTCACACACACACACACACGCAAACACACATGACTAGGGTGGCCAACTACGAGATACATGTAAAACATAATAGACTATATGGAAGAAAAAAACTTTCTAATTTAACTAAGATAATAGATTGTCAAAGAGGTATTTTTGATTTTTGACTATTTTTTATTTTTATTTTTATTTTTGACTATTTTACACAATTCCTACATGTACATGTATGTTCTGAATCTGATTAGACCTGTTCCCACACTGATTTCTCTGGTTTCAACCACCTCATTTGCATAAATAAAATGGCTGCCAAATTGCGGCCATTTATGATCTTCTTTCTACAAGATTCTATCTAATATTGGCTCTCATTTTCAAAGATCATATTGACAATTCAGAATCCTGCATACATGTACATACTGCAATGTGTTTCATTTGTGAAAATTTGCTATTTTTATGTATAATTAATTAATTATGCAAAATGTATGCATATTTTGCAATATTATATCGCTTGATAACTCAGCTCAAAACGTTCATTATTTTTGGTACAGAGAGCATTCACATCATTATGAATAACCTTCTGGCCCTAAAATATAGTATTACAGTCAATACTAATGTGTTTTATTGCTCTTTGGATTTCTCATTCATTTCTTTGTATTTCCTACCATTTGTTTTGTACATGTTTTGTTAAGAGATCTCTCAAAGTATTGATTATTAAAGACAGAAAAATAATTTGCTTCAATGATTTAATTATTTAATGATGCTTTTTACAACTTTTTGTATATTTTCACGGACATACACATGCACCCACACCCACATCTAAATACATACAAAGTAATATACTTGCAAGGGGGGCCTACACATTTAAAAGCACACTGGTGGTGATCGATCCTACAAATTTCATGAACATGTCTGTATTCAAAGCAAAGGTGTTTATTGATTGGTACAAGTTCAATATGACTGCATGGTGATCTCTTGATTATATTGATAGATCAATTCATTAGAATTTTAAATGATAAATACTTAAATTTAAATCAAGAAAATGCTGTTCAATTCTCCATTCCTTAATTTTTACCTAATCAATATATCATTTGGTGTGTTCCGCCGTCCAACATAATCCGGCGATTACGTACATTAAGTGTCTTTTTAGCAGTATCAAGTGAAAAAAAATCTGCTGAAAATGAGATTTCCTTTGTTTTTCTAATTGTCCTCTAAATCCTAATTTGTTAAAACTTCTCAGAACAAAACCCACATAGATTAGAACCAACTATTTTCTTTTTCATTTTGCTCGTCAAGTAGACTTTATAAAAGCCAGACTATGATGTTCTAAAATTCCACAATGAACAATTTTTTTTTTGTCTAAGTTCCACAAAAATGAACAATTTACTCTATATACTGCCAACGCTGAGTTTTTATCATGGGACTTCATTGAGGGATTGCATGTGCATTTCCACATAGTATTTTACCACTGTAGTACTGCCCCTATCCTCTTAAGGACTGCGCTTCCTCCAGTTTGATCTATCTTTTACTAGTTCATCAAGTCATTCCTATTCACATTGGTAAGCTTCCAGGTATTGCTGAATGACATAATGCGGCCAGTTCTCCACCCTTTAATAAGGGTTCCACAAGATGGCTTTATTGGTAAGGCAAGATGAAAGTCATGTTTCTTTTTAATAAGCCAATGAACAAAATGTTAAATCCTTGTGTCACAGCTCCATAAAGAAAACAAGACTTTCAGTCTTGCGGGAGAATTAGCAGTTTGACCAGATGTTGTTAGGAATTGAAATGCCCATACATAGTGCAGCTTTCCAACACAGTAAATATAATGTGTATCCCCTTGGTCATTTATCGAACTACAAATAGCTGACAGTATCTCCATGACATGTTTAATCCTCTAGTAGGTGATTATCAATCTGCAGTTTTGTCCGGCATTATCCCCAACTGTATCCAATAGCTTTCCTACATGTAACTCTGATAGGCTGCATGACGGTCTGCGTTTGAGCCGTTTGAAAAGTTGGTCCATAAAATATTTTTAGCTAATAGCTTCGTAAAATATACATCAAGATTTGCTGTTAGAGTACAGATGACTGGAAAAATTAGCTGATACCTGTAACTGATTACTCACCTGTTCACTTATTGTGATGTCAACGCGCATGGCATAAAATATGCGCAGACAGGGATGCGCAAAAAACATAAATGGGGAATGTCCTTAACGCACAATTGTGATATGTTCTTGTGTTATATATATCCCTATATAAAGTCGTTCGTACAGTCATCTGTAAGTGAAAACTGCTTTACGAAAAATCACCCTGATATGAATTGTTTATGAAAATAGACCTTTTTTTCATGCCTCATTGAGATGAAAACAAAGGTATTGTGTATTTTGGGTTTTCACATACAAAGCAAACTCAATATCTACTCTCTGTTATGTAATGTTTATGCAGTTGTTGTGCCTTATCTAATATCCAAGAAAATCAAGCACATGAACCCATGTTAATTTTTGCACATTTGGAATATTTAGGTGCTAAAGTATTTGTGCAAAGTTTGGTGAAAATGACATGGATTTCATTTTAACTGTGGAACATCCTTAAAAGTCATGTGAAACTTACCAACATTATGCAACATCCCCAAGTGTTCTCAAGTGATATGGTACATGACATGTACTAGATACAAGCCGATTGATAGGTCTGGGATTCAAGCCCTGGGTTAGGGCTTTGACCGTTTTTCAGAAGGTGACATGAATGATTAGTCCCCAGATTAAGTAATCGTTTCAAACACATGTTTACAAACTAAATTACACGTACAGTACACACTTACGTACCTGGTGCTTTGATAAGTAGAAGAGCTGCCTCATAATGTAGTTTATCTAGGTAAGAAGCTAATTGTTTGACTGTCTTGTTGTGTCTTTTGCCTAAGTCTAGCAATAAAGTGTATGCAGAGCTGTCTCCATTCAATCTCAAACCAGCCATACTAAATTTGTTGATTTGTATATCTCTGCAAAGAAAAAAAAGGGTGTCAAATATTAAAGGCATTTGCTAGCTTGAGAACAGCCAATTTGAAAAATTATAAAAATAAGAGCAGGGTAGCCAATGTCAAACATACATAATTTCTTAAGTATTTTATTACACAAAATACAAACCATTTCATATTAATTTATACTATAGTGTTAAAAATGGTTTGACATTTGTAACAGTCATTACTTAAACTTATTATGATTAAGAGCACTTTTATTCAAATTAAATCTGCAAAAAGTTGCTTGTAAAACTGAAAATAAATTTAAGAGCAGCTGAAATATTGAAGGCCAGGATAGGTCTCTCATTTTTCTGCATTACTTTAGCTGGAATAGAAACATGAAGATGTTTCTCAAGCAGACAATTTTGCATGTGTGCAATTTGCAAAAAAAAAAACTTAAAAAACCAATAAAGTCAACCTACATTTAGAAAAAAACATCATGTCAAATTTTGTCTTTAAATCATTTCAAATCACCGAGCTCCCCTTTATACTATGTTACATGCCATTGCCATCTCAATAACAAATTCAACAATGGAAATCATATCAGTTCCTCATGGTGGAACTCCTCTGACACACGACACAAGATCTACATTTATAATAAAGACAGAATGAAATTCACTGTAGGTACTCACGAGTACATTTTTCCGGGCAACACGGCTATGAGTTCCTTCCAATATGGCCTCCCCCTGCCATCAGGGATATCAAGTAGATCAGACAGCTTGAAGAGAGTAGGAAGAGGCAGTTCATCAATGACCATCTCAGGGTCAATTGATTGGTCCATCTTGTACAGGTCAGAAATCAGTGGTCAGATGTGAACAGAGAATTTTGAAGGATGAAGTCCAGTAATTTGATGTGAGTGCAGCAGACCTGTCAATGATCTTCCTAACTCACCTTCAGGTTTCCATTCCAAGAAATACTAGAAAGATCTAGATGCAACAGGATAATATATGGAGAATTAAATCAGACTCACAACAGGGCATTTGGGGACCAAAAACAGTTTGGTGTACCCAAAATTTGGAAGTCTTCCAATATCGGAAGTGTAAGGCTGTTGAATTTCTCAGTACAGAAATTTAAGATTCATAGTGTTAAATAAATTATACATTTCCTAAACATATGTGAATAATATTAAAATAATAATAGTAATAATTCAAATGATTTATATAGCACTCTTTCCATCTTAATTAGATGCTCAATGTGCTTCAGAGCACATAAGACAAGAAAATAATATACATTACAGGTACAAACTTTAACAATGAATACATAAATGGTTGCCTGTCAAAAAATCTTCATGTCTTCAGATTGCCCCTGAGGTGGTTGCTGACATCTGGGTTTCCAAACTCTGTGGAAGAGGATTCCACAGAGTTGGCCCCTACATTAGTAAAATGTTTAGGAAATATCTGTGAGGTTAGTTCATTTACACCTTTAAGGACAACCTAAAATTGCATTTGTTCACCAGCAGACCTTTACTAGGTTTGAAGACTTGACATTTTTCCTCATTTCTTGTACTTCTCTTTAGTTCTCTTTACTTTTATGTTTTGCTCTCTTCTATGTACCTTGAGCATTTAATCAAAATGAAAGATATTATATATGTATTATTATTATCTATTATGTATTTTAATTTACAATGGATGAAAACAGCTGTTAAGGATTCAACCTTCCGTTAAGGATGCAACCTTCTTCCCCTATGATATCCCCTATTGTCATGCACAATTAAGGCCTGGGAATGAATAAACCATTGTCAGGCTCCACCGCACTCTCTTTCACATTAGGCGGTGCTGCACCATCCCGAATTTGCTCAATCTCGAGATTTTAGCCCGATCGGCCCTCTTCGCGATTAATCTTGAGATTCAAGAAAGCCCGTCTCCACCATCGCAAGAAGAGTGATTCCTGCTCGAGCGAAACATTGATGCATTATGGTCTGACGCCGTGAATAAATAATCCTGAGTGCGTCTGCACCTACAAATTAGCGCGATAATTCGTAAAATAGCGCGCTATTTTGCAAATAACCCAAGTTGACTTGGGATTGCAATCTCGAGATTAATCCTACGAACTAGCGCGATAATTGCGTCTCCATTGCAAATAATCTCGAGATTGTTCAGATCGGGATAATTTGCCGGATCAGAAATAGCGCGCTAATTTGAAAATCGGGATGGTGCAGACTATTGGGTGGGTTGCATTACCAAGCACTTAGGCTTCACTGTTTGCTCAGAAGTCAAACTGGGAGGACCAATAGGTCAATTGGTTCAGAAATGCTGTTGAAAAATGTAAGTTTTTTAGACTTGAATTTAGATAGCACTGCATTTTCCATGTCAAAGCATCAAAAACATCACTACTGACATTTGAGGCCTTCCTGATGATTTCCTGCATTAAGTCACAGATGTCAAACTGTAAGTGGAAATAATTTTGATTAATGTTAATTTTTTGTATTTTGCTTGTCATTGAGAAAGTCAAGGTCATAAAAGGACCATGGAATTTTATAAAAAAGAGAAGAGTGCTTACAAAACTATCTCTAATTTAATCAATGTCATGTTCATGATGTGTCCAAGACTTCTTTTAATATGATTGATTATTAATAATATGAAGAAGTTAAGTTATTCCAGGACATGCATTTATTAACTTTGACTCTCTGACATTGGAGAGGATCTTTTTAAAGGAGATGCTATGAAGGAAGAAGTTATTTTCTGTTATATGTAAAACATTTTGAGGACTGATCATGCTTATTAATCAGTTGTAAAATCATAAAAAATAGTTTCCCAAAAGATGGAATTACATACATTAAGTACTTTGAAGATTGCAAGATATTATTCCTAAAAAAAAAAACTTGAATATCGGGCTTATTTTTGTGTATGCCCTCTCCGGGGCGGGGGGGGGGCACTGAAATTATTTTTTGATGGGAGTGTGCCTCACAAAACTCTGAAATGGGGGTCTAAGGAACTGACTAAAAGGGTAAAGTATGGGGTCTTGGCCCTTGGGAACTGAATATGTACCGTGGTGTGTGAAAAACAGGGTCTACGGAACGGGATCGCGGCACTGTAGGTACGGTGCACCATAGCACTGTGAATGTGCTAGCTATGCATGGAGCGGCTACTAGTTATAATGTAGGGAGTTGCGAAGCCGAATGTGCATCTCTCGCATGCCCTGCTCGCGCTTGACAATTTTGGCAGGGCTGGGGAACTGACATGTCTCGTAGCGGGGGTCTTGCAAACGGGGCTGGGTGACTTCTGAACTGCACTTACAGATTGTCATTTGGAGTACTGTAGAAGCTGTTATTTTCGCGGGGGTTTTATTTTCGCGGATTTCGCGAATTGCCGATCGGCCGCGAATTTAACAACACGCGAAAATATTGACACATTTCTTAGTCAGTGCCAATGTCCGTAACAGCAAAGCTTTACTGTAGAAAACATCTTGTGTAGTGAGAGATTGGAGATATGCACCTGTATATGTACAAAAAATAAGGCTTAGAAAGTACAGTTAGTGATTCAAAAAGTTAGCTAGAATTTCACTTTTTTAAATTTCTCAAACAAAATCAGAGCCTAAACTATTTTCTAATATCATTTTATCAATATTCATACACTCCCTGTAATATCAAAATGTATTTTTCATGAAATAATTTGATTTTATTTTCATCTAATTGACTCTATACACACGTATTGGCAGCTATTTGCATACTCATTAATATTCATAAGTCACATGACCAGAGCTTTTAGAGGTGAAGATTCTGTTCACAAAATTCCAAATTTTTGCACTTTTACCAACTTTTTGAAAAATGAATCGAACAAATCACAAATTCCAAAGATTGCTAAACCCTGTAGATTACAGATCAAATTGTGGCATGATGAATTTTCAGAACTAAAGGTAAAAAAAGGTGAAATTCAAGCCACCTTTTTCCACAGTTTGTAACTGTTTTTACAGGGACATATTTATGTACAAGAGACACATCAGCATGATACTTTGAAGAGTATGAATTTGCACGTAATTTCCACTAGTTTTGCTTCTTAGGAATGCTGTGGAAATGTTTTGTACATCTTCCCATCGCGAATTTAACAACCCGCGAAAATGTCGGGACCCCCGCGATTCGCGAAAATGTCGGGACCCCCGCGATTCGCGAAAAATTCTGTATGCGAAAATAACAGCTTGTACAGTATCTACAGAACTGAAAATTAGGTCTAAAAAAGGGGGCAGGGAGTAGTAACAGAGAACAAGGTTATATCATAACCTTGTTCATTGAATGAGTGGGTGAAACCTTCTTCTTTGGCCAAATTGCTGTTATGAAAAGCCACCATTATAACCACCAAACCCTTTCACCTTGACATACTTGTCAATATTAGCTTACAGTCTTGCCGTCAATTTGAATTGGCTTTGTATAATATATTTTGAGAATGAATTTTAGCCTGAATCCCTGATGAATATTTTGTTAATGTCCAAAGTTTGGACATCCCATCAATACTAGACAGGAATAACCGTCGTTTCTGGGGATTAATTCTACAATTTCTGACATTTTACTGTAATCCCCATTTACCGACGGTAGGGTGTACGTGTGGGCTCGCATGTGTTCTCATTCCCTCCCTTTTGTCAATTCACAGTCCAAAGTTTGATGTAATTTTACACATCGAATTTACAATCTAAGGATGTATAAACAACAAACTTTTAGAACTTGATATTTAAATGTTTAAATACTTTAAACGATATAGATGAAAAAGGCATGAAAAATATACTTTACCGATGTTTAATTGGGTTGAACACGATAAAAATGGTCAAAATGGCAGCCACACTATAAAATATTTACAAACGAACGTCAACAATCACGAATGTGATATCGATATTGCTTTCGATATTATACGATCTGCTCCATATGCGAACGAAACCGAAGATAAACGATACTACTTATACTAGTACTAGTACTAGTTATAATCGCGATATATCGATTCGAGACATTAAGTTAATAACGATAATGACGTCATTCGAGATGGCAACTTGCAAGAAAAACCGTCAGGTCAGGTGAAAATGTCTTAGATGACAGATTTCTCAATCATCCAGAGGATTTTTTTCAATAACTCCGGCCCAAGGTATGCAATTACTTAAGTTTTTTATATTTCCCTGATAATGGAAACCATGAAACTTTCAATTTTGCTTAAAAAACAGTTTTAAATCGCGATCTATAAAATGCTAGTTCACTATACGTTGGCTGTAGATACGGGGCCCCATCCCCTTCAGTCTATGTATGGTGAGTGGAGCCAACGTAGTTCAGCGGAACAACCAAAATACAGAGACTGAAGCTTTTGGTCTACATCAATACAGACACCACTTTATTTCTAATATTTATTCAGGGAAGATCTAGAATCTAGTAAGACTGATGATTCTACCAATTAATGACAACAAGAGGCTGAGTGACAATTGATCACACAAACAAAGTCAACAGACAACACCCCAAGGCCCAAAAACAAATGCAAGCAAAACGAACTTGTTGCAGCAATGTGATTTGAGAAAAAAATCAAGGCTATTCTTTTAAGTTACAAATTATTAATATGATTAAGTAAGAAGGAGATAAGCAAATCAGTCAAGATATAGTGCTTCCAAATGTAACGTAGTTAAGTTAAACAGCCATGAATTAATGGAATGGGCCAAGCGCCAAGCAACGGCACATATGCTTGCTGTGTGCAGAAGGAATGCAAAACAATGCAATGACAATGTATGGCGAGTGAAGTAACGCTCAGCTCAGCCTCAGCTGGATTTACGCTTGCTGCTAGTGCTAGTGCTAAAGTTAGTTGTGCTTGTTTCGTTGAATTTTCAAATGATTGTGGTATCAGCTGACAAGAAAATTTTTAACTAAACTCAATAATCTATAACCCAACATCAATCCTTTGATTAAGGTTTGTCTTACCTGTTTCTTTCAAGGCAGAATCTTACGTACTTAATTCGCATTTCCAGAGCTTTTGCAGGAGTGAGTTCGAGGAAGTGCAATAATGGGCTGCGTCACAATCATCCATCAATACTGTTTCTGTTAATGCCCTAAATAATATAATATATTTTCAAGTATGTCTTGTTGATTATTAAAAAATTATTATTTATTATTATTATACAAAGAGTAAAGCAATAAGATCTAAAATTACTGTTCTTTGCTACAATTTTTTTTTGTGAGTATGCAAATCGGCATTTTCAAGCTGGAAGGGGAGAAATGGGGAAATCCCCAAATTGTGCCGTCATTCTGCGTTGGACGCGGATCATCGGATGAATGAGCCATCTATCTAATATTAAATAAAAGTATTGAAAAAATGAAAAGATGCTCAAAAAATGTTTTTCTACAGTGATTGTGATATGATTGTGGAAGTTTTATAAACGTGGCTTGTATGTAGGCCTATCACAAAACTAATTACATGGCATGATTTCACAAGCAGCTACATCATCACCCGCATCATCATCAAGAAATCGGATACATCCAGTTACATAATTCTTGCCCTTCTTATCAGATCATTGTTCATTATTTGTACTCTGTTATTGTATTCCTGTTTTTATTGGGATATTTGATGGGGCATGAGTTCCTGCATTGTTTGATAAGTCAAAACAAATTATATATAAATTGTCAAGTAGGGACGGGCGGAAATTTAAATTACCATATTGGATTGGGAGACAGTGGTAGTCCTAAGAATCGAAATTAGTAGGCTTACTTTTAATCCTTATTTTGACGAACATAATATTATATATACATATATATATATATAAATATATATACCGACCTAAAATATCGTAAGCTTGAGTCATGAACAGAAAACGTATCTCACTGGAGAAATAATGCGAACAAAAAATGCAAGCGCGATCAAGCTCAAGCTGAAATTTCTTGGTATAAGCTTGAAATGAACATAGACTGATGTTATGTGTTCATAATACTATCTAACCAAAAGTGATAATGTGAGCATTTCCTGACCTAAAAAAATGGATATTTCAACCACGTATTTTTTTAACAGAACACATATCTAATGAAACAAAATAATTGCGAGCCAAAACGTTTTTATAATCCCTACAATACAATATTATAAAAACTATTTGAATCTACGAACAACCAACTCGCTAACGAAATAATGCGAGCGCAAAGCGAGAGTTTATTTTTTTTCATGACAGTGACCCGAAAATGTTAATTGCAAAAATTAATAGAATCATGATCTTTAATCGGTGGGAACCAGCGTATTGCCCCCCCCCCCCCCCACACACACACACACACACGATTTTGGGGGTGGATGACATCCTTTAAAGTTTCCCTCCATGGTTTTTCTTGAGAAAAGAAAAAAATTCATAATTATATCCTCACGCTTCGAGCTTTCTTCATTGAGTGGGATACTCACCCTGTTCACTGGAATAAAAAATAAAATAAATTCATCAGTGGCGTAACAACCGGGGCACAGGGGGCACGTGCCCCCCCCCCCCCTCCCCCAAAAAACACAGGGGGAGGACAGCGGCGTAAAGGCCCGTTTACACCGCATCCGGCACGGCGACCGTGCACGGCATTCCGGCACGGCATACGGCACGCCGTGCTGTTTTCCAGTTTCCACTGCCCCACGGCACGGCAATAAAGCCGTGCACGGATCCCGTCCAGCAGGCAAAAACCGTCCAATGTACCCATGAAAACCCAAGGCAAAGAAGCCTGCTTCAGGCGTGGCAAGAAGTAATTTTTAAGGATTTTCGTGTATCTATGTCCTATGTATAAATTAATCTTGTCTTGAATTCCACCAAGAAGCATCAATCTGACGGACTGCTCATTGGACAGACACTGCTCATTGGCCGGTCCCGGCAAAATCCAGGTCAAGTACCCGATGCATTTATGCCCAGAAGGGCCCTGCATCGTATACATCCAGATCCAGATCCAGATTAATATTCTTTGTTATTCACTCATATCTATACGGGAATTGATCGTTCTATTTAAATGTAATTGAATTTTGTCATGATTAATCTTTTTATTTTACACTTTGCTTTCCATACTTCACTTCCCATTTCTATGCCATCGTCACCTGTTCATCTCATTCCTTAGTTTATCTCATTCCTTACTCCTTAGTTTATATATCAGATTCTAATGCCATTACAACTCCACATGTTTCTATTGTCTTCTCATTTATATTCAGAACATTCTTCTTCATTCATGACCTCGTGCTCATTGGTTCACCTTTCACCCTTAGTTCTTCCACTTTTCTTGATTCTTCTATTCTCTCTGTTTCTATTAGTTAAATTGTTTATACGAAATTATTTCTGAACATATTTGAATACGGTATATTATTTCTTTAAAGGTCAAATCCACCCAAGAAAACTGTAAATTTGAATAAATAGAAAAAAGTCAAACTAGCATGATTCATGCAGAATCGGATATAAGAAAGTTATGACATTTTAAAGTTTCGCTTATTTTCACAAAAGAGTGATATGCACACCTCAGTGATATGTAAATGAGACAGTTGATGTCCCTTACTATTTCTTTTTTTTTTTATTGTTTGAAAAATACAATATTTCATTTATTTGACAATAATGACCAACTTGACTAAACCAATGCTGATTCTACATGTTCAGGGAGGAATTAATTGTTGTTTCTCTTGACAAGAGAAGAAAATTACATTTCATATTTCATATAAATAAAATACAAAATAAATAGTGAGCGAATGACGTTATCAGTCTCCTCATTTGCATACCGATCAGGATGTGAATATAACTGTTTTGTGAAAATTAAGCGAAACTTTAAAATGTCATAACTTTCTTATTTTACATCTGAATTTGATGATATTTTCAGTGTTATGCTTGTTGGATATTTCTCTTTTATTCAAATCAACTTTTTTGTTGGGGTGGACTTGTTTTTTAAAAGCAATGCCAAGTGAGGTCTGGCCCAATAAATAAGAGCAACACTGGACTTCATTTTGTCGACATCTTTATTTTGAGTTTAGTTCAGCTCCAAATATATTTTAGGTTCTTCAGCAATCTACATTATATTTGTTGTTGAAAAAAAAGTGATGCTCATTAATTTATTACAGAAAAAAATAATACGAGATATATAAACAACAAAAAATGCATGGGGCGTCAAAAAATTTCTTGAAGATGAATGTATTCTTTTTATTTCACAATCAACTTTCTTTTGTCAGTATTCTTCATGTCCAGGGGCCCATTTCAAAAGTACTTTAACATTATGGCAACTACCATGGAAACCACAATTAAATTATAATTGGATGTTGCGCCATATTAAAGACAAAGTTATGATAGTTGTACCTCTCTATGAAACAGGCAACAGGAGTGTCATTGCCATTCTGTTTAATAATAATAATAATAATCCGTTTTTTATATAGCGCTTAATACATCGGAACGACATGTCTAAGCGCTTTACAGATATATTATTACCCCATAGTCATCGGATTCAATCAGTCATTCCCGCACACAATGTGTGCACATCCTCCACTCCCTGGGGAGTATTCCAGTCAGTCGCCGGTGAGGCGCACACAGGACAAGCTACAATGACTTTCACATCCTACCGGGTACCCATTTAGCACCTGGGTCGAGAGTGGCAAAGTGTGGATTAACGCCTTGCCAAAGGACGCCAGACTGCGGTGGGATTCGAACACACGATCCTCTGTATACAAGGCGAGAGATGAAATTTTGTTTCTAACATTTTGTCATATTTCAAACAATCCTAGATCTCTGTTTCCAAAATAAAACATTAGTCCAGAAACGTTCCGTCCAGTACCCATCATTTTTATTTTCACAGTAACTGGTTTCATGTGTTGATATTTGATAGTGCATTACTAGTGATCATGTTAACACATGTATTTGCATGAACCAAATTTCTGTGATGTGCAAAATGCTCAACTTCTCTTATCTGTGAACAAATCCTGAATTTAGATTCAAGTATAATTTAAGAAATAAATATATTTTTAATAAATGGTGAACATGCTCAGACGATATTTTCCAGATCTACAAAAGAGGAAGATCATAATCCTTCACAATCGTAATTTCTGCAAATTGAGACTGACTTGCAACTGTAACAATGGGAGATGTACATTGGCGGTGGAAGCCAAAAAATAAAAAAAAGGTTATCAACTAAAAATTTAGGGGGGGACCTGTCCCCGCTTCCGCTGCCTATGGAGATGTCAAAGTGAAAAATTCAAGTGGAAATTAGAATAACACATTTAATGGTGCCGTTGTTTATAATACGATATCAGTCATTAAAGTTGTAGATTTCCTGCAAATGATTTATTTCATATGGATTTATCATAAGTAATTCAGATGTAATCATATATACACCGCTTTTAATTTGTTGGTGATGCTGCATGTCTGACATTGCATCTTTTATGTTACAATCGAAAGAGTATTGAGTGATGTCAGAGCATAGAGCTATTAGCTCCATGGTCAGAGGGAATAAGATATCAGCTCTCTTTTTAGCGGTGGAGCATAGCAAGTTAGAGCATTTTCCGTTAACTTTTTTTTTAATCTACGAAACATATTTGGATTCTTAAATTGTGAGATGTTTATAACATCAATAAGAATCGACTTGGAGTTAGATGACACAAAAACTTTAATTCCTATAGTAGTATGTTATGTTCAGACGACCGAAATTTAACCTCATAGCAATGGAGCTGGCATTGAGGTAACTTTTACAGTGTGGGAAAATGGGGGACGTACAAGCTGGAGAAAAATTTATCTACAGTTATGTTGTCACCATGACTATCAGTGCTTTGAAAATACTGCAACATTGTGTCCTCGATTTGAATTGAAGTTGGGACTTGAAGACTGGACTGATGTTGCGGACGTGCCTGAGGATGATGACGAGGAAGACTGACCCACGTTGTGGACAGATGTCACCCACCATTCTCCTGCTCAGTTTCTTCCTGCTTGGTACAGGCTTCTCCTGGTGTGTCCACATCAAACACAGGATCCAAGATTGAACTTGTTCTGCTGACAGAAAAATCATATGTTCAAATTTATTTCATATGTTTTACTCATAATAATGAATACTAAAAAAATCGACTCTCATGTACCAAGTCGATACAGTTTGTCTGTTCTTTACTTCATTTATATTCGAAACATCTTTAGTTTTATTTTATTATATTATATTTTTTTAAGGGTAATTTTCTGAAGGCAAATGGCTCTCACTTCAAGGAAATGCAACACCCATTAACCTGTACTATTTTACACAGGTAGTCAAGTACAAATATGATAAATCATATTAAATGAAAATGTGGATGTATAATTACAGGAAACGGGTTAATGTAAACATGAGAGAATGAGCCAATCATCAATGTATAATTCAAAATGATTTGTATAGTTTGTATGAGAGCGCTCATATCCACCCTGCAGAGTGCACAAAGTGCAAATTAATACCATAGCTGTTGCCCGACCGTTTCCTGTCAGAACCCAGAAACTAAACCTGGGTTAAGTGAAGCACAATATCAGAATTCATATTTATAAAATACATTTCTTTGCATGAATTCAAATTGATATACACATATTCTCTCTTCCCTGGGATAAGAAAACAAAATATTGAATATCTTACTCTCGATTATGTATGTGGGGAAGTAGGAATTCCATTGCCTCACTGTACTTGTATTTACGTGCTGCATTTGAGGGAGCTCCGTCACCACTCTTCCTCTCCATTTCTGTCGTTTTTTAGGAAGTTGTCCCTCAACTCGCTACGTCACCTTAAAATAATGAAAAAACAACACGAAATCTAATTCCTATAACCTCTGAAAATTTTCATTTCTGTTTATGACTCATTTCAAGCCCTACCCACCCCCCCCCCGAAATATTTCAATGTGAAATTGGACAACATGCTTTTGATAGTAAAGAATTTTGCCTCCATTTTTTTTGCTTGTAAAAGTGACGTGATATTTATATTACGTATTTGTGCGGAGGGGTTGGTATATATGTTTTGGTCCACATCACAAAGCAAGGTCTCTTTCTGCATTTACATACCCTTGCTCTTGTGTCTCATTTAATTTGTTATTTTTTTAAACACCAGACTATTTTACACATGTGCAAACAATTTCAAAAATGGCCATAATGACCAAAACTTACCATTGGTATTCATTGAATTACAACAACCAGAAGTTAGCTACAGTTGTTAGATTGTGAACTTGATTTGCTTTCAAACATCCACATACAAATATAACTCTTTTACATTGTTCAATATTTTTCTTCAAATTGATAGTGAAAAAATCGTGAAGTTTGAAAAAAATTAATATGACGTAAAATTATACTAACCTGAGATTACAAGCTGGCGCCCAATGTCATGTCATACATCATTTTTTTACTTCTGTATCCTTGAACATCTCCAATCTCTTGTCATACAGGAATGGATTTTCCTACACTTCTAGGATAAGGGCTTCCTCCATGTTGGTTATCTGTCATGCAACACATTCCATATAAATTTTGTTAGCAAATAATAATAATAAAGGTTTAAAGAATTGCAAAAGCGATTAGTGAAAGGCCAGTGCCCAATCAGCAATTTCTTACATTTACATTGTAACTGGCAGGCTTGCTGATCAGGGTCCAATTTTTATAATGCACAAATAGAAATTCTCCTAATTGAAATGATTTTGCTTAGTTGTAGAGAAAAGTGATCGTCTAGAAATTCCTTCAAGAGCTTGAAATAATAATTTTTTATCATTTGAAAAGTACATGTAAACATAGGGTCATGTTAAGAAAAAAAAAAGATAGAGGCACAATTTTTTGCCTCCATGAGAGCCTATAAGCTAAGCCATATAATGTTTTTTTAGGGATGAAATGTTTGTTGAATAAAATGTCAGCAAATTATGTCTTCTCTGTATAGTATACGTACCCAATCACTTCAGCCCCCCCCCCCAAAAAAAAAAAAAAAAAAAAAAAAGAAATAAACCAATGAAAAAAGAATGAAATTACACAAATAAAGCAATCAATTTTTGGAACAGAAATGTGCAGATTTAAAAGTTATGCCAGCACACAAAGGACACATTTCATATTGAAAAGGGGTCACTTTTGTTCTGGGGGATTTCTATTTCGGGCAAACCAGTGCCAACCCAAACCCCTTCCCATCGCCCCACGATAGAGCTGCCCCTGGATAAAGGAAAGTGCGCTCATTTTAAAATCCTTTACATAATAACAGACTGACAATTTTTGACAAACTAGAAACAATAACTTTTTTTAATGCAAGTTCTCTCCAAAATTATAGTAGCCTAAATTTAGTGACTAGGCCTAGACTCTATATTTCAATGAAAACAATGTCTAACGTTAATTAGCTAAGCCTAAGTATGACGTCATATGGGGAGGATTTAGAGTCTAGGTTTTTACATTATTTATTCGTAGGCCTAGTCTTTTCCAGAGAGTTTGTGGGAAATAACTAAGTTAGCCTTACTCCTTAGCCTTCCACCATTTGTTTCGATCTAGAACAGATCGACCAGAGGGTCCCACAAAAATATGGTCAAACTGAGCAATCGGTCTAACTTCTTTCAGTTCAGGCTACCCAAGTTTCACCACTCCAGATCCCCTCTTATTAATTCCTTGCCACCCTCCTATCTGCCACTCTTGCTGCTGACAAAACGACTCAGTGCCTAGCTCTCATCTATTATAGACCCTACTACTATAACTAAAGTACTACTACTATGCTAGGCTAGTCTATATCTTAATATAAATAATTCATCCCGGAATTCATCATATTCGTTCAGAGGTCTAACTTACATGTAGGCCTACTAGTGTTACTAACGTTAGACCTATGTGTAGACTCTAGACTACTGAGGCCTAACGTTAGACCAACAACGTACAGGTCTAACTTTTGTTAACGTTAGTTATAGGTCTACCTAACGTTAGATCTAACTATAACTTAGTAACGTTAGGCCTAATGTTACTGTTGTGTTAGTTAGACTCTACTAAGTCTAAGTTAAAGATAATTTAAATGCCAGTTGTGGTAACGATTTCAAAATGAGTTCGTACAGTCTACAGAATCCAATGAAATGACCACCAAAGTGTCTGTTTGTATAAATAAAAAATATGTGCCAAAGGATTCCGGAAGAAATTGTGTAATTGCTGAGAAATTAGCAAATAAGCACGGGATTTGGGTCAAGCGTCGGGCCGACATTCAAAGCAATAATTTTTAATAGTACACTGTCCCACGTGCGCTTATCTGTGTTGGTGATCTTCAGTATGAACATTTTTCAGCGTAGATTTCAAGATTTCACAAAGTTCAGTTCATGTAACTGTACCAGATCTAGATCCTCGATTATATACTATATAGTGACAATTAAGCTCGGTTTTACACACTTTCTCGTGAAATCAGTGTTTCCTGCAACTACTTTCATTTATCTTCTTTAACTTAAGTCCTAACTTTTTTTATTTAGTAGGCCTAGGCCCTAGGCCTAATTACGTTAGGCCAGTCTAATTGATTATCGAGTCTAACATTAGGTCTATAACGTTAGATCTAGATGTAACTTAGGCTAGGATAAACATCTAGCCTATCTAAATTTAATTAGATAGGAGCCTATATCTTGTTAGAACTTAGAGTTAGAGTTAGACCGAGTCTAAAGAATCTAAGCCTAGGGCTAGGCTAAGGCTGAGCTAACTTACGTTAGATCTTCGTTAGATCATAACGTTAGGCCCTATCCCAGGCCGGCCTTATATTATTTGGCCTTATTTTCTTGTGCTCTACTTTCTTGGGCTCGGTTCTACAGTATGCGAAATGACACTTGTTCTTAATTAGTTGCTTACCAGACCAAGAATTGCAAGATCAAGTCCTCCTTCAGTCACCTCTCTTCAGCAGGTAATACACGTAGACACGTGTATGTGCGATTTTGCATTTAACACGTAAACTCCCATAGACTATCACCGCAGGCGATTTGTCGCTTGATCAGAAAATATGTGGGCAATGACGTAATTTATCTGGACTGTGATTGGCCAGAAGTGAAAAAACCGTGTGCCGTGCTCTGAAAATGGCTTGCTGATCGATCTGCAAATCCGGCAAATTACGCCGTGTTGTACAATACGGCACGGCACCGTTGAAGTGGAAACAGTTTCATAGGATTTAGTGGGGATCGATTTTTTTTGCCGTGCCGGATTGCCGTGGTGCCGTGCACGGTCGCCGTGCCGGATGCGGTGTAAACGGGCCTTAACAGGGGTCGGTGGCCAGGGGGGCAAGAGCCAAAAATTTCCCGGTCATATCATGGAACAGGCAATGGCGTCATAAGTCAAAAAATTGAGGGGGCGATATGGCGTATCGGGCAAATATATAAGCGAGCGAGCAAAATTTTTTGACATTTTTATTGCAAAAAATCAAATTTTGTGATAGATTTTGACTTAATGTTAAAAAGATGATATCATATTTCATCCTCCTCTCTTTCCTTTTTTTTTCTCTTTTTTTGTACGCCACGGTGAACAGGATTTTTGTTACGATTGTGAGCATCAGGGCGAAGCTCTATATGCTCGAGGGGGCCGAGTATGGCGTTTCTTGCAAGAAGTAGCTTAATATAGGTCCCGAGCGAGCGAAGCGAGCGAGATAAAAAAATCACCTTTTCATGAGAATCTAACATGAATATAGATTTTTAACGTGATATTCAGAAAAATATAATACACTTTCCTTTCTTTCCTCATTTTTTTTTTGTTTGGTTGTAGAACTTTTGGGGGCCATGGTCCAAACTCATCCATATAACAGTGCTTTATGGGTGGGGTCCAGGGCAGAGCCCCGGAACCTCTTGATATCAAAGCCATTTTAAACCTTACAGATGGCCACTTATTCTAATCAAATTGCGTGTATATTTATATAGCTTTAACACAACACATAAATTCAATGCAGTTGTGTATCGTAATCATCCAAATATTGTGAGGGGCACACCATAGCAAATGTGAGAAAATTTGTAAAAAGTCGCCAGCGAGCGAAGCGAGCCAGAAAAAAAATGGCCTGTTAAAATGAAATTCTAATTATGTGATAGATTTTTACATCATTATAGCAAATATCATGTCATATATTTTTTTCATTCATCTCATTTCGCTGCCTCCTATATTTTCTTTTATTTCCCCTTAGCTGTGGAAACACCCCCCTGGTACGCCAGTGCTTCAACGTAAAGCTTAATGCAGGAAGGGTCCATATAGGGGCCCGTTATAGAACCCATTAAAGGTTACAGATGAAGAGCCCCCACTGCACGGGGTCTTGACGGAGACAGAGCCTTTGGAGATTTAGCAAGTTTATGATAGACTGTCATACGACATTATGCTATATACCATCCATTTTTCTTCCCGCTCGTTATCTCAATCGTCGGCAGCCCGGTAGTTATCTTGTCCCTATTCTTTTTTTTCCAATTTAGATTTTGGCTAATTCCATTCTGCCTTTATTTCCCGCTTTTGTTTACCTTTTTTTCATCTTTAATTTATTTCCCTGTCTTACTTATCTTGCTAATGTATTTGTATATCGGGGCGAATTGTTCTTTCTCACTTGTTCTTTTTTCCTTCCTTTTCCCGTTATCTTTCCGTTTTCCCTTTTTTATGTTTTTTTCTTAGTTTTCTTTTCCCTTTTCCTTTCCCTTTCCCCTTTCCCCTTTCCCCTTTTTTCTTTTCTTTCCCTTTCTTCCCCCTTTTTTCTTTTTCCCGTTTTTTTTTTATTTTCCCCGGTGAGCTCCGCCAGGGGGGGGGGCAGCTTGCCCCCCCTGCCCCCCCCGCCTGTTACGCCACTGGGGGAGGAGAAAAGGAGGGAGAAAGAGGGAGAAATGAAGTGGGGGAAGGAAATTATTGTATATTATATCGTGTTCACTGACGGATCCAGGGGAGGGGGCACATCCGACCCGCGTGTACCCGTTGTATCAAGTATTATTTGATTGTACAAACAATCTCAGCTGTTAACATGTCTTGCTCCCTTACTTTATCATATTCTCAACCAGACAGCCTCATAACTGAATGTCCTATCATTGCAGCAAAATAGAGAGAAATGCCCATTGTTGTGGTTTAACAAATAGCCATCTTTAAAGGGATGATCCGGGCTGAAAATATTTATATCTCAATACATAGAGTAGAATTCACTGAGCAAAATGCCGAAATTTCATCAAAATCGGATAACAAATAATAAAGTTATTGAGGTTTAAAGTTTAGCAATATTTCGTGAAAACAGTCGTCATGAATATTCATTAGGTGGGCTGATGATGTCACATCTCCACTATCCGTTTTCTTATGTTATTACATAAAATCATTATTTTTTCATTATTTCATACTTGTGTGAATAATATGTCTCGCTTATATTTAAATAAGTTGCAGCAATAAATATCTAAGGCACTATTCAGTTGTCAATCCAATTTTTCTAGTTCTTGGAGGAAAAAATTTGAATAAACCTAATTTCATATAATAAAATACAAAAGAACAAGTGGAGATGTGACATCATCAGTCCACCTAATGAATATTCATGACGACTCTTTTCACAAAATATTGCTAAACTTTAAAATTCAATAACTTTGTAATTTGTTATCCGATTTTGATGAAATTTTCGACGTTTTGCTCAGTGAATTCTACTCTATTTATTAAGCCATACATATTTTCAGCCCGGACCATCCCTTTAAAAGTCAGGTTCATAGTATCAGCTCATCTGTCACTCAAATCATTAATATCTGTCTGAGAATAATAACTAAATTCGTTTTCTTCAATGTAAACAAAATTTTGACACTTCTGGCTTCCAATGAGCACTGAGTTAGACCATGCACTGCAAAAACTCCGGTGTTGATTTAACACCAGCCCGGACTCTATATGTATGTCCACACCAGAGAAGTGTTAAACAACACCAGTTTCGTTTTGGTCTAACACCAGAAAGGTGTTTATACAACACCAATTAGTATTAAAACAGCATCGGTTTGATTCCAAACTGGTGTTGTTTCAATACTTCTCTGGTGTGGACATATATAGATTCAGGGCTGGTATTAAATCAACACCGGAGTTTTTGCAGTGTGGTCTAACTTAAAAACCGGGCTTGCGGAATTCTTGCATTTTTTTTTTACTGACATTGCTTTTGTTTAAAGCATTTAACCACCCATGCATGACTGTTCACATGAAAATGTCATGTCATACTGGAAGAGGAATATTGTCTGGTCATGTTGACATACAATAATTTGCCTTTAATCAAATATCTATATGGAATATTTTAACTTTTATAAGTATCCAAGTACTTTTTTTTGCCGAGTGTATATACAATAGAAATATTTTTTTATAACTTTATGAAACGTTATTTGCTTAGGGCATATGTGTTTATTATTCCTGTTGCTCGCATTATCTGTTTAATGAGATAAATAATCATGTTCAAGGGGATTAACTGGTTCTAAAACATCCCGTTTTCAAGTCAATACACACCAAATACATTTAATTATTTTATGTAGTGACATATGCTTCTTTTTATGACTACTTAAAATGATTAACCCTTATTAGTGAATTGGTGAGATTGTCTGCACTTCATGAATTCCTAAAACAGTCCTTAAAATGTCCCTTTTTTCTTGTCTGAATATCGAACATTTTCAGCTCGCGCTTCGCGCTCGCATCATTTTGGTTAATAAAATACGTATGGTCTCAATGAACTCCTATAAACAAGCCTTAGAATATCCCTCTTTAGGTCTGAATATCAAAATTTTTCAGCTTGCGCTTCGCGCTCGCAATATTTGACTAGTGAGATACGTAATGTTCATGATTACAACGACTGCAAAAAGTGTTTCATGTGTTTAGGTGTCATTAAAAAAAAAACACACACACACACGCTCCGCGCTCGCATTGTTTGCTTAGTGAGACAGGTACGTACTTGCATAATTACAACATTTTTTAAAAATAAAGTCCAATTTTTCAGCACGCGCCTTGCGCTCGCGTTATTTGATCAGTATGTGATTTTTTTTAATGGCCCTTTCCTTAAAATGTTTTTATTAGGTCAGTATAAGAGAATAATGACGGCGATATGGCCATTCTAAAGGTTCACTCAAGCGTGACGCGCGCACAAAAGAATATGACGTAATACATTAGCATAACAATGAAGGGTTGAATAGGGGAAATTAGCATAACAATGGAAGAGTTGAATAGGGATAATTAGCATAACAATGGATGAATAGTCGGGAAAGATGGCCATTGAATAGGGGGTCGATTAGCATAACAATGGAAGAGTAGTCTGGAAGGATGGCCATTGAATAGGGATCATTAGCATAACAATAGCGAGTGCGGAAAGATCGGATGGCCATTGAATAGGGGACATTTAAATAACAATAGAGAGTGCGGAAAGATCGGATGGCCATTGAATAGGGGTTGATTAGCATAACAATACCGAGTGCGGAAAGATCGGATGGCCATTGAATAGGGGATCATTTAAATAACAATGAGCGCAGTGCGGAAAGATCGGATGGCCATTGAATAGGGGATCATTTAAATAACAATAATCGCAGTGACGTAGTAATGTTACGTATCTGTTAGAAGGGACGCGTAGTTTCCTTGGCAACGAATGAACAACCATAAAGTTGAATGGAAGGATTAAAAGAGTGTTATTGTTAGAGTAGATTTTGGGTAATATAATAGCACTGGGAAAAAAGGGCAGGAGTGTCAAAGTTTGACTTACCCTTTTAATATTTCCATTCGAGCGTCGATCGTCCAAAATATTGTCCATATTAACATTGTCATAATATTCAAAACCTAGTTTCCCATGTCCATATATTACAGTGAAACATATTTACAATGAAGATTAAGTGATGCCATTATACATATATACAACTCATATTCTATGGAAAATTAATCGATTTCATCTATAGGTAAGATCCCGTTTATGGTTCCTTTGTATAGAATTTTCGACGCTGTGTATCCTTTTTTGATCCAGCATGGATGTTTGTAGAATGAGAAGGAGGCTGCTGGAATCTTCGTGCTTTGCATGCAATGTGATTGAGATAGACATCGATGAATAATTTATTATTACAAAATCGTTGAAGAATTCGTCTCTTCCACCCTTTAGACCAATCTTCTTTCAACTCGTGAGGCATGCCGTGCCTGTGTAAGAGTTCGAATTTCTCTTGGTCTGAAATAGTTTCGTAGTGATTGGAGATGATACACCCTGGTATCGCTACGCAACGATTTTCTATCGACGCCATCCCTGGAACACAATCCTTCTCAAACCTGTCCAGCGTGTCTTTGTGATCTCCCCAAATTAATTCCTTTGCAACTCCTTGATTTTCCATCGCTTCCATCGATTTTTCCTCTTAATTTTGGATCTTCCCCCATACTCTTCTCCCTCTATCATCTATATTATAATAGATGAAAGAAAACGAACCATTCAAGATGTCATGGTCGAAAACAACCTTTGATTTTCTAACAAAGCGAGAAATGCATGAACTAATCTTTGTATCTTCACTCCAATCGGTTATTTTGGTAAACGGTAGAAAGCAAACTACTTAACGATGTCTTGGTCGAAAAAACTTTTGATTTTTCGAACAAAGCGAGGAATGTTAGAAACTAATCTTTGCATCTCCGCTCCAATCAGTTCTTTCATACTTCCATAGTTTTCATTTTGACCCGCATACACGTCTCTCTTTATTGGCTTTCTGACTCACACAAATTGTATTACATAGATGGCACTAGCTTCAGGTCAACTCCATTCACGCACATGGTGATAACATAGAACACTGTACAATTACATGTATATGTTATTATTATTCATTTTTATTCCATTTTAAGTCCAGACATATACACAAAGAAGATTTTGATACAAAGGTAAAAGTAATCGAAGTACGTATTGTGTAGACAAAATAATTGTTAACTGTTATATCTTCGCTGTAACACAATCCATGTATAGGCCTATGGCTGGTATGAATATTGACGATAGAAATAATAGAGTTCAATCTGTCATTTTTGTTGACGGCGTTTTCAAGTTCTTTGATTATTTTTGTTGACAAGGTGGTGTTGTGCCTTTAGTTGTAGACTCCATCCTCACTCTCTGTTTCTTCATCATCGTCGTCATCGTCACCTCCATCTTGGAACTGGAATAAACCATCAAATTGTGGACCATGCCTGGCTAAGACTCTTTGTACGGCTTTCTGGAATTCCATGCCATTTTCTAGTCTTTCCTTGAGATCAGAAACGATCTCGTGATTGACGTCAGCTTCTCCTAGGCTAATGTTTTGCTGCAAGAACTTGGAGTAAAGATCGAAAAAGATGCGTTTGACGGCCCACAGTAATTTCACGTGCGCTTTTTCTTTAGCGTCTTCTTCTTCCATTCCCTCTGAAATATATTTCTGATATTTTTCGTCTCTCAGGTCCTTGGTGGCTGTCATGGCCTGCTCCAACCATACTTGGTAAGCAAGGTTGTCTTCAATTTCATCCATGTTATCTGTCTCTGACATTGACGATTCATCCTCTCCATCGTTTTCTGAATCACTAGATTCTTCAACTCCCTCCGTTTGAGAGGGTGGTTCGGAGTAATCATCCTCACTTGTACCTTCTTCAGCGTCGGAAGATTCAATTTTGCCTTCATCTTCTGTATCAGGGTGAGCTTTTTGTTCATGCCTCTGCATATCAAACTTCCGACTATAGGTCCTATTGCATTGGGAACATGCGTAACGCCGGTTGGACATATCAAGAGCGTTCATGTTGACTCGATGCTGTTTAGGTCAGAATTGAAGCAAAGTGTTATCAATCGTATCTTTATACATGATGTCAACATCCATAAACGAATCCGTAGATCCGTTAAACGAATCCGTAATTCCGTTCAACGATTCCGTATAAATCCGCTAAACGAATCCGTAGATCCGTAAACGAATCCGTAAATCCACTAAACGAATCCCAAGATCCGTAAAAGGATTCGAACTTCTTTGAATCATATTGATAGAATTGACAAAGTTTAATCCGTTTTAAATCAAGGAACAACCAATGACTTTGATATTGGAGTACATATTTTATTACTACCAATGGTTTAAAGAGTTATACAGACCTCATGTAGGAATTTATGACAATACTGATGATTCGCAATATTTGGGATTTTACTAAGGATTTATGACGTCATTACTTCTCAGATTACGCAATGCATGCTTGATCATTCGTGCATAACACGGTATTGCATGTACAAAATCAATTCGACGTTGCACCATCCAAGAATGCATTGCGTAATCTGAGAAGTAATGACGTCATAAATCCTTAGTAAAATCCCAAATATTGCGAATCATCAGTATTGTCATAAATTCCTACATGAGGTCTGTATAACTCTTTAAACCATTGGTAGTAATAAAATATGTACTCCAATATCAAAGTCATTGGTTGTTCCTTGATTTAAAACGGATTAAACTTTGTCAATTCTATCAATATGATTCAAAGAAGTTCGAATCCTTTTACGGATCTTGGGATTCGTTTAGTGGATTTACGGATTCGTTTACGGATCTACGGATTCGTTTAGCGGATTTATACGGAATCGTTGAACGGAATTACGGATTCGTTTAACGGATCTACGGATTCCATTACGGATCTACGGATTCGTTTATGGATGTTGACATCATGTATAAAGATACGATTGATAACACTTTGCTTCAATTCTGACCTAAACAGCATCGAGTCAACATGAACGCTCTTGATATGTCCAACCGGCGTTACGCATGTTCCCAATGCAATAGGACCTATAGTCGGAAGTTTGATATGCAGAGGCATGAACAAAAAGCTCACCCTGATACAGAAGATGAAGGCAAAATTGAATCTTCCGACGCTGAAGAAGGTACAAGTGAGGATGATTACTCCGAACCACCCTCTCAAACGGAGGGAGTTGAAGAATCTAGTGATTCAGAAAACGATGGAGAGGATGAATCGTCAATGTCAGAGACAGATAACATGGATGAAATTGAAGACAACCTTGCTTACCAAGTATGGTTGGAGCAGGCCATGACAGCCACCAAGGACCTGAGAGACGAAAAATATCAGAAATATATTTCAGAGGGAATGGAAGAAGAAGACGCTAAAGAAAAAGCGCACGTGAAATTACTGTGGGCCGTCAAACGCATCTTTTTCGATCTTTACTCCAAGTTCTTGCAGCAAAACATTAGCCTAGAAGCTGACGTCAATCACGAGATCGTTTCTGATCTCAAGGAAAGACTAGAAAATGGCATGGAATTCCAGAAAGCCGTACAAAGAGTCTTAGCCAGGCATGGTCCACAATTTGATGGTTTATTCCAGTTCCAAGATGGAGGTGACGATGACGACGATGATGAAGAAACAGAGAGTGAGGATGGAGTCTACAACTAAAGGCACAACACCACCTTGTCAACAAAAATAATCAAAGAACTTGAAAACGCCGTCAACAAAAATGACAGATTGAACTCTATTATTTCTATCGTCAATATTCATACCAGCCATAGGCCTATACATGGATTGTGTTACAGCGAAGATATAACAGTTAACAATTATTTTGTCTACACAATACGTACTTCGATTACTTTTACCTTTGTATCAAAATCTTCTTTGTGTATATGTCTGGACTTAAAATGGAATAAAAATGAATAATAATAACATATACATGTAATTGTACAGTGTTCTATGTTATCACCATGTGCGTGAATGGAGTTGACCTGAAGCTAGTGCCATCTATGTAATACAATTTGTGTGAGTCAGAAAGCCAATAAAGAGAGACGTGTATGCGGGTCAAAATGAAAACTATGGAAGTATGAAAGAACTGATTGGAGCGGAGATGCAAAGATTAGTTTCTAACATTCCTCGCTTTGTTCGAAAAATCAAAAGTTTTTTCGACCAAGACATCGTTAAGTAGTTTGCTTTCTACCGTTTACCAAAATAACCGATTGGAGTGAAGATACAAAGATTAGTTCATGCATTCCTCGCTTTGTTAGAAAATCAAAGGTTGTTTTCGACCATGACATCTTGAATGGTTCGTTTTCTTTCATCTATTATAATATAGATGATAGAGGGAGAAGAGTATGGGGGAAGATCCAAAATTAAGAGGAAAAATCGATGGAAGCGATGGAAAATCAAGGAGTTGCAAAGGAATTAATTTGGGGAGATCACAAAGACACGCTGGACAGGTTTGAGAAGGATTGTGTTCCAGGGATGGCGTCGATAGAAAATCGTTGCGTAGCGATACCAGGGTGTATCATCTCCAATCACTACGAAACTATTTCAGACCAAGAGAAATTCGAACTCTTACACAGGCACGGCATGCCTCACGAGTTGAAAGAAGATTGGTCTAAAGGGTGGAAGAGACGAATTCTTCAACGATTTTGTAATAATAAATTATTCATCGATGTCTATCTCAATCACATTGCATGCAAAGCACGAAGATTCCAGCAGCCTCCTTCTCATTCTACAAACATCCATGCTGGATCAAAAAAGGATACACAGCGTCGAAAATTCTATACAAAGGAACCATAAACGGGATCTTACCTATAGATGAAATCGATTAATTTTCCATAGAATATGAGTTGTATATATGTATAATGGCATCACTTAATCTTCATTGTAAATATGTTTCACTGTAATATATGGACATGGGAAACTAGGTTTTGAATATTATGACAATGTTAATATGGACAATATTTTGGACGATCGACGCTCGAATGGAAATATTAAAAGGGTAAGTCAAACTTTGACACTCCTGCCCTTTTTTCCCAGTGCTATTATATTACCCAAAATCTACTCTAACAATAACACTCTTTTAATCCTTCCATTCAACTTTATGGTTGTTCATTCGTTGCCAAGGAAACTACGCGTCCCTTCTAACAGATACGTAACATTACTACGTCACTGCGATTATTGTTATTTAAATGATCCCCTATTCAATGGCCATCCGATCTTTCCGCACTCGCTATTGTTATGCTAATCAACCCCTATTCAATGGCCATCCGATCTTTCCGCACTCGCTATTGTTATTTAAATGTCCCCTATTCAATGGCCATCCGATCTTTCCGCACTCGCTATTGTTATTTAAATGTCCCCTATTCAATGGCCATCCGATCTTTCCGCACTCGCTATTGTTATTTAAATGTCCCCTATTCAATGGCCATCCGATCTTTCCGCACTCGCTATTGTTATGCTAATGATCCCTATTCAATGGCCATCCTTCCAGACTACTCTTCCATTGTTATGCTAATCGACCCCCTATTCAATGGCCATCTTCTTCTTCTTCTGTGTTGAATTCCTCCGTTCACCGGAGAACTGCAAGCCTTTAGTTGCAGTACAGCATGGTAAAAATAATGAGCTATTAGTCACTGTTTGCAGCCGCTTGATCAACAAGGCGCTGTCTTGAGAAATGTATATCAAACACAAATTGAAGAGTAACAGGATGAAAGTCAGGAAACTGATACGAGACATTGCCAATGACACCAAGGAGGATAAGTCTGGTTCTTGCAACATGAAGATAGGAGTCTGTATTTGAAAAGCTTGAGAGCACTTTAATGGCATCCTCTGGAAAATGATTCAGAAGATTATTTCTAAGATGGGTATAGGCTATGCATTCACTAACAAAGTGAAAGACAGTTTCCGCAGGTGCATGGCAAGCAGGACAACTTGGGTCGGAAACTAGTCTGGAGATCTTGCACA
The DNA here is from genome assembly GCF_037042905.1 of Lytechinus pictus. Lineage (NCBI taxonomy): Eukaryota > Metazoa > Echinodermata > Echinoidea > Temnopleuroida > Toxopneustidae > Lytechinus > Lytechinus pictus. Next base: position 26,316,901 of record NC_087249.1, read on the forward strand.
GTCGACTTTGGGTGAGATAGGTGCTGGTAAGAAGCTGAGCTTTCATATTGATGGCTATCCGGAGATGTGCAGGGTGAATGACGGACGGGAATACATGATAGGGAAGCACCAAGTCAATATCATGGAACAGAAGAAGGGACGACTTAAGGGAGGTTTCTTCGGAGAGGGATGCAAGGACTTTACTTTCCACTGCATTTGTTACTCTCTTCTTCCATGTCAGATACGAGCAACCTTGCTGCAGGAGATCCGGTAGAGATGGAAGATTGTACTTCTCTAGAAGAACCTTGAGGACTTTAATGGTAGGAATAGTAGGCTCCTGGCAGACAACACTCGAAAAGATCCTGTGCTCAATTCTGTCCTGAGGTAGAGAGATAATCTTTCCCAAAAGACGCAGATGTAGGAGATTAATTGAGTCAGATAGAAGGGGAATCCCTGTAAGCAAAGGAACAGCCTCCTGTGCAGTTGTCCTTGGAAGACCAAGTAGCTTTTTGAAAAGGTGGCTCTGCATCACATCCAAGGCCCTCTTATCTTTATCCGGTAGGTTAAGAGCCTCAGTTCCGTACAACATTCTGGGCGTACAGAATGTTTTCCACAGTGAGGAAACATCTTTCCCGACTATTCATCCATTGTTATGCTAATTATCCCTATTCAACTCTTCCATTGTTATGCTAATTTCCCCTATTCAACCCTTCATTGTTATGCTAATGTATTACGTCATATTCTTTTGTGCGCGCGTCACGCTTGAGTGAACCTTTAGAATGGCCATATCGCCGTCATTATTCTCTAGTATATACCTGGCAGTTGAGCACGCTTCGCGCGCCCGCTAAGTGACTCAGTTTTTTGGCTGGTGCCCCCCAACAGGGGTAACGGGAGGAAAGGAGAACAACAAAACAAAGAGTGAAAAAGAAAGAAAAAAATAATGAAAATATGGGGAGGGCAAATATAAAAATAAAATATCTGGTTGTGCTTCGCGCTCGCATTATTTATTAATAATTGATAAACAATCATTTTTCTATAATAAATAGCTACTTGATTTCGTTTTTGTGTCACTATTTAAATTAAGCTCGTACTTTATGTTCGCATTGTATATTTTGTGATAAATTATAAACACCTGTTTATAAAAAAAAGTGTTTGAAATTTCCACCTTTGAGGTCTAAATATTAAAAAAAATATTTGTTTGTAAAATCGTATCCTCTATAACAACCCCCTTTTCAGTTCAGTACGGGGGCCGTGGAGCGGTTTTGAAGGGGGCTGACCATGCAAATAATCACAAACAGATGGTAATTTTTATGCTTTTGAACATGGTTTTAGAAAAAAAAGTGGGGGCTCGGCCCCCCCCCCGGTTCTGCGGCCCCTGATGGTATATAGTATAAGTCCTACAAAATTTCAGCTCGCGCTTCGCACTTACATCATTTTGATTTGTTAGGTACATATCAGGTGCGTAGGCAGGGGTGGAAGGGTAGGGTTGGTCGCCCCCTCCCCCAAATGACCCTCCCCTCACAACAAAAAAATGAGAAAAAGTAAGGAGAAAAAGAAAAAACGAAGGGAGGAAAAATAGGGAAGAACGGTAGTTTTATTTGTTTGTGTGTGTGTGTTTGTGCCCGGGTGTTTGTGGTTTTTTTAATACAATTTCTTTCTATAAAGAATAAAACTTAAACGAAACCTATTCTCTCAATTTCCGAAAATTTCGCTTTCGACCCCGCATTGAAGTGGACTCGATGTCGATGACGTACTGCAAACTACGAGCATAGCATTGGACGAGTAACTGTAACCGCGCGCCCTTGGGGATGACGCGTTTCAGGGGAATCCCCAAATTTTAATACCGGAACTAATACCGCCCGTATATATAGCGTGGCAATAGGGTGTAGCTTGGCCTTGGCTCGGCTCGCTTTGCTTACTTTCATTGTGCTCCTTTAAAGTTTCTTCTCTTTCCAAGAAGAGGACCAGTAGTAGGACGCATAAATATTGTAATGTGGAACCTACGAAAATTTTGGATGGTGCTTTGGACCTAAATTTCAAGGTAGAAAGATAGCCAAAAGACAAACCAACTCCATCGCGACCGATTTCCACCATGAATTAGCCCACACACTCAGGCACAGCGCACAGACACTGCCATGCCACTGATGAATGGAAATTGTAGAGATTAGGTCTCAGTTCTTTGGTCTTCTTCAAATAGCCTGGGGCCTGATTTTTTGTCTCATTCTGCCTTACTAAGTTATCAAGCATCTTCAAACACTCTAATGTTAGATTCCGGTGTCAGTCGAGAGCAGTCAATTGTCAGAAGTCGATATATTTCTACGCTCAATTAGACAGAGGTTACAGAACTTGCAATGACTACCATTCCAGGTTGGCCCCCAGAGTTTGTTCTCAACAGACGTTACGGTGCTGAGTGCGATATCTGCAAGAATCAGTCCATCCCCATCGGCATCTACAAGGACTGCGAGCACAAGCATAATACCTGTGGCACCTGCCTTACGAAGCACAGCTGGGACAAGGAGAAACAGATATACGAGTGCCCCCGCTGTGTCTATACCCGCATGGTCGAGGTGAAGAAGAATATTACAAAGTGGCTTGAGGAGAGGTCTTTTGTAAACGCTCCTGACATCCACCCTGGTGCGTACAGGTTCTCTGAAGAAGCCGCCAAACAGCGAGCCATCAGGGAGGGTAAGGACTGCACGGACATCATCAAAAGGAAAACCAGAACCACGGAGAGGCCGAAGATAGATATCGAGTCTGTTGACGATGCTGATCATGTAAGCTTGGTGTTGAGGAAGAGCATGCAGAAGAGGATACCGTCGGCTTCATCAACGTTGCGTTTTGAAGAGAAAGGCAAAGTGATAGAGTATGTTAGGGTAAAGCAAGGGGTTGATGATTGTGAGATCTGTAAATCATCATTGTGTATGGAATGTATATGGGAAGTTTCATCTTCAAAAAAATGATCTTTTATGTGTCTGATCAATGGTTCTTAATAAAATTGGTTGATATTTGTATAGAATGTCATGCGATTTGTGCTTCCTTAAGTTAGGAAATTTTAGAAAGTATCAATAATTGCTTAATTAAATTAATCACATGCAATCTGACCTTGCAATGTGACTGAGGGCTTGAGATCCAGTGAAATTAGAATGACTGTATCACAGAATTATATCGCCTTTGGGTATGTGTGCAGGTATACATTGCAACATTTGACCTCCTGTGTGCCAATTAATAGAGGGTTTTAGGAGCAGTGAACGTGAACGACATAGCAGTCCTCTGATCCTTCGAGTCAACGTCGTCGTCTGCCCTTGTTCACTACAGATGCGAATACTTTAGATTTCACTCGACTTGTACGTGTACGTACGTCCACATGAAACAGCGCGATAACCAGCGGGTCATGACACGCTGCCCGACCTGGAAGATCTGGCGCACCATCGCCTGGCGACCCGGTCGGGTGATGCGAAGGTGCAACTTGTGCACATGTGCCCTTTCACTTGCTTTGATTCCTTTTTACGCGAGTTAGGATATATTTCGATGTATATTTTGGAGATCAGAAAGCAATTTCAAATATGATAAACATAATTCATCGTACAACTTACATTAATTTTGTGAAAAGTCGCTGAAAACTGTGTTTTAAAAGGGAAAGGTTGATCTTCATGCTGGGCTTGAACGGTTAAAATGACGTCACTCACGTGCACGTCGTCTATGATTTAGGAGAACCGCAAAATGGATGTGGCGAGGTTCTCGATTTTGAGAGTGGACGTGTGTGAGGACGTGAGGCATATGGCAGGCCAAAAAATGACGTCATTTCGTACCAGTTCACTATACTGTGGACGTACATTTCTAAAAGTGCTCAATACAAAGAGAGTAACTCCCAGGGGTCAGTCCACATCAATTACTGCACTGTATTATCTGTATAGGCCTACATCTAGATCCTGTGCCGCTGTGCGATTGACTCTAATCACAGTACTTTATTAAAGTTTTTTTCTTGATTTTAGTTTTTTTAGATCTAGGTCTATGTACCTCAATGATGTATTTATAATATGATTTTATATCAACCATTCTTTGTACCTGGGGAAGAAGCCTAACCCAATTCATGTGGCAATGATTTTTTTGGGGTCCATAAAACTGTAGTGAACACTTATTTATACAAAATTCCACATTCTTAGATGGTGTACTTCATTCTCAGACCTTCCTTCCAATAAAATTTTATGCTAGCATTCCTGTCTGTTCTATTAATTGTAAAGTAATTGCAATGTCAGCTTTACTAAAATATTGTTTTGAATTCAATATTGTATTTTATTCATGTACATGTTACAGGTAGGTTTTGTTTTTTTTAAGAAAAAAAAAGGTTTACTGGTATGTTTTCAATCAACTACATGTACATGTGTTCGTAATTTCAATGATATAAATATTTGCTGTGCTGGCGAGTTGAGTAAAATTGCTTTTCATGATTGTAATGCCCAAATTGCCAATAACTTCTGGTCACGCAGAAGTGTACAGCGATTCTGACTCTCGCTTTGTAATCAGACAGAAGGTCATCCAACCCTTAGACTCTTGTTAAAATTCTTCCCAGGGAATGGAGAAAGTGCACACATTGTATGCGGGAATGGCAGAATCTGATGACTGGGTAAATGACAGGGGCCGCGGAAGCCGCGGGGGGGGGGGGGGGGCGGGGCTGGGGAGCTTCAGCCTCCCACTTTTTTCCAAAACCATGTACAAAAAGGTAAAAATGACCATACGATTGTGATTTTTTGCATGGTCAGCCCCCCCTCCCCACTTTTGGCTCAGCCCCCCCCCCCTTGAAAACGGTTCCGTGGCCCCTAAATGAGGCCTATATCTGTAAAGAGCTTAGAGAAGTTGCTCCGATGTAAGCGCTTTATAAAAGCAGAATATCATATTATTATTACTTGAAATGTGGAAGAAACAGTCGCAAAGTTAGGTTCGAATTCCAAGAGTTGTCAAAGACTTATTTTCCATTAAACTTGTACTTGAATTAATCCAAGACTATGAAAGGCTATAGCCATAGATGCCTCGTTGACTTGCCTTGTTGCCCCTCTCTTCGGCCTTGGAAGTTTTTTTGTGCCCTTTACAATTTTGCCTATTAGTGCTGTAGAAATGCAACCTCTGGAAAAGTGACCTTGCCCCAAAAATATTGAATGTTGAACATGCAATTCTTTACATGTACTTCCTTTGGGAATTCACTACCCAAAGTTTTCCTTATGTAAACATTAGTAAAGAAATAGCTTTCCTAAGAGTCAGAAACATTGCAAGATATGGTATCATATTTATCATTGTTAATGATCATCAGTCGCATTGTTGCAGTTTGCGTTTATTTTTTTTTGGGGGGGGGTTAAGGGGTCACACCGTCACAATGAACATGTCGGTCTTCATGCAATCTCAAAACCAAATTTTTTATCACTTTGTAACAACAATGTTATTACAGGTGCTTTCTTAGTCTCTTAGTATTACAATTTCCTGTGCCAAAACATCACATAAATTTAACATAGGATACCTGTTGGTTGATCATTGTATACAAATTGTACATTTTTATCTTCATGTTATTTGTTCTAATTAATCATGTGATGTAATTTGATATTTTCGGAAACTTACTGAAATATTGAGTTGAAAGTTGTCTGGTTTAGTGGAACAAATGCATATTTAATTTGTTGTATTGTATGCATTGTGTGTACATGTTTGCATTTTAATTTACTTGTGCAAATCATTCACTCATGTCTTTCTAGATTATAGAGAATGTAAAAATTAAAATAATTAATTTGGTGTTTTACTTTTAATCAACTCAAAAGTATGAATATGAAAATTAATTTCATTAACATTGCAAGAATTATACTGATCAAGGCATGTTTGTACATTTTGCAAAAAGGAGAGAAGAAAATTTCCAATTCTTTGAAGTTTGAAATCAATAATTTGTATGTTAGAACCAAGTTGGATGAGAAAGGGAATGATTTGAAATTGTACTCTTAACTCTTCTATTGATTTAAAAGGTGTGTTCTGGTTAACTTTTTTCATTCTCCAGTACAGAGTCAAATTTTATATTGATCAACGCATGTATATATTCATTTTAAAAGAAAGCAGAAATGTATAATTATTAATTTGTAAATTCATTGAAATTTATGATTGTTCACTGTGACTACTGTCAACCAAGTCAAATAAGAAATAAATTAATGCAAAATAATCATGTCTTGCAATCAGTGAATATTATTATTACGGGTTTGTTTGTTGTAAGGAAATGAATTTGAGGGTATCAATAGGAACATTACTTTCTTTAGAATGACATAACTGCCATATTCACCAATGAATCTGATAAAGTACACTTTGCCATGTTAGAGTTGAAAGAAACTGTCTCTTTGAGGTGTAATGTCTTCAAATAGGCTGGCTCTGTAAAATCCTAGTTGTGCATCAAATTTGGACTTCATTTTTCAATTGCCTGAATATGATATCCTATGAAATGCGTTTGTATGTAGAAGTATTTTTTTTTGTTCTTTCTAAATTATTAATTCGAATTTTAAAAGAAATTTCACAGAAAAATATTCCCTACTCCAATTGATGAAACCTAAAGCTAATATATTTTGGACCACTTATTTTGAGAAGCTATTCACCTGTACGTCTGCATTGAGGCAAACAAAGAAATACTTGTATCCCCAAAGTAGAGTCTAGACCAGGGGTTCTCAAACTTTTACTTTGAAGGGCCAGATGAGACTCCAAGTAAACCTGAAAGGGCCAGGGTGAAGTGGATACTTAGAAAGAAAATGTGCGTGAAGCGCAAAGACCCTTGCGGTCGGGATCCTACATGCTCTCTTGTGCAATCTGGCCCTTATTTTTAGAGCATTTAATCCAACAAATTTTTAAGTTTCATATGGAACGCGGGCAAAATTAGAAAAGATTTCAAAATACAGCGAGAGTCAATAATAATGATAACAAAATTGTAGTACTTTGTTAAAAGGAATCTAGATTGTACTGGTGTTGGGGAGACAGATAATGTCTTGAAGTATCAATATTTTTTGTAGTCCAAGTAGATTGAATAATAGAGCATGTCTGTTGTAGACTCTAACAAGGATGTCAGTCTCCTAGTCACATTCAATTTGGGAAAAGTGACACTGTCAGCAACAAGTTGCTTAAACCTTGGCACAAAAGGTGTAATTGCCAGACGAAGGCACTGGTGCAAATGTTCACTGGTCAAACAGGGGCCGCGGAAGCACCCCCCCCCCCCACTTTTTTTCCAAAACCATGTACAAAAACGTAAAATTTACCACATGATTGTGATTTTTTGCATGGCCAGCCCCCCCCCCCCACTTTAAAAAACCGTTCCGCGGCCCCTGTCAAGGTACTTCGGTATGAGTTAGTCCTTTAAAATGTTCATTGTGGAAAATGCACTTTCGCACCTGTATGTAGATCCATACATGGCATTTCTTAGTGTTTCGTCAAGCTTTCTCTGATGCTTAGGTGTGTGTGATTGTGGGTGGGTGTGAGCGTGTATGTGTAGTAATGATATACACTATTTGAAACAATGATGATACTTACTAGAAAAGTATTTTCATATATTGGAAAAGCTCCTGATTTTGTCCATACATGTACATGTACAGTAGGGTTATACACAGTCATATAGAGAAATAGCGAAATGTCAGTGACATGTGTTCGGTAAACATAATCGGACACCCGCACGGTAAGTCCGATCACCATAAATTTGGTATCAAAATGTGTGGGAAGGATCAGAGAAAAAAGTCATGGAATTTCAAGGCATTTTGGAGGCGTTAGGAAGTACCGACAAATATTTGACAGGGAGCCATAATGGCCCCCCCCCCCCCCCCCCGGAGCATTAGGGTTAATAGACTGTGCATGGAGGAGAAAGGGTAGAAAAAGAGAGGGGGTGGAATTCCTAAATGAGATGATAAAACGACGGGGGCTAACCTCTGTATGCCATCTTAACAGGCACTCGCTGAAATCCTACCCTGATAAAATTTCAATGGTAACAGACCCCCCCCAAAAAAAAAGAGAGAGAGAGGGGCAATGAGAAGAAAAGGGAGAGGAGAGAAAAGAAATAGGAAAAGGGGGAGAAGAAAGAAAGGAGAGGGGAGAGAGAGAGGGTGAGAATGGAAAGAAAAGGGGAGAGGGATAAAGAGAAAGGAAAGGAGAAGGTAGAAAAATGAAGAAAGAAAAAAGGAATGGGGTGGAGAAAAGGGAAAAGGAAATGGGGAAAGAATAGAGGGAAATGAGATAAAGAGAAAGGAGAGGGCAGAGCTACCAACCTTAATCATGAAAAAATTCTATTCTCTATTTTTTTTCCCTATTTTCCTTCTTTTTTCATATTCAAGCCTAAAATACTACTTTTTATTAAAATTTTGAAAAAAAAAAATCAAAATCAACAAATCATTCTTAGAAGTTTCAAAAATCCAATTTCCAGGGAGAAAATGCTATTTAGTGTAATCTTCCCCATATAAATACTACTAAATAAAATAAATCCTACTAATTGGCAGCTGTGAGAGTGGAGAGAAAAGGAAGGGGGAGAGAGAAAAAAAAGGAGAAAGGAAAGGGAGAGCTTTTCGGACTGCATCCCGACGGTGTGTTAACAGAATGTGCGTCAGGGCTTTGATGGGATAGTTTTTTTTTTCTACCCCGCTTTCACCCTCGTCGGAGCAGTCTGAAATTCAGAAAAATCCTTCCTTCCTAATTACTCCCTTTATCTTACTAGGAGCGTCTTAGGGGTGATTTTTCATATCCTGCCTTTGTCGGGGCATGGTAGTCAGAAAAGTGTCTATTAAAGATGGGGCTTTATATTTTATAGTGGACATTGCTGCATATTTTAGTCATATGAGTAAGATAGAGAGGAAAAATAATGCAATGTAGGTATATTATACTTCTTGGTTTCCTTTTTTTACACTGATAATTTAAATAGCATAGCACAGAATAAAATATGCATTAAATCCATTTTAATTTCATAGGCTAATAGTAATACTGTACATACAAGTATAAAGAGAAACACATCTGGCAAGATTACATAAGATTCCTTGCATCTTGAAATTGTGGATTTCAAGATTTTTTTTATTCATTGATGCAGAATATCACCTCCAAGAGATGACAACTTAAAAATTCCAGTTTATATTTTCAGCATTTCTAACATAGGGAATCAAATGAGATATGGCAATAATCATTTTGACATTTTTGACAGTATCTGAACAATGGATGCCATACCCTAATGAAATTTCACCTTACCAATCCTGGCTGCATGGGCTAAAAATATGGGCATATAGTACCAGTCACAATTCTTTGAATCACTATTATCTGTTTCAACCAGAGAACAATAGATATATTCTGCCCAACTTTGGCAAAAGGAAGCAGGTGACGCACAAGTCAAATTTGAGTTATTGTCGTTTCTTAAACACCCTTTGTACATGTATGTTGCACATTCAGGCAAAATTTGGGGAAGAAATGATAGTTCTAGGGAAAGATATTGAGGAAAATATGCTGTTAAATTGCATTGACACCTATGTAAATGACGAACACACATTGCTCATTCACAACAAATAATACTTTTGTAAGTTGCTTCCTCTAGCCACAGTACGGCAGTATTGTTCTCTGGCTGAAACAGGTAATATTGAGTCAGAGAATTGTGACTAGTAGTGTGTATTGAGTTCTACATCAAATATAAATTGACTTTTAATAATAACAATTCATAATAGCATGCACAACAGCAAAAGATGCTCATGGTACTAGCCCAGCAACAGTTCTCTTCTATACATGCTTGAACTAACAAAAAATATATCATTGTTGACATCAAATTCTATCAAACCTGAGTAATAAATAATTTGGTAAGTATGAATCAATAAATATGGATATCATATGATCAAATAAAAGTTTGCTCATTAAAGATGTTTCAATTTATATGAAACATAAAACAGTTCTTATTTCAACATGAAATATATTCCTTAAAGGATTCTAAGATATGATTTTATCAAAGAAGTTTGGAACAAATAAACAATTTTATCTATTAAACTTTTAGTGCTCATAGTTGTCACATACATTGTAGAAGTTTTGAATGAATAAAACACAAGTGAACTGAAAATGTAATTTATGAACATTTAACCTTGATTGCATGGAAAGTTGGAGGAGTAGGGCTAGATTTTTTTTTCAATATCAACACATAAAATAAAAATTTACAATTCATAAGAAACTGCATCTCTTTTAAGAAATGAAATGTGAAAACCAGATTGTAAATGCAATTTCCAAATACTTCTGAAAGCTACAGGTAAGCAATGATTTTCTAAAATGAGAATCAATGACTTTCAGAATACCCTTACACATGTTTGTGGTGGACATACAGAACAGTGAAAATGTATATGTATACTATGCTTACATTTAACTGGGTAATTTACAGCACTATTGAGTGCTTCACATGCTAGTATCAGGCAAACAACAAAATAGCATCCAAATCAAGATAAGAGCCAATTACAATGTTATTCGAAGCAAGGTCCATCACCTTTAACCCCAGCAAAGAAAGCTGTACATCAACTGAAAATCTAAAATTGCTTATGGGTGTTTCATTTAACATGCATGCAAGTTACGCCATTACTGTGACATCGTGCCTTTGCATTAATCCTGTGAATTCGGCCAGTGTACTCAATGTACTCAACAACATACATTATTTTATCACTTTTTCTTTTTGAAAATGATTACAAACCTTGTTTATTTTTCTGGGATCTATTAGGTCCCTCATAATAATGAACCTTGTTGGTGCATGTATTAACATGAAATGCACAAATTCATTTCACATGAAATATTGATAAGCATGACTAAAAATAAGTATTTGATCTGTTCTCCAATTGGCAGACAATAAATAGCACATCAATGATGTGGAGCTCATCCGGCATCTTGCAACGAAATTTAACACAATTTTTTATTTCAGCCCAGTTGACACTGTAGTGAATTATATTGGTGACATAACTTGAGGAAACAGAATTGAAATTGATGAAGAAATAACATAGAAGAAGCATTTTTTGTGATTTATGAGTAAATTTTTCATAAATTAGCATAAATAATGTTCTAGTCAGAATTTCTAAATTCTGTGTAGAACCTTGGTGAACCTCATGTAGCTCTCAGATGGAACAAAAAAATCAAAATCAGTCAATGAATAAATATTTTTTGTGAGTTTTGAAAAATATGCATAAATTAGCATATTTAATGAGTTTCAAAATTCTGTATTGAAATTTTGTATCCCACCGAGAGCTATCATATAAAGCACACAAAATTAAAATTGATAAAAAAATGAAGGAGAAAAAGCATTTTTTGTGATTTATGAATAAATTTTGCATAGATTAGCATAAATAATTTTCTAGTAAAAAATATCAAAATTCTGTGTGGAAATTTGGAAACCCTCATGTAGCTCTACCAGATAGATGAACAAAAATCAAAATTGGTCAACAAATTTATAAAGAAATATTTTTTGTGATTATGAATAAATTTTTCACAAATTAGCAGAATAATTGTCCAATAAAAATTTCAAAATTTTGTGCAGAAGTTTGGTGAACCTCATGAAGTTTTACCAGATGGAAGAAAAAAAATTAAAATCGGTCAACAATTAAAGAAGAAGAAGCATTTTATGTGAATTAAAAAAAAACGCATAAATTAGCATTAAATAATTTCTAGTCAAAATTTCAAAATTCTGTGTCAATGTTTGGTGAACCTCATGAAGTTCTACCAGATGGAAGAAAAAAATCAAAATCGGTCAACAATTAAAGAAGAAAAAGCAGTTTATGTATATTTCTAAAAATACGCATAAATTAGCATTAAAAAAATTCTAGTCATATTTCCCCCACCTAGTGCTATCATATAAAGCAAACAGAATTGAAATCGGACTTGAAATGACAAAGAAGAAGCATTTTGAAATTGTGGACGGACGACAGACGCCACGCCAAGGCATAAGCTCATCGGGCTCTTCGGGCCGGATGAGCTAAAAATGATCAGACTTAAACCATAATAGAGAACATGTGCAGACAGTAAGAAAAATGTGGATAAAAATGGTGTGAGCCTTGAATGATCATTCGTAGAACCTAATTCACAGTCCCATTTTAGTCTGCAGGTACAGACCTTTTGGGGCTTTTTTTCATAGTGCATATGCAGACTCTCTAGTTGTGGGAGTATACATTCAATCATACATTGTATATTGTGGCTGCTTTCACATAGACCGAGTTTGGTGTGTTTGGAGTCTAGTCTACACTCTAAATATGGTCTTATTCATTAAAGTGTCAAATTTCAGTCAGTGCACGCAGAATAGCACCATTTATTGACTACAGATCCACTCATCTTGAAGTTTGACATCACATCACACACTTACAGAATTTACTAGATACAGGAGTGCTCAGCAGCATCAGCATCCTAAAATTAGGACAAGTGGAATATAAAGGTAAATGTGTCCTCCATTGTGATTGTCCATGGGAGAGACAACATGCCAAATACACAGTGTCTTTTAAAACAACACCATCACCGAGTCCATGTTGATTTGCAAAGTCCATAATATTCAGAAGCAGACAGCCAACATCATCACTGCTAGATTCACTGCTAGACCATATTCAAGCATTGGCAAGCTGAAGACCTTTCTGCATATCAAACGAGCAGTACATTTAGCTGTGTGCCATTTATTTTTGGCTTCAAATAAATATGTTTATCATCTAAAGCATATCGTCATCATAGAAGCTTTAGTTGGCCAGTGACGAGATCCACCTTACTGGCCAATCCAAATATTGATAAGACAGTACAGGAACCCGCTGGAATCTGTTCATGAAAAAAAAAAGACGTATGTTGATCACATTCCAGAACAGAACCTCAATTAATGTTGCTCCACCTGATAAATCTAGGCCATGGTCTATTTTAAAGCTGTAGTCAGACTATAATATTGCTCACTAGTTAAAGGGGAATCCAGCCTTGGCCATAAAATGTTGTGTTGGGAAGGAGAAAAATAAATTAAACAGAATGGTGAAAGTTTGAAAGAAATCGGACAAGCAATAAGAAAGTTATAGCTGCTTTAAAATTGAGATCACTAATACTATGTAGATTTCAAATTGGCAACTGGGTAAGTAAATTATGACAAGGGGCAAGGACAACTTTCCCATAGGCCATGTACTTTATTATCAGGGATTTGTGGTTTTATACTAAGTACCAATTCCCCTGGGGCAGTGATCTAAATATAACCCAGGTAATATATTGTTTTATGTCCTCATGAAAGAAAAATATAATTTGAAATAAAACTTTTGGGAAAAATGACATTTTAGCCATAATATGTTTTGGAGTACATGGAAGAGTAGTCCTTGCCTTACATCACTATGACATCCCATATGCGGCATCTCCATGGGTATAGTGATTACCAATATTTACAACTTTTAAAAATTCATAACTTTCTTGTTGTTTGTCCAATATTGTTCAAACTTTCACCTATCAACTTGTCTGATTTTTCTTTTCCATATAAAAACAAGTTTTTATTTGGGTTGGATTCCCCTTTAAAAATAAAGTCTCAAGCCACATGGAGCATAATTCTACTTGAATTGACAAGTGATTAAAACATATACTGGCAAGAGCCGAGAAGTGGAATTTCTATTACATAAAATTGTTGGTGTTTCAAGTCAAATACATTAGTTTAATGAATTAATTATATTCTGCGTTCATATATCATGGTGCACAATGCCCATTTGTAAAGATATTAAGAGCAGGATTTACACTACACAACATGTAGAAGTAGAACACATAGTTGTAAATTGCCTTGTTACAAATCATTCCATACTATTCACTTATTACAATTTATTTTAAGTTCAAAAGTCAAACACAAGGATCCACATACATGTATGTACATATAACAGTTTTGTTTAATTTCCTCTTGGTCTAACACCATTATAGTCTATCATTTAGGGTCAAAAGGACGGAATACTGGAATCCGTCTGATGTGTGCGGGTTCTAGTTTTGTTTTTTTATATATATGCGTCTCGTAGCTTAGCTACATAACAATAAATTGCTCCAATACATTATGTGATGCATGTTTTGGATTCCTCTCTCAATTTCCTTATGAATGGTACCAGTTTCGTGAAAATTGGTCAACACGTTACGACGCAATGGCCATTGAAAGTTGAAGGTCACGCCCATTTTTGTCAAAACAAGGAGAAAAGGGCGGGCCGTAGCGCGAGAACCGACGGACCGAGTCAAAAGGACCGATTGGACTAATTTTTTTGTTTTGTGCTTGGGCCATGGGGAATTTTATATCTACCAAATTACAATGAATTCTGAGAGGGTCGGGTGCAAAATTGCACATTCATCGGGGGAATTGGCATGGAATGATCCTAACAGAAAAAATGGGAAAAATAAAAAGGGCACTACAAATCTCTAAGACCATGGACCTACTTACAACTGGACATTCAACAAATACCCTCCTTTTGGGCTAAAGGCGGTTGCCGCTAATCCTTTAATCTTTTAAAAAGAAAGCGCAACAGCCGATGCTCATCAAGCCGACCGTAAAACACGCTTTCACTGACGGACAGCAGAAATCAATTGTGCGCTGCTCCCACACATTGTGATGTTATTCGTTCACTTCCAAAAGCAGTACGCACAGCAGCGAACGCTAGCGCTGTCAAAATGATCGCAGAAACAAGAAAACAGCCTTGCAATTACATAATTTTACATACATCCAGTCAGACCGCAGGTCCCTATGATAATGAGCAAATAGGCCTGATTCATCCAAATCATCTCGTGGCTGAATCCTCCCAGCAAAAACTCGTGAATCATGAGATTTTCTTTCTCTAATAATTTACCTTCTTTATCATCTTGTCAAATTAAATATCTTTGCACAATTGGCAGAGTAAATGTTTCTCTTTCATATTGGTCATTTATTTTGTATAAAATATTTTGATAAATAGGTGAATTTCAGGCCTGAAAATGTTCATCAAAACTGATTTTTTTTTCCTCTGTTTTCTTTTGCAAAACTTTTCATTTTGAGCCTCGAAGGTATCTATATCACCACAAAGCTGTATTTCTGTACTTTCTCACACTGTCACTCTTAATATGCGGCACATTTTAATCGGGTCAAGATCACACTTTTCCCACCAAGGTACAAAACAAGATTTCTAAAATTATGGAGTAGCACTTAATTTAGAGTTCTGATTGGCTGGATAAGGCTTCAAAGCCACAAGCGCAGGTATTTTGATGAGATTGCCGTGAACCCAGCACTGGAACCGCAGTATTCTTGTTTTCTAGCTGCTTAATGTACTTGGTCAATGAAAAGTGTGATCTTGACCCGATTAAATCAATTCTTGTTTTGAAAACTATACCATTTTAAAGCATAGATATTCAGCTTTATCATGATCTAAAAATCATTTGGGCTCAAACAAAAATAAAGTGTAAAAATAACAACTTTTGTCAGGTGAAAATAATGATTTTGTAGCATATTTGATCAAAAGTTTCACCTACATTACAAATCTTGAAATAAATTCAAACACATGACCTGAAAGAATGATTCTTCTTCTTTACAATGATACCAAAATCACGAAATTTGATGAATATTCAGAGCAGCAATGACCGAATTAAAAGAGGTGTTTTGGTCCGCATCAAGCTCATTAAATATGCAAAACCTCTCTACTCATGAATATCACTTGGATGAAAGAAGCCTCTTTTTGGGGACCTGCCTACTGACTGCATCGCCAACAGCCGCTCACAGAATTCATTGCTATCACTGTGCAGATCAGAATATCTATGTAACGAAATTGCAGCAAAATTTAGTCTGAAAAATGTGCGGAAAGACGTTAAAAATCCCTCACTTTAGAAGAATCCTTACCTCGAAATGTGAACTAACGTTCGCTTGAAAGGGGATTTAGATATGGGCGTAAAATTCCACAGGATTGACGAAATTCAACCTGATTCTTTTTAATGATCAGACGACAACTGCACAATATCAATAGCGTAGTAGCATGCACTGAAAATCGGATGTTTCGAGCGCATTGCAATGTTGGACACATGAAGCATGAATTTTCCCAAGCGCATCTATCGATCAGAGCTACAACATGATCGTCTCTGGTGATTTCTCGGTGACGATCAGCCAGTTCACAGGAGCGTTGTATAAACATGCGCTGCAAGAGGGTCGTAAAAACAGTGTAAAGAGAAAGTTGACTGTGTGACAGCAATTTTGACAGCTGAAAACAGGTGGTGGCTGTAAAATTTTCTCATTGAATGTCTAGTTGTAGTATGTCCATGCTAAGACCAATGAGAAGGGCATCAAGGCCAGTCAAAAGGGCATCCACAACTATGGCCTTGGATTAATTCAAGTCCTGGTATGAGACCTGGGGTCTGTAACATAAAAGTTAGCGATTAATCGCTAAATACCAATGACCAATCAAGATCATTGTTGCATGCGTGTTTTGCTCATTAGACTGACATGGAACCAATCAGCATTGTCCTTTCAAATTAGCGATCAATTGCTAACCTTTGTGTTACGGGGCCCAAGTGTTGTGATGACCAAACAGAATTAAACCAAATTGATATTACACCAAACGGTGGTATAGCCCATGTGGTATTAGTCATGCAGTATTAGTGAAGTAGACTAACTGCTTGTAGTGAATATACATCAATAGCCTTTACCTGCGTTCTGCCCGCATCTTGCACCAGATAGCTGGGAAGACCAAGAGAAACAGCCTGAGACTGAAGTTGTTCCAATCGCTCTTTTGACTCCCCATTCAAAACAATTTTCCCTTCTCTGTTGAAAGAACATGTACAGGTAGAAGATGAGAATTTAGGGGTGAAAATAAAGTAGGCCTCTACAAAAAAAAATTGTCGCTTGTCCTGTTGGGCAAGTGATGAAAAAATTTGCTTGCCCGATAGAAAAAACTGCTTGCCCAATTTGTTTTATAATTTTTTTTTATTATGACGGCACTACTCTTATTTTTAAAGGTCATACAAAATAACAACAATGGAGAATCATGTACAGTATAAAAGAACACATATTTAAAAGTTTATTTTCAGCAACGTAGGCCTGACTCATTACATTTATTTTGAAAAAACTTTTCGCTATTTATAAATGGGCATTTAAGGTTAAAAAAAACCTTAATCAAAAGTTGCTAAAATTGCATATTTTGCATCTTTAAATCCATGAAATTGTCATTTATTTTCCATATTTCCTTGAATCTTTTTTAAAAATTAGTTGGAAACTATCAAGAAAATTTAGAATATTCACCTCTCTCTTGTCTCTTCTTCATCATTTTATGATGTTACACTCGGTCAATATTTTTTAATTGTAGTCCTGCATGTAGACTTTCATGGGTTTTTTTTCATGGTGTTGCAACATTAACAGAAAACCATCCTTGATCGTTTGATCAATTTGATCGTTTTACACTTGGTCAACAACACCATGAAAGTCTAAATGTGGGACCACAATAATAAGAAACATTTACCGAGTGTAACATCATCATAAATCAGAGTCAAGAAAGAGAGTCAAGAAAGAGATGAATGTTCCTCATTTTTTCGGTAGTTTCCAACTAAATCAAAACAATTTCAAGGTAATATGGAAAATAGATGGCCATTTCATGGATTTTTGCAAAATGTGAAATTTAGTTAGCCACTTATGGTGTTTTTTTATTTGTGGTTTGCATCGGCAAAATGCGCAAGATAGTAGCGCATGCGCAGTCATTGCACACAAGATGTGATGGCACGGTTTTTCGAACGCGGGACCTGGTGATAACTTATTGGTAATTGGTGCTGATTTTACATCAGTTTCCACTGTTTTTTTTTACTGGTTTGACATAATATGAGAGATAGTTGTGATTATCCAAAAGATATTGAAATTTAGAGGGTCTACTGATATTTTATTATTTTATTTCCAAAACAACCACTTATTGACTTTTAGAAATGCTTGCCCACACGTCATTTTCACTTGCCCCGGGCAAGCGGGTTTGTCGCGCCCTGAATAAAGGGAAGATATCTGGAGCTACATGTATATTTGATGCCTTTGATGCCTTAGTACTGGTGGCTGGAATGCCCCCCCCCCCCATCTCAGTTTCGGTTAGTTGGAATAAAACTTGCTATGCATATTGCCTGTAACGTTATCTCAAAGATTGAATCATATTTTTTTAATCAGTTGTAGACAGTGTCAGCAGAAGCAGCCCTCCAGTCTTTTAATGGTTTGAATATACTAGTATTATGGTTGGATGCTATTCATTTCTTATTTTTCCCCAATGTCATTCAATTTACCATTTAGGGTATTTTACCTAATTGTCCTTGATGATTAATGGGGTGTTGCAAGAAAATAGTTGCTATCAATTGCAAATATTCTGTTGCAATTTTACAACTGATAGATCAACGTTATCTGTAGCAAATCAGATTAAACTTCTTGTTTCAAGGAGCAAATTAGCAATCAATCACTAATTTGCAATTAACTGCAAGACATATGATTGATTTAGGGACCAAAATTGACTTGCAATTGATCGCAAGTTTCTTGCAACACCTCATTAGAATTGTAAAGCCAATTATAAGGCACGTATTTTCCTACAGTCCACAACCCCCCAAACTTACCCAACTGCTTCCCATTGTAGTAGCTGTTCTGCATACTGCTCCTGCTCCCTCATAAGTATCCGATGGAGACCCAAGCATGCATGGCCTACTTGAGCAGCTACTTTACCGACTCCCATCTTCAAGGAGGTATTGACAGCAAACACCATCTTGACATTATCAAAGTCCTGGGTTACAAAAGAAAGGGAGACTTGATTTCAGAAAAGGTCCATGCCATATTTTTTCCTAATATTATCAAATTCAAAATTCACTTTATTCACATCCATTAAAAAGGTACAACACCACTTACAATAATTACATAAACAATGATAAAATCAATATAATGACAAAAGAAAGGGGTAAAAGTCGTACCAAAATGCAGTGGATTATCTTAAAGGCCAACCGAGCAAGAAGTTGATTTGCATATATAGAGAATAATCAAGCAAACTAGCTAAAATTTCATCAAAATTGGTGAAAGTCATGACGTTTTAAAGATTTGCTTATTTTCATAAATCAATATTGTGCACAAAGCAGGTGATATGCAAATGAGAGAGTAAATGATAAAACACACCCAATGTTCTTTTTAGATAGCAGAATATTACAAGTGAAAACTTTTCCAGATTTGTCCCAAAGGAAGCTCTTCATTGAATGATAATAGATTGCACTAATGATGAATCCACATGTTCAGAGAGGAATCAAACTTTGCTTCACTTTCTAATAAGTAAAAATGTAAAATATTCCTTATTACAATGTGAAACAATGATATACACAAGAATAAAGCTAAATTTCATATTAAAGCAATGACATAGATGCTCACATGATCTATTTTGAAACTTTGAATTGTTTTTTTTTTGTTCATGCAGGGAATTACAGTATATTGGTCAAGCACATTTTATGAGCGAAGTTGGCTCAGTCGGTAAAGCGTCTGCCCGTCGAAACAAAGATCGTGGGTTCGAGTCCACCCCGGGTGGATGACTGAAGCCAGTGCGTTATGTGTAAACGTCTCTCCCCTGTTTCATAGATGCAGGCTATGTTACAGTGGAAAACACTCCATCCCTCGGATAGGACGTTAAATTGAGGCCCCGTGTAGAGGAGAATCACCACCTTTGCACGTTAAGAACCCACTGCACTATTCGAATAAGAGTAGGGGGAAACCCCGGTGTAGTGGTCCACCTGCATTCCCCCAACCAGTTATCGGGAGGAGAGACCTGCGGGTCACAGTTCTGTGTGCGCGCCCTTGTTTAGGCGACCCAGATTGGCTGGCTCCTCCAATGCGCCTTTGAATGTCTTTGACAGATATATGGCGCTATACAAATGCTGTGCATCATCATCATCATTATCCATGCAGTCCCTTTTAACCAATGACATATACTGCTCTGGAATTGTGACACTTCAGTGCAGAATGAAGCTATACATGTATCTATCCAATTAATTTCATTTTAATACTAAAATATTGAATCACATACTATTGGATCATCTGCCAGTAGTCCACCTGCAGACATGTCGGCATTCTGAAAAACCCAAGCTACTGCGGCTTCTGCTGAAACATTGTTAGTTGTTTGAACAGCCTACATAGATAGAGATCAATAAAAAGCAACTAATCAATGTTCAGATTAATGAATTGGAGGTTTGGAGGTTAAACATTCAAAACTTAGAAGACAAGAAATAACACACTCTGTGGGACAACTGGTTTTTTTTTTTTTTACAAATTCAATAGTGTTTATAAATATGTTAATGGTCTCGGGATGAAAAGTTACAAAAGAAAGAGAGGAGGAATAGGAAATCACCCAAAGTACAGTATCAAATTATAACAATGAATATTTCTCATTATAATGTGTGGTTGAATTAGTTCATATACCAGTCGAACATTTGTTTTTCTCTAATACACTGTATACAGATGTGATAGAGATGTAAAATAGTTTAAAATTAATTTCACAAATTTCCAAATAATTCCATCTAAACTGAGAGATGATTTACAATGTATACAAATAATTAACTTATTCTATATGATGTTTGGAATGGAAGTCATAAAAAAGAATCACACCCCCCCCCCACACACACACACACACACACACCCATACACAACAACATAACAACATAAGAAGAATCAAACACACATACACACAGAGAATTATAGAAAAATGTTTTAAATTCTGATCAGGTTTATAAGGACATGATTTCAACTACAAGTAGGTAAACCCCTCGAGGCTCATTGTATCATGGTAAATTGACAATTTATTGGAAAAAATGCTGAACAGCCAATTCTAAGATTTACCTTTGTAAGTTAGAACAATTCATTTTCACACAAATGTATTACCTTTTCAGCCAGCTTCTTGTCGATGCCCATCATGGTTAACACCTCTACAAATGCCATGCATGGGACATTGGCTTCAGCTGTAGTAAGCTCTGCTTGGTTGCCTTCAGACTGTCCGGCCATGACTAACAGATGATACACTGCATAAAATGAGAGCGAGTGTTCATCAGATCATTAGGACAAAAACTGTGAAATTCACTCCCATTTTTTTCATCTCTTTTACTGGCATTCCATCTTAACAAGGATTGGTAAAGTGATGGTCTTAACCGTTGGAGCAGCCAGACCCTAGTTGACATATGCACAAAAAAAGAACAAAATATGACTTGAGCAGATCTACCTTCTTTAGATAGCCAGAAAAAGAAAAGGTTGCAAAAGTTTAATTAAAGTTGCTTTTAAATAGGGGGCTCTTCTTTATACTCCTTTAATACCGGTACAAGACTTAAATCAGTCAAGGATTTATTCAACAAAAGATTGTGAGACCTGGTAACAAATACATTCCAACTTATTTTCCATTTTAATGTACATTATAAGGTCCTCTTTCACCTCCATGATCTAAAGTTTAATTCAGTTTTTGTTCTGTATATTAGCAAGGATAATTTTCAACAAGCCATTTGTTTGCTTTTTAGTATAGAACGGAAATTAATCGCGCACGGGTCATGCTAACGTTACTAAGGACGCATGCGACCATAATCTTGGCGATCAACAATGAGAAACAAGATCGTGGCATAAACATCGGGCGAGTCTCGTCTCCCTCGTCTTTTCATAATATTTTTCTCATTTTTTAAAATGAATTCTTGTTTAAAAATGAAATCTATAGCGTAGAAATGTCGGAAATTAAGTTGTATCCCATTTACATGTTTTAGGGCTAACTTAGATCTTTTAGTTTTAGAAGGAAAGTAGAAATCTTTCAATTGGGGGCTTAATTTTATTAAATTAATTATTTTTAGGTCTATTTATTTTTTATATACATTTTATTTTTATTTTCTATATTGAGTTTCCCTGGTGTAGAGCTGAGATTTAAGTTGCAATAATTAAAGGGGAATCCAACCCAAATAAAAACTTGTTTTTATAAGGAAAAGAAAAATCAGACAAGTTGATAGGTGAAAGTTTGAACAATATTGGACAAACAACAAGAAAGATATGATTTTTTAAAGTTGTAAATATTGGTAATCACTACATCCATGAAGACTTTAAATTGGCCGCATATGGGGTGTCATAGTGATGTAAGGCAAGGACTACTCTTCCTTATACTCCAATACATATTTTGGCTAAAATGTCATTTTTCCCAAAAGTTTTATTTCAAATTGTATTTTTCTTTCATGAGGACATAAAAACAATATTCTACCTGGGTTATATTTAGATTACTTCCCCGGGGGAATGGGTACTTAAGAGAAAACCACAAATCCCTGATAATAAAGTACATGGCCTATGGGAAAGTTGTCCTTGCCCCTTGTCATAATTTACTTACCCAGTTGCCAATTTGAAATCTACATACTATTAGTGATCTCAATTTTAAAGCAGCTATAACTTTTTTATTGCTTGTCCGATTTCTTTCAAACTTTCACCATTCTGTTTAATTTATTTTTCTCCTTCCCAACACAACATTTTATGGCCAAGGCTGGATTCCCCTTTAATATGCTTCAATTTGGTGGCGTACGCAGGGGGTGGTTACAGGTGTTCAAACACCCTAAACAAATTTTTATACCCATCACCCGGCCCCCTTAATTTTTTTGGGGGGGTTTTGTTTGTTTGCTTGTCAAGTTTTGGGGGAGGAAACGACTTAAAATTGGTGGTAAAACCTTTTTTTTTCTTTTGTTGATCAACATTTCATTCAGCTTGAACCCCCCTCCCTTTAAAAAAAATCCTGCGTATGCTACTGCTTCAATTTCTTTGACTTTGTGATGTGGATGTTTGAGTCACGGAAAAAATACTTTTACGTGGATGGGGGCTCGGAGCGGTTTCACTCCTGCCCCTGAAATGTGAAAATGTTCTAGGTGTATCTGTGTGGGCATGCCAGGCTGAGGGTAGCCATCAATAAAAAATGTTTTATTTGGGGGCTTAATTTTTAATTAAATTAATTATTATTTTTATTTTTTACAGGATTTAAAATAAAATGATGTAATGCGTTGTGCCCCTTTCTATTCCTTGTTTTTCCCTGATTTACTTTCTTTAATTTCATTTCTTGGTCTTCAGGGTGGATGTCAGGCTGCCGGGGTGGAATTCAGCTGGAATTGCCAATGGAAGTGGACGTACTTGCACAGTCATGAGCTTGGAGACTGAAGCCTTGCCCTACAGTTGTGAATATTTTTCCAATCAAGTTTTAGGGCCACTCAGTCTTATTTCCATTTGAAATATAATCAGGGGCAGATCCAAAATTTCCCTACAGGGCCGGGGGGGGGGGGGGGGGGATTTCGTATAGGAATTTTTTGACAAAAGGTCTTCACTGCCAAATCATAGTAATTTTTTTTCCCAGGAAAAATTTGACAAGCAAAGAAAGAAAAAGATTTTGTTGCCTTTTGAGTACCTCTCAAGGGGGGGCAAATGTGCCCTATCCCCCCCCCCCCCCGATACGAAGCTGGTACTAAAGTCCGTTTCATTTAGTTTGTAATTTTTTACAGGAGGAAAGAATAGAGTAAGAAGTTTTGTGTTTTGTATTTTTACCAATTATTGTTTATTCAATATAAAATGTATTAAATTTAGTATTGTTTAAAAATGCATCACTTAATTAACTTGTTTAAATTTAAAATGTAAACCTGAATAAAAATGAATTGTGAACTTTGAATAAATAGAAATATACATGTATATGTTATTTTCTGTAAATTATAATATTTTCAAATCATATTTTATCTCCATTCTTTTTTTATCATTGTCTCCCTTTCTCATTATGTTCATCACTCTCATTTCAATTAAATTTATATTCTATTACTGGTATAAAAAAAAACAATACTGAACACTGAAACATCGATCAATAGAAAAAACAAAGAAAAGGAGGGAAAATACAAAGAAATGACAGGTACATGGAGGGGGGGGGTAATGGGTAACAACAAATCATGCTTGTCTGGGTTTTAAAAACAGGAGAAGGGTGGTCAATACAATATTGCAAATAGCAACTATGAAGAGGGTTTTGTTTTTATCAAATAATTTTTGCAGTTTAAGGTGTACCAGATAGAAAATTGTTGACTTTTGGTATATTCTTACATAAATTATGCAAGTTGCAGGACACGTAGTTGATAAATTGATGACACAAGCATTAGCTCTATGATCACCTTCTCAATGACTCTTATGACAAGCTTCTTTAATAAAAAAAAATATATTGTATTTACTAGATATTTTGAACAACTGGACCAAATTGTGGCAATATTAATGAGTTATATATAAGTGACAATGGGGTACTCCAGGCTGAAAATTATATGATTTGAACAAAGAAAACAATAAAAATTTGATCAAAATTGGATAAGGAATAACAAAATTATCGCTGCATTTTAAAGAATGATTTGCATTATTCTGTTGAAACAGGTCTGGCGTGTCATCATGGATATTCAATGAGCAAGCTCATGATGTCATATCCTCATATCATATATCCTGTTCTTTGTATCTTATTATACAGTGCGTCCCACAAAAAACAAAACCGAGATTTATCAATGATTTATCATAACTTAATCACAAACAAAATAGACAAATGACCTACCATTGTAAAGCTTAGAATCTCCTCTTTCATCTGATATTACTTAGATTATTTCTCATTCACGCATGAGTGAGCAAAAACAATTTGACGAGGGGATACCAAAAAGTCATTTGGCGGGCTGTATCTGGGTTTCAAAGAGAAAACCACATTTTCAAAATGTTCAATATCTGCTCTTTAATTTGATACCTCAATTACAGAAATGGTCAAGAAATAACAAAGTTCTGGTTATTTGAAATAAGGCTTGAATTTCAATAATTACATAAAATTAAGAGGTTTTACAGGCTAGCGTTCTAACTCACTCGACACTCCGATTTGTTGACGATCAGCCATGCACTAAGTCTTTTGTTAACCATGCGATAGCTTCTGTGGGAAACCGGTGAAAACACGTTTATTTACTGAAATTATGGAACTACAAGCGTTCGAGGGAACATAACTTTTTTACTTCTTGACCATTATTTGTGATTAAGGTATCAAATAAAAGAGCAGATATTTAACTTTTTAGGCATATAATTATCTTTTTGAAATTCAGATACCCCCCGCCAAATGAGTTTTTGGTATCCTTCCTTCAAATTTTTTTTGCTCACTCATGCGTGAATGAGGAATAATCTAAGTAATATCAGATGAAAGAAGAGGCTAAGCTTTACATTGGTAGGTCATTTGTCTATTGTATTTGTGATCAAGTTATGATAAATCATCGCTTAATCTCGGTTTTGTTTTTTCTGGGACGCGCTGTATGAAATTAGATTGATTAATTTGTTAAACGTTAAATTCAATAACCCCGCTAACAGATTTTTATGAAATAAGCACTTTGATATGTGAATGTTACTCTATTTATATATAAATATTTTCATCCCGGAGCATCCCTTTAAATGATTTATTTATTATTTCTGTTTTCTCGAGAAAGAGTGGTCTCTTCAGTAAAACAAGTGGAACGCCTCTGGCAGTCTCGCCTGCATTACGCGATTTAATATAGCAGCAGTGCTAACTTTGAAAACTACTATAAAATAATCATTCACAAAAACTCCATTCATATAATGACATAATACCACGTTCATTGACCATAAATGACATTTGAACGGTGACTTAAGACTTGTCAACTACATCCATGTCCACATTTCAATCACTCTATCTATAAACTTTCAAAGTTATGATGGCAATTCAACAATTACCCCAACATGGCCTAAGTTTATTGACCTTAACTGACCTTTGACCTTGGTTTTGTGACCTGAAACTCACAGGGGATGTTCAGTGATACTTGATTACTCTTATATCCCAAGTTTTATGAACTAGATCCATAAACTTTCAGAGTTAGGATGGTAATTTAACAAATACCCCCAACACGGCCAAAGTTCATTGACCTTTAATGACCTTTGACCATGGTCATGTGACCTGAAACTCGTACAGGATGTTCAGTGATACTTGATTACTCTTATGTCCAAGTTTTATGAACTAAATCCGTAAACTTCTCAGAGTTAGGATGGTAATTTAACAAATACCCCCAACACGGCCAAAGTTCATTGACCTTAAATGACCATTGACCATGGTCATGTGACCTGAAACTCGCACATGATGTTTGCTAATACTTGATTAACCTTATGTCCAAGTTTCATGAACTAGATCCATAAATTTTCAAAGTTATGATAGTAATTCAACAAATACCCCCAACTTGACCAAAGTTCATTGACCCTAAATGACCTTTGACCTTGGTCACGTGACCTGAAACTCGAGCAGGATGTTCACTAATACTTGATTAACCTTATGTCCAAGTTTCATGAACTAGGTCCATATACTTTCTAAGTTATGATGTCATTTCAAAAACTTAACCTTCGGTTAAGATTTTGAAAATAATTCTCCCAACATGGTCAAAGTTCATTGACCCTAAATGACCTTTGACCCTGGTCATGTGACCTGAAACTCAGGCAGGATGTTTAGTAATACTTGATTAACCTTATGTCCAAGTTTCATGAACTAGGTCCATATACTTTCTAAGTTATGATGTCATTTCAAAAACTTAACCTTAGGTTAAGATTTGATGTTGACGCCGCCGCCGCCGTCGCCGTCGGAAAAGCGGCGCCTATAGTCTCGCTCTGCTATGCAGGCGAGACAAAAAAAACTGAGTTAAGAGAGAGCCCTGTACATACAACAAGTGGAACGTCTCTGGCAGTTTCAGCTGCATTACACGATCCCTATCAGCATCCTCGACCCTATCATCATCCCCATGGGCGGAAATTTGTCCCCAAAGGTAGGGGGGACCAGGGGCTGGAAAATTTGACATCAAAGATCCTCATCCCTCTCATCATCCCCATCTCTCACCTCCTCGTCCCTCTCATCATCAAGGCCCACCCCTCATCATCGCCATCCCTCACATCCTCGTCCGTTTCATCATCCTCTCCATCTCTTACATTACCTTCATCCCTCTCATCATCCCCCCTCTCATCAAGAGTCATCAAAGATCCTCATCCCTCTCATCATCACCATCTCATCCCTCTCATCATCAAGGCCCACCCCTCATCATCGCCATCCCTCACATCCTCGTCCATTTCATCATCCTCATCTCCATCTCTTTCATTACCTTCATGGCTTCATCCCTCTCGTCATCCCCCCCCCCTCTCATCAAGAGTCATCAAAGATCCTCATCCCTCTCATCATCACCATCTCTCACCATCTAGTCCCTCTCATCAAGGCCCACCCCTCATCATTGCCATCCCTCACATCCTCGTCCCTCTCACCATCTCCAAAACTCGGCTCTCTACACCAGGGAAGCTCAATATAAAAAATAAAAATGCAATTGGCATGCCCACACAGATACACCTAGAATATTTTTACATTTCGGGGGCAGGAGTGAAAATGCTCCAAGCCCCCATTCACGTAAAGTATTTTTTATGCGACTCAAACATCCACACCACTGTCACACTCAGAGTCAAAGAAATTGAAGCATATTGATTATCACAACTTAAAACTCAGCTCTCTACACCAGGGAAACTCAATATAAAAAATAAAAATAAAATGTAAAAAAAAAAAAAGGCCTAAAAATAATCAATTTGAAGTTAAAAATTAAGCCCCCAAATACAACATTTTTTATTGATGGCTACCCTCAGCCCGGCATACCCACACATCTACACTGCGAATATTTTTTCACATTTTGGGGGCAGGAGTGAAATCGCCCCGAGCCCCCACCCACGTAAAAGTATTTTTTGTGCGACTCAAAAAAAGGCAGAGCCTATACGACACTGCCAAGCTTCAAGCTCTAGTTCACTCTCTCTCACTCAGTCAAGCTCAGCTCTTTGACTGTACAAGCCCATTTCCATTGGGATTTCGGGCTGAATCCCACCTCGCCAGTTTAGGCGGCCGAGCTACGTAGAATTGCGATGAAGAGCAGCGGACCGTTCATCGGTTCTTCGCTTCTTGCGACCAGAGAGAAAAGGTGAAAAACTTAAACAAAATCGTGCAAATACACCAAATTTTATCCTTGTGATGAGAAAATGGAGTTAATGGAATACAAGAAAGTCCATCTTCTGCGATGAAAGTGGTAACTTGAGGAGAAATGATCATAAAATCAAGTCAGTTGTTGAGCGGGGCCGAGCCGAGCACCGACACAATTAAC
This sequence comes from Lytechinus pictus, assembly GCF_037042905.1. Lineage (NCBI taxonomy): Eukaryota > Metazoa > Echinodermata > Echinoidea > Temnopleuroida > Toxopneustidae > Lytechinus > Lytechinus pictus. The sequence continues at coordinate 26,345,005 of NC_087249.1, forward strand.
ACACGCGCGCCTATGGGAATCGCGAGCTGTCGAAAAACGCCTAAAATTACACTTTTTTTTTTTTCAGCGAAAAAAAAGTAATAGAAAGTGAAGAACATTACCATCAGCCCATATCTCTAGAAAATCTTTACAAGAAATTTCGAAATGATGGAGAAATAGACGCAAATTTGTGAGAAAAAAAATCTTGTAATGGGTGGGACAACTCAGCCCGCGGTCCAAGCACTCTAGGCGACACCCCAATACTTACCCGTGCTAATAAACTGGGACTCCACTCACGCGCGTTTGGGCCTCCCTAGCTTAGAACTAAGCACTAATATCACCTTAAAAACTAAATCTACAAGGTATGTATAATCTATTTACAAATTTAATAATGTTTAAAGAGAAATTCCAGTAGTTGCAGTAAACACTGATTTCATGAGAAAGTCTGTAAAACCAGGCTTAATTGTCAGTATATCATCGAGGATCTAGATCTGGTACAGTTACATAAACTGAACTTTGTGAAATCTTGAAATCTACGCTGAAAAATGTTCAGACTGAACTTCCCCAACACAGATAAGCGCACGTGGGACTGTGTATAATTATTGCTTTGAGCGTCGGGCCCGACGCTCTACCCGAATCCTGTGCTTATTTGCTGATTTCTCAGCAATTACACAATTTCTTCCAGAATCCTTTGGCACATGCGTTTGATTTATACAAACAGACACTTTGGTGGTCATTTCATTGGATTCTGTACGAACTCATTTTGATATCGTTACCAAAACTAGCATTTACCTTTAATCGGTACTCACCGGTTCTTTTGTTGCATTTTCAGACCATTTCTCACAATTCTTCGTAAATATTTGCGGCAAATTTTGTCGCCATAGACAGCTTAGCGTCCATCTTTATTGATAAATGGAGCGCCCTTTACGATAGTTGTTAATGCCGCGGAGAAATCGTTAGGCATTTTGGCCTGTGTTCAAGGCGTTCTTTCTGTTTTATTTTTTATATTGAAGATTGTGCATTTGTTGAATAGCGCCGTCTACGTCAGGTATGAGATCGAGTGTATAAATACACTCTTCCAAAATAATTATGATTCCGACCTGGCGCTGTTTAACTTCAATCTCTTTCACCTAAATTAGCGATGAATGCTAGCATTATAAAATATATATTATTAACGTCTGACGAAAAGAATAACCAACCGATCAGCTTTTAGGAAATTGGCAAAGCCGATCTCCTAATATAAATATAAAAGTTAGGTCCTACCTTAATTCTTGCTCGCCAGAAGATAGAATGGGATCCAGCCGCTCAGAATCTCAGATAAATTGCACAAATCCGTGAATAGAAATATATACACTTCACAATTTCAAATAGAGTAGATAAAGGGACAGATGTCACAAAATGTCTCGCGAAGTAATGAGCTCATTAAATATGCAGAGAATATAGACTTCGAATGAGTGGAAGTGACGGTAAGGAATAAGATTGGAAAATGCAGAGAAATAATTAAGTATAAGTTGATCCTCCACAAGATTTGATTCAATCCTCACTAGCAGCTGGATGAGATGGTCAGCATGAGTGGACAGGACGAAGGCAGAGAGTAGAGTGATGATGTGGTAGAGAAAACAAGTTGTTTTTACCAACATCAGAAAAGATGAGACAAAGAAATAAGCGCCAAAAAGGGAGGCAAAACAAAGTTGAAAAGAACAAAGAAGAGAGAAGCAGACTGTGAGAAAAGCAAACATGCAAGCATCTTGTAGTGATGTTGTATACCTGCAAGTTCATTGCAATAAACAAGGAACAATGAAAGGATGTTTGCTCCAAGTCTAGGAACAAAAGAAAGGTTGTTTCTCAATATAAGAATGTGTTTGCCAATTAAGTAGATTTGGGCAAGAAATTAGTTGCCTTGTTCTGTGAATGTACAGTATTGTATAGTACATACACATGGCGTGAACAAGTGAGAATATATGAAATTGGAAATAAAAGAAAGAATTTATATACATATACAGAATGTTGAAATATAAATGAAAATATATACAAGGAAAGAATATATAGATGTAGATATAGATATAGTCAAGTCACTACAGTAGCTCCCCCCTAGATTTGTACCGAATAGAAATGTAGTAACAAATCGACAAGGGAAAGTAAAAGGGAACTTGGCTATATAAAACAAGAAAATAAAAGGAGTGGAAACATCAGTGAATTTTGAGAAATGTTTCAACCGTCTCCGAAAAATTGAACGTACTTGGCAGGAAACCTGACATGGCGACCAGAACGGGTCTTACGAATTTCGGGAGGCATATGCTTGTCATCAGGATCCCCTGCCAAGTCCGTGGAGTTGGATTGTTGATGAACTTGGTCAGGTGGATCTTGATGATGAAATGGAGTGGTAGCCTCCTGCTCGATGAAAGCCGGTTTCAGTCTGTCGACACTGACATTCTCATGTTTACCATTATAATCTATGGTAAAATACTTGTCAGTGCGACGGATGACTCGGAAGGGTCCTCTGTATGGAGGCTGCAGTGGCTTTTTAACAGCATCATCTCTTAGAAAGATGTGAGATGAAGAATGCAGTTCAGGATGTACCTGCGTTCGAGTTTGCTGTTTTCTAGTAGGAGTGGGATGTAATTCCCGCATCATTCTCTTTAGTCTGTGGGCATAGTTAGATGGGTCATCGGCAGAATCAATTTGTGAAGGAGCTACACATTGTGCAGGTAGAGTGACTGTAGTCCCAAATACTAGTTCTGCTGCAGAGCATCCAATGTCCGCCTTGATTGCTGTGCGTATACCCAGCAAGACTAAAGGGAGTGACTCAGTCCAACGGACCTTGTTATGAGCCTTGAGAGAAGCTTTAAGTTGGCGGTGAAAACGCTCCACTAAACCATTTGCGGCAGGATGGTATGCTGTTGTGCGGATGCGTTTAGTGCCGAGGAGGTTGGTGAGTGCAAGGAAAAGTGCTGACTCAAATTGCCTACCTCTGTCAGTTGTGAGAGTAGTAGGTGCACCAAACACTGCTACCCATCTGGCCACAAATGCTCGTGCTACCGTCTCCGCAGTGATGTCGGGGATAGGGATAGCTTCTGGCCATCTGGTGTAGCGATCAACACAAGTAAGAAGGTAATTGTTACCCTCTGATGAAGGAAGCGGGCCTACAAGATCAATGTGCACATGAGAGAAGCGTGCATCAGGTGAAGTGAAAGTACCAAGTGGTGCTTTGGTGTGCCGATGTACTTTACACTTTTGACACTCGAGGCATGTTTTGGCCCATTTTCTGACATCAGCGTTGATGCTAGGCCAAACAAAGCGCTCTGTAATGAGCTTTTGAGTAGCTCTGATTCCTGGATGAGAAAGTCCATGAAGGGAATCAAAAATAGCTCTTCTATGTTTGACTGGTACCAAAGGCCTGGCAGTACCAGTTGATATATCGCACAGAATGGTAGTGGTAGAACCTGGGAGAGCAATTGACTTGAGTTGAAGTGAGGAGTCTTTCACCTCAGTTTCATCTTCCTGATCTTTTGCGATGGCCGCAAAGTCTATGATTGAGGAAGAATCAACTCTGTCAATATACAGACGAGAGAGGGCGTCTGCTGCTGTGTTCTCCTTACCTGAAATGTGTTGTATATCAGAAGTGAACTGAGAAATGAAATCGAGTTGTCGGATTTCACGTGGCGAATGCCTATCCGGTTTCGATTTGAGTGCATGGGTAAGAGGTTTGTGGTCAGTGTAGATAGTAAATGACCTACCTTCAAGAAGATGGCGAAAGTGCTTGATACCAAGATGTGCTGCAAGCAACTCCCTACCGAATGTGCTGTATTTGGTTTCAGCTGGTTGTAACCTCTTAGAGAAGAAAGCCAGAGGTTGCCAAACTCCATCTACTCGTTGTTGGATAGCTCCCCCAACTCCTACGTCAGAAGCGTCGACTAGTAGGCACAAGGGAACATCAGTGCGAGGGTGCACAAGAACAGTAGAGTTAGCCAATTGATCTTTAGCATGATTGAAAGCAAGAAGCTCTTTCTCTCCAAGATCAATTGGCATGTTCTTTTTTGTTCTGTTTTTCAACAGATCAGTCAGTGGTTGCAGCACCTCTGCACAACGAGGAATGAATCGCCTGTAGAAGTTTATCAATCCCAGGAATTCTCGAAGTTTGGTGAGTGACGTAGGTGCGGGAAAATCACAGATGATTTTCACTTTGTCGCTAAGAGGGCGGATTCCGGTGTTGTCCACCATATGTCCGAGAAAAGATAGCGATGAAGCACCAAACTGACATTTCGAGGGATTGACGATGATGCCATACTCCTGCAGGCGATCGAAAAGCTGACGGAGATGTGTCACATGTTCATCCTTAGAGGAACTGGCTACCAGTATATCATCCAGATAAACATAGACAAATGGGAGGCCGCGAATGACGGTGTCCATCAATCGCTGGAATGTTTGCGCTGCATTCCTAAGGCCGAATGGCATTCGAACAAATTCGAATAAGCCGAATGGAGTGGTCACGGCAGTCTTGTGAATGTCGCTAGGCTCGACTGGGATCTGATGATATGCCCTAACGAGATCAATTTTCGAAAAAAATGTCTTACCTGCAAGAGTTGAAGAGAAATCTTGCAAGTGTGGGATAGGGTATCGATCCGGGACCGTGCGAGCGTTAAGTAAGCGATAATCACCACAAGGCCGCCAGTCCCCTGGCGTTTTCTTGGGAACCATGTGCAATGGACTTGACCAGTTGCTCTCAGATTGTCGGATAATGCCAAGTTCAAGCATGTGCTCGAACTCTGCCTGGGCAATTCTCTGACGATCTGGGGCAAGTCGACGAGGGCGCGCTGCCGCGGGCGGGCCTCGAGTTGGGATGTGATGCGTGGTATTATGTTTCACTTCTGAGTGCTTGTAAACCGGTCGTGTGATATCCGGATATTGACGGAGAATAGAGTGAAACCGCTCCGATGAGTCATGTTGAACATACATCGGGCTAATAGTACCAGTATATGATCCACACCCCTGGACTGTAAGAGTGGTTGTGGTGTCTATCAATCGGCGGTGTTTGATATCCACCAACAGTCCGAACTGGTCAAGAAAATCGGCACCCAAAATCGGCGTGGGTATATCTGTCACAACAAATATCCAGCGGAAAACACGCCGTAAACCGAGATTAATTGTGAAAGACTTTTGTCCGAAAGTCTTGATTGGCGATCGATTTACAGCTTGTAGTTGGATATTTGTTGCGTCAACCCTAGCCGGTTTCCGCAATTTGGAATGAGGGAAAATACTCACCTCAGCACCTGTGTCGACGAGAAAGCGTGTACCAGTGTACTTGTCGTTGACAAAGAAAAGGCGACTGGGTTGGGTGCTGCCAAGGGGGTTAGTCGCCGCTATTCCTTGGCGGGGTCGTTTCCCTGGGCCAGTCTTGCTGAGAAAGAGCAAGGACTAATGCACTTTTGAGCACTGCTCCCATAATTCCAGTGATACCAGCACTGGGCACCTGCATGCTGTTCACTGCGATGCGGGCTGCGCGAAACTGATTGTGGGCGCTTAATCGAGTCTTTCGACTTGCGCTGTCGACTGCGACCTCTCTCGCGGTTATCCAGCATGGAGCAGGTTAATGCTCGAACTTGCATTGTGAGCTGGTCCACCTGTGCAGAGAGCTGGTCGACTTTAGTTTCGTGCGTGGGGAGTGGAGGGGGTTGTGATGGCGCCAACTTAGATTGAATGTTGGATATAGTTGGGCCGGCAACTTCAACAATTTTGTCCGCAAGCGCCGCTAAGTCCACCAAACTCACCCCATCGCTTGATGCGGCTAGGATGACCTGCACGTTGGTGGGCAAGCGTTGCAAAAATAATTGCCGAAAAATTGAATCCTCCATTGTGCTCGTCCCCATCAATTGCTGCATCCGCCGGAGGAGTTGCGACGGCGACTTGTCTCCGAGCTCCTCTCCTGACAGCAGCCGATTGAGGCGCGTCTGCTCGGAGACGGTCGTTCGCTTGACCAGTGCAGCTTTTAATTTTTGATAGGGGTTGTCACCCGGGATAGCAGTAATGATATCCCTCACCTCCATAGCTACCTCTTGTTGTAGTGAGGCAACTACATAATTGAATTTAGTGATTTCGGCGGTAATACCCTTTGTGTGAAATTGGGCCTCCACCTGAACGAACCAAATTTCTGGGTCATTTGCCCAGAATGGTGGGAGCTTAATGCTCACCGGAGCAATAGAGGGTGATACTGGAGAAAGATTAGATTCAGGAGTAGAGGAAACATTAGGAGTAGTCATGTTGTAGAGTAAAGAAAAAAAAATTGAGAAGTAGAAAGGAAACAAAAATAGTGAAGTGAGAAGCAAGAATAGCGAAGTGAGAGAAATGAATAAAGGGCGATAAAAGAAAATTAAGGATTCAGGATCACGTCGGGGTCACCAGTTTAGGAAATTGGCAAAGCCGATCTCCTAATATAAATATAAAAGTTAGGTCCTACCTTAATTCTTGCTCGCCAGAAGATAGAATGGGATCCAGCCGCTCAGAATCTCAGATAAATTGCACAAATCCGTGAATAGAAATATATACACTTCACAATTTCAAATAGAGTAGATAAAGGGACAGATGTCACAAAATGTCTCGCGAAGTAATGAGCTCATTAAATATGCAGAGAATATAGACTTCGAATGAGTGGAAGTGACGGTAAGGAATAAGATTGGAAAATGCAGAGAAATAATTAAGTATAAGTTGATCCTCCACAAGATTTGATTCAATCCTCACTAGCAGCTGGATGAGATGGTCAGCATGAGTGGACAGGACGAAGGCAGAGAGTAGAGTGATGATGTGGTAGAGAAAACAAGTTGTTTTTACCAACATCAGAAAAGATGAGACAAAGAAATAAGCGCCAAAAAGGGAGGCAAAACAAAGTTGAAAAGAACAAAGAAGAGAGAAGCAGACTGTGAGAAAAGCAAACATGCAAGCATCTTGTAGTGATGTTGTATACCTGCAAGTTCATTGCAATAAACAAGGAACAATGAAAGGATGTTTGCTCCAAGTCTAGGAACAAAAGAAAGGTTGTTTCTCAATATAAGAATGTGTTTGCCAATTAAGTAGATTTGGGCAAGAAATTAGTTGCCTTGTTCTGTGAATGTACAGTATTGTATAGTACATACACATGGCGTGAACAAGTGAGAATATATGAAATTGGAAATAAAAGAAAGAATTTATATACATATACAGAATGTTGAAATATAAATGAAAATATATACAAGGAAAGAATATATAGATGTAGATATAGATATAGTCAAGTCACTACAAGCTGACGAGAACGCGAATCACGTGATCTTCATATCAGCTTCGATCGCGAGTCAGAAGAGAAGAGCAGCTGCCCAGAAAATCAGGAAAAAGCCGTGAAAATGTAAGTTCCCCTTCATTTCTTTCATTTTTTGTTGTTGCTAACGATGCATTTACACTATAAAATTATAATTTAAATAAGAGAAAGGAATTATAGCTTGTACTTGTGATATAATGTTTAAATATCCTGTTCTCAGAGATTTCTAACCAAAAATACTACTGATGTCGCCTATGAGGTCCATACATGTAATGTTGGACCTCATTGGTAGGAGTAGGAGTGGGTCCAAGATGTCCCGTGGACGTGGTCCGAGTTGTCCCGACCCCGTGGAGAGTAAGCATACGTTAGAAAATGATTTTTACTCTCTAGGAGCCTCCTGGCTAGAGTAAAGCCTGCATGAACATCGCTTGAGGTAGCCTGAGGCTGAGGTACATGTAACTTGTAAGCTTAAGCTGCAGACAAAAAGTATGGAAAAGGAAAACATGACAAAACTAGAGACAGGTGGGACTGTAATTTTATATTATTTGGCAATATGAATTATGATCACTGATTTTTCTCTACCACTAAGTTACCAGTTTTCATGAATTTGGGATAAAGCAAGATCATAACACCCACAGATGACATATAATAGTTCACTACAATACACTCTGAAACTTACCCTGAATTAAGGGGGTCAAACTTGGTAGTTATATCGAATTTTTGCGCTGGACGCTGCTGCTCGTCTGTAATTTCTTAGACTTTACCTTCTGTCTATCCAGAGTTATCAATAGACAGAGTGGCGAAACCGGAAGTGTGCTCTGATTGGTCCGATATTTCATGGAGCCCCAATTAGTTCCCTCTGGCATATTTTCTGCGCTTGTGATCTTCTGCTTAGTGCATGCCTCCGGAAATTTCAATAAACTACACGTTTTCTCACATTTAGTGATTAAATACCTCGACACTTTCAACTCATGGATATATTTTCTAGACGCCAATGTGAGTATTTTAACATATAAAGTTAACTTTTTGTAGATACATCTGGTGTTATTTTGCGTAAATCGGCTTCCAAAATAATGTCGAAAAAAGTGTTTTGTATGAGAGAAAATTGCATTTTTTCAAGTTTTGTGTCATCATGTTTTGCACAAATTACCTCAACGTGTTGTAAATAGTGTTTTACAATGACTGTCAAGGTTGAATTATCTTTCAACAAGTTGTTTCATGTTATTTTTGGGGAAATCCATTTATTTTCTACCAAAAACAGTTCATAAAATTTAGCATATGGGACTACCCTTCATAAGACCCTAGCCAAAGGATAAGGAGCTGCGCCGCCGGAGCTTTCGGCGGCGGAAACCTTAGCCCACTCTATAGGCCGTAGGCGGTTACTTGCAGGGATGGCGCCACCAACTCAAGTAAACGCTAAAGTTAGATCTACTAGTCTTAATCTGAAATTTACTAATATATAGATGGAAACATCCCATTAGAGAGAAAGTATCCCCATATACCGGTATATTTTGACTATTTTGTTATTAAGGCCAAAGTGTTAAAACTCCTGATTTTAGAAAACCTGTATGCCTAGATCTAATTTAGACCCTAACTTAGTAACTAGAGTTAATATTAAGACTGAAGGCAGCACTGCATGCAGTGCAGTTGAGGTGTTACATTAAAATTTTTAATCTAACAAAGGAACTGCAGTGCTCGATTAAATTTACTCTGGACTAGTCTAATAATAATAATAATAATAAGACATTTATAATGCGCAAAACATATCCACCCTATTAGGGGTGCTCAAGGCGCTAACAATAAACTTAACTCACTACTGGTACAACTTACAATTTGGCCATTAGATAAGTTTTCAAACTGGCCTTGAAATGTTCTACTGATCTACAGTCTTTTAGTGTAGTTGGAAGATTGTTCCATAGACGGGGAGCTGCTGATGCAAATGCACGATCTCCCCATGACCGTCTGGTTTTGGGAATAGAGAGATCAAGAGAAGAAGTCTTAGAAGAGCGAAGACCAGAGCGACCAGGTCTAGTGAAGATCTATAGTAGATGTAGACCTAGTCTAGTCCTAGTAGATAAAAAAAATCCAAGTCCAAGACCAGAGCTTACCTATCAAGACAGCCAGTGATTCAATTAAGATTACTTTATTAATGCAAACAGAAGAAATAATGATTCAAAGTGCTTTGACCTGTGTCCTCACAAACAATAATGGATCTACATCTACAAATAACAGATTTGCTGCATGCATGGACCTAGTAGGTCCATGCTGCATGTAACCCATCTGTGTTTGGTGTGTGGTGATTGTCATGAGTTCATCTAGCTATTACTATGTTAGTACAAGTTCAGGGCCTATACTGACAGTACTCACTACTGTACCTTTATTCACTCATAGAGTACGTTGGCTTTGTGTGATTAATTCAATATTTGTTAACGTATGTATATGCTTTGACCTTATAACTGTGACAACAACACTTGCTTGGACTGATGACAAAAATGGCACAGGTCTAATAGTCACATTATGGATTATCTGCTGGTTATTGTACTTGCTCACTAATTTTGTTATCATAATGGCATGTGCTTTCAAAGGTCATGCAATTAAGGTAATGACTTCAGTGACTACAAGTTTTAAGCATCAACTTTGGAAACGACTAGCTGAACAGAGTCCCGGGAACAGAGTTTATTCATTTAAAGGTGGTTTCTGATAAGTCATAGACTGTAATCAGTAATTATCATTGTTTTCTGGGGTTGCCACGCAGTCAAGCTTAGCTTAAAGTGGCAACCCCTGCAACCTTTTAAAAATCATATTTGGTTTATTTGAAGATTCATGTCATTTGTATTTTCTGATGTTATGTTTTATTTATTGTAATTATTGTATTATAATTTTTTTTTGGAAAAATGAATAAATAAATAAATGAAATGAAATAAATGAAATGAAAAATATCAATATGTATTAATATAAAATGCAATTTGTTCAATGTTTTGCTTGTCAGTTATCCGTATATTATTATTGTGTTTTCTTTGTTAATGTGTTTATGAAAAAGTGTTGCAGAAACCAATAAATGAAATGAAATGAAATATCTCAGCTGATAATGTTTTAAAACAATTTATCAAGGAATGAATGCAAGATCGAACTTAAGTAAAATATATGTTCATTCCCCTTTGTAATAATTGTGCAATTTTGAAAGAATGAACAACTTTACATTGATATCAATTTTATGTAGTGCTGCAAGTCAGGCGGCATGTTCGGGTTCTGTTCGGTTCGGCAGTGTTCGGCAAATTTTTTCCGAACTTTGGTTCGGTTCGGAGTTCGGCAATAAATGCGCAATTAAATTATCAACATATAAAACTAAGGATTGCCATTCCTCGAAAAATTTATCATGAGAAATATCTGTTGTATATTTATAATAAATTTTGTTTCTAAAAAGAATGGTTATAAAAATTGCTGCATAACTTTCTTTTATTTATTTCAATCTTAAAACCAAAAATAAGAGACATTTCTACTTTCACTTTTAAATTTAATAAAAAAACAAAGAAAATAATATTGATAACGAGAGAATGGGGACAGAAACAGAATTACAAAGAACAGAATATTTTTTGTTCATTGATTATTCCATGTAGATATGATCATGATCGATTACAATGCCATTGCAAACGCAACTTCTCCGATTGGAAAGTGTTGATCGGGAATGTCGGAACAGTAGACAAACAACCTCCACTCAACTGTTATCATACTGGTAAAATTCACATTCCAAAGAATATGAAATGTTTTAGAAAGTCCCTATTTTCTGAAAAGTGGTTAAATCTGGTCAATCAATTACTTTAAAAAGATAAAATATCAGTCCATTCTTGGTCCCGAAAGATCGACACTCGAGTGACTTCAAACATATTTCCAACACGAAAATGAGTACATGGGACTGTACTGTGTATTTTAGTGTTATGAAATCACTCGGCGTTGATCGTCAGAACCAAGACGGAACTGAAAATTTATCATTTCATTTTCAGTAAATGACCAGAATAAACCACTTTTTAGAAAATATTGACAATGGAAAAACATTTCAAATTCGGAATATGAATTTTACCAGCGTAATAGCAACTGAGAGCAGATTTTTGGACTTCCTGTTTCAACTTTCCTTATCAACCATTTCCGGTACACGATCAGGGAACATGCGTTGACTTGCTTTGAATTTTTATCTTCTGTTTTTTCTAACCTCATTCCTTCATCTCTTATTTATTTATCTTTAATATTGATATGTATATTTCAGAAGGTGAAATATACATACTTTACCATCACTTTGTCAGTCACAAGGAATGAATTTATGTCATTTTTTTTCTATTATTAAATACAAAACAATTACATGGACGCCCGATCACAATCATGATCGATTACACTTATACGTAATTCAACTACACTTTTTAACCGAGTTTAGCTTAAAATGTCCCCACATTTTATGAGAAAAAAAATAAATTCATGGTAATAAAAATTTGAGACTGATAAAAATTCAATCAAAGACGAGACCGAAGCTGTCATACTTTGTCATTTACGAGGAATGAATTTATGTCTTGTCCTATTTCTTAATTAAATAGAAAACAATTAGGTCCGATTATGATCACGATCGATTACGGCAACACGTAATTCAACCACACTTTTATACCGAGTTTAGCTTCAAATGTCCCCTCATTTAATGAAGAAAAAATATATTCATGTTAATAAAATAAACTTAAGTTGATAACAATTCAATCAAAGACAAGATGTGAGCTTAAATGGTGGATTTAAAAAATATTTTGTGTGGAATTCTTATCGTGCACAATCACTAACCAATATTTTTTTTTCATTTTATATTTAAATATATGTAGTCCCCGCTTTTTTTCATATTACATAGTGAATAAATGTGCTGAATTTTTTTTTTTACCGAACCAGGCCTTTGTGTTCGGTTCGGTTCGGTCCGGTTCGGAAGTGCCAAGTTCGGCGAACTTCCGTTCGGTTCGGCAGTTCGGCTACAGCACTAATTTTATGTATAATTTGTTTTTTTATTTTCAAAAATTTGTCGTTTCCACAAATGCATCATGTCATTGGGACTATTGTATTACATTTTCAATAAAATTTCCTTGTCATCACCTTATGTTGCAGGATGTACATTTTTATTTCCATATACCCATCTTTTTTAGGTTATATCAAAATGCATTTCCATATAGTGTCTGTTATTCAAATTTTAAATTCATTAATAAAAAAATCTAGTTTATTTAAAATCGATTCAACAGCCTGAATGTCTAATTCACTGCATGTGATAATGTAAATGGGAAAATTGAAAAAATAAATTGTTCACCCTTATTCTTTTCACCAAGATGTGATTTTCCAATTGAAATTTATTTTCATTTTTATTGTCATTCTAAATAGGCTTATATATAGGATGTGCACGCGCAAATCAAAGTTATTTATGATTATAATCAGTTGAGCTTTAGTGGATGTGAAGGAGGGAGTGGCATAACACAATATTACAAACAAAGTATTGTTTGGATCCACCTTCTTGTGCATAGAGAAATGTATTTCTTACATGGAAATCACTTATGATATCTTATTGTTTTCTCTTTCAGATAAATCCTATCAGGTTATATGCAGTCTAGTTATTTTGTCTCTCATTTTCAATATTCGTCCTTGATCCTGTTAAAGCTATAAGCTTTCCATCTTAAATATGCATTACAAGCGTTTAATTAGTTGAGACTCTGTTTTTCTTTTGTTCATTACACAGTGTTACACCACACAATAGAAAGGAAGAGAGAAATCGGAGAACAGAAGAGAGAGAGAGAGGGAGAGTGAGAGAGACCCAGAGATGAGAGGGGCAAAGAGAGTGATAGATAAAGGGAGGGGTATATTCACAACTAAAAGATTATTGACAGTTTCCACCATTTGCCAGAATTGTCAGATTAAATCAATCAGAGGAAATGGAAAGAACATTTTTGTTATGTGACAACTATTGCCAATCAGCAAATTCATAATCAAGTGAAATCACGATTACTATAGGAAAATAAAAAAGTGCCGAAAATACACTGTAAAAAATAATGAGTAAAATTTTACCACCATGATGGTAATTATGTGTCCAACCTATCTTGGAAAGTATTTTACCATGTTTACCCAATGCGGGGAGCATATTGTCCAGTGAGGTTAAAAAATAATCAGCAATTACTTTAGAATGGGCAAAAAAATCATCACACTTGATAAATAAAAATGCCCCAAAGAAATGCCAGATGTTAGATGGACACATAATTACCCGCCCACATGGCTTACTTTTCACCAAATTTTCTATAGAGTGTTAGAGTGTAAGAGTTTATTATATAGATAATCATTTCAGAATGAGCCAAGATGATTTCACTTAGAATAAAAACATGGCAGCCGCTGGTGAAAGTTAGGATATGAATAACTATAGATTACATTTCTTCAGATATTTACAAGATATTATGATAATGATGATAGGGCGCCACTGGTTGATCGCCCCTACTTTTTATTAAAATAGTTCAAACAAAGAAGAGAAATTAAGTAATTATACCCCTTATTTTTCGATTGATAAAAAGTTGACATAATGCTTGGGTCCTTTGTCCCCTATTAAAAAGAGGATAGTTTCAAGTTTCAAAATTTATTGATAAGAATCCACACATATTGGATCATTCTCAATATTACAAATAATACTTTTGATAGTGATGATTGGGGGGGGGGGGCAACAACTGCCTCAACTTTTTTTAGTTAAAAAAGAAGAGAGAGAAAGAAAGCAGGATATTCGCCGCCCTGATGATGATGGTAATTATAACGATGACAATGATCATAACAAAAAATATTGATTTCAATGATAATAATTAATAGTGACAATATTGATCGTCGTATTAATAGTAATAGTAATGAAAACAACAATAAAACAAAAAAATAATTTACCATTAACATTCCCCTTTTCGTTATACAAAACATCAAGATAAATGGTTAATTTTGATGTGACATAAAAAAGGTAAGGTTGGTTATATTTTGCATAAAAATATTCAGATTGTTGAAATTATTCGAGATCATGAAATTCGATCTGAGTACAATGTTCCTATTTCCATTATTAATTGACAGTCAGTGCAGTGAAAATAGTGTAAGCTAGGAGTTGTCACCAGGGAAGCGTTTCATGAAAGGACTTGTCGGACGTTTTATCCGACAAGTACTGTTTTATCCGACAGTTGATATAGTAACAGGGCAGTTTATAATCACTCGCGTCGCGTTCTGGTTCGTAATCACTCGCGTTTTGAATTTTTGGCGATTTTTTTTATTTCGGTGCGATTTTTTTTAAACGGTGTCTTCAATGGGACAGACATGCAGGGAAATTTGAGTTTCGTTTTAAGCCGGCAATTAAGTGCCTTAAAATAAAATGTACTCGACTACTGTTCTAAGTACCAAGAATAGATAACAAGCTTGATCCGCCCCAGACAGCTGGCAGCAGTCTGTTTCGAGGAGTTTTTTTCAAACATTTTTAATTTTTTTTTTTTTTTCTCTGTATTTGGTGAGTGGAGCCAACGGAGTTCAGCGGAACAACCAACATAATAATTAATAGACACAAAGACCGAAGCTTTTGGTCAATATCAACGAACGTAGAGGGCAGCAACACACAAGCGTGTTGCTCTAAGGAAGGTCAACTCCGCTCGAATTTTGTGACCACTCTAAAAAATAAAAAAAAACTTATATCACACACACACACAATTATTTGTATAAAGGAACAATTTTGTTGGTCCCTCGGACTTCTTTGTAACCAGAGTGCACTTTACTCCCCCTCCTACTTCTCTTTCTTCTCAGTCTTCTTTTTATTCCCATTATTATGTCATCTTATTCTTCTCCCTGTTCTTCTACTTCTCAATTTCTTCCCTTTCTCCTTTTTGTTCATCTCCCTTCTCACTTCTTCCTTTTCTCTTCTCAGTCTTCCCCTTATTTTATTTTCTCTTTCTCTTCTTCTACATCCTCCCCTCAATTTTCTCTTTTTAGTTTCATTTTTACCCCCTTATGTCCTCCATCTTCGTTTTTTCTTCTTCTACTTCTCCTCCTCCTTCCTTCTTGCTTTTCTTCTTCAGCACTTTTTTCCTCCCTGATTTTTACGTTAGTGTAGAATAATTCACAAAGAAAGGGAGAAGCAAATAAATAGTGATATTATGAAATTGTAGCACCTCACTATGCTTTATAAAGAATACCACAGACTTCAGGAAAATCCTCCAAAGGCATGCAAAGCTAAATCGAGAGTAGCCTTTCCTCCTTTTTCTTCTTTATTCCTTTTCTCCTTTCTTTCTCCTTTTTTCCTTGCTTCTTTCTTTCTGTCTTTTTTTTTCTTTCTCTTTTCTCCCTCTTTCCCTTCCTTCCCCCCCCCTCTCTCTTTTTTTAGGGGGAGCCCCCCCCCCCCGCTTCCGCCGCCTATGGCTCTAAGATTTAAGATGTGGAATGTGATTATGTTAAAACAGTAGTCAAAATTTGCTTGTTATCTTAAAACAGTGGTCGAGAACGATTTATTTAAGGCACTTACCAGCTTAAAATAAAACGAAACTCGAATTTCAATATTATTTTATTTTTCCAGTACGTTTGTCCCATTGAAGACACCGTTAGAAAAAAAATCGCACCGAAAAAAAAAAATCGCCAAAAATCAAAAAACGCGTGTGATTACCAACCCGACGCGAGTGATTACGAACGCGAGTGAATATAATAAGCCAGTAACAGTGCTTCTCAACCAATCAGAATCCAGGAAAGTTGTCAGATCTGACAACTTGTCGGACGAAAATATTGATGAAACGCCCCCCTGGGCCCGTCCCCCTAAATCACCACAGATCAATAGCCCATTTTTTCAGGGGACTATATTAAATTATGCTCTAACTTTTAATAAAATATATCATTTGAAAAGTCAAAATATATGCTTTTCCTTTATATTTTGTGATCACTGTACTTTTTTTTGCTCCTTAATTGTTTATTTTCCACGTACGATACCGGTGGTGTGATTACAAAATTTCAATGCAGTGATTCAGAAGAAGAAAACTGCCCCCAGGCCGGGTGACCAGACGTCCCGTATTTCCCGGGATGGTCCCATATTTTGCTCCTTTGTCCGGCCCACCCCTCCCAGGACGTCTATTTTTCCCGTATTTCAGTATATTGAACAAAATGTAGTTAATACATTTAAAAGTGACGAATGTTCATCAAACAACCAACAGATAATCGATTACTAAACTTTTGCAATTTTTTTTTTTTTAGTTTTTAAAATTATATTAAAAACACACCATATATAATTATTATTTTTGTCAGATGGTTGTTTTTGTTTGCTGGAAGTTTGAATTTTTTCCCTTTTCTTTCTTTTATATCCTTCTTCCTTCATTATTCTATCCTTCGCGCTGCTGACACTTTTTTGTTCCATCTATCTTTATTTCTTATCTTTCTTTCATGATCCTTTCTCTCGCTGTGTGTTCATTTTTCTTTCGTTTCGTTTTCTTTTTTGTTCCATCTATCTGTATTTCTTATCTTTCTTTCATGATCCTTTCTCTCGCTGTGTGTTCATTTTTCTTTCGTTCCTTCTTTCTCTTATTTGCATTCTTTATCAAATTTCCTTTTTATTATTTCCTTCTTTCTTTCTTTAAACTGTTCTTTGCTTCCTTCTCCATTTCTCTCTTTTTTTCTTTTCGTTCTTTTTCTCCTTCCATTATTTTCTCTTTTTTTATTCTTTCATCCCTCCATTCTTTCCTCCCTCTCTTTTCTCCCTAATTCTTTCATTCTTTATTTTTTTCCCTTCTAATTCCTTTCCCTTATTCTTTCTTTCCCTTCCATCCTTCTCCCTTCCTTCCCTAGCTTCCCGATCCCTTCCTGTTTTTCTTCTTTTATTGTTTCTTTCAAAGAATGAAGGAAACATTTATCTTTCCTTCATTCTTTCTTTCCGCTCCTTTTTCTTACTTTCTTTTTTTCTTTCTCTCCTTTATTTCGTCTTTCACACATTAAATTTGTTCATCTTCCCTCCCTTTCTTTTTTTCTATATTCATTTCAAAGAATGACGGAAACCTTTTTCTCTCTTTTATTCTTTTTTATCCTTTTATTCTAACTTTTTTTTTTTTTCCTTCATTTTCCCCTTCATTTTTTTATTTCTTTATTCTCAATATCTTATCCTTCTGTCGTATTTTCTTTCTCTCCTTCATTCTTTCGTTCACCCTTCCTTCCCATTCTTTATATTTTTTCACAAGTGTATAACACTGTGTAGCCTTCTATGTTGATTTTTTTGTCAATTGTCCCGTATTTCATTTTGTGAAATCTGGTCACCCTGCTGCCCCCTTCCCCCGAGTTTTCCAGTCCATTATGTCTTCAGCATCACCTTGTTAATTTTTTGTGTTCCCATATTCCTTAATTTGCCTATTTTCCTCTTTATTTCAATTTTTCATTCATCGAGTAAATCAAGTCTCTATAATTCATCACATTAATTTTCAATAAAAAAGTGGAATTCATCTTGAATAATGTTAATGATAATGCCAGACAAACCAAAATGGGGGATCTATCATGAAGCTCTAAACCAAAGAGAAGAAATTACATTAGATTCATTATCATTTCTTCCGGACCTAGGCTAGTTTGTCGAAAATCAATTATGATAATAGCGATGATTGCCAAATCATTGCATGTGCGCGCAGAGGGAACTAATCAGCCCCCCATGGCTGACCTTTGACCGCGCGTATCCTGTTTTCAGTGCGCGTGTCGCCACTCTGTCTATTGATAACTCTGTGTCTATCATCAGGGCGTCCTCTCTCGATATCGCGCGCGCCCGTAATTAATTGCCAATACCGGAAAATTTTCGAGCCGTAGCAACGTGCACCTGCCGTACCTAACAACGGGACGCTCGGGCGACTCAAGACGCGAGAGAGTGTGAAATGATATGATCCTTGGCTTTATTTTGTATTTCAGGTTGATCGAGCAGGTGAGGTGAGTGTAAAATTTCGTGTAATGAATTTGATATACTGTATATATACAGCCTGATATTTAATTTGAAACATAGAATATGAGACTGCATGAGATCATAGTATAATAGTAAAAATATTTTTATTTATGGACATAAAATACAGTTATCATTTGTAGGCCTAACTTTGGCACTCATTCAATGAACAAGGAGGGGTGGTCGGGTGTCCGGACACTTTATATTTTTGAAGCCTTCTTTTTTGTCTTTGGATTTCACTAAAAATATGAATTCAATAGTTGTAATCATCTTCTTATACGTTATGATATGTATTTTGGGGAGTTGTAAGTTTGATGCAATGGCAGTGTAAAAACTAAAATATACATACACTTATGGTATCGGTAGTATGATGATACTACAAAGTACAATAAACTATGAAATGGAAAGAGCCTACGAAATGATCATAGAATTAAAGAAAATTTCATCAGCATTTTTTCATTTCAAATTTAAGATCAGTCATTCGACAAAAATTTGAATATATTATCAATTATTACGTAGCACGATTGGGACAGTCAGCATGGTCAGAAAAAGACAGCTGGCAGCCGTCTATTTTGAGGAACTTTTAAACATTTGTTAAACCTTTTTTCTCCTCTCAATTGGTGAGTGCATGGAGCCAACGTAGTTCGTGGAATAATCAACATAGACTGAAGCTTTTGTTTTAGGTCAGAATTTGCAACACTTGGATCCCTGTATTGCCTATTTTTTTTCAAATAATGATTACACAAACTTTTCTTTCCATTTTCTTCATTTTTCAAAATATAATACAAAAATCATTCAAGATTTGTACAAAGGCATACGATAAAGAATAAAAGAAGGCTTTTGTGCCTTGAGCACTCTTTGGAGAGTGGGTTTAATGCTTGGTATTATTATAAGTACGGTAGTAGTAGCAGCAGTAGATCTAGTAGTAGTTTATCATTATTAGTATCATATGATGGAAATGGTGATGATGATAATTTATCATCATCATCATTTTGATTATTAGCTGGAATAATTGACCTACAACCTGTACATTATCAAAAGAAAAACAAAATTTATCAAACTTAGTTTCGGCATGGTGGTCCTGAGATACTTTTTTATATATCTCTTTGCAATCTGCTTGTCTGGAGTAGTTGATATTCACATACTTTCCCGTTTTCTGTTTCAAACTAGGAATTCGGACATACGTTGATCAACAGTATTTGCCAGCTAGAGGCTATATTTTAAGGCAGAGTAAACATGTCAGTTCCTCATCGCACCTCCAAGCGTCCTTGGGGTACAATAACCAAGCCAGATGACATGCATATGGGTTACCAAAAGACCACTGAATTCGAGATTGACCAGGTGGTTGAGAGACTCTATGAGGTAATGTATTGTTGTGGAGTGAAGTACAATTTTGCTATGTTTGTAAGTTTACATTGTTCTATATTATAGGGGTATCTAGTATGCACTCTGAAGCAATTTTCATTATGATTATTATGATGATGATTATTAGCACTTACACATATTTTTAGTATTATTCTCACTATTATGATGATTATAATATAATATAGTTTTATTATCATCATCATCATTAATATTTCCAGTGTGTGTAGGCCTATATAGTTTGGCAGCATAATTTTTTTACACATATTCCTTATATGGAGACACGAATATACCAATTATAAGAATAGGAACATACAAAACAAAATTGGATTGCACGTTAATGTCTCCTTCCCAATGAAAAATATAATCAGGAGATATAACAAATTTCACATTTCGTCCCAAGCTCTGTAAGGCATCTGCTACTATGGCTTTTTTTTCTAGTCAGATATTTAATTTCATACATTTTTTTCTTGCATGACATTGTCTGTGTAGGTTCCTAAGGAGAGACCTGTAACTTCTAATCGGCCAAATAAAAACATGACAAGGGACGAGATTGAGGATATGGTAGACCGACTTAGCAGAAATGGTGGCGAAAAGGCATCTGACTCACAGAGAGTTGCAAAAGGAGCTTTGAAAGACATTGGTATTTTGAATTCATTTGCATGGAAAGGCTACAATTATTGAGTTATGATGTTATGATTTTAATTGAAAGGTGTTGATGGGCATTATAAGAATATATGTTAATTATTATTCCAATTTATCTCTATCCAAATGGATTGTTGATTTTATTTAGTCATCCTTTTATGAGAAAATGAGATCAGACCTTGTGCTATCAAGCTGCCAGAATTTCCGCCAATAATGTGCAATAATGCAATACAGATGATCCCATCACTTCTTGAGAAGTAGAAGGTTTATTCATCTAAAGATTATGCATGATTAAGTCTATAAGGGTTTGAGCTCTATGCTCAGTCCCTGTGCTCAGTTGGAAACACACATACAATTTAAGGTTCCCAGAGCTAAGATTACAGGGTCTTTTACATTCTTGTTTACTCTCTTCTTTTATTATGAGTAAAGACTATATTCATGTTTTGTGTGTGCAAATATGTGCTATGCAGAGAGTATTATACTTCTGAATCTACATTCCAAGTATGTAAAACAAACTTCATTTGAATATAAACATTTAACAGCATTGTTTATCTTTTTCACTATATTGCATTTAGGCTATCATCATACTCTGGTAGCTTTAAGATTCATTTTACATATATCAACTTCTAAATATTGTGTGTCGATGTTGACATTATTTTGATCTGCTGTGAAAAGACTGCTTTTCTTTGAAAAACATATATTTGTTTTACACTCCCCCCCAAAAAAAGAATATTCATTTATTCATATTCATTATTTCCAGAAAGTAAAATAAATGCTTAAAATTATATGTTTTGATTATTCTTATATCCATGTACATAACATTGATATGAATTAATAAATTAAAGCAGTGGCGGTTAATTGTAACACACAAAACTGAAAACAAAATTGTGACAGGATCAGAAATCAACATTCTATTCCTAGAATCATGTGATAATATCCAGGTTAATCAACCTGTTCTAGAGTAAATTTTCTCAATTAAAAAAAGGTATATAAATCAGTTTAACTGAATCAATATATAATCTTATATTTAAATAGAACTTGGATGTTTTATGATTCCCTCATAACTCATATGAACAGTATTATAGAACAATATCTTTCTCGAACAAAGCTATATAGATGAATATAAAAGGTCATGTGATATGATTTTGAAAGTGATTGCAGCATTAAGTGCCTAACAATAATAGTTTTTTTTATTATAAACAAAAACACTAACAGTATTCAAGTATTCTATTGATGAATATGAAAAGTAAAATTTGAATTCATCTCTGGTAGAGTGAGCTTATAATTGCAAAATAACATGAATATGTCAATTTTTATTCAAGAATGCAGTATTAAAACTTGTGTGTCTACATGTATTTAAAACAAACTCTAATCAGTGTATTTAAAGCATTTTATAGCTGATTTATACAATTCCTTTATGACATGTGATGTGAATTGATGCAAATTGATGAAACATAACTACAGCAATATCAATTAATGAATAAAAGTATTTGATGTATGATTATCCCTTTATACGTCACTTTGAAAATTAAGAAACAGTTAGATATTTCATTCAGGATCTACTGGTATAAGATTATAGATGATCAAATGAATTTGGAAAAAACAATACATTCCCTTGATTGAGAGAAAATTTGCTGTAATTATAGTTGCTTTAAAATGAGAAATTTCAATGATTTGAAGTTTCAGTAATTCGTTATTGCATGTAGCGTATTATAAAGACCGATATAATGAAATTGAAGTTTTTTTTTTATTACATGTATTATGTTGCATCATCCTTTTGTAAAAGATGATATCACTTGAATTAATTATCATTTGATTATTATATATAAAAACAATATGTTATGTGTATTCTGATGTTTTGCAATAGTGTGCTGCATGTGAACAAGATTGGTGATGGGTATTTTGAGAGATAATAAAAATTTTCAAACTAATATCTTCATGGGGGTATTAATCGTTTTGTTTTTGTGTGTGTTTATGTATTCATGCTTTTTCAAGCGTTTGTTGCCATTATATTATATCCTGATGACTCTTAATTGTTGAGTCCCACTTTCCTCTAAAAATGTTTGAACTTGATGCACATGCATAATAGCAGTAAAAAATGTACCAAACAATAATTTGTTATGGATGGTATATTAAAAACATACTGAATTTCTTCTTCTTCTCTTCCTCCTCATCAGGTGCGGTTCTAAGTTTTTTGTTTTTTTGTTGGGGGGGGGGGGGCTTGAGCAATTTTCGAGGTTAGTTTATCCAATACAATGAAAAGGGCCAATTGTGGGTAGCCTTATACTGACCAAGCAGCTAGTCCCTCCCCCCTCATGTAAAGAATATTTCTAATATCGAGCGATGGAGCGTAGCGACCGAGCGAAATAAGTCACATTTTCAAAATGCTTGAGAATTTTTCATCTATAACATGCATCAGGGCCTGATAGGTGTTTTAGATGTAGAAGATGGCATTTAACGAGGGTTAACGATTAAGGGGGGGGGTAGGACTGGTTATCAGGTTCGTGTCGTTACTCTCTCCAGGCGCTTTTTTTATGGAGCGAAATTCTCAAAATTTTAGAGAAATGTAAAAGGTATATGGCGGGAGATGGGGTTTTAATGTCAATGACCCCCCCCCCCCCCCTTAGAAATATTCCGAGGGAATTGTAATGACCAGGGAGATTTTTTTAGTGAAATCTAGCATTTGGAGCACTTTATGAACTTCCAAATAAATGTACATCTGTAACATTGTTAAATTAGGCTACTGAATGGAATAATCAACAGAATACGACCCAATGATCACTACCCATGTATATACACAATGAAGTATTGTAGAGAATAGAGTCAAATCATATACATGTTGCTTCTATCATGGGGAGGAAAGCAGGGGCGATCGCCTTGAAAATATTGGGGAAGCGGCCAATATCATATATCGATTTGCCCTGTCAATAATTTTGACAAAATGAAAAATTTATGAATCCATTGCAAAAATGTGTTTGAAAACATCTGAAAACACTATAAAACCATCAAACATGACATGAAAATACGATTAAATATGTAAAATATTTAATTTGTCGGTGCGCTTCAAACTTCTGCATTTTATTGCCGCGCAGAGCGCGCCCGAAATTTGTGGACATTGTCTTTACCCCCTCTCGTCATCCGAAACATGGATCGACACTCCTGACTCTAAATTACTGTATAAGTTTGACCTGAATTAGGGAGTATATAGCCCGGTATATAGCGACAGAGCCATCTTCTTAAGTCCACCCCAGAAACAAAAAATTGATTTGAATAAATAAAGAAAAATCAAATTAGCATAACACTGAAAATTTCATCGAAATTGGATGTAAAATGAGAAAGTTATGACACTTTAAAATTTTGCTGTACAATTCTGTACAATCTGTACAATTCAGTGACATATGAAACAGTCGATGATGTCCTTCACTCACTATTTCTTTTGTTTCTTATTGTTTGACATATAAAATAATTAAGTTTTTTTTATACATATTTGACAATAAGGACCAACTTGACTGAACCATATTGTATTAAACAATGCTACTTCCACATGTTCAGGGATGAATCAATCGTTGTTTTACTTAACAATGAGGAGAAAATAAGAATATTTCATATAATAAAATACAAAAGAAATAGTGAGTGGATGATGTCATCAGTCTCCTCATTTGCATATACCGACCAGGATGTGCATATAACTGTTTTAAAACTTTAAGATGTCACAACTTTCTTATTTTACATCAGATTTTGATGAAATTTTTAATGTTATGCTTGTTTGGATTTTCACTTTTTATTCAAACCACTTTTTTTATTGCGGTGGACTTGTCCTTTAAAAATATCCTTTGGCTAAAAATGACAAAAATTCCCGCAAAAATTTCGCAGCGCTTTTGACAAAACACGGAGAGGTTTAGAGTTAAAACTTCCATTTTATGGCATCAGAATTGTTATATTCGTGCATGGCCGTGCATGGGGGAAGTATATAGGGAGGTTAATTTGAAGGAAAAAAATGCAAGGCGGACTACTATTATAATGGCAAAAGATCACTGACTTCCTATCGCACTATAGAATATTAATGTATTACATTTTGATGTTATGTTGCGAGGCAGGGTTTAGCGACCGAGCGAGTTAGTAAAAATTTTGATTTTAGAGCAATTGGCGACATAGGTAAATGGAATCTTGCGTTCATCAATACATAATATATCTATTTTTTTTCTTTGTGGTCGAAATTTTTGAGAGGCTTGAGCGATTGTTTTTTTTTTTTGGTTATCTGTTCACTCCTCGTGAATATAATTTTTTTTAAACACAAGTCTACACACATTCTCATTTATTTGATGTACGATAAAAGAGCAAAGTGGATAAAATGCCTTGCTTAAGGGCATAAGTGCCGTGCTGGGAATAGAACCCCCGACATCCCCACTTTTGATTTTGATATTGAGGTCGTATATGATAGCGATGATTGTGAAGATCTTGTAAAATCAACATGATTCTAAAAGCAGGTATACATGCATAATTCTTGGTTCTAAACACTATATTGCTAGCTAATATTGCTATTGTTAATTCTTCTATAGCAAAATACACTTTAGAATCCCTAAAATGATGATGAATACAATATCTAATAACAAAATAATAATATAATACATGAGACTTGTATAGCGCACTTTCCACCTTGATTAGATGTTCAAGACGCTTCAGAGCAGAACAACAACAAAAACAAATTACATATATGATTTGCGTCTCAAGCTAAAAGCACAAAAGATTGACAAATATAATGTTATATTGTTCAACATCCCCAGAAAATCATTGCATTTGATAATTTTCTTTAGTCGAATAAAATTGTTATTTTGACCAGTGTGGCTTCGAATCTAGAGATATACCCGGGAGATATATATGCATGGTTCACTATATGACAATTTTGTCTTCGATTAATTTTTCCTTTTTCTCGTTTTACTTTTGGCTATACGGTAGTAGTAGAAAGTTAAGCGCGCGCAATTTCAAGACTCGACGGCACAGATTATCAACAACTGTAAGTTACAGCCCGGTACCGGTACGTTAGGTTTTTGTCATTTTTTAGCCCTTGTTGCTTGTTTTATTTAATAATTTACTAATATTCTGAACTAGTAGATATGATGTATTGAATGAACCTTTATTGGGTCAGGAAAATTGAAGACAAATAAAAAAGCGCCGCCGATGCGATGTGGCTGTGCTATTCATGCAGCCGATCGTTCGCTGTCGAAACGGAGCGGGCTGGGCCGGGAGCTCTCGGCAGCAGTGCAGCGTTCCGGTACTGTCTGCACGTTCGCCTGGTTAAAGTTAAGCTGGAATTGAAGAAGACATCTGTTGACTTGTCAGTGATGTAGTTTGGGCGCCACAGTTTGTCTCATCTGAAACTCTGCTATGTCTAGATGTAAACACTAAAAATTGTTACTTATTATTCTGATTCCTAACATGCATAGCCATAGGCATAGCATAGTCATGACGTCAATCGTCACTCATAGATTTTTTAGATGCGCTGCCGCTGGTCCAAAAATTGGGATTGTCCCAGAAAACAAGGTCAAGGATTATATCCTCATGATACAGTCATATAAACCAAGACAAATCATGTCTTGATGAATTGAGACTGTCCTTGTTCGCCCTCATATTTTCTGCTGCGCACAGAAAGTCGTGTGTTTTGGACGCCAGAAGTGGCATTGGCCATGGCATTGGCATGCCATTGCAGCCAGCCCAGGGCCAGGCCCAGGGTGACCAGATTTCACAACATGAAATATGCCTACGCTACAGGCTACAGGACAATCGACGATGCACGAGCGGATCGCCCGAGCAAGGTCTTTATAAAAAAATCAACAAAGAGACTAGATTCTACACAATGTCAATGTTAGACTTTCAAATGAATAAAAAAGATAGAAAGGGAAGATGAATGATGTGAAAGAAAAATTTAAGGAGAGAAAGGAAAAAAGGAGGAAGAATGAAGGAAAGAAAAATGTTCCCTTCATTCCTTGAAATAAACAAAGAAAAAACAGGAAGGAAGGGAAAGAAAGAATTGGAAGGAAAAAGGGAAATAAAGAATGAAAGAGAGGAAGGAAAGAATGAACGGAGGAGAGAATGAAAAAAGAAAGAAAATAATGGAGAGAAAGAACGAAAAGAAAAAAAAGAGGAAGGGAGAAGGAAGCAAGAAAGAATGAAGGAAATAAAAAGGAAATTTTAAAAAGAAGGAAAGTAGAAGAGAACGAATATAGGAAAGGAAGCTAGGAAAGATTGGAAAAAAGATAGATGGAAAATGGAACAAAAAAAAGCAAGCAGGAAGGATGCAGAAAGGATAGAAAAGAAAGAAAAATGAAAGAAAGATCAATAGATGAAAAAAGTTCAAACTTAAAGCAAACAAAAAAATCCAATCTAGCAAAAATCTAAATATTTGTGGGTTTTTTAATACATTAAAAAAATTGTTAGAAAACTAAAATGTTTTAGAAACGAATAAAATTTCAAAGTGAAACATTGTCAAACTTAAAAATTAGATGAAACATCGCGGCATCACACACAAGCATCTCTCATTCCATAACAAGTTCGCACCGATCAAGACTCAAAACAAAAGCTGAAACAACTACCGGTAGATAAGATAAGATAGATAAGATTGATTTTATTTATACACGGTTAAAAAGCCCAAACAGTTCACAGACTGATTTCCATTGGGGCCGTGTGGAACATAATATACAATTGACATAGTAAACATTTTAAAACCAGTGTTTAACGAACAATATATATGAAAAGAATAGTTAACATAAAACAGAAGCATCAATTAAATATTACAAAGGAATCATTGAAAGGTGAAGAGGAGGGGAGAAGAAAAAAGGAAGAAGGGAAAAGTGAGAAGAAGAAGAAAAAGACAACGGAGAAGATAACAGAAGAAGAAAAAAGAATAATAATGATAATAAGAAGAAGACGAAGAAATTATATACTGTTCTCAAAAACATCAATAACATACAACATGAAATATCTATCGGTAATTCGAACAAAGCAGTGCTAGTTATGAAAACTCAATAACTTGCTCCTTCGATTACATCACCAAAACAGAAATCTGAGAATCCATAATTATATTTCCCTCTGATTTTGTGATTTTTTTTTTGGTGGAAAAACTGTTAATCATGTGAGATGGTTTGCACCATTGTTTGCTCCGATCCTGCATATGCCTAGCTAGTAGCATGCCACACATACATAGGCAGTACCGGTAGGCCAGTGCAGGCCACATGTATGCAGCAGCTGGTACATGTATGTATGCTGACTTTGCATGTGAGTGTGTTTGTGTGTAACGTTGGATCAAAGAAAATATAGTTTAGGTAGCAAGAAAATCACCGCAGAACTTGCAAAAGTTTACATTAATTTATTGTTGTCTCTGCTTCGTCATCTGTTGGTTATTTGATGAAAATTCTTCAGTTTTCTATGTATTAATTATATTTTGTTCAATATTCTGAAATACGGGACAAATGGGCGTCCCGGAAAGGGTTTGCCATGACAATGGAGCAAAATACGGGACGATCCCGGGAAATGGGGGACGCCTGCTCACCCTGATTGCAGCACGCGTGACCCACTAGTAAGAAATCCACTGCCAAACGCGGTTTTTTAGTCACTCACACTAGTGCGAGGTTAATTAGTATTAGTACCGGTATACTAACCTTGGATTTCTAAATACTGGGTCACACGTGCTGCGACGCCACTTCTGGCGTCCACAACACACACGACTTCTATGGCTTGAGGTTTTTGTGTGCGGCAGCATGTAAGAGGTTAGTACATGTATACTTATATTAACCTCGCACTTGTGTGATTGGTCCTTGTTTATGGGGACTGTTTTTTTTTTAACTGTCCCCCTGGACATCGGGGATTGAGAGTGTTTTTCAGTGACCTCAGTTCCCCCCAGTTCACCGCCTTTTTTTCACGACTTGCCGTCTTCCAATAATCTTGTTCACCTAAAATGCTTAGATTGACTAGCGCACTTGATTGGTGTCGGCACTTGACAGGTGAATGAACTTTCTTAGATTTCTTGTGTGGAGGAATCTTTGAAAACTGAGGCAGTCCCTGTAAACTGGGACCTCCACTGATCATGCCTTATCTATGCAAATCAGCTAGATATAGATCTAGTCGACAGTAGCTTTATCAGAGGTCTACTAGGTGCGGCGCACAGACAATTTGACTCCCATTCCTTCCAAGTCCCACGCAAGTTTACTTTTGCTAAATGACAAAAGAAACGGCGACAACAAAAACATTCTTTTCCACCCAAAATTTTGTCTCACTGAGGTCAGAAGCCCATTTGTTTTGTGTGTGGATGACAACAAAAATCCTTATTATGAAAACAAAAGTAGATCTAAATGGTGAATTTTTAGATTAAAGTGGTACTAGTCTCAAGACAGTGAAATTGAAAAGGGGTAACATTTTTCATGAGGAATCTGCTTATCACATTTCCATTTGCGCCAAGCCAAGTAATCCTTTTGCAGCAAATTTAAACAAAATGAAATTGGTCTCCCAAACTGGAGACTCCGAAATTGGGTTCCCATATTCTTCACAAAAATTCTCTGATATTGGAGATAATCTTCCACATACATGTAGGAGACAGTCTCCCATATTGGCTGTGCGCCTCTTCTGCTTATCACATATTCATAGATATCTAGACCCTACAAACAACAAATTCGAATGAAGTGTGAATCTGGTGAATGAGCTTATCTGTGACATCATAAACAAGCAGCTGTCTCGTATCTTTTTACTATTCTTATTTTATAAAATGCATGATTTTCATATTTTGTAATGGTTCATGAAGACTACGAAGTGTACAGTTTTTTTTCTTTCAGGAGTGGATGCAAAATAATGGCCCAAATTCACAAAGGGGGTTTTGAAAACCATCGGTTGAACCCATGGTTTATGCAGATTTCATGTTAAATTACACTTATTTTACCGCGTATATTGAAAAATGTCCGATACTGGTGCGCGCTTTGTCAAAGTGTGCCAAATTAACCCCTGTTGCCATGGTTAAGTACGCTATTTTATTCACGAGTCCACTGTTTTGAAGTAATGATTCCACTGTTCAAACGTACTAGGATTAGACCATGTGAGATAAGACAAAACAGAAAGAAGAGTCTAGACGAAGTGACCGTAGACCAAACGGCAACTAACCAAGATAATCAGCATCATGAATTAATTGGATGGGGAATTACAATCAATCATCACAGAACAGCAGATGATTTAATACCACTCTTCACCCAGGTGAAGTGAATGGATACTCGGAAGAAATTCCTTGAATTCCTGATAATTCATGCTAAATTAATGGTTAGCCATGCTGGTGTAATAGTATGCAGTGCTGAGAAACATTGTATCAAGTGTTATTTTCTTGAAAGCACTATGATGTTTTTAATCAATTCAGGCAGCTTCAACATGGAGACATCAATCAATCTTGATCTTGATGACCTAATGGGACCTGAAGATGGATTTGATGATGATGATGATCTTCCTGCTGTAACAAGACTTCCTGGATTAGATGATGATGAAGACCAAGAGAACTTACTTAACACAAGTGGACAACGTAATGAAGGTGTGTTGATTCTTTGTCTATGTTTCCTCGCTTTCCCTACTCACTGTTCATCAACAGGAATTTAACCCACTCAGTGTGTGATGGTTACTGATGATCCAGTCGTAGTTGTGAAGTATTAAATGTGCAGTGGGACATAGTGTTAGTGGTCTATCCAACAATATTGTGCTCCTTATCATTTTATGTTGATTTCTTTATTATCATGTTTTATCAAGTGAGAGGTTATATTGACTACTGAACAATTCATTCTTGTCCAATAGACTTACACAAATCAATGAAAATTGGCAATTGATCCTCTTGCTTGTTAAGTCAAATTTGTATCTAGTTTTCCAGAGGTTACAACATTCTTTTTAATTGACCTCAGGGCTCCTGGACACTCTACTGGATCCTGCTGGAGCCGAAGAAGGAGCTGATCTGGCTGCTAAGAGAGTGGTTAACAGGAAACCAATACCTAAGCTCGATGCTACAAGGTGGGTGCAAAATATACAATGCCTCGGGCCCGTATTGTCTTGACTAGGATATAGGGAGATATTTGTATGACTTCAGTTTCTTTGACAGATTAAAAAAAAAAAATTTTATAGCCTTGTGTGGCTGTTGGAAGAGGGGAAAGGGGTTTTAGGCTGACTCAACCGATGGGGTAGTAGGGATCCAGCTGATGATTCAATTGCTTTTTTTTGTCACTGTCAATAAATGTTACAGCTCCTAATGGAATCCTGTATACATAAAAAGTGGATGTTTAAGTATAGATTGTGACCTCATAACCAATAATTGTGCATCTATTTTGTAGAATATTGTTTGTATCCTTTTGAGGATTAATTTTTTAGAGAGAATACATGGTGTGTCATGAATTCTCTATGACAATATAATTTTGTTATTGTTTTTATTATTATTTTAATAATGCTAGATATTGGCACTTCTATAATATAAAATTAATTTCTTCTCCACACATAATCTGATCAGATAATGATGAATATTAGAACCTTTTGTATATAAAATTGACTTCTTTGAAGTACCAGGTATTGTTTCTCCACACATTAAAATTCACCATTCACTTTTTATCACTTCAATATTTGTACATTTTGCAGACTGACTGGCGAGAGGGGACTCCCAGTCCTGATGAAACACTTTGAGAAGGTCAAGTTCAAGGGCAAAGGTCACGAGGCAGCTGACCTTGATCGACTGATGCGGGTAATGGAGCACTGGGCGCATCGTTTGTTTCCCAAGATGCCCTTCGATGATGTCATTGAGCGTATTGAGAAGCTGGGGAGCAAGAAGCCAGTACAGGTAGAGATATTTGTGCATATTATGTCATCATGATGACCGCAGTGTGATGATTTCATGTGTATGTTATTACTTGCAGAAATCACTTATCTAAAAATACAGGTATGTAATCATGATGATGGCGGTGTGATGGTTTCATGTGTATGGTATTAATTGCAGAAATCACCTGTCTAAAAATACAGGTATATAATCATGATGATGGCGGTGTGATGGTTTCATGTGTATGGTATTAATTGCAGAAATCACCTAAATCATCTAAAAATACAGGAAATAAATACAACACCCTAACCTTGTGACCAAATTTGTATCTGCTGTTCATGTTTACTGTTATCCGAAATTTAAATAATAATTAACCTTCCTCTCTCTCTCTCTTTACGTCCCTCCTTGGATTTCATAGTTTCCCATTATGGCCTGAGTTTACAAAGGTGGTTTTGAAAACTCACGTTTGAGTCCATGGTTTATGCTGATTTCCTGTATAAATTACACTTAATTTACCGCGTATCTGTTTGAAGATTGGACTCATTAATTCAAAACAGTGGACTCAGGAATAAAATAGTGTGGATAACCACGACAACAGGCGTCAATATGGCGCACTGTGACAAAAGCGCGCATCAAAATTGTACATTTTTTAATGTACGCAGTAAAATAAGCGTAATTTATACAGGAAATCTGCATAAACCATGGACTCAACCATGGGTTTTCAAAACCATCTTTGTAAATTCGGGCCTATGTGTTTGCCAATGTTTCATCTGTACATAATGATTACAGGTACCAGTGGGTTCTTATTATTGAACACCATAGACCTAAACCAATCCTAAATCTACAATGGGACACATTTTACATGTGCCTATCGCAGGCAAGATCCACAAACTTGTTTGAAAAGCTGAGTTAAGATAGGGTTAAATTGAAGAAATAACATTCTGTACATCTGCCTGTAATTAAAATATTTTAAAGAAATAGAAAAGAAACTGAATTATTATCAAAGATATGCTGGTTAAAGTGCAATCAGGCGAATAATTGACACAAATCCTTTTACCAGTCTCATGTCTGCTAATTTATTAGATGTTGATTCTGCAGCTTTCAATGCTGGATTAAAACTGATGTGAGAAATGTAGGTAGAGGATAAGCCACCAAGGATATTGTTCTGCTGCCAAAATATTTTACCGTATTATTTTAACCATTTTTTGTTTTGTTTTGTATCGTAACAGACATGTATAAAGAAGATTCGTCTTGATATGCCTCTGCTGGATGAGGATTTTGTCACTAGAGGTGGAGAAGGTAATAATTTTGTACAATTCCCCTTCCTTATCCACTCCTTTCCAAAACCATTTTTTCATATATGATATATTCATCCAATGAGTAAGCATAGTAGACGATGACATTATCTATTCAAGGCAGAAAAATATTACAATTCAATCTTATTAGTTTTTCTTTAGTAATTAACTATTAAATGGTACCATTCAGTATTTAGTTTTACTCATAGATCATAACATGGTCCTGTGACCATTACATGGTAGCTTAAATTCAGTTGATATCTAAGAAGTTGTTTCCTTGAATATACTTTGGGTATGAATCTTGATTGTTTTTTTTTTTTTTTTTTTTTTTTTTTAATAATTATTTGTTATATACTTACTTTGCTGTTTTTTTTTTTGTTAAACCCGCACATAACCGTGACAAATGTCACTTCAGACTGTCAAAAATCAATAAATTGACCTACCATCTCTGTCTCTAATTTTATAAATGACTAATTCCTGATTTGACCCAATCTGCATTTTTTCTTAAAGTATTAATTTGATAACCTTTTTTTTTCTATTTATATTACGATGAAGGCTAATTTATATAGAAGTATTGTAATTACATGTTTGAATTATTTTATTGCTATTTTGTGTTATTCCATGTAGACACCAGCCAATGTGGAGAACCTCTCGACAGAATTTTCAATTCTTTTAGGTGATCCCCAGGCATTGGCTGGTGCTCAATTTTACATTTATTTTGTAATGTTTCTATTGCTGTCATGTTTTCTTGCCTGGAAATGAAATAAATAAACAAGTGGAATGCCTCTGGCCGTCTCACCTGCATCACGCGATTCAATATAGCAGCAGTGCTGATTTTGAAAACTACTATAACTCGCACAAGATGTTCAGTGATACTTGGTTACTCTTATTTCCACGTTTTATGAACTAGACCAATACACTTATAGAGATATGATGGCAATTCAACAAATACCCCCAACGTGGCCAAAGTTCTTTGACCTTACATGACCTTTGACCTTGATCATGTGACCTGAAACTCGCACAGGATGTTCAGTGATACTTGATTACTATTATGTCCAAGTTTTATGAACTAGACCAACACACTTTCAAATTTATGGCTGTAATTCAACAAATACCCCAATTTGGCCAAAGTTCATTGACCCTAAATGACCTTTGACCTTGATCATGTGACCTGAAACTTGCACAGGATGTTCAGTAATACTTGATTACTATTATGTCCAAGTTTCATGAATCAGATCCATAAACTTTCAAAGTTATGATGGTAATTCAACAGATACCCCCAATTCGGCCAAAGTTCATTGACCCTAAATGACCTTTGACCTTGGTCATGTGACGTGAAACTCATGCAGGATGTTCAGTGATACTTGATTAACCTTATGTATAAGTTTCATGAACTAGGTCCATATATTTTCTAAGTTATGATGACATTTCAAAAACTTAACCTTAGGTTAAGATTTTGATGTTGATTCCCCCAACATGGTCTAAGTTCATTGACCCTAAATGACCTTTGACCTTGGTCATGTGACATGAAACTCAGGCAGGATGTTCAGTAATACTTGATTAACCTTATGGCCAAGTTTCATGAACTAGGTCCATATACTTTCTAAGTTATGCTGTCATTTCAAAAACTTAACCTCAGGTTAAGATTTGGTGTTGACGCCGCCGTCGCCGTCGGAAAAGCGGCGCCTATAGTCTCACTCTGCTATGCAGGTGAGACAAAAATGAATAAGTCTGTAAGTCGACCTATAAGTCAAATGATATGATGATTGACGAATCATTTCATTGTACCTACCTTTTTAAGACTGAATTATTGCATTAGATTTATCAATAACAATGGAAAGAGGCATTTATGAAAAAAAATTGAGGTGTGTTTAGAAACATTTCCTTCTTTATAGGAACATCATGTTGCAAGAAACATATCATCAATGTAAAATTAAAAAGTAAAGTTTAAAGTTCCTGATTATGTACCGTGTGATCGGCCAAGATAAAAGATTTGTATTGATGAAAAGTTATGTGAAACGGTGTTGGCGAGTATTTGATTAAGCATTTTATGAATGGTTTCCACTGACAAATTATCATTTGGTATTTCAGCCAATCAAATATAAGGATTTCAGTAGCTGATAAAAGTTGTCAGTGAAAAAAAGCACCTCCAAAGCACTGACAATCTGCTTTGTTTGGAATGCTCTACTGATCTCTGTATACTGAGATTCCAATATATAAACCCATTATGAGGCATCAGTTTGTTGATTTTCTTTTGATTTCTTTGTAGATGTTATTGAAGGAGGAGGTAATGAGACGACTGGTCTCGGTGATGATTTCCCGACACCAAGTTTTCCGGGCACCCAACCACCCTCAAGCAATACACCTAAGGTAATGACAACTCTAAGGTTTTAACCACTGAGATGCTGTTCACAAGGAAAGGATGAAAAGTGCTGAAAAGTGACTTGATCCCTTCTTGGATACCAATCACTTTGTTTTCAATCAGTCAAAGTTTGTTTTTGAAGATTAATTCATTGTACTAACATTCATCTGAAAGCAGAATTTATAATTTGGAAAAAAATGAGTTGGGTTGTGGAAATTCCCTCCCACTAAAAACATATACCACCTAAAACAAGTCATCAAGCATGTGTCAAGTCATGCATTACAGCTTTATGAAACGCCACCATTGATGTGCATTTTCTCAAGTAGACAAGACATGTCATGGTAAATGCCTTATTTATTTATTTATTTATCTATTAAGTTCCTCTTTCTTTTGATACACCTAGGTTCCAATGACAGATGAGCAAAGAGAACGCATCGAACGCAACAAGAGAGTTGCTATGGAACGTCGACTCGAGAAGCAAAAGAAAGCGCAGAGTAGCCAGAAGCCTGGAGCATCCCAGGGTGATGGTCTGGATGAAGCAGAACTCAATGATCTCTTTGGGACAGGATCAGCCAAGTCAAAGGTTGTAGATAATGATGTGATTGATTCTGATGAGGATGAACTGGAGAGGGAGCTGTGGGAGAGTCAGATGATGGAGGGAAAGAAGGAGCAGAAGAAGGTTCTGCAGAAAGGGGTGGCTTCTGAAGAGGTGGAAATTGACGTGGATGAAGCGGAGATGGAGAACGAGATGTGGAATCAGATGACCCAGCCTGTGCCAATGCAGTCTCAGACCAATAGATCATACGAGGTATCTAAAGTGGCTGAGATGAGTAAGGATATAACTGAGGATGAAAGTGATGAGGAGGAAAAAGCAGTGAAAGACTCACAATCTGTTGTATCACAGGATGAAGCACCTAAGGGAATCAAGAGAAACAAGAGACTTATCGATGATGACAGTGATGATGATGATGTGATGGAGGTCGTCAAAGACTCCAAGACAGATGCTTCACAAGTGATGCCTTCCAAAGGAGCCAAGAAGAGGAGAGTTATCAGCGATGATGATGATGATGATGAGATGGAAGACTCCAGCAAGATGACGCAGCTTCTCTCTCCAAAGTCAACTAAGGATGCTTCCGAGGAAATAACTGTGGACTCTAGATCACCCTCAAAGTCGGAAAAGACTGTAAGAATCATTGATGAAGAAACAGAGGATGTTCTGTCTAAAGATGTTGAAGGTAGAGAGGATGATACTGAGAAGCATCTCAAGGATGCTGAAGCTGACATTTGCAATCAGATGACCGAACCAGATCTTTCTCAAAAACCGACAGACTCAAACTCTTTTCCAATATCACAGGAAACATCGAAGAGCAACAGCCAGGATGAAGTCGTCGGTGATGATGCAGGAGAAGTCTGGAATCAAATGACAGAACAGGTCGAAACACAGAACATAAATAATTCACAAGATGATCAGTTGTATACGGTGTTGAAAAGCAAAAAGAATGTTATCAATGATGATGAAACTCAGATAGATATTGATATGTGTAACCAAGATACAGAACCTGTCAACACTGGAAATTCTCATGACACTGAATAGAATTTTTCTTGTGAATTGTAAGTTGATGTAGACTGGAAATGAGAATTGAAATAACATGGGTATTTTTATTCTTGTACAACACGTATACAATTACATCCATTTTCTATCAAATGCATCAATTAGTTTGGATGGTAAAAGCCCAGCCAAAGATTAGCTAAAGGATAAATGTATACTTGAGTATCATCTAACATGCAAATCTCACAGAAGTGTAGTAGCTGTTCAATCTTTTTCAACTGCCGATTCTCTGAATATTCAAATATTCCATTCTCTTGATGTTTTTTTTATTTTCCCTAAAAGTGCTCTTTATATAGCACTTATCTTACAATTCATACAGTTCATATTTCAGTGTTTGGATATCATAAAGCTACAAAAAGATTATATCCTGCAAATTTCAGTCATTTCCATGCTTTGGAATAGGTTGTATATATAAGAAAAAAAATATTTTATATCAGGCATCCAATCAAAATAAAGTTTAATGTAAACTGCAAACTTTATCCTGTAAGGCACATTTTTATTGTATACACTACATCATAATTTTTCATATAGGGAATTTGAGTAGTAATGAACACATTTTTCAATTTTTTTTTAGGGGGGGGTGATACAAAAAATTATCAGCTGTTTGTGTTTCTGGTCAATCTGGTGCATTTTTTGTAAATAATTTAAATTAACCTTTGATATTCTGTCCCAAACTAATATTTTTAAAGAGTACCAGTCATTCTCTTATTTGACATTCCTGTGTAGGACTCAGAGCTGCCACCTATTATGTTTTTGCCCTATTTATTCTTATTTTTGCAACCAAATTACAGCATTACATTTTTTCTTCATAAAATATGTTGTCATATTAATTTTTTTTTCTTTTAGATTTTTAAAGAAAATTGTATCTTTTGAAGAATTCTGCCTCTTAAAACTTACACAAAATTAGGTCATTGGATGAAGGTGATTACACCAAAGGTAAAAAGGTCATTTGTGGAACAAAATTTCAAAATACAGTTTTCAGGATCACTGAATACAGTTTCTCATTCCCAAAGGTTGGCAATTTGGTTGTGTTGAGAAATTCATTTGGGCGTGGGGTAGAAATACCTCTTTTTTTTTGGGGGGGGGTGCCCAAGGTTGGCAGCTCTGAGGACTGGTTATCTACTTTTTGACCCCCATATCCTATCCTTTTTCATATACCAATAGTACAGAATTTGTTATTTAAAGCAATTTCCACAATATTAGTGTTTTTATATCATTTACCCGTTTCAGGTGTTATCTGTTTATTGATAATCGTGTACATGAATGCTATATAATTAAAAAAGTATATAATTCATAAGAAAGATAATTACGTTTGTGATTTTTCCATCTTTTTCTTATTTTTTTCAAAGGAGGGAGGCTGGATTGTAAATATGATGCACTACAAAACTTAGCAATGTTTGTCAAATCAGAAATTTCTTTTATAGATAAGTCAGATTTTTTTTTCCTGAAAAATAAATTCTGAGGCAGGGAATGTTATAAAAAGCTGTAGGGCGATTCCAAAATCGGCCATTCTCACCACACTTTTCAACCTGCTGTCTAAACAAATGAGGAACTTCAATTTGTTTTGTGGTAATAATAAAGTACAACTGGGTAGTCATGTGAAAAAATGACAACCAAACAACATATGTCAGTTGGTGAATTAGAGGGGAAAGTGTCTTTAGTCGTACAGGACGCAGAGATGTCCCGTACAACACACAACTTTTTCACCTCTCAACGGACAACATATCCCAGCCCAGCCATGGCGTAATTTCCTTCGGCAAGAAACTGATCCACAATGTGCTGCACTCAACCCAGGTGAGGTAAATGGGTACCGGTAGGAAGTAATTCCTTAAAAAGCTGTGTGCGCTATGAACGCCTAGCTTAGCCGGGTAATATAGGAGCGCCTTGAGCACCTAACAAGGTGGATATGTGCGCAATATAAATACCCTATATCATATATTTGTGTTGGTAGTCTTTTTTCACATGAATACCCAGTAGTAATTTTTTATTACCATAAAACAAATTTTATGCACGTTATTAACGATTATAATATTGATAGTGAAAGGGTTCTCAATATATGCTGGATGAGGTGAAGATTGAAGGTGTAGATATTGATCAACATTTTTACTCTGAAAAATTGCAGTTTATTATTGTAAGTAATATAAAAGAAACTATTTATACTGTTTAATAATAATATGTCCATTTATCTAGCGCTGTTACTCTGTGCATATACTCAACTGCACATTATTAGGTGGTATATTATTACCCCGGTCGAAGCTTTTCTGCAAAAGGGGGGGGGGGATTTTCACGAAACAGCTGTGTGGATGCCTTGCTATGATTGAGATGATGATGTCAGGATCCAAGGTGCGGATCCATCCGGATTAGACAATAGGTTTGAGAGGCCAACTTGACTATTGTGCAAAAACAATATGGCCTCTGAAATGGTATTGTGTCTAAGCTGACTGTATCTGTGCCTGAATGTCCCCGCTTAAATTTCCTTGCATCATTTTATGAAATATAATTGAGATTTTTTCCGTATATCTCAAAAAATATCTGTCTTTTAACAAAACAGTTACAGATATGATGATCCTTTTAATAAGATGATGAGTCAATCCCATTTCTTGGAACAGAAAATTACAATAATTGCAATTTCATATGATGATATAAATAATGAAATACAAATGACAAGCTGATTGCATTAATTGCATATTTATGGCATTCATAGAACAGTTTCACTGATATCTTTTAAATACCATATATTAATCCTTTTCATCCAATTTAAATGAAACTTCACATTTTGCTTGTTTAACTTACTTTTAATGAAGTTCATATTGATTTAAGGCTATCGATTTAAATTGCAATGAAACTTCACATTCTGCTTGTTTAATTATTATCGTTTATTTAATGTCACCCTGATTTCAGGCTAGAATGTCCCTGAAAAGAACTCAATGTAGGGTTTATTCATTGTAGTTGACTTTGTCATGTTCCTACAAGATAGAGCACTAATGACCTCAGAGGCTACATTTCCTCTTCTCCACTCCTTTCTAGTTTGTTTTTTTTGCTTCCATGTTAGAATGTACAAATCTCTCAACTCTTTTTCTTTCCTTTCCCTTTCTCTTCTTTCCCTACTATTTCTCAATTCAGAAATTGTCATTCAGTGGTAGAGTGTCCGCTTCATGAGTGGGAGGTCATGGGTTTGATCTCGAGCTGAGTTATACCAAAGACTTAGAAATGAGACCTGCCTTCTTGTCAGGCGCTCGACATTTCAGAATAGAGAACGGTAATAATAACGTGTTATCCAGGGTTCGCAGGAAGAAAGTTCCTCAGAGCGTAAGTGGCTACCATTGATAAATAATTATTGTGAATACCCTATCCATTTTGCCAAAACAAAATACCAATTCCTCTACTATTGTCAAACTATCAAATTTTCCTTTCCTTTACACCTCTGTCTCTTTCCTTCCCCTTCATTGATGTTCTCTCCTCTCTCTTTCCCATCTCACTCCACTCACATTTCCTCTCTTCTTCCCTTCACTTAATTTTCCACCATCACCATTCCTGCCCCTCTTTCTTTCTGTTAATTCACTGGTAGCACTGTAATATAGCAACAACCTTAAAGTAATGAGGCAATCAAATGCAGCTTGGTTATTGCTTAGGCATACATTCAGAATGTATTTATTACACATTGCTTAAATTCCTAGATGCATTTCTTCATGGTGAAGAATGCACACAAAAATATCACATAAGGAAGGATACATGAACATTGTCACTTCATATTTTAATTTGCATACATACCAATATCTTAGACTCCCGGCAATCAACACACAATCTCACACAATTTTGTTTCCTTTTCAACTGCAGCTTTTGCTAAAACTTGCTAAGATAAAATTCTCATTAAAAGGAAATACAGTTCAGTTGGGATTGAAATAAAAAAAATTATATATCACAGAAAAAAATTGATATAGTAACTGGCAAAGATTATATATTAAAGATGGTTTGGAAAAGGCATCCTATTTTGTTTAATTTTCAAGGTAGTGAAATAGAAATACTCAAAGACACTTGTTGTTTATTAATCTAATGTTTGATCTTGTTAAATAAAGGGCTATTAGGAAGGATTTAATTTTAAAAATCAAATATGTAATTTTAAAAAAATCTTGCAAGTGGTGAAACTGTAATGTATAATGCTTATGGTCAGCCATATCAATTTAATGCTATAATGAAACTAATGAAATCTACTCCAAACCAATCAAAGCTATTATCAGACCTGCCAACCTTCTTCAACCAACCAAAGTATTCTTATAAGGAAAAAAAGTATTTTTTGACAAAAAAGGAGTATTTTTTAAAATTTGTCTCAACGTAACAATTGCCAGCCTGTTGTAGTGAGATCGGTGAAAAAACATGTGAAATGACTCTACTTGAAAACTTGATAATTCACCCTTTTAAACATGTGCTCGTAGGCAAGAATTTACTTGTTCTTTTCATGCAACAAGTTACTGGCCCGACAGTGATTTTTACCGGTCTGGGACTGTCAGACCGGCGCTAGTGTCACACGCTGTGTATAATACATACTCCATGATCCAAAAAAAAAGAAGTAACAAATCATACAAAAAGAGATCTTGTGTGTTTATAGCAAAAAAGAGGAACAAATACTCTAAAAAGGGAACAGTTGGCATGTCTGTATTATGTTATTTTGAAAGGCTTAAAGATTGATTGATTTGTAGTCAGTTTCATTGGTGTGACAGTAGAACAATGCTTCATATCGGATCAAAAGACATGGACACAGGCTTCTAAATATAACTAGTTTCATTTACAAAAAATGATAAACATAATTTTTAGAGTTTATATTGACAGCCACTGATGTGCACAACTTCAAATTGTTTCACCGACTACCCCTTTCCACCTATTTTGGAAAATCAATAAATGGTTGTCACTGAAATGTTCAGGGGGAATTTGGAATGGTTTTCATATAAAAAAACATTACTTCATCTACCATTTCCTCACACACTTAAAAAGAGAAAAAAAATCCACACTTTATATATCTGTGGGGTAAACAATGTATAATGATAAAAAGTGCCCCAAAAGATAGACAGTAATAATGTTTTTAGTACTCGTAACATAGAATTCTTATGAAAGTCCTAACCCTAATTCATATCATGACGTGTAAATATCTTAAATAACTAAATCACATGTTCTTTTATTATAATCATGGAATGTTACCTTCCCTCCTATGTTCCCAAAATAAAAGGACATAAATAGGCATCTTGATTGTCAGCAGTAAAATTAAGTCTTTTTCTTCAAAATGATACAAAAGACAATTATAGTTTTTGTTGAAAAATTGGGAGCAATAAATCTTGTCATATTTTGCACAGGTTACAGTAAAAAAGAAATATGCCAAGGAAAATAACATTTTTGTTATCTATTACATCCCCTTAAAAGTTAGTTGTATACAATTTACATTTTTGCTATGATGATGTATCAGTCTAGTTGTTAATTAGGAGAGTGATCTCAATTGGTTACTGATATTAAAATAAGTTTTTTTTTCAATATGGGTGTATAACTTATCCTACAATTGCCTCCAATTACTCTATATGTGAACATGTGCATACAGATTACATGTATAAGATATTTGTGTTTACAGCCTATCCACAGGATGGTAGTAAATAACTAATATCTTCAACAGTCATGGAAATAATAACTGCATGGCGCAACAATAACATTCAGTCCACACAAATAAAACATTTACAATTCAACTTACAACTTGAAACATCCCAAGTTTAACTACATACTAGGTAATCTCGAACAGCATTATCTAATTTGCATATTTCCTTTTCCATGAAATAAAATTGTTCACTTTGCAAAGAAGAAAGAAGTAAAATGCGAAGAAGAGAAAGAAGAATCAAAGTTGGAAGATACATGTAGCAGTTTGTTACAAAAATATACATATAGTTTGATTTTGGTCAATGTGTACACAAACAAGTCTGCTGCTTATTTACATTCATTGCATTCCACAAAAATCATCTACTCTTACTTTTATATTCTAATTTTCAAAGAAAGAAATCATCAGTGATAAATAGTGCATATCACAAATGCACTTAAAATTGTGCATGGTCAGTGGTTACAAGTATTGTATATAACTACTTCATCCCATTTAAAAATAGGGGGGATACCTTAATCAACTGAAAATATAAAACAAAATAACATTATTATAAAGAAAAATTCAAATCACATCACTAAGCAAATTTCCTTGAGCATGAAAGCACAACTTGATCAAGACAACAATTGACTCCATATATTCTACAACATCATTACCAAATGAAAATAATTCAAATCAAAGTTGAATGTTGAGATATACAATTTAAATATTATAAGCCCTTTTTTCTGCTTTTTTAGCAATATTTATGTAATTTCAAGAAAAATATAAACACTTAAGAATTTTTCTTTAAAGATTATATTCATCAAAACTTCCAGCTGCTTCAGATATTGATATCCTATTAGCTCTTTGTAACGGCCCCTTTACAAAAAATGAATTGTGTTGAAATTTCTTTCCCTGGCTCCTCTTTACAACACATCCCCATCCTATCCACTCTCATTTCCCCTCCAAACAAACAAGGCAATTTACTTTAATACATGAAAGAAGCTAATGCCTCTTTTCATTTAAATAAAAATATATAAATTGACCACTGACCAAACTTTTATGCACTTTAATGCCAATACATATAAACACAGTATATTAATTAAAATTCAATAAAAGCCATTATTATATCTAAATATAGTCATGCATGTCATGGCTAGATTTCTTTCTTTGAAAAAAAAATCAAGCTTTATAACAAGTCAGATCAAACTTGAAACTTCTTTTCTATTGTAAGACGCTACATGTATAAAATCATTGCACGATGAGTAATTTACATATACATTAACAAAACAAAAAATAAATAAGACATGCTGATGCAAACATTCATTCTGAAAGATATTCCTTACAAATTTTGGATGGAAAAAATGATGTTGGAACTTAATGTGTTAATGGGTTTCCATACGGATGCTGAATCCCGGGATAACAGTGGAACAATAATATTTAATACTACTGAGATAATAGTACATCAAGAATAGCACTTCCAGGGGTATTATTTCAAGTGCAATAGTTCACCAAATAGTTGATCAGTAACAGATAATGTGAAATACATGCAGTTGGATTACTCAATGGAATTTCAAAATGAGTGCCAGGTAAATACTCATTTCAAACCAACATTTTCTTGTTAATCGAACGTACAGAGCAGAGGAAG
Organism: Lytechinus pictus; assembly: GCF_037042905.1. NCBI lineage: Eukaryota > Metazoa > Echinodermata > Echinoidea > Temnopleuroida > Toxopneustidae > Lytechinus > Lytechinus pictus. The sequence goes on from NC_087249.1 coordinate 26,388,568, forward strand.
ATATCAAGCTCTGTTAGCACTTTTTTTTTAAACTGAAGAGAAAAAAACACATGGAATTTGGCAAACTTACAGTAAATACACATATAAAATGTTAGAACTGAAATAAATAACCAAAATTTATATATCTATGTACAAATCATACATGTAGTATACAGCATATTCTATGTACATGTACATTCCTGTTGTTTAATAATCACAAATTGCAATATCATTTCTACAAAAAAAGAATGCAGTACAGGCAAAAAAAAATTTCAAACATAATATTCATATATACACAAAATGAAATAATTTTTAACATCTTATTCTCGCTTTACAAAAAGTACTAGATACAATATATTATTTTCATCTGACAATTATCAGCAAAATCGTGATGTTGGATCAGGCATGTAAGATAATTCCTAAACACTGGCAAGTTTTAATGTACTAGGAAATGGTGCTCAAAAGGGATATTGAAATTAAACATTTTTCAAAAAAAGGGCACTCATTATCGTTGAAATCATGCCACACTGTCACTTTCATACTCTTCATTTCTAATAGCTCCTAAAATAATAAAAACATCATGGTAAATTTACTTCACACTTAACACTAATGAGATATTATCAATGGCCTGCTATCCGTAGATTATTTTCTTCTGAAAGAAAATTTCCACTGCCTAGATAACCCAGACTTTGATGACTAGACCATAAAAGGGATTGCATGTTTCTTTGTACTGATATAAGTCAGAACCAAATATCCTTCAGTACAGCATTTATCCTTAGTAGTGATAATCACCAATCTGTCATCATTAGCTCTCCATCAATAGACCAATAGATAGATGCCTTGCTCTCGGCCTCTGGATGCTGATGGATGACCTCTGACCTCTAGCTGAGGTCACACATGCCTGTCTTGACCTGTGCATGTATAGTACTGTGTATCATCAGTGACAATGGGCTGGTTGGGAATTGATCAAGAAGGCTGAAGGGCTCCCTCGCCATCTCAACTAGTGACAATCAAGCACCGGGTTAAACTGGTTAATTTCAGTTCTGGAATGCTGTTACTGTGAATTCAGAAAAACAAAACAAATAACCTATCACAGGTATTATTTCTTTTTACTTGTTAGAACACATGCAGAATCCATATTCAGACAGACATTGACAGAACAGACCAATAATAAAATCTTATCTTTTCAGAATTTAAATGTTGTCTTAACACTTAACAAATGTCGTATTTTGCATTTGGTTTAAACAAAGAGGTCAGATTCTTCTTATAAAGGCTAAAAATCACATAGTATCATTAATCATTTCAAAATAAAGAGAAATCTGAAATACTTTATACCCCCTTCCCCATTTATTTGTTGTTAATTATGAGTGTAAACATGATATCAAAAAAAGTATCTGTATCATACATGAACCCAAACTTATGGCATTTCAAACCTTCCCTTCTTTAAAATCACAAATTGATTACTGGGGAGCGTTTCATGAAAGGACTTGTCAGACGTTTTATCCGACAAGTCCTATTTTATCTGACAGTTACCATAGTAACATTGCTTATTAGCCAATCAAAATCAAGGAAAGGTGTCAGATCTGACAACTTGTCGGACAAAAATGTTGATGAAACGCTCCCCAGGTCTAGCACTTGTTTTCAGAGCATTTTGTCTTATACACTCTGGGGAATTATTATTTCAGCACACTTACCTTAAAAAAATGTAGTCACGCTATATACACACACACAAAACTATCATGCTTCTGATGTTGATAATGTTGTCCCTCGGACGGGTGTGCTTTTCGAAGGTATCCTTAACGCTACAGATTGCCCGTTCTTCTTTTCATGTAAAGAGTTCTCATTGTGACGGTGAGGAGACCCGTTGTCGGTGTCTGCCATAGGTGAGAGTTCATCAGCTTCCTCATCTAAGTCTGAGTTCAGCCGCTCCATGGAACGCAATGGTACCTTTTGAGATGCGTCACGATTTCTTAAAGATGCAAGAGAATTAGATAAGAAAGAATCATAAGATTATATAAATAATATTCATCCTGAAATACTAATGCACGGAAATATAAAAACACAAATAAAATCATATTTGTGGAAATACTCAGTCCTTTAAAAATAAAATAAATTCCAGAAACATATAAGTGAACAAATAAGAAATATACATATATACATGAATGACAGAATCACTGAATAAATACGAGAGTGAAATAGGTACGATAAGTAATAAATAATTGAATAACTTGGTGAATGAATGAAATACATAAAAAAATAAATAATAATTGACGAATGAATGAATAAATTCATAAAAAGATAAGTGATTAAGTAAATGGGTGCCTTAAAGTGATTGGTTAACATTGGTTTGACTTTTAACAAATCTGAGATAGAAGGTCACACTTGTCACCTGTGTCTGTGATATGTTACAAAAATCAAGCCCAGAAAAAATTGCGTTCGAAAATAATTATTTAGTGCTTCAAAAATTGAAATATAAAGTGACCGAGAACACCATCTTAGTTTCATCCCATACACTTATGTGTACTATTTAGGCGTCTATAAGACGCCTATTTACAAGGGTTTGCCTTGTAGTTTTAGCTTTTCATTCTCAATAATGGTTGTTTTCAGGGTTTATTAGTTCTAATACATGCACTTGTACACATGTTTCATCTTGGTTTGAGAATTTTTTAAATCGGCTGCTCACAAAGTTAAACAATACCTTTAATAATACAAAGCAATTGTATCTAACCTTTTCAGTGCAGATGGGGAATAGTTTTTTTTCTTCTTTCTGCAGCTCAGGAAGATGGCAATACAAGTCGGTATATTGCAGCAGCATAAAAGAAACACCGAACCCAGAATCCACGGAAAGCACATATGAAGCTCACTCTTAGGACCTGAGAAGAAAGATGGACATAATGTAAATGTTTATAATAAATTGTATCATGCCATTTCATTCCATGGAATTTGAATACTTTTCTGTATTCCATAAAATGATCGATCCGAGGTATGACCTTGCAAAGATCGGTTAGTTAAATGGATTATATACTTGAAGCAAAGGGTTACAGTGCTGCACTTCTTAGAATATATACCGGTATTCACTTCAATTTCTATCTCTTATTCTCTCCTTTCCCTCTCTCTCTTTGCAATACACTAAAATATCTTGGTCAGAAGATTAACTCTGAATATACCATACCCCCACCCTACATAAAAAAATCACCCAGATGATGTGCAAATATCAAAGAAAACCCTATAATTAAAATTGATGCTTATATGAGACAGAAAATGACTTAACATCTAAAAAAATCCAACTCCTAACACCCCCCTCCCCTCCCTATTCTCTCTCTACTTTTGCTCTATCCATCTTATCTCCTGTCAGGTGAAGGAAAAAAAAATTGAAACAGTACTTACAAATTTCAAAGACCAATCATTTTCATCTGAACAATCTTACTTAAAATGTGAGCAAGTATAGCAAAACTATGTGCTATGTGCCAAATAAAATACAATTACCCAATCACCAATATCAAATATTGCCCATCATAATGTACATAAAAATAATTTAGATTTAAAAGAATAAGATTTTATTAAAAAAAGACTTAACAAAAAAATAATAAGAATGCACCACTACTTTTTTTTAAACATCTATAGCAGTATGTGTATAACAATTAACCACAATACAATAAAAACAACTAACGGTAAGCAATTTTCCCACTGCGCAACATAATTTTGCAGTTATAAGACAAGTATCTTAATTATATTACCACAAGCTATAGTACAAGAAGCAAGAAGATTTGAAGAAAAAAATAACTTTTCAAATCAGGTAGTCAGAACCATTATTCAATTCTATTCTAAGATTATGAAATATTTAATAATTTGTGAATATGAACACTAACATTGAAGAAAGGTGTTGTTTGAGTGTTGTTCAATTCTGTTTTGGTCTATAACTGTAACTATAGTCATAAGTATGTGGATTTATAAAAAAAAATCCTTAAAGGGCCAAAGGGTGCACATATTAATGAGAATGGAACTCAAGCATAAGACATATTTTGGGTTTATTTCTTTTGTATAGCCCAAAATCCTAATTCCAATCATATCCTTCATTCCAAGTTTCCAACCATAGCCCAGTTCCTTATCCTATGCTCAGACACACGTTTAATCCTAATCCCAGCTCAAAACACAATTCCAGCTCTATCACCATGTCTACTTGATACATACAGCATTGTATGAATTGTGTGAAAATTAATCCCCTTTCATTGAGACATTAAAAAAAAAAATCTTTTAACATAATGCCTGTCATATTGGGTATCATATGTCTTTTTATTTAAACAAACTTTTAATTCTAATGTGTCTAAAGTTTATAAGCTGGGATTAGGGAATTACTATCATAAAGTTAAGTGGTAATTAGTATCACTTCAAAATTAAATATCCTATGAACTATGCTTTGTATGTTAAAAACGCTGAAAATTATCTGTTACGTACTTACGTAAAAGCCCCTCCAAAGCTTTAATAAAGGATCAGTTACGTAAATTATATTTGAGTATCATGAAACATACCAATATTACAAAAGTGTAGTGGTCATTAGAATTTAAATTGACACTTAGTATCCTCTATTCATGTTTTTGTTATTATTCAAGAGTAACATATTACCATTGACTTTACGAACTTTAAGTAGAAAGCTACAGACAAATGTTTATATCCTGAAATTTTCAGCCCATTCCATGCTTGAGAAAGGGTTTTAAATAAACGAGACAAAAATGTGCAGATATTTATTTTGTTAGAGCACCCAATCAAAATAAATTTTGATGTAAAATTTGTAAATTTATCCCATATTTTTTAAAATCTTTATATCCTTCACATCCAAGCCATTTCAGGGCACTCCCTTTTAGATCATCTATTATATCATGTTCATATTAAGAATAGAGACAGGCACTTTTGGGAGATTTACAAATATCAAAGATAGATAGGCTTTTACTGTATTGCATATATGAAGCACAAATTAAATTATTTTAAAAAATTCCCTTACAGATACTTCATATGCATTATGTAGTTCTTTTAAAACAGAACACAATGTACTCAACTCTTTATTCACAATTTGTCTTGCCTCTTCTTTCTTCACTGTAACTTTATACCATGGATATACAACTAGACTGCCTGCTCATGCCTTACTCTGTATATGTACATTAATTGTCCTAGTCTAAATATGTACTCTAATCTTTGATCTCCACTTTACTTCTATTCAGACTATGTGAAAAGTAAACAAGTCTTCCTGTGGCCTATTTCTAGGTTGACTTTTCTCTTCTTCAGATCAAAAAGTAAGAATGGCAGACACTTCATGGACAAATGCTTTCACACAGGTTACTAGTATCATTGTATTGGGACAAGCTTTTTATGCTTAAAATTTATGGGCTTAGAGCTGGGGGGTACTTTTCACACATATTTAAGGCTGACTGAAAGAAACACCTGATCTCAAAATACAGTATTTTCTGCTTCCGTTCCCCAAAATTTTAGCATAAATGAACCCTTCGGACCAAGGATCAGCCATTTAACAAAGAATTCTTGTACAGAGGCGTAAGTAATATCTCTCTCACGGCCCCGGTATGGGATATCAAATGAAAACCTGTCATCCCCCAAAAAGTAAAATCACAGTTATTCCAACTTGCTTTTACATGAGCAAAATGCCATTTGAAATAACATAATATAAATGATACTTAAACACCGGTGTGAAAATACTCTTAAATACACCATCCCCAAAATTCAACTAAGCTTTATTAGAAGAAAAATCACAAACAAAAAAAAGAAAAAGAATAACAAAGAAAAATACCTTAAACAGTTCCCATAGACTTATAGACTATCGCCCGAAAGCCAAGAACAGAAGAGATAAATATTTACACATAAAAGATATGCAAAAAAAAAGGGTTCCAAAAGAAAACCAATGAGGAGAAAGAGCCATATCCCAACTCTGAAAATCACACACAAATCTTTAAAGCAAATATTAGAAATTAATAACTGATATATTTGCCCTAACTTCATTAGGATTGTTATTGGACCTAACAGCCCACCCTTCCCTGGTTATTAAAATACCTCATAGAGCCCCCACAGTTGCCCTATTCTACCCATCCTATATATTTTAGTGAAGTTAACGTAAATATCTTATTTTTGTTAGTGTACATCTTCGAGTTACATCCTAAAACTGTCCCTCTTTGATGAGTTTTTCAAATAATTTTTCCAATTTTCAATGAGGTAGAAATTTATTGATGCTGCAATAAATCCTGTGATTTAATCGAAGCAAACTTAAAGAGTTAGTAAATTAACAATCATTTAATTTAATATTAAAGATTAAATTGAATGTAAATATACTTGTCTGTATTAGTAGCATTAATTTTATATTTCCTCAATTAATTTCTATTAGTTGTGTTAACAATGAACTATAAATGCATTTCATGCAACAGCGAGCCACAATCACAGCATACTGTATAATACAGGCAAACACCAAATATATTTCAATTTCCTCATGCTTACCTTCTTCACATTCGCCTACACAACCACAAAACCAATAAAAATAAATGAACAAACATATCGCAAATTAAAAGTGGATGGGAGAACAAAAAAAAAGGAATGAATTGTAATGGAAGTTTAGGAAAGGGGGAGAAAAGAAGCAAAAAATAAATGAAAAAGTATATAAAATTTGGTATGGGGGCACAAGGGGTTTCTGTTTTGGGATTTATATAACCATTTTTAATGGGGAGAGGGTAGGCATTAGGCTAGACCTTTTTGGCATCACAATTAATGGCGGGAGGGGGCTAGAAAAACCCCTAATGATTAATATCCATGCTTCATCAACGTATTAATTCAAATACTTGGTGCTTTGCATTATTGTTTTATACATTTTTAGCACATGCCATATCATTCTCCTTTTTCATGTTCAAAACATAATCCAATAATTTCATAAGCAAACTTAATAATCAAATACTAACAAACAAATCAAACATTGAATTAGTAAATGGGCTATTCAGCATACATTATTACACAAACCAATTCAGAGCAAGACGGTTGATATTTCATCCAAAGCTGAATGAAAATAATGACCTTCTGCTTCTCATCATGGGATATATATGCGACGCAAACAGCTTTAACATATTAAAATTCAAAGCATTCACATATGAAACCAGTTTGGGTTTGTCTGATCTTTGAGAAGTGATTTGAAAAGGATAGTTAATATTTTTTCTTCAAACCTATCACTATGAAGAAAGGTTGAGTCAACTATAATGTGCCAATATTGAGAAAGTGGAACTGAAATCCCTGAATCTGATTGGCTTCAAGCTCTCTCTCTTTTAAAATTGAGAATTTCAGACTGGTTACTTTTTCCAATAAAGCAATCAAGCATAATAATTGACAATTACCCCTACTATCCTTTTCCTCGGTCATCAAACTGTTTCTCAATAATCTTTTGATATCTATTTTTAAATACCGATAAAGGATAATTACAGGTAAGTTTTATTCAGGGACAACAGTATGGAAACAAAATTCATTTTCATATCTTTACTTTTAACATCAAAACTGACTATATCTAGTTAAATGACAAATGTAGATTGATGATCAGAGGCCAATAATAGTAATAATACAGTCAGTAATCTAATTGTCTAAAGATCAAATATTCTTTCAATCAATTGACAACTTGGACTGTATACTGTAAAGTGGAATACCATTTACAGTAAATTGCACTCTAAATTTCAAGGATTTAATATAAATCCAGATCAGCTATGAATAATGACCAGCCAAAAATATGATTTACTTTAATCCTAAGGATTAAAGATTAACGTCGAATCTAAAAAGTTTTGAATTCAAATCTTTCAGCTTTAAATTTAAATCTACAAGGTTTGAACCCATATCTAATGACTGATCACTATTCACAGCCAATCTGGATTTATTTTAAATTATTTGAATTCAGAATGTATAGCATTAATACCCTGAAGAAATTAAATCTACATTTTTACTGAAAAATAGTCATATTAACACAAAAATAATATATATATATGTGCGGTCGATGATATAATCCGCATTATAAGCTCATTACTGCAAATCATTAGATACAATCATGAATATCTACATAATTATAATGAGTATACTAAGGCACAAGTAGGAGGAAGTAAGGGGAAGGAGCAGGGAGGGGCATGGGCGGGGGTCAGCTGGGAGATGGGGGGGGTGGGTATGAAGTTGATGGGATTAAAGTGAGAATGAATATAATTGAAGGGATATCTATGAAAATAGAAGGAAATATCATTATTTCAAAATATTCCTTAGAAAGATAACTTGATAGAATGTGTATATGTATGAAAAAATGAAGTTATATATCAAAATGTTGTCTGTTTTTTGTTGTATGGACTTCTAACTTTTTTTCCCACACAAAGTGATCCATTTAAATAAATGTCCAATTCCGGTTGAGATGCAGGGGTCTGATATTGACATTATCAGTTGGAAAAATAAACCAGGGTCAAACTATTAAATTCAGATCATTCCTAATAAATCAATTGAGGCATTATTTTTTTTGCATTGTATCTAAATTCTTTCATGCTATAAATATCTAATATCAAAAATAATTTGCTGTATCCATAGAATTTATTTTGCAAAGGTCCAAATTAAATCAAATGAAAATTATATGTACATTAACTTCAAGAGATTTTGTTTGATTCAGAATTATTTCAATGTAAGAATATTTTTAAATCATGCTGCATGTGAAAGTAGGAAGAGTTAGGATATAAAACATTATATTCATGGAATAGTTTCAGTTGTTGATCCTTTTTAAAGGGGGATTCACAAACCATGCATCATACACCACATCAGTACAGGAAAGGGGAGTATCTTTAGCAATATTAAAGAGAGGGGAATCCTGCAAGACTCGACCCTCTCTGTACAAATATAATTGTAACAATTTTTTTAATTAAATAAAGCATCAAATTGTGTTAATGTAAAATATTTGATTCAGAGGGGAGAATATAAAATGAATATCACAAAAAGGACAGAGATTACGACTCTGAAAAATCACACAAAACGTGTAACTTTATAATATGGGGTAGGTACATGTACATGTCATTAGTGATGTCATGGTCATATGGGAGAGATACAGATGAATATGAAATTAGTTCCTGAAGATACCAAAATGGAGAGATTAGAATGTGTTTTTTTTTTTTTCATGAAGTTAGCTAAAGACTACACATGAGAATAGCATTAGCTTGTATGTAGACTGATTCCTCTTGTTCTCATAGATACATCTTTTCACAGGAATGCAAAATGTTGTCTTTTTCCCTTTAATAAACATTGGTCTCTAAACTACACACAAGTAGAATGAAGAATGGTAACCCATCTTCTTGGGAATGTCTGACTTTCATCTCATTCTATCACCAAAGCATGGCATCATTCGCTTCCTCTGGTAAACACTACAATGATTTCATGTATATGTTTATAGCAGGCATGTTCTTACCAACACAACAAGTGACCAATTTGCTCAGCACTTCCACTGCAATCCTTTTAGTCTTTCTTTGCCACCATCAATGATGTTCAAGAAAGATGCAGTGGTGATATTCTATGCTCTTTTTTTTTTTTTTATTAAAGTTGCATTTTTTTTAATGCCTATGTATTTATTATTTAGATTTTGACATTAACTATGTGGGCATTTTCACGATAACTGACGTTACACGGCACAATTTTACACACCTTTCGTTTGACGTTTTAGAGATAAACATACACACAATGAAAAGTGTGTAAAATTGTGCCGTGTAACGTCAGTTACCGTGAAAATGCCCATGTGCTTCACAGAGTCATGTAATAGAGTTGTGCAATATTTCAGATAGCAAATGATTCCTAATCAAATCCTCTACAACTAATACCCCTTTCATAAACCCAATAAAACCCAATTATGCGGCTAATAGCAGCATAATTTGGTCGTAAAATCAGAGGAGGACAAGAGTTATCCGCATTATTCTGATGCTGCTATTATCCGTATAATAGCGGCATCGGGACAAGATTTTGAGTTTATGAACGTATTTCCAAATAATGCGGATAATTGCCATGGTGCGGTCACAAGGTCACCCTTTTCCAACACAACCGCATCGGAGGGGGCGTGTCCAGTTTTCATGACGATTATCCGCCTTTTTCAGGACGGGCGCTCGTAAAAATAATGCGGATAATTTTCGGAGCTTGTGAACGCAATTTTTTTTAAATTATCCGCATTACTCTTAGGCGGCTAATTGGAGGATAGGTTTTATTGGGTTTATGAAAGGGGTATCAGAGAATTCTGTCAAATCATGAAGAAAAAGAAATTAAGTGGAAAGCTTTTTTTTCAATTGTATGTTCTACAAGGAAAATATACTGAAAGAGTTCTATCTTGTCCTATTGATTTTGAATTATACAAAACTATTTCATCTTCAATATTCTAATGCCTTTTTGTTAATTGATTCTAGAGCACTAATTCATTACTCCACTAGATTCTACTGGGAATCCAGTGCAAATAAAAAAAAAAACATTTTTAAGTCAATGATAGAGTACAGCTAATATATAAGTCACAATAAATTGCAAACTTTCAAAAGTATTGCAGTAATGCACTTTTTTGGTGATCCGAAAGCATTTTTTAAAGTGTATTTCATCTATAATGATGATATATTACCCCACCCTCTAATATATTCTAATACTGTCAGATAACAATCATGCATGCGACAGTGAAATATTCCTTGTTCGATGTTACACCAATTTCTAAACAAGTGCAATTTTAAAGTATTATGCTCCAGAGTGAATCCATTTATTGATATTATTTTTGTTATTGTATCCAACATTTCCTTTAAAGTGATTGGTTAACATTGGTTTGACTTTTAAAAAATCTGAGCTAGAAGGTCACACTTGTCACCTGTGTCTGTGATATGTTACAAAAATGAAGCCCAGAAAAAATTGCGTTCGAAAATAATTATTTAGTGCTTCAAAAATTGAAATATAAAATGACCGAAAACACCATCTTAATTTCATCCCATACACTTATGTGTACTATTTAGGCGTCTATAAGACGCCTATTTACAAAATCGGGGTTTGCCTTGTAGTTTTAGCTTTTCATTCTCAATAATGGTTGTTTTCAGTGTTTATTGGTTCTAATACATGCACTTGTACACATGTTTCATCCTGGTTTGAGAATTTTTTAAATTGGCTGCTCACAAAGTTAAACAATACACCTTTAAGACTGAAAAACTAGGGAGAGAATGACTAAAATGTTCTGATAGCTTGTGACATGTAATCACAATCATGTGCATGTAATGGGAAATGTGGTGTGTGGAGAATGGATTCACTGCAAACCTGTTGATATTTCTGTGAATATTATGTGTGTACACAAAGGCAGAACCACAATTAATGCAAGTGTTTTTACACTACCACTATACAATTTCAAATGACTTCACATGATCAGGAGTGAACTTGATGGATTATGATACCTCAGTCACATTTGCTGTACGGCGGCCGTACAGCGAGTAAAAAAAAGCCGTTTTATTAATTTTTATTCAAACAACCTACGTTTATCTGGTACTGGAAATGTTAAAACTGCTGTTTTCGACTCGCCATACGGACGCCGTAGAGTAAATGTGACCGAGGTATGACTGCATGCATTCAAAATTTAAGCCTCTGCCATTACCAGACCAAACAAATATTACAAACCTAACTTTTGACATTTTAAAATGACCTCTGTGACCTTGACAATAAAGCAAATAATCATCACTGAACTATGCATACATGTGGCACGTTTTGAGTTGATTTAACAAGCATTTGTTTGGATATCACGAGTACAATTTATATTTTTAGGTATAAAATGACCACAGTTACCTGTGACCTCGTGTTTTTAAAAAACTGACCACATTTACATATGCATATATAAAGCAAATTTGATTCTTAAAATGTTTCTTTGGTTATTGCAAAGTACATATTCAGGTATTTAATTACCTCTATGGCCTTGACCTTGTGACCCCCCAAAATCTAATTAGATCTTCATCCCTCATACATGCAAACATGAGCCAAGTTTGAAGTTGGCCCCTTACCCTATAGGTATCGCAAAAACACAAACGGGATGTAAAGACCTACTGATGGACAACCTAAAATCATCTAACAAGATCACAATCAAAAGATGCATCGCTACGTCAATTGACTGACATCTGAAATATGCTGAATGCTGTTACTTATACCTTGGTCACATTTGCTCTACGGCGGCCGTACGGCGAGTAAAAAACAGCCGTTTTAACATTATGTACGAGCTACATACATGTAGAGGTGCTGTTTGTATAAAAATGGCTGTTTTCGACTTGCCGTACGGCCGCCATAGAGCAAATGTGACCGAGGTATGAATATGAATCTATTTTCTGAAAACATGAAGGTTACAATAATGAAACAACATACTTTGCCATGGAATATCTGCTTAATGACATTCATCATAATAATAATTATACATATACATGTACATTGTACTTCAAAGTCCACTTGAGAATAAAAATTATTATTCTCCTTGTCTAATTTTTCAAAATAACTGAAAACGCTTTAATGAATCATAGCATCTGTTTTAGTTTCTGATCCTGATATCTGTTCAAAACAAACTTGTATTTATCGCTTTCCTTTCTAAACAACTGGCTCAACTTAGTATTTTTAGAAAGAAATCAAAACCACAATCAAGCATGATCCTTTTGAAACCACATTAAACTGTCACAAGACAACCCTAGGATTTCTGCTTTCCCAGGCTGTATGAGAAAGTCATTAAAAGTTTGTTAATTAGTTCTGTCATTCTGAATGAATACTCTTTCTGATTTGCGTACAATAGGTTTCACATTGTCCGAGAACTGAATCACTTGGCATAGAAATCAATCCCACAACGCAAATCTTGACGTAATATCTGTTCAGATTATTTTCACATTCTAAATACCCTGGGAAGTTTAATTCATCCTGTGATTTTTTCCCTCTTCTCCTATTATGAGGATATAAACAAATCCCACCTTTATCTTTTATATGATATATTTTATCCCACTTCCTTGTTTTTTATTCCAATGGTATCAATTTCTCGGTCAATAATCTCAATATCTTGAAAGAAAATTATTATGTATATGGGTCAGATATTTTTCTCAAAACTGTTAACACTTTCTTCAGATACGATATCAAATATCACAGAACTAGCAAACATGTTCATGGAATCCTTTTTTAACCTCTGCTTCATTACTTTAGGTTTGGTTGCAATATATTATTGTATTCCCTCTCCACACTCTCTATATACTAGTTCTATCACATATATTATGCAATAGCTTTTGTTGCATAATTTCAATATTCAATCATTAGAATTAAGTACTTCAATATTATTTTCATGCACTACCATGCTATTATTACTTGTCTGGGTGCACACGAGCACAAGTATTATCAGATTCAATTCATAAACCATATCTAGTGCAGTAGCATTGGCTGGTAATGCTCATATCAATAATAACACATGCATTTTAATTCATACTGGTTCTTCGAAATGCCAGTAAGATCTATTCTTTAAAATGTAATCAAAAGGAAATAAACTGCACTGCAATCTCATTGGATGTAATCAGATATCAATAAGATCAATTCTATGTGCTAACGGGAAATAATTGTATAAATTACAGATCAATGTAGACTTCTACGCTATAAATCTGTTATTTTCTCACTAGAGGTTAGCTAACTGACAACCTTTTTAGCACGTGTGCATGATTTTTCTTTTCTTTTTGTGAATATATCTATGGCATTGACATGCAACTAAACTTCTATGTTCTAGACTATCCTTAATCATAAATATTTTTTGAGTGACAAACTATTTAGAAATCTATACTGAAGCTTGCATGTTTGTCATGTGTAGCTTTAAGTATGAATTGCAAGTATTTGCAATATCAATATTTGTAAAGAAAGCATTTAGATGATCATTTTGTCATCTTATCCAGACATTTGCTCGAATTAAAGAAAATGTACCTTCTTTTCTGTGTAGGATAGGACACATAATGTACTTACAAATCAAGTAATCTTTTTTTGGTAAGATATATGAAAAGGGTTTGTGACAAAACATACACATGTACAACAATATGACTCTATGAATACCTAGAAATATATATAAATATATGTTGATTATATTGAATATTCATTCTACAAATACTGCTCAATGATGGACGGTACAGACCCAAATACTGATATTGTACACATAAGTTTTACATTTGTACATCCATATGTATACGATTAACAGTCTTGTAATATGTGTGCATAATTGTTGTATATATTTCCATGTGTAATTGTCACACAAACTAGGACATATATTACATCAAATACATAAAGATGCATGTGCAATGTACACTTCATAATGCATGCAGGTAACGAAAAAAAGATTGTCAGTGCTTAGAAAAAAGAAAAGAAAAAAGAAGTAATTGTGTCTACTAATAAACAAAAATTAATCAGAGTCACTTCCCAAAACACCTCCAGTATGTTACAGAACCTATTCCTATTAAAACATGAAAGTAGAGAGAAGGGTGTTGACTCCTAACATCACATTCGATAAAATGGCAACTTTCCATTGACCAAATCCGGATGGATGAGAAAGATGGTACTTTATTGTGTAATTGCAGAGCATTTCAACAATATGCTGAATAACTAAACTTGCCAAGGTCTCAATGCTGGAGAGGAGATTTTTTTAATGAAATAACTGATTTCACATACCAAATGTGACTCAAATTAAAGTCCATCAGAAGACTGGGGGAATTGCGAAATACAACCAAACTCCAGAAGGCATTCATGTACTGTTTGCTAACAGCTGCTCCCAGATCTATTTCCAAGTTAAATATACCCAAAATGATAAAAAAATATCCTGGGTCAATTATCATAATCAACTAATCAAGACCAGTTATATGAGTGGCTAGATCTCATTTCAAGGAAGGGTTGGTAAAAGTCCCATTCTCAAGCTGCTAGATATCCATCTGTTAGTAAAACACACCCTCACAGCAAACCAGAGTAGGTGCACAATGTGCATGGGGGGGGGGGTAGGAGTGATGAAAGTTGGAAGTCAGGTGCAGATGGAGAATCAAACTATTTAAAATGTGAAACCATTTGTATAAAAACACACTTGAATAACAATCTTTTTACACAGATTCCTCAGCTTTTCATTTAAAAAAGATTTATTTAAGAGGCAATAATAGAAGTTATGAATTTCTGAAAACTGGGGGGAAGGGTCTAATAATACAAGCGACATGGTATATTTCCACAGTCATCCCCAAAGTGAAATTGCATAACATCTCATATTAAAAAAATACTAAGCATTGCAACTTCCGTACAAGAATTTCAGGGCTAACTAAAGGTGTCAATTTGTAAGTTTGTATTTTCGCTATAATATCCTACCCCAACCCCCCCCCCACTCTTTCAGCTATCCATCTTGATGCTATAGTCTTTGTAATTTTTAATGATTAATAAAAAAAAAATAAAAAAAGGCTCACCGCCAGAACAGCTAAATATATTTTGTTGAAAAGCTGTGGCATACTCAGTTATGCTCAGTATTACTATCATTTTCATAAAATATCAAAAGCAATTCACTTTATAATTGTTTGGGTCACTTGTGATTGCTCATTTCCACTCTCAGTGGTATCAATACTATTTCTTCTTAAGTAGTTCAGGGTCATTATAGATATCAAATTCAAAATATCTTACTGAAACCAAAACTGAAGATTATGTGTGACAAAGGGCAGACTGTCTTTGAAGCACGAAAGGAAATTACATTTAGATTTACATCCACGGCAAAGTTTTAATAACTATACTACTAAAAGCACAGCAAGAAAACGCTACTTGGAAGAGGAAGAAATGATGCATGTACATGTACCTTTTAACAAATTATCAAAGGACTTCTGCAAGTTTAAAACTATTGTGAGCGGGATTGTGTTGGTGTGATAAGGATTCCTTGTAACACAGCCAACAGTTTAAAGCTCAATTAAATCATATTACAGATAATTCCCACAAGTTTGTCTCTTTCTATTAGGGGTATGGCTTCATTCTGATATAAATGTAACATGTGAAATCCCGGTGATTTCTTTGATCACTTGAAGCATGATATACATTTTTTTTCTTTAGGCAGACCATTGCACCCTAAATCAATCACAAAAAGGAATAGTCGACATAAAAAATGATTTGCTCAAAAGAGGAAAAGGAAACGTTCAAACAATGCAGTTTTTGACCCCCCCCCCCCAACGATTCTTTCATTTGACTTCATAAGTTTGATTTTATTACACTGTATTTCAACCTTATCAACAAGTAATTTTAAGGACACGCTTTCAAGCATGAAGCAGGATATACTATTCTAAAGGATGGTGTAGATTTTGCTCTGGGCACACAGAGTCATTTGTCTAATATAGCACATCTTCCATGTTTTTCAATCCCTGTTTTCATCTATCAAATAAATTCATTAAGATATCTTCTACAATATAATAATATCATTTTTTTTAGACCCAGCTCTTTTTTTTTTTGTGAAACATGCAATGGAACCTTATGTTGTTAAATAAGCATTGTGTCTATGTTAAATTTCTGTGATTGGTAGCAGCATTGCAAATATAGAGAACATTCTATATTTTATGAATAAGATGACTAGTGCTTCATGATTTCTCTATAAAGACATTGGTTGTTAGATTTTGAAATGTAAATCTTAAATTTACTAAGTAATGAGAAAGCAGCTTCTGCCACTAAAAATTAGCAAGTCAACTGATTTGAAATGTTGGGGGCATATGTGCTTAATTAATGTGTGTATATTATCCAGTTGCCTGCAGGAACCAGGTGGCCCCTGTACAGAGCGTATGGGAATTAAAGAATTCAGCAGTCAACGGGTTAACGGTTTTCATAACGGGAGACGTGAATTGGGCATAGGAAGAACAGTTGAACCTCGTAGAAACTGAGAGCTTAAGAGAAGTAAAAGCCAAGTGGAATACACGCTTGCCATGATAGAGATAACGTCAGGGGTGGGTGTTAAGCTGGGGCGTGGTGTGTTGTTTGATACAAATCGCAGAAGCGTAATTAGAGAAGCCGGAGGTTTTGAGATGGATGTATTGCTTGGTATTGAATGGGATGAGAGTCAGACAATAATAAAAAATAAAAAAAATTGGTATTGACACAAAATCATATAAAATTGAAATTCTTGAAATGATGACAACATTTGCACCAGGGTTGCTTCTTGTAAGCTGTTATTCAAATCATAAACAGACATCCCAAATTGAAATCACCCAACATCAGGCATTTTGAGTACAAGAAATTGATTGAAAATCAGCAAATCCTTACCTCTTGAAGGTTGAAAAGCATTGGATTTGATATTCAATGAGAAGGAAAGGAGAATTTTTTCCTCCTTTCAAAGTCAGAAATCAACATTTGAATTAAAATGAAATTGAAAGAGATGATTTTAGTTCTATTTTGCGCAATTCATGATTTGAAATTGCCATACAAGAAACTTCCCTATGAAAAGATTAATTCTGTATTATTCCTTCAAAATAAAGAAAGAAAGAGAACAAAGAGGAATCTTGACATACAAACTTGTTGCTGGCCGCTATTCGGCGACTGGAGTGTGGAGTTGAAGGGATTGTACTCGGTGGTTGTTTGCGGAGTTGTTGGTGGTGGAGTTGTACGGGCTGTTAATCGGATGGAATTGGTAGTGGTGGTGGTGGTGAAGTTTGGAGGAGATGGGGGATAGGTGCCCATGCTCTCTGTAGAATTGTATGTACCGGTTTGTAACTCGGAGTCGGGCGTTTTTCCATCGGAGCCCGTGGTCATCCTTGGCGAGGATGGCGTCTGATCGGTGGTCTCGCTGGCCGGCGTGGCCGGGTTGGTCTGAATCGTCGGGGCTGTTGATGGCAGACCAGGAAGACAATCACAGGAGGAAAAAAAAAAGATACACACGCACAGGCAACACAAAAGAGAGCAATGTATAAGTGATCAGAATATATCACAGTTTATTTCCAGAAGCTCTCCAGGAAATGATTACTTGTTAAATATATCACGGGCCACGATGTTATATAAAATCTTATTTTGTTAGAAAAACAGCTGTGTTTCATCTGCTATTAAACTATGTATTTCTCCCCACCATCAGAATAGATTTGAAGCCTCTTTTATCATCCCTTTTTCATTGGGTGCAGAAATGGGGAATGTGTAGATGGGAAGGGGACTTTTGCTTTATAACTCAAATGAAATAATTAAAATCAAATTGTGAATTGATAATGGGTGAAAATGTCATAATACTATTCCAAAATACCATGAAAATAATCAAATAAAGAAACTAACAGATGAATGTGTGTATTTAGTGGACTGAATCGGTAAGTTTAATTTAGAATGCATGGTGTGAGGCCAAAAAAATAGATATGTAACTAATTTACAACTTTAGTAAGAAAAAAATACAGACATAGCAGGCAATAAATGAGACTACACTGATACTACATTGATCTAATTCCACATGCAAAACATAATCACACTAGTTCATGGATTGTTACTGGCAATTTCATGCTAAATATACAGATACATAAAATGAATAATAGCTCTATAACTTTAATAGCCTTTAAAAACTTGGCCCCTTTTCTTTTGCAACACCATTTACAACAAATTACTAGTGCTTCCAGTTTCTTATTACATACTTTTATTTCTAGATTAATATTTTAATGAATCTATCAATAAAAAAAATAAGACTTTGTTTTTATTGCGAGAGTTCTAATTATTTTCTTTCTATGGAAATAAACTCAAAATAAATGAACAATCTTTGTTCTAAATTGAAGAGGAAATATAATCCATCTAAAAAACTAATGAGATTATTGTCTGATGCCTTGGTGGTAATGACTTCAAGCTGTGCTTTCCAATTAGTTCATGAACAAAGCTCAACTACCTCACGAATATATCAGTTCACATAACCTTCAAATTATAGAAGTTTTATTCCAAATATTCCACTATACGCTTCTCGTGAGTTTTCTGCCTTGTAAATGAAGGAAATATGAAACATACACATTTATATTTCAGTGCTTTTAATTGAGTTCCTTTCAAATATCAAAGCTTTTATGACAACCAAAGACGTGACATCATTTGGGCCATGGTCTCTATAAGCTTTACATTGTCATCCCCTGCCCCCCCCTAAAAAAATAAATATATCCCCAGGGCAGACCCTTCATATATCGTTCTTTGACAAAAACTGAGTAAAGACAAAAAAGGCAATGTTCCAAATGACACCAGAAATGGCAGTCTTATGAAAATTTCAAAAAAAAATTGAATGGTTTTGTGAACTAATTGATTCCATGAGGATGTCATATTGCGAATGTATTATGGTGTATTGTAGTGTTAATCATTTTCAAACAATGTGGTATAACTTACTTGATGATGCTACAGGACATGCGGCAGGATCTCCATTTGCTAGATCCATTATTCTTGATATGAAAGGAGGCAAGAAAAGTAATACAATCATCAGAATTCTTTGTAGAGAGCTGAAGATTTATCTCTACCAAAAAGGACATGGGAATTTTAAGCATAGTTTGTGTCATAAACAAGTACAGAAGAGTAGATGCTTATTCGGTACTGCTAGGAAATCACATGTCACACTATTGCATGACAAAATAAGCAGAAACACTGCTTCAAGTAGTTAATATTGTCAGAGATCCCCTCATTGATTTTTTAATCAAAAGCAGAAAATGACTTACTATAGTTGGTTGAAGAACATAGCTTACAATTAATAATTTTCTTTTAGGTTTGCCATCATAGCAGAAGAATTCTGACTTGTATTGAGAAATCTACATGTAACATCAATCTTTCTTCCCATTCACAGATTGTATGTATAAATGGCTGTCAATCAGCTGCTTCACCTCTGACCCATGGTGTACCGCAGGGCTCTGTGGGTGGACCGACCCTTTTCTCAATTTATCTGATTAGATTGCGGCAAGTGATGCTCCGTCACGGAATTGACTACCATACTTACGCTGATGATATTCAACTTATGATTTTTTTTTATTCAACTCAGCAAGCAGCTGATAATGCTATTCGTCGTCTTCAATCATGTACATGTATGATAGATGTTCACGACTGGATGCAAACTCATTCCTTGAAATTAAATTTACATAAGTGTGAATTTCTTATGTTTGGCTCTAAAGTGCAGCTCAACAAAATTGATGTCAATTCCTTTCCATTTTCTGGCCACACAATTCAATTGTCTCAGACTTGCCGTAATCTTGGAGCAACTTTTGATTCACATATGACAATGTCTTCCCAAATCTCAAATATATGTAAATCAGTTCGGTACCATCTTCGTAACCTAGGATCTATCCGGAAATATTTATCTAAGTCTGCGACCGAAAAGATTGTACATGCCTTGATTTCCTCCCGCCTTGATTTCTGTAATGTCCTTTTGTTTAATTTACCGCAGGCTCAGTTATATAAGCTTCAGAATGCAGCTGCTCGCATCGTCACTTTGTCAAATAAACGCTCTCATATCACTCCCATCCTGAATTCACTGCAATGGCTCCCTATCAAAAATCGGATTATCTTTAAGATTTTGTTGCTTGCTTTTCATAGTATTCTTGGATCAGCACCACAATACAGTCTTTCATTTATCAATTACTACAGACCAAGCAGGTCTTTGCGCTCATCCACTTCTGGCTTCCTTGTTATTCCAAAAGTTTCAAAAACCTGGGGGGGGGAGATCATTTGCTTTTGCATGCCCCACTTTGTGGAATAGCCTTCCTGAACACATAAAAAAATGTACCTCTGTCGAAACTTTCAAAAATCTTCTAAAAACTTTTTTATTTAACTCTTAGCTCTTTATGCGCCTTGAGCACTCTACAGAGTGGATTTGGCGCTTTACAAGTCACATTATTATTATTATTATTAATCAGAAATGTTATACATGTGGACAAATGATGCAGAACTTGACACTTAACAGAATGCAAATACATAATTTTGCCTATATGTACTTCTTCATTCTGTTCATTCTGAAGTAAGTATTTTGTATACACTAAAATAAATGGTCGCATACGAAGTCTCATTTGCCAGTTGCTATTTTGTTATCTTCAAATGGAACTTTGTCACACTGTTTTTTACCCTGCTTAGCAGCAAAAAAGAAATTCCAGGTTTTATCATTAAAATATGGCACACTTCACAAGGTTTTATATTGAGGTTTAGAATTTGTAAATTTGAAAAATTTCTGGCAAGGATATTATTACTGATAATATTTATGGAATAAATTCAATTATCTACACTAATATGCAGGTTCAAATCTGAATTTGTACTGCACTCAACCCAGGTGAGGTGAACAGGCAGGATTAATGCCTTGCAATGCACCAAGCTCCTTTAGCAGCTAGAAAGCTGGGATAATATATAGTGCACCATTTGAATAGGCAACTAGATAATTGGCCTCATAAATGCTATAATTAATTTAGTGTACATTGCGAACAAATGCAGAGTTTAGAAAGAGGGGGTAACAATGAAAACTCTTACCCATCTTGAGAGGCTATACATCCTTGATCACCGGATAGTTCCCACGAGCATGCTGGGTCTAGTCCTGAAACACAGTCAGAACACGTTTTAAAACGCTGACAATTCTCGGTTGGAACACTGTACACCCTCGATGACGTGCTGGCAAATATTCTTGAGCCTTGGCTATCGATTTTCATGACGTTAATGGCCTCCTAAAAAAAATAATAAAAATATGAACAGTCATACTGCACTAAAAGAATACTACGTAACAGTACATTTTAACTATTTTTCTCAAATTCATCCTTGATTTTCAAAACGTATTAAGATTATATGTAAATCAATATAATTGTTTGAATGTCGATATTCTTTTCAATATTAATAGCACATGGCAATTCCTGTCAATAGCAATAAGAAAGAATCTATCATTTCTTGGATTTTGTTTTAAAAACACTATTCCCATCTGGAATACATGTATCCTACTAAACTTTACACACCTCCAATAACAAGAATAGAATTAAAAAAATAATAATCACAAAAAAAAAGAAAATCATAACTTACAGCGACATCACTTTCCAGACTTAGTAGAATCTCGTCAACTATCCTTGCCTTTCCATTGTAGATGTATGCTTTTAAAATCTGTCCGTCACCTAAAAAAAACACATACAAATACAAAATCAATAATTTTTATTCCAAGAGCATGTGGAAGAGATTAAAGGTAAAAGAAAGTAATTGCAGCAAACAATTATTTCATTAGAAAGCCTTTGATATTATCATAGATATAGATCTGGTACATTGAAATCAACTCATCTTTGAAAAATCATGAAATCTTAGCTGAAAACCGATAATTCTGATGATAGCTAACACAAAAAGGCATATAATGATAATAATACCAACATGCTTATATAGCGCATATCACTGCCAAATGCGTCCCTGTGCGCTTAATTGGATATTATTACCCTGGCTTTAGCCCCGCAGCGTTTTACAGCGCGGTGGCATTTCAAGGAATGAAATAAAAATATGTAGGACAGTGTATTAATATTGCTTGGAAAAATACCCAACATTTTATGGAATTCCCCTTATTCTCCTCATTTCTCAGTAATTACACTTTTTTTTCGAGAGCCTCTTTTTTTCCCCTCTTTCTCCCCATCCCCATCCCCACCCCTCTCATGCTCCATCCATTTGTCTTTATCTCTCTCCCTCCCTGCCTGACTCTCTGTCTCTTTCTCCCTCATTCTCTATACCCTTCTCTTCTCTCTCAGTCTAAAAAAAATCAATGCTTCTACTCACTTGTACCAAGGAAGAAAATATCGTAAGCCAGTCCCGACACATCCCTTTCTTGGACGGCCAGTTGTTGAAATCGGTACAGCTGAAGGAGTAGGAGGGGAGGGCTGGTCTGCATAGCCGCCAGGTCAGTACGAGCAGTTGCCGTATAATCTGCTTTGTTAGGAACCAGCTCGGACATGAGTTGGAATTTATCGTAGCTGTCAAAAGGTTGTGTAGCGGAGCACTGGTTGTGGGGAGAGGTGATACGAAGTTAAAGATTAACACAAATTCTATGAAATGGAACCATTGATTGCTGTTCATCAACATTTCATGTCTGATAAATGATCAAATCTAACAACAAATTACAACAGCACAACTTTTCCTTGGTTTTGATTGGCTGAGAAGCATAGTTGCCTGACTGTTACTACAGTAACTGTCAAACAAAACAGAATTTAAATCAGTAACTGGGATACATCCCTTCAATCTATGCTATTCATCTACTTGAATGGCTATACTAAAGACAATAACACACACAAAATTCCTTGCGCAATGACCCGTCTCTCTGACCCGAGCACTACAGACACTGTCAGATAATACATCTGACAAGTCCTTTCATGAGACACTCTCCTGACTTCGTTTGAGCATGAAAGAACCGCATCAGGTAACATAAAAGATAAAATCAATCATACAATTAATTGTACATTGAAGGTCTATGGTAACCAAGACACATAAAAGCTATACATGTAATTAATTGTAAATATTGCTTGCATCTCTTTATGCTACAAGACCAAAATCAAAGAAAGTTTCAGCACACTAATCTTCATTTACCTGGCCTGGTCTTGGCTCTGGGACATCATTGGAGGGTACATTGAGCCAGAATGAACTGCCTGTCTTCTGGCCTTTGAAAGGTGACGCAGTAAATAGAGCCTCTATCTCTGCAAGATGATAGGCACAAATGGCTGATGCAGCAAAGCCAGATCTGAAGGACACATAGAAAAAGAATAAAGTTACTTAAATAATTAATCATCACTCAATTTCACTTTAAGTTTCAATGTACAATTTCAATATAACCCATCTCGGGTTATTTCTAGCATAGGACTGAACAGGTTAAACCTGTTATCTACCACATTTTGTAGGCTCTGTACAAGAAGTACAATGTTATGAAGTTACTGTTTGGGTTCTGCTTCATATAAAACTTGTTATAATAACAAATGCATAACTTCTCTAACAAGTTTACTATCGGCCAATGAAATTCAATGATTTCAGTAACTTTAAACTGTTAGAACAATTTTTTTTATTGTAGCAAAATTTGTGAAACAAGACCCAGATGTGGTACAATAAAGCTCAGTTCCAAAGGCAACGTGATATGAAGCAACAAAACGTGCCAAGTTCCATACTGAATGCTTAAATATTACAAGCCCTTTTTTTACTATGTAGGAGAGGTTAAGATGAATGGTACTTACTCTGGTGTTGTAAAGGCACCAAAAATGATGTTTGGATCTTGTTTTGATCTGAAGATTCCACCTGAAATTTGAATAAATATAAGAGCAAAAACTACAATGTGTTCAAAATATGATACTCCCTTTACCAAAAGATATTACAGTCCAAACTATTAAATATAATTAAATCAAGGGGGTTTTATACTTGAAAATAAGTATATTAATTAGACTACAGTGCATTATCAATATTTTATTAATTTCATTGCCATCTCTATCTGAAGTTAGATTATGTTCACATCAACTAGTATCTAAGAGGAGTTATTCAAAGGCTGTCTCAATGTCCAACTATTTTGTTCTTTTTACTTAGACTTCTTCTTTCTTTATCATTTCTTGCCAAATAGGTTCTGTTCTCTTTCTTCATGGCACAAGTTTTTTTTTTCCCACATCCTCAAATTTGGTTTAGTCTTCAAAGAAAAAGTTGCATGACTTCTGGTTAAACTTTAGCCACTGATAATTCCATGGTTCATATTTCATTTTTTTTTTTTTTAAATCTTTGTTGCAAGGAAGCAGTATCAGGACCACTCCAAGGACTGCCAGGGTTCTGCGGAAATAAAGTTTTTCCTGAATCAAAACATATTTCCCTTTCTTCATGTTTATGCTTAAAGCCTCTTCCTCTTAACAATTCTGGTGTTAACAAATAATTATAAATAAAAACCAGGAAACACTTTCTTGTAGGATATGTTCCTGGTAAACTGTTACTGAATAACCATGTCGCGGTGTCAATTTCAATTGATATCGAAAGTGAAAATTTTGTAAATATATGTGGTGATCTACTTGGAAGACGAAAAGTTATGAACAATCAATACATACAAATTCAATTAACAAAGCTCCATGTTATATTCATCAGGGGTATTACATTTCGCGCCCGAGCCCACGGCGCAGCATCTTCTCTCCTTATTAATGCACTGGATGCCTGATTACCCCCAGACCAGAAGATTCTGCATCGTGAATGAGAAATACAAGGCTTCCTCTTGATCACAAGGATTGGGGAAGAGGGAGAAGGATGAGAGGTGAAGTAACTTACGAAGATAATTGAATGGCATCTGAAATTCACCACCCGTTGCACAGCTGAGGCGAGCTTTCAAGAAAGTGGTAAAGACTCCATCGCCATCTTCTTCACCGCCGGGATCATTCTATGAGCAAAGATATCAAATCAAAAATTATTTCATACATGTAAATATTTATAGCTGTTAGGAGTTTCATGATTCCTCAAGTTATGAATATTCATTTGTCTGAAACATGTAAAATAAAATGTAAATCATGGTTCCCCAGGATCATTCTATGAGCAAAGATATCAAATAAAAAATTATTTTATACATGTGAATATAGCTGTTAGGAGTTTCGTGATTCCTCAAGTTATGAATATTCATTTGTCTGAAACATGTAAAATAAAATGTAAATCATGGTTCCCGAAATATAACCATTTCATTTATAGTTATCATATATAAAATCTGTGTAAACTGATCACTTGTGGGATGCTAGAAATCGATCATTTTAATAGGGAGTTGGTGTAGTAGGACAGATTCCCTGTGTTACATAGAAACCAAGGTTATGACTCTCCCCTACATGGGACCTTTTTTTAATTATCCTACAATATCAGTTGATAGAGATTTTTTTCCTTGTAACATAACATTTGAAACATGGGAGGGCATCCATCTAATAATTATGTAAGGCTCAACCCATGACTGTTTAAAGGTCAAGTCCACCCCAGAAAAATCACACAAGCATTATGCTGAAAATTTCATCAAAATCGTATGTAAAATTAGAAAGTTACGACATTTTAAAGTTTCGCTTATTTTTCACAAAACAGTGATATGCACAACTCAGTGACATGCAAACGAGACAGTCGATGATGTCCCTCACTCACTATTTCTTTTTTTTTTTTTTTTTTTGAATTACAATATTTCATTTTTTACAGATTTGACAATAAGGACCAACTTGATTGAACCATATAGTATTAAACAATGCTAATTGCACATGTCCAGGGAGGAATTAATCATTGTTTCACACGACAACAGGGAGAAAATTGGAATATTTCATATTTCACATAATAAAATACAAAAGAAATAGTGAGTGAGTGATGTCATCAGTCTCCTCATTTGCATACCGACAAGGATGTGAATATAACTGTTTTGTGAAATTAAGTGAAAGTTTGAAATGTCAGTGTTATGCTTGTTGGATTTTTCTCTTTTTATTTGAATCAAATTTTTGTTCGGGTGGACTTGTCCTTTAACTTGACTCATGGTTTCCCTTTGAAAGATGTCCTTACCCCTCTCTGCATCCCATGATTGTCCCCTACCCAACCCTTCAAATGCCTGTCCCTAGTTATTAAAGCTTCATGAATATTGCCAACACGTAATGTGCAGTCTTCAATTCCTCCTAATAACCCAGATTCATGAGGTCCCTTAATCATTCTGATTTTGATCATGTTTCTGTTCTGATAATGCATCCTTTCCCAGCCCATCCATCCTTCCAGTATTGGGTAATATCCTTGATACAGAATACGGTCATCTACTTTATTCTCCGTATTGAAACCACTCTATCACTTCCTGTATCACTCGCTTCCTAGGAGTGCATTCATACTATTGTTTTCTCTTTAAGCCAGTATAAGGTACTGTGATAAATTTTTGGGGTTAAAAACACTATTTCATTCTGTCCCATTTGTTGAATTTTCTCACATCCCCCCCCAAAATTTTTTTTATTATAAAACAAAAAAAAGGGTCACAAGTGGGTACTTCCTGCTTTTTTTTATATTTAATACAGAATGCTGATCATAAACTCAGACGAATATGCATTTGAAATTACTCTTCTCCAGAAAAGCTTGTGTGCGCTTGCGAAATCTCTCCTATCCAATTAACGGTCTTATACTTCTAAAATCTTAAAATATAAGGCCTGTTACTGAAAATAATAAAATAAAACATTTTTTGATATGACAGAATAATTTTGATTGGCGCATATATTCTTTTTTTGAATGAGAGCGCACTTAAAAACTAAACAACAGCATGTGGTTATAAGGCAATCATAATAAGATACATCTCTATCAAACACACACAAAAAAGCATACACTAATTCCAATGAACTATATTTTTTCAGATTTACTATGTATGTTTCAAAATGCTCATCCTCCATTAAAAAGTTTGGTGTAAACACATACTACATGTATCTACATTGTACATCTCAGGGATGTGGGTGGTGCAATGTAATGGTTCATCTGTGAGATCAAAATCTTATGCCTTCAGAAATGGATACTAATATGACTCAGATCTACACATCTCATGAAATCATGATAATAGAAATCATAATTGATAACTGTGGGAAATAAAAATGTCAATTTTCCCCCCACGCTTTATGAGTTCCTGTATGTTGGTGATTGAATTCACAATGCGTGTTAATTTCCGGATTGCAGTCAATGAAAGGTCAAATCGACTGAAGGCCTATATGATTTTAAATGAAGCAAGCCTTAAAAGAAAATTTGACACCTAGACATAGTAGCTTTCAGGGTAATTAATATGCTTTCTTCAAAACTGATACACCTGTGGTTGCAAGTGACCGCTGGATGATCAGTAATAAAGTAATATAACCTCAAGAAAGAATCATGAATCAAAAGACAAACATGAATCACAATACCACGGAAACAGGGGTTTAGATTACCTTCATTCTGACGCTGTTTCTCCTTAGATTTGGGCCTATCCAGTGCGCGGTTTGACACCCGAAGTATTTCGCGCGTTTCGGCTCTCTAAAAATCAATCTTTTGCTTCCAGAATTCAGTCCATTATATATTCATCTTGTCGGTTTATCGAAAATGGTGTTTAGAAGTGAATTTCAGCGTACATGTAGATCCAACTTAATATTGACACTGTTAACTCAACAACAACTGAGATAAAATTGTCTGTCCAGTTAGAGAACTTCAAGTTGAAGCCATGACAAAAGAAAGAAAAGCAGTGGACGATGCAATGACGAACACAGAATTTGAAGTTAAATGCACGTGACAAGAAATGCATGCATAGCACATGTAATAGCGCATGCCTTGAGCTTGGCAAGAGTTAAAACTGGTGACATCATAGAATCATGATTCAAATCAGGATTGCGTTTATAGGACCTTTTGCGTTCATGATTCTACAGAAACGTCTTTCCAAACGCACCTTTTCCGTGTTTCATGTTTGTGATTTGAAAGACGTTTATTTTCATTTTTGACTAAATGCATCTTGATTCTGCAGAATCATGATTTGAATCATGATTCAAATCACAATTCTAGAGTAAAAATGTGGCGCATAAACGCACTGTAAGACACAGCACACCTGAATGAAGACATCTCATATTCACTAGTCCATTTTCTACAATCCTCTTAATCCAATCTATAGACTTTGTCTCAATTTCATGGAATGAATCACATCTTTTCACTTTTGTGGATTTAAAAACTTGGCAACTCAAGAACTGTTTTAATTTTTTTTTTAATTATTATCTTTCCAAAATCCAGGAAACTTAAATAAGACTGGATTATATTCAACATACAATACAAGCCTTTGAGGACAATTTTACACCCCCCCCCCTGAAATCATGACTGGACACTAAACGATAACTGTCACAAACAGAAGCGGAACTTGTTCATATCAAAAGCAATAAACAGCTTTTACCACTCCAGTTGTTTACAACTGCCCCAGCATTCAAATGAGAAAAAGAAATCATGGGCGTATATATTGAAACCAAAAAGCACTGAGAGATCTCATTGGGATTCCTCTGACGAAATCCAGATGTGTTGCCCATTTTAGCATTCTGGTAAACACCTCACAAAACATAAGGGAAGACCTCAGTCTAGACGGTATTCCATTTGCATTTTTGATGCAACGAGGAGGTGGTAAAATCAATGACCATGCTCGGTTTGCACGTGAAGTAGCGAAACATAAGGAGAGGTGGCGGTATGAATTACATACAGTGGGCAGAGATCAGAATAGAACACTTAATACTGCAAGAAGTTGTAAGACTAGATATGACTGCCATACATTCACAAATACCAGTGATCATCTGACCAATAACTGATTTACATAAACACACTCAGGACAGGTGTGTGATTTGCATTTGTAAATTGCTTCATAAAAGTCAGATAATGTTATTTTGCATTAAGTTTTATAAAATATCTAAATCAAATCTGGCTATCATATTTTGGATATTATTGTTCAACACTATAATAAATGTTACATATAAAAAAATCATTCTTTTTCATTAATTGTGGTAATATTGTTCTTGATAAGGAATGTGAAGTATAAATTGAAAATCTGTAATATTGAAAATAAGCAGCTTTTTCAAAAGTTAAATAGGGATTTTAGTTGGTATTGTTTCAAAGCAAGATGGATCTCCAAGAAAAAATATATAATAAATTCACTTTTTGTAATAGGATTTTCTACTTTTCCATATACTTTTTCAATTTGTTATTCATCTTATTTCTATTTTATTGGGGATTATGGATGTCAAATATAATTTGAGGATTTTCATTACATTGCTGGTTATAATCATATTCTTTACTGGGTAGGCTTATATCTATTTACTTTTCCCTTAAAGTCCAGCATTTATCCACATACATGTACACTTATAAAATGTACATTAATTTGAAAATCTGTAAGGCTTTAATTAAAAAACATGTGACCATTGTTTTCTCCTTTTTCATCAATGCCATTATCATACTCTCTACTCCCAAATCCTTGTAATCTTTAATTAGCAGATGGCTTGCCAATTTTAACACATATCCAAGAACGACATTATAAGGAACACACTGGTTGCCCCAAGAATCATGGCGTTATACCCACAGGGTGAAAAATGGCTCTCCTAATTGGATACGTTACGCCCGCATAATCCAAGGGTGTCTGATTAAATATGTGCCAGTACTTCGTCTAAATTAGGATTGGGTCATTAGCCTACATTCATGTATACCGTGTGTTGCTTACATGAATATCACGAAAGATGCAGTGGGTTTTAATATATTGGGAGTGCTGCATACCGTATTACATAGGACCAGGTGGCCGTGGTTACAGCTGTTCACTTTACATTGATAGCAGCTTTGGATATGGCATGGAATATATATGCAGTCAAATAAAATACTCGCTGTACACTGTTGGATCAATGTATTTAAAATGTTCTTGGTAAGGAACCATTACAAAACTTTAAAGACCCTGACCGGTGTAAAAACAGTCATATATCAAAATAAAGGTAATGATTCATACAATACAAATATACCAAAAATATTACATATATCTCCTTCCATTTCTGACAAATATTAAATAAAAATCAAAGAAACTGCTCCTCCAAAGTACGCTTCGATTGAGCACCCCCACGTCGCCTGGAAATGATGACGTCACGTTGTGTCAGGAGGGTTGTGATTCCATAGGTTTGTGTACAAAAGCATTGGGTATTTTCTTCCATTTCCATGTTATGAATCCATATTTTTTTTTCGTTTTCAGATGAAAATGGCACTCAAAATTATTCACTGTTCAAATTGTTGTAAACCTACAACTATTCACTACCTTTTTTGTGATTTCTTTGTTTGGCTCTTATTGGGCCTAAATTGCTATGTCAGGAAAAGTTGTTATACATAATCTAAATGCAGATAGAATTCAAATCTGCGCCAAATAAGCAGGAAATAAAATATGGCAAAAACTAGTTCAAAACTGTAGATTTCATAAATTCAAGCTTGTGGGTAAAAATATATGTGATATCCCTCTGTGATAGAAGTGAAGAGAATGAAATGCGTTATCTGGAAAGCAAAAAATCACCCAGTTTTTCTGTGTACAAACCTATGGAATCACGACGCTTCTTACACAACGTGACGTCACGGTCTCGAGGCAGGTGAAAAGCATAATAAAGCCTATTTTCTAAGCGGGGTTCGAAGCCCGATAATTGGAATATTCACAAGCAAAATACTCAGCTGGGAAGCGGTGAAAATGCATAAAGCATACCTTGCTGTATTTAGTAGCTTATAAGCTTTCGATTGGTATATAATTTATCAATTTCATTTTCGGGTCCGGTCTGGATCTTTAATATGCTCATGTCTTTGTGATATATACTTCCCCAATGTGTGAACTCTCCTAGCTCTCCATGCTCATATTGCAGCTCATTCTATTTATGATAACAAATACACACAAAAACACAGGTGGGATCTTTCACACCCAATAGAAATTCAAACTCGATGGACTAGAAGAAACAACAATTGTAAATTCATGTAAAGAAAGGCACTTACAAATGTGGTTCAGGTGTTAAGGGTAATTGGCAATGTGGCATATAAAAATAACAGAGGTCTACTTTGTAAGAATTTCTTCCCTGTATGTGGTATTAAAAGTTACTAAAAAAACATGAAATATATTGTTATTGATTTCCTACAAAAATAATGTTCTTTGATTAAAAAAGGGTTAATCATCTCCTGTACTGAGAACATCACAATATTCATACACCATAAGTTGAATAAACGTTTGTGGTATCTCATCAATGCACTAAAAACATTCATGGTATCTGATCAATGCACTTTGTAACACAAAAAGAAACTAGAATTTTAATTCGTCATGAGGACGAATTAGGTGATCTGTCTCTGATTTCATGATCACGAAGACAATCAGCATGTTATTGAGATCAATATGATCATCATGATAAAAATTAAATTTTTTGCAAACAATGTGTTGAATACTCTTGAAAAAGAGGGAAATGAGAAAATAGTGTAAAAAAGTGTAGGTCATACACATATTGTACATGTACATATTCATCATTAAAAGGGATTTTAATCTCTTTTATTTTCCAATGTTTTATTTTATATACATTGTAATGGTCATAAAGGACTATTTGTGAAATGTTGAAAAGAAAAAAAGGGGGGAAAATTCTGATGTTCACCCCTGGGCTCGAACCCTGGACCCTAAGGACGCAAGTATGATGCCTTACCAATTGAGCTACACTGTTTCCCATAGACTTTACACATAAGCAAATTAAGAGGATCTCTAATCCAATTTTGCAAGAGAAATACGGGCATGATCCCGGCATCTGATCAGAAAATAGAGATCACATTCGCGATAGCTTAGAATCTCAGCTACAACATACTCCAAGCTCAAAGAAAACCGACAAGAAATAGTGGAGATATGGCTCGCGAAATAGAGGAATGTAAAATCCAGTTTTGAGAAAAAGACATTTCCCATAGAGATTACACGCAAAATGAGCAAAATGACATGCCTCTTTAAATCGCAATTTTTTAGGATGATCCGTTCCTTAAAATGTAAATAAAGCCAATCCATTAGATAGAGTAAGTCCTCAGCTACAACATATAAGAAACTGAGCGAAAATTGACCAATATTTATGGAGTTAGAGTCAAATTTGCATAATTATGATGACGTCATAAGTAGCAAAATGGGAATTTTGAGTTCCGACGCCATTTTGATGACGTCATGATAAAATTTCGGGTCAAATGTGACTTGAAATCATATCTCCCATCCATACTCTATTCGAATATGAAAAAAAATTGGGGGTCAACAGACTTCCTGAAGAGCTAAAATAAACAAATATTGTTCTGACATGTGTGTGGATATGGGGAGTGATTTATTTCAAAATGATACAAATTATGATTGCAGTGTGTTCCTACAAGGTGAGAAGGTCACTTCTTTCAAATGTCAAGAGTCATAAACAAGAAATTATGCTATAAAATGGGTTCACACAGAATCAAGAAAACATTCTCTCTGCCAAATAATTTATAGAAAATAGTTTTTGCTGTATTTTTTTCATCATTTTTTTTCCCAATATCAGATTTCTTCCAGAATTTTTTCAACATTTTTAGTCATCAGTATCATAAAACTAGATACTTGAATCTAAGGAAATTTGCATCCTCATTAATCCTTGCATGTGTCTATTTAGTATTTCCCCCATATTTCCACTAAATTTGATTGAAGCGAGATATACATGTACATGTACAGTGTATATTTCTTTGATGAACAAAAGAGAAGTAATTTCAAACAAAAGAAAAACAGACACAAATTATCATATCCACACATTTGCTATAGCCTGTTAAAATTCCTATTCCAGATATCATAATTAAACCCTAAACATACTTCAGGGACAGGACCAAAAGGATTTATGAATGACCGATAAGTAACAATGGAAGGCAGCAGGGAAATTCATGAATCTACATCTGTATTCCCCATACAGGTATCAGCTCCTCACATCATGACTAACTGACTGGAAAACTCTTCAATCAAAGAGATAATTATTTACCTCATTACCTTTCTATTATACACACTGCTCACACTATTTAAAATGTACCTCTAGGCTCTAGGTCTCATTTATTATTAGCCAAGGTGAAAAAAAATCATGTAAAGAGCAAGATTGGAGAAGAAAATGTTTGCATTCATTGTGTCACAGCATAAATATATTAAAACTAAATTCTGTATGCTTCTTCCAATGTTCATTATGTAGTTAAGATTTTCTGTAGATTTTCTAAGGCCAAGTCAAGTTCACATGAGTACATGTAGATGAGAGCTTTTCTGTTCAAGGTTGGTAGTCCAATCATATGAGAGTTTTCTGTATACTCCAAAAAACTTTTTTTTCAAATCCTTCCAAAATTGTTTAATCTTACAAAATTTTAGATAAAAAATGGTGAATATTTGCCAATTTGAAAAAAAAAACTTCAAATATCTAAATTCCTGTACATGAGCAGATGACTATGCCGATATTGACTGGTTAAACTCAAAGAGTGAAAGTACCCTAATTCGAAAAGATTGAGGTTTGGGAAAATAGCTGTGATTATGAATACCAATGTCATTGACCCCACTAAATATTACAATAGTTTTATACCACAAAATCCCTTTTCAGTGTGGTTTGATTAATGCAAACAGTTCAAGCAAATACAGAAATGGAGGTGGTATTTAAGAACAGTTTTCTACCCCAGGCAAATATTTTCCTTCTCCTCCCAGCACTTGAGAATTAAAAAAAAATGCTTGTTTCTTGGGATATTTCTTACTGTAGCAGTATATGAACTTGATATGCTACTCAAATCCCCATGAGTAGTTGGTACAACAGGAAACTCAGTCTGTGAGTGCCAGCCAAGAGGATTGTGGAAGACATTGGACACCAATAATCTTCCACGAGGGAGGATAATTATGACTTTGGGGAATGATTAGGTTTTCTTTTTGTCATTCAATAACAAATACTCCCCTCCTCTTTAAAAATTCATTCATCAGATCCTACCTCAGGTTAGCACTCTCTCACACTTAACACAACCTCCTCGGGTCTTTACATTCCTAATGACACAAAAGTGAGTCGTTTTAATGGTTAGAAATGAAAACAATACATGTAGATGTTAAAATGTCACTTGCTGAACAGGGAAGGTTTCTACCTGAGGTCCAAAAACCAAGTTGAAAACAGGAGTTGTTAAAGACAGCTTTCTAGGAAGTAGGAACTATACCTTACACAACTCTAATAAAAATAGGTTTGACTAGAAATATTATCTTCTTCAATAAATGCAATGTCTTATAGCTTTTTATCCAGACAACCTGTACTTTGGGTTCAATTCTACCTAATATCTGCCTTAGTTGATTCAGTATGTACCCAATATGAACTTAAACCCACTGATCTGAGAAGAATGGATTGAAATGAGATATCTGCAATGAAAACCATATGTAAGGAGGCAGATCTACAAAATCCATTGAGAGAATGAAATGAATTAATGTATTCCAGCTCTATGCAAACCACAAGCTTGCATCTAACCTTGACTATTAAGCCCTTGAGATTGTCTGTAAGCCTGGTTAATTACGATAAACTTGGTTTGAACCTGGGGAAGATTAACTGGTCTAAAGCATGAGAAGGGACTGGCCCTTTAGAACTGAGAACAGTCAAACCTCCCAGATCGGAATAATATGATTTATCAAATTCATATTAGCCTTCCCCCCCCCCCCTCCTATACATATACCTTACATATTTTGAAGGCTCATACATGTATCTTCTCAAACAAGATCAGTAACTAGTAGGTTCTTGTACTTTTCAGACCATGTGACAGAGCATTCACAATTCTATGGAGAAGAATTCGCATTCATCTTGCTTTCACTTCCTCTGCAACCATAAAACAGCTCTTGTAAACTATACCCATTAATTTTTTTCTTTGGCGAGTACTTTTGCTTCACACCAGCCAATTTATTTTCATCTATTCAGAAGAACTTATTGGACTTTCAGACTTACATTTGATGTTTTGAGTCTGCTATGGACCCAGAATATATGTACTTTTCCCTGATTTGGAAGGTGAGGAATCCACCTATTTGACCAATTTCTTCTTTGCCAGTTTCCCTGCCCTCTTTTGATAGCAAGGGTGATCACATGCAACTGATTTTGAAAGAACAGGGTGGAAGAGTCAAGTGGATGTCTGGATATTAGTCTTTGGTCTGTCCAAGCCTCAAGCAGGGAGGGTTTATCTGTGGCTGTGTCGAGCTATTACCTTGATAGATGTCTAATAGCTGATGTCATTAAAAAAAAATTTGCAAAATATTATAAAAATGCTATAGCATACCAAGATACAAACTAAATAAGCAGGAAGGATTTACCAAAAAATCCTTGAACAGATAATCTTCAGGGAAAGAGGGAAAAATCTGTAGAGGGTGGAAATGGGAGGGGGAGGGAAAGATGGGGGGGGCGGGGAAAGAAGGGGGTAACTTCTTACCTCACAGACTTGTCCAACTCTGGAGTAGACCACTTTGTTCACATTCTTTGCTTCCACAGCCTCCTCCCTGAAGAAGAAGTACACCTTCCCATTGTACTCGATTGGATCCCCAATAAAACTGGGAGCTGTAAAATCAGACAGATAGTGAGAAAAGACATGGAGTAAGGGATTAAGACACCAAAATATATACATTGTAAAAGATAAACTGTATGAAATAATGTGGGAGATTAAATAGAATCTGCTTAAATGGTGATTTTGAACATTACAAAATAACAGAAAAGAATGCTGCAAATGTTTTCACGTAGAAAGATAACTATCTTGTTTGATTGACCACAGCCTGCTTTTTTACTGGGAGAGTGTGGGTTTATAGTGAATGGGATACACGGTGTAAATTTTCAACTACATTAAATGTTAACTTAAATGAGTTTTTAAAGATCTATAATATATCTGCATTCATACATGTAAATACAATCCAATAGAATTTTGCAATTTTAACACTAAAAGGAAAACCCTCATATCCATTGAAAGGACTACATATATACATGTATGTGCAACATGTTATGATAATCACTTTCTCCAGAGAAAATCAGTTTTCATACAGCTGCCCACACAGTAAGCCTAACTCTTTGCAAAGAACATTGATAATTTAAAGAATTATTTAATGAAAAAATTTGCCCCTTTCTCTTGAACTTAGATTGGAAAATTTACCGACTATGACAATTATGGTTGTGTTCTATTAAAAAAAAACAATACAAGGCCCCCCCACCCGTTTCAAAAATTGAAAACCCACATAAACAAATTCTTATAAATCTTGAAATGACAAGGCAAAATCTGTCGTCTTTCAATTTCACTTTAATTTGAAATGACCGGGTATTAGCAAAACCAGGATGTTCCTTATAAAAATATCACTACCATATTTATAGGTCAATTTCGAGAAGATTACAAGGATATTAAACTATTCCAGAAAGTTAGGGGAATTTGATTTCTCCCAGAGTGTTGACCACTAAATGTTTGTCCTCATAGTACCAGTACAGGTTTTTAATATCAATATCATATTTCAATTTTACCTTGTAATTTCTTCCATTAAAGACATAAGGGGAGGTTATGAGTCAAGATGAAATATGTACAGTACATGAGCCTACAAACATCTTCGGCATATCATCAATCATTAATGTATTACATGTACACATCATTATTTTCAATGTTCAATGGAGAAAATTCAATGTTCTTCAAAAGAAATACCAAAGTAAATGGGGAAAGAGATTGTCTTGGAAACCAATCATCGCTCTATGCATGGATAATGTGCTTGACAATGGAACAAATTATATTTCCTTATACCCACTAGCCAGTGTCAGGTTACGCTACTTTTCACATCAGGCGAAAAAGAGCTGAATCTTCTGAACCGCTTTTATAGGGCTCGGTTTCATTTATCAATTATCATCTTTTCAAGGAAGATGCATCCTTTTACAGAAAAATGATTTTTTGGGGGGATGAGTGGATAATCAATTTAAGTACAGCCCAATCATGGCATGGTGCCAGTCATGGAAACGATACTTTCACGAAAAAGCAGACACAGAAGTTCATGTAAGGCCTATAATATGAGCTTTTTCTTCTCAACCGCTTTCAGGCTCAGTTTCATTTTTCCTTGATCATCTTTACACATCCTCTTCATGGAGCATATTATAAGGAAAATTATTTTTTTAGTGGATAATTAGACAAGGCCTAGGCACGTCATTATTCCATTCACGGAAACGATATCTTCACAAAAAACAGATGTAGGATGTCATTTGATATCTGCCTAAAGGTGTGGTTACGACTTTCCCTGATAATTATGGCATGATCATCGAACCATAAGTTTGCACAGATCTACATGTATTTATAGTCGGATAAGGATCATTTTTTATTGAATAGATAATTAGGTATGAATTGCCATTTATAACAGAGTGTCCATTAAATCACTAAATTTAATACCAATACAAGCAAAATTAATATCAAAACAATAGAACAGAAACTGCCAAAAGTAATATGGTTGTGAAACTTACAAATGGATATCAATTAGGTACAACAAATTACAAAGTGGTTTCTTAGCTTTCATACTTAATTGCCATTTGAAAAATATTGTGTAACTTCAAATTCGACCTTGATAATAAAGTATGATGATCAAAAATATATAATGAGCTCCACCCTCCTCAATAATGGGAGGTTGAAACTACTTGAAGAGAACATATTAAACATTATCATAATAAAATAGTCTGAAGCTTACTTGTATAGTTTATCATATATTCTATCACTTCAATATAATATGCAAAACATATATGTCAAAATAAGAAGCTCAAAATATGGCTGATACTGATATTTTCATACTTATTTCATACGGAATTATGAAGTCTATGTGAGATGAAAAATACATTTTTTTCATGTTCCCACCCTATCAAATCATCAGATCACACAATTAATTTATAATAACACTTCATATTTAAAGCATTAGAAACTGCACTATGAAAACCTGTCTGAGAAAAATGCCAAAATTAAATGAAAAACCCCAAGAAATCTTTAGATTTCACCAGATATTAGACTTTAATACCGTTACTTAAAAAGATGCCAAATCCAATTTTTAATTTAGTATTATCATCTATCATTTACAAATAATCTTTTAAAACCACAATGTTTGACTTTGAAAAGATTCCCCCTTTAATGAGAAGTTTTTTAAACAAATATGAAGATGAAATGTCTGCCATCTACATTGTACATGTAGGTCTCTCTGATCTGTTGTTGAATGTATTACATGTATGTATGACTATTATTTGGGTCATTTGTTTAATATTTCTCAATCATTAGTAAATTATTATCTGTCTGAATACAACTTTTCCTACACTGATGTGCATGTACACATTTAGGGCTTACATATACATGTACATACATGTACAAACTGTTGAAAATACTTCAGCTTTTGCTATGAATTGATGACCTAATTTACAAAGAAAGAGTAATTCTTTTGAAACAGACCAGAGAGGGCACAGATAGACATCCTTGCCCGATTGAAGCATGGACACATTGAAGGTGACAAATTCTAAAGACAGGAGCAAGCAGATGATGTGATAATTGACATGTAATAGGAAGATCAACAGCTTCGTGGTAGGAGTACTAAACCAGACATCGCGTATGCACAGATGGCATTTGGAAATCACTTCTGCTGAAGTGATTGGAAATTAGTCTGCTTAAACTGACAATGCCTCAAAAGAAAGCGTATTGTGAGATCGGGGGGGGGGGGGTTGATCTTGAGGTGGATTGTAGTGCACAGCTACAACGTGATCAGGCTGCTTGAAAAACAATGTTAATTTAATAGATAGTTTAGGAGACAAACATCCAGAAATGCAATGTATGGCCTGAAAAAAAACAGCAGCGACCTAATGTTCCTTTTTTTATTAAATATAAATCTCAAAAGGTTAGACCTTGCACTTTGTCACTATTGGAACAAGATGCTCACGGTAACAGGCCCATTCAATGTACCGGGTACATTAATAACTTCTACAAGTTCTACAAGTTCTGTTAATTTGACATCATTGATGATAAACGTCTAATATCACATCATTTGTAAGCAAACCTGTACATATGAATGCCTCTCAGAGAGTATTAAATTCAAAGTGCACCTCATGGGAATAATTTTTATATTTTTCAAGATTTTCTAATAAATCTGAGAAGATAACATTAACAGATTCCTAGGGATTGGGAAGAAGTTCCTGAAATAGTCTTCGTGTTGAAAAACATGAATGGCACGCAGGATGCACAAACTCACAGCCTCAACCTGTCATACAATGGAGATACTTGCGTCTTTGAAGCCTCCACGGGGCTCAAGTGAAGTGCAGCCGAGAATGCCAGAGCATGATGGCGGTAGGAAAGGACAGCCTAATCCCTCTAGGTATGGGATAACTGATGATAATGGATTAATTGATTCTATCTGTCAAGATGCCCTTTATTAAATGGAGTATCCACTGCATTGGTAGACTGTCACCTGCATAATAGTTTATAATCATACATGAAATGTCTCCCTCAATGCCAATTGCCATGCTACATACAATCATTACTCATGTCATGACCCCCCCCCCCCCCCATAATCATTTGCTATCTCCACCATTAACACAGCTAATTTTCTTTTTTAAGTATCTTTCTCAATAATTTTAATTTATACTTCTCTCTAGCATTATCCCTACTTTATTTCTGCCTCAACTGTTTCATCACATGTTACCATGTAGGCTATGTTGTAGTTAATATACTTTGACATTCAAACTCAATTCATAAACATTTTCTACCATTTCATTGTAAATTTATAACTATCAAAGAATCAATATCCACTCCATTTGTTTACATTTAAATCTCAGTCTGGATTCTGACAAAATTACAATGTCAGCTATTAAACTTAGACATACACTGTAGTTGTATATACATACATGTATGCTATAGGCCAACATGTACTGGTATTATCAAAGCACTCAGTGAGATTATTAAAAACAAATATATTATGACTCATCTTACAATACCCTCCAAATCTCTCAACACCCTCTCACAGTCAATACTATGAGAGAAACATTTCCTCTACATTAAATGTAAACATACAACTCTTTCACCACTAGGTAATAAACAAATGTCTTTCACAATGACATCAATTCCATGAGATGCTCATGGGATGATTCCTCATTATCCTGAACCTCAAGATAAATGTCGAGTCCTACATGACTCCTTCCTTCCCTTACTCTGACTACTCTGTAATACATTTGTACACACCTAAATTAACTTTTACTACTCTTAGCCCAAGTCTAAACCAAATCCAAAATCTAAGTCTGCATGAAGTCAATTATTGTTGAATCGTCAGAAAGTCCGCTGGCATTTCGTTCATTGCCTGCTGCGAAAATAAAACTAAAACATTCTCTGCGTGATTATGTTGGCTTAAGAATATATATCTTGGTACATGAGCCCCGATTCTCTCATGTTTTGTGGTAGATACCTGTATCAGTGTCAGTGACCCATTTGATGAAAAGCTCATATGCACTGTTGGTACAAAAGTACAGGGACATGCCGCTTTGATGACCCAAGGCGCAAGCGCACACCGTACCTAGTAGTAGTACAGTACCGCAATCCTGTTCCGTAGACCCTGTTTTTTACACCGCCCGGTATATCATTAGTTCCCAAGACCTTGCAGTTTAACCTTGTACATGTAGTCAGTTCCTTAGACCCCCATTTCAGGATTTCGTGAGGCACGCCCCCATCAAAATATAATTTTAGTGCCCTGCCCCCCCTCTGGCTTTTCCATGAAGAAAAGATGATAACATATTAGCGATAGGCTGATTTTGTGCTCATGATTTGAAGCAAAGACAATATCAAAAGAAAATGAAATACTGATATACTATCTAAAACACGTACAGGCTATTAAAAACTAACAATTTAGAACAATAAATCAGAATCATTATAACTTTCAATTTCCCTTTAGACTCCTGAAAATCCCCACACCATTTTGACAGTGTAACTGATAAACCTAAACTTCCCCTTTCATTTCACCAAACAATAAACTCATAGTTCATTTTCGATTGGATGCGACCCTTTAAAATCACAAGAACCTTCTAGTTTGGGGCATGATCATTGTCCATGGACTACTGGGTGCTTCATAAGCCTCATTAACACCTTAATGGCCCGGGCAATGGAAAAGGTCATTTACCAGGGGTAGTCCTTATAGATTTAATTGGACTATGTGCCTTCTCCTTTATAGTTCGCAACGACAGGGGTGAAGGAGCCTCTCACAGGCACGGTGCTTGTTGCTCGGCTGAAAACGATCAGTATGCAGCGAGGAAATTCACACCATTCAGGAAGAGAAGTCAAATGTGCATGAAATTGATGTACGGTGCGATAGTAGAAGCTCAATTTTAAAAAGTCATAGATATGCTTTGAAATGTCTTTAGAAATGCAATCAAATGACTTGATAGCACCAAAGCAATGAGATGTACATTTTCTGTCCAAACTTTTTCCCAAAAGTTTTCTCTTTCTTTCATGAACTATTAAAGGCATTCAAAGAAAATTCCAGTTCCCAAGCTTTTGTTAGGGTTGCAACCAAGTCCAAGTATTACTAGTCTGTAACAATGAATTTGATAAGTCTTCCACCCCCACCCCCTACAATAGACACAATAGTGAACAATGTCTTAAAATCTACGGGTTTGTGTAGAGATTATTAGTAGCATAAATCCTTTCCATCAGCACATAATATCGATATAACCAGAGTGCAATCAAATCACTAAAAATATATTTCAATGCATGGATTTGCATCTCTAATAAGCATAATTTTTTAAGTTTTGTCACAGTGGTA
Source organism: Lytechinus pictus (assembly GCF_037042905.1). Classification (NCBI taxonomy): domain Eukaryota; kingdom Metazoa; phylum Echinodermata; class Echinoidea; order Temnopleuroida; family Toxopneustidae; genus Lytechinus; species Lytechinus pictus. Next base: position 26,430,779 of record NC_087249.1, read on the forward strand.
ATCTCTGGTTCAAGAAACAATGCACCACATGATCATGTTCACATAGAAACTTCATACACAATAGTTTCAAAATGTGATATTGCAAGCCCTTTCAGAGAATGAAACTTTAAACAACTAGATTAAAAGAGCACTTGTTCAAAGTTCTTTTATCTTAACCCTTTAATACATCAATAACAAGTTAAACTAAAAATGTACTGCAGGCCAAGAGTAATCAACATTGCATCATGCAATAAATTTGTATGATTTGTTGATGTACATGTGTACCTCAGATTTCTTCACCATGATTGTTTTAAGTGATAAGTGATGCATTAGATGCAAAGTTACAAAACCTATGCACAGGGACTGTTCTGCTAACCCGATAACACCCAACTATTATTTAAATCATAATAATACTAACAAACATGATGATAACACTTTTTATAGGACCTTCGGGCTAGCTTACATTAAATAAATCAAACCCACCAAAAATGTTTTCCCAGAACATTCTTCTTTATCTATCAATCATTCTAACAAACTTCAAGGTGCTTTAGAGCTCTAATTTAATAAAAAAAATCTTGTAATTTCCTGAGAAAACAAATTGGTCAAGGTTACACATGAATATAATAAGGAAATGAGATTTATAGATCACGGAAATAACAGAATCTTCTTGATAAAATCAATATTGAGGGTTTACATATTCTAAATACAGCCCTTTCCATTACCTTATCTTGTGATACACGTATGTGTCTTCATTTTGTTTCTCAACTTTTGCTTTCTATAATATCATGCATTTTTTCTACATATTAGATTTTCAAAATCATACTTATCATAATGTTCATAATCACACTTATAATGAAATTATTTGAATATGGAATTGAATCAAATGTAGGGGAAAGCCCTCACTTATCACAGTAGCGGGACTGGAAGGGAGGAAGTATTCACAGTACCCGGCAAATTAACCTGTTAACTTCAGGTTTCATCTTCTAATTCAGTCAGGAAGTTATTAATATCGTATTATGACACCTGGGACCCTTTCTGTAACAAAGTTACCCTTTCACTGCCCCTTGTGTTCAGAATTTACAACATTGCCAACTACAACATTGCAGCTTCCTCCTCATATAATGGTTTGAATTATAAACACAGTGATTATTTCCTCCAGCAAGAATTAAGGTTTTTTTTCTCTCTCATAGAAACATGCTGAGCTCTCCAATATAAGTAATGACATTAAAAAGATCTGATCCAGACATTTTAATTAGCGATCATTACTTGAACTCAGACCTTATTTTTTTAGTAATACCTTCCACAACTTTTTTTCCCTTTATAATGAGTACTCCTAAATTGGATTTCCAAGCAGGAATTCCATCACAAAGTTCATAACGTAAGAGGGTAATTAGGGCACCATAATCAAATAGCCTTCGCTTTTAAAGCCGGATATATTGCTTCCTGTTTAAAACACAATGAACATCCTCCTCTTCATATCGCTTCATCAAGATGAAACTATTTGTATGATTGTCTCATGGTATTGTTGGGTACCAGGAAAGTTTGAATCTGTCTACCCCAAGAGAGACCAGTATTACAGAATTGTCCAATGAAATGGGCTTACTTACACACAAGGGATGTCAGTTGTCTCAGGAAATATCTAATCTTTTACACATATACGCATTTTTGACAGGTAGACCAGTTTAAGAAGAAGTAAAGATGAAAATGATGACTTCACTCGAGGGAACCACATGACCAAACCTACTTTAACAAACAAAAATTAATTGAAAGAGGTCAGAATCCCAGGCTTAACATGCTCAGAGCAGGCATGGTGCGAGTATTAAAACCCCTTTCATTATCATTTATAATTAACAAAATCTGTAATGGATTTCTTACATTAAAAAGAAAGGATTTACCATTTTCCCAACTTGTGAAATATAATAAATAATCCCTTCTTTCTTACCCATTGATGATGATGTTTCGATCCAGGTTGAGACATCTGTATTTGTCCTAACCACACTTTCAGGGGTGCTGTTAGGCATATCCACAGACATTATAGTACGACTGAAGGCATAAGAGTATTCAGCCTTCGTTGGCGCTCCAGAATATATGACCATATTACCATCTGAAGAAAGGAATAAGGGAACAATTGCAATAAGAGCTCATATTCATTTTCAGTATGTGCTATTTCTAACCTCGGACCATTATTTCATTTCCATTCTTGTATTTCTTATCTACCAAATGATCGTCATGACTACTGCAATTGCAAAGTATTCGCATCAAATTCAGCATAGAAAAGTAGACATTTTGCTTGAAATTTTAACTTGTCGATAAGGTGAACTTTTCCCTTTTTTCAAACAATGCTATTACTACCATGGGAAAAATGTTTATCAGCCAATCAAACATAAGGATTTCATAAACATTACCAATGGACTGCAAAGTTACATATACCAAATAGCAACATTTTATGCAAAGGAGCCAATAGGAATGCTCTTTAAAGGTCAAGTCCACCCAAGAAAAATGTTGATTTCAATAAATAGAGAAAAATCAAACTTGCATAATGCTGAAAATTTCATCAAAATCGGATGTAAAATAAGAAAGTTATGGAACTTAAAAGTTTCGATTATTTTTTACAAAAAAGTGATGTGCACAACTCAGTGACATGCAAATGAGCCAGTCGATGATGTCCATCACTCACTATTTCTTTTGTTTTTTATTGTTTGAATTATACAATTTTTCATTTTTTACAGATTTGACAATAACGAACAACTTGACTGAACCATATAGTATTAAACAATGCTAGTTACACATATTCAGGGAAGAATTAATCATTGTTTCACTTGACAATGAGGAGAAATTTAGAATATTTCATATTTCATATAATAAAATACAAAAGAAATAGTGAGTGGATGACGTCATCAGTCTCCTCATTTGCACATCGACCAGGATGTGAATAGAACTGTTTTGTGAAATTAAGCGAAACTTTAAAATGTCATAACTTTCTTATTTTACATCTGATTTTGATGAAATTTTCAGTGTTATGCTCGTTGGATTTTTCTCTTTTTATTCAAATCAACTTTTTACTGGGGTGGACTTGTCCTTCAAACATGAGTGGTGGATTACATGGTGAGAACTGACTTACCTTTAACTTTGATAAGGGTCATAGCTTTCTGGTCTGGGCTCGATGCCGACATTCCTGCTGCAGGCCAGTTAATACCTGCTGTTAAGTTACTGCTCTGTGAGTTAAGAACAAAAAATTAATTAATAAAAAACATTCAGAGCACACATTAAGTTCTTTTTTTTAATAATATTCAATGATAAAAAAATATATGATATTGATATTCAATAAAATATTCAACAATACATAATTCATTAATCAAAATTGTATCTCAACAATGAGTTACAATTTCGAATGACTATTCAATATCTGCTGCTTCCCAAAATGCAAGGAAGACAAGATCTGAAAAATTATAACTTTTTTATATTGATGATGGAGGGAAGATAATAGAATCGATCCATCTTGGTCATTTCTTAAAATCATTGCAACTCTATTACCCTAGAACTCTCACAAACTAGACATTCTCATTGTGTGATGATTGATAAAACCAGATGCCTGTGACGAGTGGCAAACGGAAGCTGCAAAATTGCTCTTTTATGCCACGGCAAATGGACTTGAACCGAAAACTGTTTTTCAGATTCATTCAGCAGCCGTACATGTCAATGCTCATCACAATCATATCATTCACACTGCATACTGATCTTGTCTGGTATCACCATTGCCTGATGTTTGTGTCAGAAATTCTGTCACAAGACTATTGGGATATTTACACTCAAGAAAATGAAGGATTTTTGTATTATTTCTCGATAAAAGAAACTCAATTCTCATGACAGAAATGATTTTACAAGAGTGATAGACAATTTCTGTGCTAACATTTGACATTGTTTCAAGTTTCAAGGTTCAAGTGTTTTTAAAACAAATTATTGTCTGTCGCCTTGTATAATTTGGAAAGTATTTTGGATACTGCTTATTTTATAGTAATATAGATTTCATTTTATAGAAAGTAAATGAAACAGGCATGCATTTTTTCTTAAAAATAATGGCACTCTAAATCACTTACGGTATTTCCTTTAGATTTAAAGGGTTTTACTAAACTCTGCACTGATTTCCACTGGTGCAAAAATCTTTGTTAGAAGTACTACTTACCACTGTAGGGAACATAACACATGTCGGAGCAAGGGAGTTTGTCCCACACAGAACGCTAGTAGACTCATTTATCTCTTGGAGAAACGTGACGTAATTATGGCAATAGAACTGTAGAGTAAAAGAGAAAATAAGAAAAAGAAAAGGGGTTTAACAGATGATGTTTACAAACATTCCATTTACTACAGCTTCCTTTGTCATTAAAGGACAAGTCCACCCCAATTTAAAGTTTATTTGAATAAAGAGAGAAAAATCCAACAAACATAACACTGAAAATTTCATCAAAATTGGATGTAAAATAAGAAAGTTATGACATTTTAAAGTTCCGCTTAATTTCACAAAACAGTTATATGTACATCCTGGTCGGTATGCAAATGAGGAGACTGATGACATCATCCACTCACTATTTCTTTTGTATTTTATTATATGAAATATTCTAATTTTCTCCCCATTGTCAAGTGAAACAACAATAATTTCTCCCTGAACATATGGAATAAGCATTGTTTATTAAATAATATGGTTCAGTCAAGTTGGTCCATATTGTCAAATTTGTAAAAAATGAAATATTGTATAATTCAAACAATAAAAAATAAAAGATATAGTGAGCATAGGACATCATTGACTCTCATTTGCATGTCACTGAGTTGTGCATATCACTGTTTTTTGACAAATAAGTGAAACTTTAAAATGTCATACATGTAACTTTCTTATTTTACATGCTAGTTTGATTTTTCTCTATTTATTCAAATCAACATTTTCCTGTGGTGGACTTGACCTTTAACAAGGCAAACTGAACTGCCATCACTGCACTATCTGAGAACATGACAAAACACATACAATCTGATTTGCTAAGACTGCAAAGTCTTTACACTCTGTACATTGTAAAACCACACATTAAAAACAGGTAATTATCTGTACAAAGTTTTTGTCAATGAATGAAAGTTGTTTCAAATGTATGATGTGAAGTAACAATACAAATTTGTTACAGATAAAGACAAATTAAAAGCTCTACATGTAGATGCAGGCCAATCAGTAATTAGATTTCAATGGCACCCTCTGCCACTTTTTTAATTTCCAGATTTTTTATTATGCTCTATCAATCTGTGTCAATATATAGGCCTATACACCTATTAATAGAATCTACTGAAATCATGCAAAACATAATACAAATACAGCACAAATCAACACTCAATAAAGAACATTAGTCAAGTCCATAACAGCGGATCTCTACAGCAAGGGGCAGTGCAAGCTATGACCTTTGACCTTGAGTTGCAATTGCATTCACTACAGGAGCCTACGACCTTCTGCCTGAAAAATGAAATTGCTTTCCATTTCAATCTTATAAGGCTTCAAGGTTGTACATGAAGATGCAATATCTGGAAATGAAAACAAACACACACCGTGTCCTGCGGCATAGCATGATGCAATTCCTCCATACACACTACGGGGCCTTGGGCAATATTATACACAGTGTCTTCCTATCTAATGAAGATAACAGGAATGTGTATTGGGATGGGTTCCAGGGGAAGTTGTGATGGGAATCTCCCTATTTATTATTTTCTTTATAATGAGGATATCATACAGTGTACATGTATAATACATGTATTAATCATTCGAACACATCACAAGATCTACTATTTGTAGATTTATGGAAATATGACATGAGTTGTTACTAGGCCTGAGTCATTACGCTTATTTTGAAAAACGTTTAAACGTTATTAATATTAAGCGGGCGAATAGGGTTAACCAGCCGGATTGAAAAAAAAGGTAAACCTTTATGCATTTAGTGGTCATTTGAATGCCATTTAGACATTTTGACTCAGCCCAAGTAGATACACTGAGTAAAAGATTTAACTTTGGAACATCTAGAAGCACCTTGCTATCATTCCAAAGATTTAGGATTAAGTATAATACAGCGAACTGCGAGCAAAAGATGCAATTGAAAATATACATGAAATACATCCATCTAACTGTTTGGAATTACATGTATAGAAATGTCTAGCCATCCATTAGTAAAGTGGTAAAAATAAAAGACCTACATTTCCTCTTTAACATCTGATCAGATATGAAACTTTAATAGATTACTGCGAAGAGTTCCATAACCACTTTTAATACATCATTGTTTTCAAAACCAACAGAGGATATCAATTTAGAACTTTCTGGATTTTTTCTCACGAATATAAAACTACACGTTTTACAGTTTCTCTTTGGTCTGTCTGACACACAGCCAAGATAGGACCTTCAGAGTTCAAACAACAAGAGGATTTACATCCAACAGCAAAGCTGATATCAATGATATTAAACAGCAGAGGACAAAGTAAAAAGCAATTAAACTGATGAATTACACATTGCATAAAAGTACATTTATGCAATGTGACACACGATTTCCAAGGAAACTGACTTGTTGTACATGTACATCACGAGCAAAACCTATCGTACGTTCCTTGAACGACCATAAAAATGTGAGTCAGAGGGAAATTAAATTGAGACAACACAGTTCTAAAGAAATTAAAGAGTAGGTCTATATATAACTGAACATTACACCATCTATCTCGGTGCTCAATTCATCATCATTAACATCATCATATCATTATTGTCATCATGATCATCATCATCATCATCACTACCATCATCATCATCATCATCATCATCACCATCATCGTCATCATCATCATCACACCAGCACCACCACCAACACATATTATCAAACAATCAACATAGTAGATAGGTATTGGTAGCTTTTGAGAGGCTTTAATCATCAGTGGAGCATATTCATCTAGAAGAATGCAAATGGTTAGCAATTAAAATTCTTTTATAGACAGGCCATTCTTAATTAATTATGCTGCCTATATTGAGATGATTCATCGATTCATCAATTTAGAATTATGAAATTAAAGCTCCTCTGATTCCAAACAAATACTACAAAATCAAATACATGTAAACTGGTTTGATAATCAGAACTTCCAAACCACATTCTACATGTGTGTGAATGTACTTCAATAATCCTATCAACTAAACTCTCTAATCCAATTACAACTGGATTTTAATTCTAATCCCCCTAGCCAATGCCCATATGAAACTGCTTGGCGAATCCAATTAATAGCTTATTGCACAAAATGGTACATGTACGCAAACTTTGACTGGTGCAAGCCTGATGTTACTTGTACATGTACCATGCCCTTATAATATTTGCATTTTCAGATTAATTCTAATTTTCAAAATTATAGAATCTGTCACTTGAATAAATAGCATATACTATCATCAAACGCTCTTTTCTGTTTTCTCTCTTTTATGTATTATCAATTTATTTTTAATGCAAATGATTTCTACATTTAACATGTACATGCATTTCCAATGAGCTAGATGAACTCATTATTCATTTTTACTTGTTATGAAGAGCCAAGCTCATTATCTGAAACCACCTGATGAGGTAAGACTCCGACCCTGATACAGACATTAGTCGAAGCCAGCCAAAATGAGAACCAACCCTAATTTTCATTCAAAATCTCCTTCGCACAACAGTTGTCACGGATATAACTACTTGCATTAGCTATGACCATGCAACGGAAATTGATTCTACGCTTACCGCCAACCATATTATCATCATGCAAAATAGATAAGGAATCTTACTCATCCATTGATAAAATAAGTGACCTTTTCAGTCTGGGTGTTGGGGACGGAGTCTCGTCAAGCATACTGTACCTAACACTGCGGTATAAATCCATAATTCAGTGTGCTATAATAAGGTGTTGGGTTAAAGTACAGAATCGTACTGCTCATGGTGAGCAGTATTAAACAAAAAATCTAGCCAGATAAAATAAATCTTTGAAAGCAAACTGATACAGAAATGTTGTAACAAAAGTACAAAAAAGTAATGTAGTTTTATGGAGGATTGAAAGCCTTTGTGACTGTAATTGGGCAGTAAAGAAGCACTAATATTCTACTTTGAGCAGAATAAATATGGATCATATCCATTTAAAGTCGATAATGTTGCATATGCAAAAACGACAATGTGTTTTCCAATCCAAAGTTCACTCTTATGATACAGAAGATAAAGCTTTAGATTCTTCACAATTCACCTACATGTATTCTTTAAATGCCTCTGGATGTATTTACAAGGATGTGAAGGCAAAGATTTTTGTAAAACACATTGCCCATCATGCACTTTACTTGAATTTTACATGTAGGTACATTATGCATCCATGCAAACTGCATATTGACATTTGCTGGAAATGCAGACTAAATAAACACACTGACTTTTTACCCCTGAACTCACCAGAGCAATACAACTCCATGTTTAAGTAATGAGTCATAATAATGTCCCATGAACATTCATCACATTTGACAGCCAGTGAATTAGACTAATCCAATAGATCTTATTATTGCCTCACTCACTGGATGCAAGAACTTGATAATGTCCATTCTTCTTTTCCAAAGGTAAGAATAAATCTGTTAATTCAGTTCATTAAAAACCTTAATCTTATTTTGAAGAAAAAAAAATTTCTGGATTTTTCTGATTCACACAAAGCTGGTTGATCAAAGTCAGCCAAATGTTACAAATTTCTCCTGAGGACCAACATTTCAACATCTTCTCCAAACGACTTAATGAAAATGTGGTTGAGACATGTATCATATTCCAGCAGTGAAATCAGATCTCCTTCATAATCAGTTTTATAGATTTATCTGACCTACCACAGCTTTCTATCTTGCTACTTTGAATAATTCATCTCTTTCTTTTACTACATTACAGACAATTGTGGTGTCTTATCCAAGATTTATGTTTACTTGCAATAACAGAGCTACAATGTAATTTGACTTATTTTTTTTCTTCAAAGTCATAACACACCGCCCACTTCATGGCCCACATCATCTAGTCATAATGCGCCAAAGTTAATGTAGTATGTAATGCAATAACATAGGCAGGGCCTGGGATCATTATTCTTCATGCACTGATGCTACAATAATTTAGAAGTGCTGAGTGATCCTCATGTACATGTAGCTGCAACAATACAAAATAAAATGGAAAACCAAAACTCAAAACACCATGTAAATTAAAAGTAAAATTCTGAAAACACAAAACAGGTCTGCTAAATTATTCATGAATCACTGTCTTTTCAAACATATTTTAGAGTTTAATTTATACTTTCTCCACCTTCAATCTTTGACCTGGATATCAGAAAAGGGCCATCTTGACGAACCCATGGAAAAACCCTATGGTTTGATTCAATAAATTGGTAGACAATATTTCACTATATATGATTGTTTGAGAAAAATTGTACTTTATATGCAACCAGTTAATAAATTTTGTAGTTGTTGGTGGAGGTTTGGATTTTAATATGGTTGAATTCAATTTTTAAAAGGCCTACAGTTGGGTTCATGTTTCATTTATGAATCTCATCTCCTCTCCTCTCCTCTCCTGAAAAGGTAAAAAAAATAAAAATAAATTTCAATCCACAAACAAACTTGTTGGGACAAAAAGGGTCAAGTATTATTGCATTTCAATAAAAATATTTGTGAACAATAAATTTGGAATAGTTCTGATTTTTTTAGTCATATGACATTTCAAATCTGAATAAAGCATAGGATCAGTGGGTGAATGTTATAGGGCAATAGACAACTGTTCCCCTTTAAACATCCCAAGTCAAGCATATCATTGTGGGTAGTGGATTGATAATCAGATAGATATTAAGGGCAGACACTGGAAGGATTCCCCTTGATAAAGAGGTTCATCTCCATGCATCATTGCTCAGGTGTGAGCATTAAGACTCTCTCTACTATACTATTTCACAATAGGCTTTTATCTTCTTTTTGTAATCCTTTTGCTGTAACAATTGGAATGCAAGACTGCACATTGTTGAGGATTCTTGACATTTCAAATGCTGAAATAAATGAAGAATGACTAATATCTTTCATTGGTTCATTTGAAAGATCTGTATAAGAATGATTGTGAATTGAATTCACATCAATATATAATAATGTCTATTCAAGAAAACAAGGTCAAACAATGTGTGCAATTGAACAAGGCTCTCAACATTCTACTGTGATATACTGTATTAACAATGAGGGATATATAGGACTGTGGATTTGTAACTTTGTATGACTGTGAATCCCCTTTACAGTAGATCATGACTAAATGATCAGTATAGTCATGTAGAGACACAGTAATGCAAGGCAATGTCTGCATTCAATTTTTCAAAAATACAGCAAATATTGTCATATCAAATTCAGCACTTGCTACTGTCACAACCCAAGCCGGGTGTATGTTGATGTCTCCTGTGACAATGTCGCCCCTTCCCCCCCCCCCCCCACGGCCAACGATATTAGTGGAATTCTTTGTCACTGCTCATATCCATATTCGTAAAGCTAAAACTCTCAAGATTATCCCCAACATGTCTGTTCATAAAAAATCATTTGTTCCATTAAAAAAAAAAATCTGAAATACGTGTACAGTGGCTCTCTTAAAAAAAAAATCACCAAACGGTGATTTTTTTAATATCGCTAAGCCAAAACAGCAATATTCAATTACTTATTCCTACTATACCTGCTGACTAACTATAAAATATAGTACCTCATTTCACTCTTTCCACTAAATAAATTGTCCCTGCAGCTATTCAAAATTCATTTGTTTCATATCAGAAAGACAATAATTTGATCCAGAATAATCATAATCTTGGTTAAAATTCACAGTATGGGTATAAGCATCGGGATTACATCGCAATCGTGTGAATGTTGGGGTAAAACATGAGAGCCATTTTCAACGCAATAGGAATTAGCCACCGAAATCTGATTACATGGGACGGCCTGGGTGTAAATCTAATAAACTGTCTGTTTGGATGGCAATCTTCCTCAGTCAGTCGAGGTGCATGTCAACGCTTTTCATGGCAGAAATGGGGCGATGTCACGATTGGTCTGAAGGATGTGTATAGATAGAAAAGGGTAACTCTCTTTCACTGGAAGGGCTTCCAGTAATGAAGCAATTTTGATTAGCTTCTTGTTGAAGGGAAATAAGGCATACCATGAGTTTTTGTGACATAACACAAATATCTCAAAAATATCAAGACTTGTCCCCAAAAGAGTCACTACTTGTAGTGGTATCTCTCGATACAATATGCACGAAACCATGAAACCACTCCCCAAAGTCCATGTGTGATTTTTGATCTCCCTTTCAAAATGGCTACTTTCCAATTTAATCATTAAGTCATGAATAGCCTTGCTGCCTTCCGTCCAGCAGGCTACATTAATCATTTCTAGGTCTACTTCATGTATCTTTAATACTGGTTATCTGTTATTCTGCATGTTGATCATCATTATTCAAACACTAAACAGATCACGCAACCTCGTGCTTGCTGACGAGGAACATTAATAGACTACATAGAAGATCATGAAGGACTCCTGCATTTGATAAGTTTCTTAAAGCCCTCTGCAAGGTTTCATGAGTCATTCATTCACACTGCATGCACAGTAGTCTTTTTCTGAAGGTAAATAAACATTACCGGAACACCACAAAAATAATCGACTCTGTAGACTCAGTAATCAATACACGACCTCGAAATATTCCTTCCAATTCCATATAAATCACAATTGTAAAATACATACATTGTAGAGCCTCAATGTATACATTTACTTTCAAAAATGTACACAAAACTATGACAGTGGAACAGTGTTGTGTAACATATGGTGATAAAGCCTTTGAAGTTATCCCATTGTCAAATCAAACGTAACTGTCGAACATATCCTGCCATAGACCTACACGTATAAACTGATGTTAATCATAAGATTTTTGTATCATTCTTGTGTGTGTCTTTTATGATACGGGGCAGCAGCATGTGAATATTTCACTTCTTGAAATGACTGAAAGATGAGGGAATGTCTCTGAAAATATCCTACATATAGACCTACTGCTAATTTCTCAACACTTGTCAATGTGACAGTTGACAATACTATCTTCATTTAATCAATTAGTGTTGGATATGGTATGTGGGCCTATGCATGTTGTGGAGCAATCATCACAACAAAGCAAACAGTATGTTCTATTAGGATTCTGAGGAGCTTGGTACAGCAGCCTACCCTTGGCAGGAACCAACAGAGGATTTATCAGTCATTTTTTATCATCCATTGTCACTCCAATCATATGTCTATGAATTATGCATTAAGACCCCTGATCTTTGATGATATCTTATCAAGCACAATCAAATTCCCTCAAATCACTTCCAAGTCACCTTTTTTTCAGAAATGATGTTAAGTTCACTGACCTTCCAATAAGGGTAGATTTACCTTGGATTAAAATGAGAGCCAGGACTAACACAAAACAAAAAGAAGATTTCAAAGGATAAATGTTTTTACAACAATCTGAGGGTACAATTGAATTGATTTAAATCATTATTTCCAACAGGAAACGTCAAATTGAGGTCTTTCTTGATGGACTTTGTTTCTTGATCCCTGCCTGCTGGGATCTATAATTGGTATCCAACTGAGCGAGTGGGTCCTTCTATCATTGGGTTATCCTGAAGGGAAATTTAGAAGAGGCCAAATTTAGAGGAAAAATCATGGACTTTTCATCATGTCACCTGGGGCATGTATGACTATGGTTATCTCCGGGGGAAGTAAAGAAAGCAATCCATTGGTTTTCTTGAAACATGCAGTATCATCCCTGTTTAAAATATATTTAACTCATTTTTAATGCTGCAAATGATACGTACATATAAATGTTTTCCACTGATCATGGTAAGGAAATATGTTGAACTGGCAAAAATTCATACCTCAAAATGAATCGTGTTTTAAATACCAATATTTGCGACAAAAGGCTTGAACAAGCAGTTGCCTTTAAGACAAGTTGGCCGAATAAATCACTATCATAAGCCACCTTTACAAAAACAACAATCTTTTCATGAATTTCATGTACATGATAATGTGGCAAAAGCATGTTGTAAACTTGTAATGTGATATCATCTAAAAGTAAGGAAACGCATTTTCAGCTTGGCAAAATTGTTGGTTCCTGATGCATTTCCTTCTTCCAATGATATTGTGATGTTTCATCTCTTCCTCTTCCCAAATGAATATCTATTCTAAATCCCCCTTTTAGGTCATATTTTTTCTATTCCTTCCTGAGTCAATTATAGTTCAAAGGGTGACTGACTTGAATAACATCTGTGTCACTTAAGAGTAAAATTTTCCATTTTAAAACTCATTTTTTCAGATCTAAGTATTTTCTTTCAGATTTTTTTATATTCAAACTTGCATACAAACTCTCGAAATACAAAAAGAAATGCTTTTAAAGACTTTGCAAGCTTAAATGATTAATAATGATTGCACAACAAGAAAGGGGTGATTTACAGTGTATTGCAAATATTTCAACCCATCAACATGTATTCTAGATGAAATAATCAAGAATGTATCACCAGATCAAAAGATGTGAGGTTCCATGCATTTTATCCTCTCATAAAAATGGAAAAAAATCCACACAATGAGATCTTCCTCAATTTTACCAAATGATGTAAACAACAGTGTACATGAAAACAATGACACACTAGAGCAAACGTTTGCTTCCAAGTATGAGCAAGGAGTAGTGCCCTTTGGTATGAGTACCATGTAAGAGATTGTTATGATATCCAATCCCTAGACCACAAACAGTACCATCAGGTCACAGACAGGCCAGTCATCTGTAATAGAATGGCCTTAACATCACTTCACACATATCCCTGTCACTCAAGATAAAGATGCCCAAAGATCTCCTCCTCCTCCTCCTCCTCCTCCAGATTTTCTCAATAAACAAAGACACTCTTCTCATGTGCCAGACAGCCATTGACCTCATGACCTTTCACCTGATAGTGAGGTCACTGGGCTGGACAAAGAGTATGTTCCTTGTGGTTGACAGGATGACTGGGTTGGTCTTGTCAAGCTTTATGATCTGGCCACAGGAAAACCACAAAGAACACTTCAAAATTGTTCTCATTCATGACCAAGTCAAGCCAGTCAACTCCTTTCTCTGAAACCAGACCTTAACAGATGCTAATAACAGAGGTGCCATTTTGCTCTTGGATAAATGACCATAGTCTTTATAGGTCCATGGTCTTATCTTTCACCAAAATAACTATAATCATATCAGATTTTATAGACTAGTTCACATATGAAACATCATATCTCATTACTACTCTTATGAAAATAAAACAATCTTCTTTACACAGGGTTTCTATCCATGTTCTGCTCAAAGGCACACTGTCTCTCTTTCGATCCCAATGACTCAAAACATGGTGTCTTTGGGGACAAGAGCCCATTTCATAAAATCTGTCATCAATGGTAAAGTTGAAAGCTAATGAAATAATGCTATATGATTGGATAAAATCACATTAGCCATAAATAAATTTATTGTATTGATAACAAGTCTTGAATAAAGGACTCCAAAGCTACTTCTAAGTCTGATTGAGCGAAAGATCCCACATCAAAGTGGGGTCATCCAACTCTCTCCACAGTTCATACAACAATAAAACTGTGAAAAGCATAGCAAGTTCAAGCCGAAAAACATTGCTGAGCTCACCTCGAGCATAAAATTGTTTACAATCTGTAAATACAAGAATAGAGAAAAATAGGGAACTACAATATAAAATTATCAATATTGAAGGACTCCTTTCCCAAAGCAAATACTTCTAATTCAATTAGTTACGCTGCAATTTCACAAATTTTTAACATTGACCCTTTGACCTTAATCCCAAGTGTTTGTTCCCATTGGTCCATAGGAGACCTGGGGGCCGTTTCATAAAGTTGTTCGTAAGTTAAGAGCAACTTTAAGAGGGACTGGTGAACCTTTCTTATGCGCTTAACCATCGCCAATGAATATACCCTTTACCACAAAAAATGATCACCAGTCGTTCTTAAAGTCGCTCTTAACTTACGAACAGCTTTATGAAACACCCACCAGATGAGTGAAAACTACTGGGGTATTTGGGTTGCATTACTTAAATGTGAACCATGAACTTAAAAATTTGTATAACTTTCACAGAATCCATTATAATTCATTTAAATGAATTGAGCAAAAAAATTGGCTCTGCCACCAGACACACGCACACTATAATTTGAACACTCAAATTTATAGAAAAGAGAATCATATGCAGACCTACGTGTACATGTATGTCCAAGATAGCCTAATGATAACCCCTCCCCTCAGTTCATCAATACTGCGCACTGGTCAGCACTTCTCATATGGACTCATCATCATTTTCTTGGATAAGAAAACAATCGTTTCAAACAGTGTATGCTAGCTCATCAACCCAACCAGAATATGGTTTTCATTATATCGACATTGGTGTGAAATACATCCTGCACACGTATTCAATGGTAACAATTAAAGCTAATTACTATGACCTTACTTTCCCCCATTAAAGGTATCACATGACTATAGGCACATGACCAATAGAAACAAGGTCAACATTTGATACAATAACATCAGTTCAATTCGTGCATTTCAAAACCTCTCATATCAATACTACAAAACTGAGAAAATTGTATAGAAAAGTTCAAAAGTCCAGTTTATTACCAATAAAAAAAAATCAGTCAATGACACTGATCCTATCAGTATGGTAATGAAACTCTAAAGATTTCAGCAATAAGTCATTGGAGGCATTAACTGTCGAATTACAGATAATTGTGCTTAATTTCCAGTGTGAAAATTCATTGTTATCAATTTTTACAGTTCATGTTCCCCTGGCTATATCACGAATTGCAAAATTATTTTTCATCCCTCCTAAAGAAAAATATTACTTGCATTTTGAAGGTAAACAACTACAATTTCAGTTATTTTATCCGGAAAATCCCTACCGTAAGGGCACTAGTATTCAACCCGTTTGGAGAGTTTCCTCAAATATATAGAAATATAGAATTTACCTGAATTTCAGACCCGTCTTATTTCCAAGAGCAAATGCTGGTTATTCTATTTCCGTTATTTTTTTCTTCAACCAGTTGACTGTGTGCGCGGGCGATCGAATTATACGGCGACGGATTTTGGTACTAGTATTCAACCCGTCGGCACTAGTATTCAACCTAGCAATGAAAGATGGCCCTGTCTATCAATCTGCCCTTGTCCCATCCGACTATGGACTAGACCATTTGAGATGGGACCAAACAGGGAATTAATCAAAGCCAGAGACTTACATAGATCTAGCTCTAATTTAGCAATCTAAACCCTTTTGAGATTTGCTATCAATCCTCACTAGGTTGAATACTAGTACCATTCAGTGCAAAAGGCCATCGGGGCATAATTCGATCCTCCGCGCATACAGTCGACAGATTGACAAAGAAAATATCGACAACAGATTACCCTGGAAATAACAAAGGTATGAAATTAAGATAAATTCCCTATTTCTAAATATTTTGGGGAATATGTCAAAATCTTTGAATTATGCCGGGTTGAATACTAGTACCCATACGGTACTCAAATGAGGCATGCATGTTCAAATAGTTCAATCACAAAAAGTGCTCTGAAAACCTGAGATACACTTTTCTTCTTTTCCCCTGATATTTTTAATTGATCAAAGAACTTCTTTGATTTGTTTGAAATATATAGTTCAAGGGGGAAAAGATGGTTTAACATGTCATTCAAATATTTTCAGTGAACAAATGCACTTATGTACCTTCAGTAGGGTGGGATTGTGGAGTGTTATCAAAAAGGACCAAATATTAAGATGTTATTGGCAGTTTTAGGGTCATTGGAAGAAAAACATTAGGTTAATAATTGGCTTCCTTCTGGCCAAGTCTGGACCACTGGTGATGGTTTTGAATACGCAGGGGGTTAACAGGAAACACATGTGCAGCAAATGCATCCAGTATCCATGGGATGTTATCAGGCGCATACAGAGAACATTTAGAATTAGACCATGTTCACATGAAGCTGTCCCAGTGATGATCTCTATCAAAACCTCAAAACCTCATTAACAATAATAAGTATTAATCTGAGACTGAAGAAATTGCCACATAGACACACCAGGAAGTGATCATTTCAAGTGCAACCCAGTAAAACCATGTTCATTCACACATAAGTGTACATGTATGTACATTACCTATATGTAGCTATGATTGCCCCCCCCCCCCAATAGTTAACAGCAGTTGCCACAGATAAACAGCTTTTAATATCAATGAATGGGGACCAAAGCTCCATTCAAATCAAAGTTAACTTTAATTGTAATGGTCGTGTGAACCTAACAATTACAATGCCAATGGTGAGAGAAAAAGAAATATCTGGATTGTTTTTATCTGTTCTTCTCAGTGATACCTTAATTCAATTACATCTCTATCATTGTATGCAGATGCAGGTTGAGGAAATCATGTTGTGATCATTATTAACAATATCAAATTGGAGACACAAGTTGTGTTGTTGGTGAGTGGATTGTTTTCACAAAAATACAATGTAACTTACATGTACATGGTAGGAGATAGAAGGGGTTGCTTTCTGGGTGGAAAGATATTCATAACTTTGTCAGATGAACAATGAATTCAAAACAATACTCATATCTGTATTACTTCTCCCTCTATAGCCTAAAATTGAATGTATACAGGCCTGTAAATCAATAAGCTGTATATGCTTTTGATTCAATGCATATATGTAGACATATATGTACTATGAGTAAAAAAATGAGTGGATGTATGGTGGAATAGCAATATACCAACAGATATATGTGCATTGATTTTACTTGTTAACTGAATATCATTGATTGATTTGATTCATTATGCAGTTGCAGACACAATGGCTCATGATCTTATCACAATCATTTTCATGTGCCCACAGGGCAAAACAATCCATAACATCCATTCATGGCTCCCAATTAAGATAACAGGTTTACACACTGCAAAAAAATAACAGTCTGCACATTTGAACAAAGAATGACAATGCAATGAGTTTCAGGAACAGATGTGTTAAGTTTTTGAAAAAATGTGAACAATAAACGAATGAAATATACATTCACAGAACATGGTAAAGAACAGATGTTCACGTTTTTACATTAGAAAATCAAACTGTTCAATATCCCTCCCCCCCCCCCATTAAAAAAAATATAAATAGATATAATTATGCTTGGCTATAGATCTATCCAAAGCAATGAGACGAGATATCATCTTTTGATCTTTTGCGCCTTTCGAGAATAAATGGAAAACTTAGGTTCTGCAATGTGTATCACCTATTTTGCAGTACAGGGCCTAATCCATTTCTTGAAAAGAATAGCACATACTCTTTATAACAAGGAACATGATCTATTCAAATACTCCACAAACAGACAAGAACCCACTCTGTTGCTGACACCGAAGAGCACTTCTTCAATTTTCACCTATCCGATTCTATTTTGCTAGAAATTGGACCATTCTTTGATAAATGAAGACATTCAGTGGTACCGACTGTGAAAATAAATGTGCCTTTCTGTCATGTTATTAGTGTTTATGAGATCAGCTTTCTTAACCATGATGATGGGATGATGGCTCATGTATCTCAATCCAATCTCCTTTCATCTTCTAAAGACTAGTCTTTCAAGATGACCGTTTTTATCTAAATTTTGATCTACAGAATTTGCAACCAAAATTTAAGAGATGGATGGATCATCCGGTGGGTGTTTCATAAAGCTGTTTGTCAACTTTAACAAGCAACTTAACTAATGACTGGTGACCCTTTCTTAGGAACTAAATCAATGCCAATGAAGATCTGGCAAGTTATCATTTACCACACGAAAGGATCACCAGTCGTTCGTAACTAACAAAAAGCTTCATGAAACAGCACCCAGATAGATTTCAGGAATCAGGATAATGCATCCATGACGTGTATCTCTTCAAAGACGTTTAAATAATTTTCTATAGTTTGTGTCCTCATGATCTCTCATGTTACCTATCAAAAGTGTGCCCTGATCATTAAATTCAATAGGACTCTAATTCTATGGAGGTATATGTAGGAACCTATTCATATTTGTTTTATTTTTAATACAGCATTTTTTACATGAATCTACATGATAATATTAAAAGCTTGAGAACTGCATGGTATCCAGGAATCACAGAAATGACAGCAAAATTTGGCTATATGTAGATCTAGGCACTTCACGGGCCATACAATCAGAGGAATACCTCCCATGAAACAACCATCCAACTTTCTACGATGGAGTCTGATGAGTAGACTACCAGGCACCTTCTAGTCTATTCAATCAGCAGGAGGCATGGTAAGTTTCTGAAATGCCCTAACACCTCCCAAGCCGCCCAGCCCGCCTGCCTATCCAACCAGGGACCTATCAAATAACTAGGGCTCCAACCTAACTTTCTTGCACTGACCCCTTGACATTGACATCCAATGGCAACAGAAAAGCTGAGAATACATGATGATGGACGAGGATTCCTCACTTTTCTGAGTCAAGTTCCAACCCCCATCCCATGATTTCATCCTCTCTTGTTCTAACCTCCTGTAATAGCAAATGGTGATTAGATTCTAAAGGGATGTCAATTGAGTTTAAAGAAGTTGTAATTCAATCAACATCTCCCATTAAATATCTTCTGACTATGAGTACTTGTGATGAATAGTGCTTGTAACATTTATCTTATCCTAAATGCAGAGAATTGAAAATTGTTGAATCAACAAAGTTACTGACTGCCTTTTTATAAATAAAAGTCAATATAAAAAATGCAATTGAACTTCAAGTCATGGTTTTAAACTTTCAGTTATCCTGCAGTCAGAACATGCAGTATTTTAATAAAATGTGTTACTCTTTGTGCATGTTCATTTTAACTTAAGAAACTGTATGCCTATCTATTTTTAAACTCCTTGGCATATTCCCTACATCAATTGACATACCATACACCTTTACTGAAAGAGGAAGGCATTGAATCATGATGATTATTTTATCTTCGTATCTGTCCTATCCAAAGGTCACATGCAACAGATCTCCAAAATGGGCTCCATTCAAACGGATAAGGAACACACCATTTGGCTTCGGCTGCCTTCAACACCAGCATATCTATCTCAAACACTCACATATCTTCAACACCATCATACAGGTTGAATAGTCCCTACATCAACATTGTTCCCATTCTCACAAGGTGTTATGGGGTCACGTTTGGAAAGGCCCAATCCTGGAAGGTGTCAACTTTAAACAGAGAGGGTGCAGAAAGAGCCAGATAGGCGGTCAGAGGAGCAACACAAACTGACGCATGCAGGTGGATTTCATGTTTTAGAGAGCTAAATAGTAAATAACAGTGTGATAAGTACTCAAATTGGTTCAAGAAAACAGCCCCCCCCCCCCCCCAATCATCACAACTACAACCAGCATAAACTGTACCCTTCCTTGACATGAACTCAGATTGTACTTTGTACCTCACATGGTTTCCCTACAGCAGCAGTCCTGCAACTATTCCCACTATGAAAACTCTACATCTTGAAAGATCTTCCAAAGATGTACACTCCATTCCAACTTGTTTAGCCTTTCGCATTGATATCAATTTCTTAAAACTGCAATTTCATTCTTGTTTTTCACATTTTCCTCAACTTTTGTCATCAAACATGATGCTCAAACTGTCCACATCACGGATAACATAGTTGAAATTACAGAGGTAGGACGAACCAGGGAATGGATAACATCAATGCCACAAGGAATGAAAACCAAAAACGCTCGGTCTGGATGGATAACAAATGTACATTGTACATTGTGAGAATGTTGTTATTGTTAGCTTTATCCCCTGCCGTGAAAAACTATCCCCACGATATCTGGACCAGCGGCTTCTCTGGAGGCAGCGGAAAAAAAAAATCACTTGAATCTCAGTTGTAATCCATGTTTCGTGCTATTCACCACACTCCAGCTGAACTCAGGGAAAATGTCATACACCTACACTACAGCCGCGCTGCATTAACAGATGAGTTATCTTCTATTCTTCTAGATAGGTTACCAGAGAACGTATACTAGAGGACTAGAGGTATAGTCTAAAACCTTATCTGGTGTATATGTCTAGCTGTAATTTTAAGTGACTTCTTTCATTTTTGAAACTGCAAAACACAAGATTTTGATTTGAAATAATAGTTCAAGTTCTATTTATTTGAAACTTAATTGATTGAAGCTGACAAGTTTGTTTCTAAAGTTTACAATGTAGGATTGAACAATAGGTTTTTATCTGCAGAAAGAATCAGACATCAAGAAATCTATATGTGAATGATTTTGCAGAAATATATTTCAAATTCAATCTTCATCTTTTATAAAGAGCCAGTATTTTGAAATGGGCTAAAAATCAAAACAGTTTTCCAGGCCAAAATATTGAGAGTTAGTGCACTATCATCTGTAATGGAAATTCAAGAGATGAAATTGGGCTGAGGTCACCCATTCAGCTTTAAACTCTCACTTACAAATTGCATGAAAGAAATCATTTCCAAACCAAACACCCAGAGCAAAGGCATACAAACTGAAGCGAAAACATCCGCCCACCTCTAAAAAGTACAATTCCAATCTCCAGATACCCCTTGAAGTTAAAAAAGCACAGCAATATCAACTTGATGGTGTCTTTGAACACCAATCAACAGAGAAAAAACAAGAATATCCCAATCCCAATATGCTTTTTGTCTGACCCAGTAATGTGTATTCCAACCATCAATCAATAATGGCAGCATTACTGCATTCTATTCCATCTCGTATAATAGAGAAAGGAATTCAAATCAATATTTTTGCAATCATTTATCCTGTAAAGTGTAATGCATCCTGCATTGAGTCTACACAGGACAACCCAGACTCAGATCATTGATACTGGCTCAAACAATGTAAGTGTATTAGATTTTGAAGGATAAAATCAGGACAGAAAATATATCCTATGCAATAGAACTTGGGGAATAACACTCTGAGTAGAATCATGTTGAGTTCAAATTTTTATTCCAGACCATATTCACGACTGATTCAATAAAACCAAACATAACTTTTAATTCCCTTCATACTTCAAGTAGACCATCTGCTTCCATTTTCTATTTCGAATCTACAAATGACCATTGCGTGACACCAACAACCCTGAGCGTAATAACAGGGTCATCATAATAACTTTTATATCAATTACAGGTTTTGTTTTGATAGATGCTTTTCATAGAAACAATTCATGTGCATCACATTAAACCAAGGACATGAGATTTTAATTATTAAAAATAAAATACAATCAATTTTTTAATTGCCTAATTTATAAAGTGCATATAGATCTTCCTCAAACTGCACAGAGGACATTACTAATACAGGACACCAATTCTAAAAGATTATTCTTGTAGATTAGAATTTTGGTGATTTATTGAAACAAAATATTGGAATTCCATATCATCAGCAGAGTATAATCTGACTATACTGGAGAGATTCAAATATCAGCATCTTATTGTGAGTTTTGTGGTAAAAAAACCCTAGAAAATCGAAGTAAATGGAAATCTGTATCTGTAATCTACAAACATATCACAAGCCTGCAGTGTAAATTACTTTCACTTGACATCTTCACCAAGTTTTCATTCACCAAAATTTACTTTTTGCTGAAGGATTTTGACAACTTTACCAATGCATAGGGCCTATACATGTAGTTCCATGCATGACATGAAAAACAATTAAAAAATAATGACAATTTAATCCACTGGGTATTACAGTGAACATGCGCACATAATCAATCCTTCTTGTTTGAAAATCTGAATGCAGTGACATCTGCATATTGTTCCATCACAAATGTCACTTGGTAAGCACCTAAGGGAGTTGCTATTTAGAAAACTAATGAACATTGATTGAATTGGCACCTACATGAATGCGTACCCAGAAAGCCAATGCAATTTATACCAGCCCCACAAATAAGTACATAATTCAGGGCACTACCATGCAAATTAGTGAAAAGCCTTGGTTGTAATGGCGTCACCATGTAAAGAGAACTGGGTTGTGACGCGTTGAGCGTCAATGTCCATAGATTGAAAAACATGCATGTGTGCATTAGATCCATAATTGGCAATCAAATGAATAATTCACATCAGACCTTTCTACAATATTAAAACTAAACTGCGTCATTTGTGCACTGAGAACATTCGTGCAAAGAATGTTCATGGTACATTCATGTACATCATGTGTACATGTATCAAATAAAACAGCAGATGTTGCAACAATTTCTTTAAAATATAAAAAAATAAAATGTCAAATGCAAACTTGTACATTTTAATAGGCCTACATGTACATAGTGTATGGAAGTTCACATTTTCGAAATATGAAAGGTCTACATGTACATGTACTTCAATCTATTCTCCAACAAACAGAACACTCAAATCTAAATATACATTTTATAACAGCAGTGGGAGAAAACCAATCCAAAATTCACAAATTACTTTTATACTCTCCCAGACATTTTCATGAGATGACGTTCAAGCTTGAACATGTACATGTATGCGTACATGAATTTTACCCACATCCACATTGGAGATGAAATAGAAATAAAAAGAATTCTGGTATTTTAGGATGCTTCATACAATCGCAACATGTAATCTTATAGGAAATTGTACATAATGGAACAATTTTATTAATTAATCTGCTTGGTAAATATTGCATGTCATGAGTTGTGGATAGAGCAAGGGGAATTTAAAGGTAGCACAGATGTTTTGAGATTTAATGGAAAACTCAAAATAGATTTAAGTGATGGGAGAATTGGTGATGCCTAACTTTCTCCATGAAAAGGTGAAAGCAAATGGGACACCACAATGTAATTTAGCAGTGCGGCTACAGACAGGAAAGCATTTGCAAGTGCAGTTGAGGGAACTGTTTCTCTCTTGTTGAAGAATACAATGCGCAACCTTGTCCATCCCCAAGGCCTATCCCTCCTGACTAGATCAATGTATTCATCATCTTGATCCACAGATCACAACTAAAGACCATGAACTCCTTGTAAACATTCTACTAGAGTCCGTCTCTTCTTTGACCTGGAAACGAGATGGAGATGAAATGGAATGTGACATTTCTGTCTCATTTGAAATTGTAGGCTGCAAAACCATCATGCTTCAACTATATACGTCTTTTCCAGAGGGGCCAGCTCCTCCTCCTTACAAGTTCCATAATTAACTTGCACATTTGATATCCACTCTTTCAAAAGATTTTATAATGTACATACCCCCAGCTGCTTGTTGATTTTATTTGTAAAATCCATTATATAAAGTGACATATATGTTGGCATGGCAGGCATGTTATTGATAGTTCAAAGGATAAGCCATCATTCATAAATTATGTGAAGTCCCACATACAAGTATCATTTTTGTGTCAGCTTCGTCAGGTATAAACCTGAATGCGCTTATTGTGGGTTCATGTAATGCTTGAGGAACATCACAGCAGGTAAAGTTGAGCACATTATGGTCACAGGGTGATACATGGTCCACAATCCCAAACTCATCATCTAAACCTCATACATGCTCATGCATCTCCCACAGGATAGATGCATGAATGCACTGCATCCACTGATTCTACTTCATGTTTACACTTCAGAATATGAACAAGGTACCATTGCATGCCCTCTATCCATAGCTGATATTAAAGAGATCAATAATTGGACAGCATCCATCAGTTCTCCTGTGTCATGTTATCTCCCCCAAAAGTGGAAACAAGACCATCGATCTATACCAGCTATACGTAGCTCCAAGGGAGACGTATCATTATATTCCACCCTTTCAGAAACCTTGTTAATGTTCAATACCAAGTTTGAAAGGTCATCTACAGTACATGTACAGGTAGCTCCCATCGGCCATCCTTGGTCTGTAACTGTGGGAAGATACATTTTTCTTCAGAGTATCAGTTTGAGGGACAAGCTGAAATAGCGTACCCAAACTAATGAAGAAATTATCTCATTTAGGTCCTTTCTCATTTTACGCTAAAATTCTTAAAGCCGTGGGAACATTATTTATCTCACTGCATAACTCATCTGGAGAATATAGAGTAAATTTACAACAAATAACTAACAAAATGTGTAAATGTACATATTGTACATGTAGGTCCAATGAAATTGAAATAGTCATTAAAAATATTATACTCTCTTTAACTTTGAACAACGTTTTCTAATCATGTTCCATCACAGTGTGAACTGGGCTGAGGGAAGGCTTCAAGTGACAGTGGATGTCCTTGTGTGATGTAGGGATAAAGCTAGGCAGAAGGGTATCTCATCACATTATAAAGTGTGCTGGTACTCCCTCACTCTCCTTTAATAACCCAAAAGATGGGTAGAATGAGCTCCGAATTAACTCTGGTCTCTGACATTGCCTGCCACATTGTGACATTGCTGCTTTAAAGGTACCCATAAGAATGGATTAAACTGAAATGATAATTGAAACAAAACAATTGTAATGTACATGTATGTACAGTCAAACCTGCCTATAGCAACCGTCTGCCTATAGTAATCACTAAAAACTGTTTCCCATGAAGGCAGATTTTGTGTAAAGAACCCGTCTATAATATAAAGGCCAACTTCCCTTCACTGTACATGCTACATGTACACACTTGATAATATTGACATGATATTGAGTTTAAGATTGACATGTATTTATTTTAGTATTATATTCATTTACACTGTCACTTATATATTCAAATACCTTCAAGTTTATCATACTAGATCTCAGTATCTCATCTTTCAATGCTAACATTTTCATTGCCATCCAGGAAGTACATGACAAACATGTATACGTGATTAAATACTCTTAAAACAAAAGCATCACATTTCAAATAAAATAATGTGAAAGTTAATTGCTAATATGTATTTCATTTCCTCCAATCTCCATCATAACTTATTCCTGTTTAAAAGCCACATCTAATAGAAATGAGAAAAGAGCACTCAAAGTGAAGACCTCCAAAACTCAACGAAAAATATACTGTAAAATGTACATGTAAATGATAAAGGTTCAGGCTCCATATATTACCTGATACAATGTCGGCCTAATTCATTTCATTCATTCAATTCACACCTACCAATTAAAGCAAGGCAAAATCTTTTTAGTTCGAAGCCAGCAAAAATATAAAATCTCACATTCCAATACAATTTTTAAAATCCCCACCCCACAACTTTGGAGAAATCCCTGTGAAAAATTTCACCGCATCTATTTTATTATTTAAAAAGTAAATGTGTCTATCAGTATCAGTGGGCTTATTTTGTTTTCACAATGGTAAATTACATGCTGATTATACATGTAGGCCTGCAAGTATCAGGTACTCTGTGATCACGTGGGTACGACATCACTTCAAATCAACACAATCTCAAACTTTCTGTTTCGTGGTCTTTCTCAAGTGTAAGAGGCTGTTCTCACTACGTTCCTAAAACTAGTTTACTGGAAACTAGTTTAGTGGAAACTAGTTTAACGCGTAGTGAGAACGGTCAAAGCGGTCTTGGAAGCGATCTTCCAAACCAGTTTGGAAAACCACCTCGCGATGTAGTTTTCAAGATCGCTTTGCCTCGTTAAACTGGTTTTAGCGTAAGTGAGGACACAACCGTTCTTCGGGAAGCGATCTTCGCACATTTTGAGCGCACTACTCCACACGACAAGTGTAGAATGCCTATGCTGCGGTTTCGAATTTCGCGCGAAACGTGTCACCCCACTGAGAGCGTTTCCATAGCAACAAGAGCGCTTTACGTGAAGTGATTTTGAAAACCGTGTGATCAAGTGGGAACGCTAGCAAAGCGATCTTCCAAAGTGGTTTCCTGAATCGGTTTCCAGTAAACTAGTTTTAGAAAGCGTAATGAGAACGGCCTCTAAGTGATGCTCTTATAAAATGCAATGTCAGAGTTTGATTTACATTACAGACAAGAAAGTGAGGTGTGTATGCATAGACATGAAGGATGAAAATAACCTGTACATCTAATGGTTCACCTAGGCTTTTACTGTCAGAATAGATTACACTGCATGCTTTGCCTCAAAATGTCTCTTCACTCTCTCGAGTCTCTTGCCCTCATCTCAAGAATAAGAAGCACCGCTATTCTTTTCTTTACCCCCCATCTCTCCCACTCCCAATACAGTACTAACTCAGTCTAGGGGATCCCACATCTTGAATAAGTTTACAAATGAAATTACATGATTTATAAATATCTTCAACAATTTTGTGTATTAAACAGAAGATTGGTTTCTATTATTATCTTCCTTGATTATCATGTTTGTTTTGTTATTTCATCCGAAGGGACAACTGCACCTGGTACATGTAAATCAGGTGGAAATCATTAATACAATTTAAATACTGCTCTATAAACAAAACCTTTTTTTAATCATATTTTTTGTGTTTTCTACAAAAGAAAGGTTTGTCCCATTAAATGATACTTAAATGTGGACTTCCTAGCTATGGGGTGAACCCTGTAATTAGTGATTCCACGCCAGGAGAGGCGCTCTCAAAGAGTTCCCAAGTCAAGCTCTGCTTCATCTCAATGGTGCATCACTCCTGGAGCATACACCGCACACATGCAAAATCTATATGGACTAGCTGGTTGCCATCATAAAAACAATTGCAAAGTAATTTTTGAATATCAACCTGATCACATTGTGAATGACAATGGATGACTATTCATCCATGACTGGGAAATTTGTAACAGAGGGGTGGGGAAGTTTGAGTACAAACATAGATTGATGAAATAATAGGCTGGTTTATTGAATTGGTTTGGATGATCAATATACATGTAGCAGCTCTGATTGAATTGGATAATGTTGGTTAACCCCAAACGGATGTTAAAAGTAAGCCTAAATTTAATGCATTAAACTGTATAAAACTCCTT
Source organism: Lytechinus pictus (assembly GCF_037042905.1). Lineage (NCBI taxonomy): Eukaryota > Metazoa > Echinodermata > Echinoidea > Temnopleuroida > Toxopneustidae > Lytechinus > Lytechinus pictus. The sequence continues at coordinate 26,458,659 of NC_087249.1, forward strand.
TGAGGCCAACTCTCAACAATTTATTAATGAAAATTTATAGGTTTATCTATAAGACAATAATTGAAAATTGGAACATATTTGTATATCAAACCCACACATGTACATGTAGCTCTGCACATGTACATGGTCATTACTACATGTATACACAATTAAATGCGTCTTTATGACAGTGTACATGGTGTTTCTTCACAAAGGTTCTTATTTTGTGTCTAACAGTTTTCAAAAAATCAAAACGAACCCGGGATCATTGCATCGTAATATGTTCATACAATGCATAAAGGAGGTTCTTTATCCTGTACTTGCCAGGTACTGTTTATATCTAATCATCAAATTCTTCCTTCCTCTACCAACTTCCGTAATGTTTTTTTTTTCACATGGTAAGCATACCATTTCCAGTCTTAATTTTGGAGGTGCATAGACCTACATGTATGTGGACAGAGTTTTGGTGTAATAATGCACCAGCAAACATACATGTAATACTTTCATTTTGGAGGTTTCTCACTTTTGTTTTACTTTACCCCCATAAAACTACTATTTTCTTGGTAAAATTTTTTTTTCATAACTTGCATACATGTATTTAACAGATGGCCAAGAAAGGAGGAATGTTTCATTTTAAACAAGTGGAATGCCTCTGGCCGTCTCACCTGCATCACGCGATTCAATATAGCAGCAGTGCTGATTTTGAAAACTACTATAACTCGCACAAGATGTTCAGTGATACTTGGTTACTCTTATTTCCACGTTTTATGAACTAGACCAATACACTTATAGAGATATGATGGCAATTCAACAAATACCCCCAACGTGGCCAAAGTTCTTTGACCTTACATGACCTTTGACCTTGATCATGTGACCTGAAACTCGCACAGGATGTTCAGTGATACTTGATTACTATTATGTCCAAGTTTTATGAACTAGACCAACACACTTTCAAATTTATGGCTGTAATTCAACAAATACCCCAATTTGGCCAAAGTTCATTGACCCTAAATGACCTTTGACCTTGATCATGTGACCTGAAACTTGCACAGGATGTTCAGTAATACTTGATAACTATTATGTCCAAGTTTCATGAATCAGATCCATAAACTTTCAAAGTTATGATGGTAATTCAACAGATACCCCCAATTCGGCCAAAGTTCATTGACCCTAAATGACCTTTGACCTTGGTCATGTGACGTGAAACTCATGCAGGATGTTTAGTGATACTTGATTAACCTTATGTATAAGTTTCATGAACTAGGTCCATATATTTTCTAAGTTATGATGACATTTCAAAAACTTAACCTTAGGTTAAGATTTTGATGTTGATTCCCCCAACATGGTCTAAGTTCATTGACCCTAAATGACCTTTGACCTTGGTCATGTGACATGAAACTCAGGCAGGATGTTCAGTAATACTTGATTAACCTTATGGCCAAGTTTCATGAACTAGGTCCATATACTTTCTAAGTTATGCTGTCATTTCAAAAACTTAACCTCAGGTTAAGATTTGGTGTTGACGCCGCCGTCGCCGTCGCCGTCGGAAAAGCGGCGCCTATAGTCTCACTCTGCTATGCAGGTGAGACAAAAATGTTCATAAATGTTAACATCAATGGTATAAAGACATAAGATTTGGTGGCTAGCGTTCCAGCTCCATGTATTCAAACCATCCCTCTCCATTTCCACCTTGATATGAAGTTGGCTAAAGGCCAGCTTTTCATACTTTACTGTTTCATACCCTATAAATCAGAGTCCGTCCACGAAGATTGTATAAATTTCATGAAAAAGAAAATAAACAAATGGAAGTGAACAAAAAGCAAGTAGAGGAGGGCGCAATGAGGATTTGTGTTCAGATTAGATCATCAGAGATTTATGATAATATACCAACAGTTGTGTGGTACATAATCGCAATCTATGAAAAAGAAGTACTATAAAGGGCAGTTCACACAAAACCATTTTAGCTCTACAAGCTGAGGGAAATTTCATATTGTATAAACCCTACCCTCATACAACCCTATTACAGTTATAAATCACGCACTTGGCTTTATACGAACACCCTCTCAGACCACGTCTGATTCGTTTCTTTGGGGTTTCTTTTAGTTCAAAACTGAGAAACATCCAAGACACTGAGCCTGTGGTCTCCAATTTTAGAACCCCATGATAATTTTGATGATTACAGTTACAACCACAATCTCAACTCAAAATGGACAAACTCTCACATGAACCTACTTCTGGAACTCTAGATCCAACCCCAGATCTTCGAAGATCTTTCCCATGATGCATCCTCAAGGGTTGACTCTTTTCATGGGTATTGTCCCTGTTCTCATCAAATTTTGATCAATTTGTTACAGCTACGGGCTATATAATATGTTCTATGGCAGAAAAACTACCAACAGATTGCCAAAACTGATTGAAAAGGCTGACTTTCCACTAACCTTGTGACCCACCAAGGTGTGTTCAACTCGAAAGCAGTTGCTGAACTTTATCAATACACTTTGAAAAAGATCAGATTGTAGGATATTACAAATGGGGCTTTCAATGCATGTCAACTAGAGTGATGGATCAGTGCTGTAAACACAACTTAAGAGAGATTAATAACTGCAGAATTTGGCAGCTGATATAAATCTATCTCTCATATTTTCAAATGATATATGGCTTGAGGAACTATGATTTTGCATTGTATTTTTATTTCATATTGACATGAGGTACAGGCCTACATGTACATGCTTCTCAGAAAATAATGAATTTCATGATTTCATTTCAATGAAATCATGAAAAATTCTTTGATGAATACTTTGATGAAGAGTCTCATTACATTACTTGAAACTAGGTCAGCAATTAAGCACTGAGCTCCAATATGTACACTAATCAGGGAAGTGATCAAGCCTTCTACAAAAACATGTAAGAGAGAATCATCATCCTCAAACTAAATAATTCCATTGCCACAAAACCTCATCTTCTTGCGGAAACCGCCCCAGTCTACGTTAACTCAGGAGCATCTACCGTGAGCACGTGCGTCACGATTCAGAGGGCAATTACAGGATTAAAGTCATGAAACGGGGCAGAAGAGGTGAGTGGATGCGATACCGCTAATTATGCGGCCCTCGTCCAATTTCATCTGCGGCCAATGCGCAGAATGGTTCATCGGTAAGCTTTGGGACATGGATACTGGAGGTGATGGATAAGTGTTATCATAGTACTTTGACTGAGGAGTGGCATTGCAGTATCATTACAGTTTCTCTGTCTCTTTAGTCTAGACAAATAGCACATCTCATACAGGAAGAAACCTCTGGCTTGAGATCTGTCAATGATTTCAATAATTCTCCAGAGTTTGAATAAAATTAATCGTCATGCTAGGAACTCCTCCATCAAGCCATGAGTAGGTCCATGATCAACCATTCACCATCTGATCATTCATCACTCCTTTGCAAAAGAAAATATTGCTTTCCACTATTAAAACGCTGAACACAGCCACAATTCAGAATTAAGAACCAAACATTTCTGTTCATAAGAATCTTTTAGTCAATTCTTCTTTACATTGGTGTACCAGATAAAAATAAGAAAAGCAGACCAAATCAACCACTTCCATATTTCCTTTTTGGATTAAGGCAAGAAAAATACATGTATGTATGATAACATAATATTTTCAATGACTAGCCCCAGGTAATCCAACAATCATACTTGGAAGCATTAATAATGCCTGACATCCACAATCGACAAAGAAAATTCAGCCCGTTTCCTATTAAGAAGTTGATTTAATGCTGTGAGAGAAGATCCCTTTTTTCTCCTTTTCAATTGAACATTGAAAATGAGTACAATAAAAATAGGAATGGAAAACCCAATTACCTTTCTTCTTTTTTTCCTCCATGAGAACTCATTTCATATTCCATTTGTGAGATCACAATAGCAGTATGAGTCATAAGAAGAAGCTAGCTCAATATGCAATGGACCTTTCCAACATGGACATTCACAAAGAATTTGCAACCTTGGTATAGAATTCAAATTATGGCAATTTGGTACCTTACGAATATAAAATGACTTTAATAATACTTGATGAAATAAAATATCTCAATGGTTTATTCAATCAATTTTAAGGGAAAATAAGATGAACTTAATATCCTATATTCAATGATTAATAATCATGCAGACAATAAATCATCCTTTCAATTGCAGTTTAATTCAGCTTTTTACTTTTAACTTTAATTTTACAATGTGCATTTAATAGTACTCTTGTTTTGGGTTTGGGCCCCCCCCCCCTTATTTTTTTTTGCTTGATTCAATATTTGTGTACTGTATTTATGCATTCCGAGTATGTATGTTTATGACTTGGGTCATATAAAAAATGGCAATAATAAGAGGGTTTCCGGTTTGAATTTTCAGCTCAAGGTAAAGGCTTACAGAACGTCATATTTGAACAAGGGTACACACCACATTTGAACTTGGAATGACAGATAAGAGAAAACATTTCTAACATGAAAATATGTGGACATAGGTTTTATTTATTTATTTAGACACTAAGCCTAGAGTCTGAATATGTTTTTGTTTTAATGTGGTTTATAAAACTCTAAAAACCCAGCTGTTTTCATGAATAATAAAGGCTGTTGTCCCCCTTCAAACCTGAGGCAAATAGATGGTAGAACCCAAATTACGAAGGAAATTGAATAGCCCAAAATAATAACGGAGAGGATGGTAATTTGATACCATATTTATCAATACCAGACAAAGAAGAATACAGAAAGCCACTAGAATGAGGTCCCTCAAACATGATACTGATCTCCTCAAAAACATGTCATTTGGAGCAGAAAAAAATGGTGCCCCGAAGCCAGTTTGCATCAGGCAAAAGCCGATTTTACATGTAGAACATCTTGGAGATGAGATAATCTCAGTCTGCCAACACTGTCGCATCGCACTCGTCGTTTTCTCTCCCTCACTGACTCATGTGTATGTGTGAATTTGACTAGTTCCAGATATATGTTTTTATATTCCGTCGTGGGCTACCGCATCTCTCATGCGTAAACAGAATACAATTTGCCGACCGGGCATGACTTTCATTAAAAAGCAGGGGCAGTTGCTGGTGGGCACAATTTTTATTTGTGCTATAAAAGCTCCATGCTTTTATGAGTAATCATATTCCTGGTAGCAAATTTTTGCCTCCCTTGCTTCACGAGAAAAAGAAAATTAATTTTATTATTGTCGCAGGACAGATCATCTGTTCATCCCGTTTGTTACAAATTTCAGGATGTATACATGTAGTTCCCACATGTACATCCTTGACCATTGGAAACCAAAAAGTGACATTTACTTTCTTAATGACCGCTAATAATTACCTAAATTGGCAATATGGAAATCCGTAATTCTTCGCTGCATGAGTTTTTAATGAATTATGGGAAAATGTGTAAAGTTTATGAGTTGAGGTTTTTTTTTTTCTTTATTCTAATATCAAAATATCACTCACACCATTGATTTTATGGATATCATAAAATAAATTTAATACACTTTTATTCATGAACTGCATTCTAACAAATAGCATATTAGATTGTTGTCAATCCATAGGCAACTTGCAAGTACAATGACTTTTTATAATACAAAGTAATGTTCCATGCCTTTCCAAAAATAAACTTGGCAATACCTTGCAGAAAAGGCCCTACAGTGTATAATTTACATCAACAATTGATTTATTTAATTAGAATATAGGCCATTTCAGACATTTACAATCTAAAACATATAATTATTTGTGAACTTCTTGGCAAGATTGGTAATATTTTTTCTGGCATTTTCCACTGGTCATCTGATATTCTTGGGGTACTTGTTCATGATGCAACAGCTGTTTCAATTTGTATATTCTACAAACAAGATTAAATAGGAATCAGATTGGAGTTTATCTGTACTTGAACTGTAAATGTCTGATAAAGACATACATGTATACCAAAGGCACAGGAAGAGTAGAGATCTATTCAGTATTATTACCTCAGTCACATTTCCCCAATGGCAGCCATACTGCGAGTCGAAAAGGCCATTATAACATTTGTTTGTACCAGATGCATTATATACATGTAGGTGGTTTGAATGAAAATTAATTAAATGACTGTTTTTAACTCGCCATAAGGCCACCGTAGGCGGAATGTGACTGAGGTATTAATGCCAAATGTTCAGGACAGGTACATGTGTTAGAGTACAGTAATGAAGAACATGTGTACTGTATGAAGGTATTATGTGCGCATATTAAGAGTAAGGAATACTAAGGATGGTGTTGTGGGGTACAAGTATGCAACAGTCATCAATTAATTAATTTCAATGAATAAAAATAAATTATAATAACAATAATAACAGTAATAATAATAATGACAATAAATAATTTTAATAACAATAACAATGCTAAATGCATCTATCAAAATAGTTATTATTGAGTACTGAGCTCTTCATAGGTCTAGATCTAATAAAAAAATACAAAGTCTTCTGTATTAGAGGACATGTGAGGTTTGGGAACTGAGCACAGTGGGATTAACAAAGGGAGTTGATCACTGAAAAATATACCGGTACATCATGTAGTTCTTTTTTTACAGTTTCAGTACTTCCACTGTACCTCAATAACAAAGAATTTGAAAATAAGAATTATTCTCATCAGACAAATATTTTGTCTGCTATAATGATAGCAAAAATGAATTTAAAAGCTAACCTACTGAGTTTCATTACTGAAGTGGTTGCTGCACCAAGTTTTGAAACTGTGCACAAACTATATAAAAAAATGTCTTAATCATTCAGACCAAAAATTGAAAGTCTTACTACTGTAATAGGAGCATGGGGTAATTTGAAAGCAAGCCTACTGGGATAAAGAATTGATGCCATCAATGGGACCTGGTTTCGGAACTATTTTTGGTCCTGAGGTTCTAGCTTATTACGCAGCAGGCAGTCTTTTCATGGCTTGATGAGGCTTGGTGAATGGCATAAAGCATTAGGTTACCACGAGGTGTGATACCAAAAAAGACAGGTGTTTCTTGTTGGAAGCATTGGTATGGTAGAGGTTACAGAGTTAAGGTCAATATCATCTGACCATATCTTAAAGGAACCACAACAGAGCAGGACAATTTGGAGCTTTAATTTAATCATGAAGTACCAAAGATTGCACAGAATATACATGTAAAAAATACAAATGATGGAGGCAGTTTTGTTTTGTCTAATTTCACTGTCATTTAATGTGATCAATGGTGCATTTTTAGTTCCTACATATATTGTACAGGTACATGAAGAACAACAGCATCACTGACTAGCAGACGGTTTTCTTTATGTGCACACTTAAACATGCTTAGAAAACGTGCAAGGAATAAAAGAAATCAAGATGTTATTTTCTGTCTGGTACACTGTTTACATTTTCTGATGACTCTATCCTGGTTTTATGCCAATGGGGTCAACTTTGTTTATTAGCAGATTTCTGAGCCTCCAGTAGTCAAGAGCTAACCATGCGTAAATGTACATGTAATATGTACACGTATTAGAGTCATTCCCATTTACTTGGACAATATCTGGCCTATGTGTAGAAAACTTAAAATTCACCCATTAATATTAATAGTGCACATGTGCAAGATTTTACATGAACATATATTATGCTATGATGATTTGTATGGAAATGTGCAAACAAATTGAGCAAAATAATGCAATGGTAATCCATTGCTGCCAACTGACATAGCTCAAAATTATGGGGTCCTTTCCTTTCCTCTACTCCACCCAGGGTTTAACAAAATATCAACACAGACTTTCCATGACACAGGCCTAAAAGATAGTCCAAACCTCATTACAAAAGAGGAAAATATTGCTGTTCCATTTTATCAAAAGCATTGACATTCAGAAATCAAGATGAAGTTCATACAGTGTACTTGAACTCCATCAATCTATAGACGAAAGCTTAACGAGTGAGGAGGTGTAACACCCTTTAATCACAATCACGGCAATGATGGCTATCAATTTGCAAAAGGTTATTAAATCCCATGATGACCTACGCCTTTCTTGCACTTAAAGGTCAAGTCCACCCCAGAAAAATGTTGATTTGAATAAATAGAGAAAAATATAACACGCACAACACTGAAAACTTCATCAAAATCGGATGTAAAATAAGAAAGTTATGACATTTTAAAGTTTTGCATATTTTTCTCAAAACAGTTATATGCACAATACAGTGATATGCAAATGCGAGAGTCTATGATGTCCATCACTCACTATTTCTTTTGTTTTTTATTGTTTGAATTATACAATATTTCAATTTATACAGAATTGACAATAATGTAAAACTTGACTGAACTACATAATGTTAAACAATGTTAATTCCACAAGTTCAGGGAGGAATAAAGCTCGATTTCAAATGACATGGGTGAGAAAATCAGAATATTTCATATTTCAGATAATAAAATACAAAAGAAATAGTGAGTGCGTGATGTCATTAGTCCCCTCATTTGCATACCGACCAGGATGTGCATATAACTGTTTTGTGAAATTAAGCGAAACTTTAAAAATCCATAACTTTCTTATTTTACATCCGATTTTGATGAAATTTTCAGCATTATGCTAGTTTGATTTTTCTCTATTTATTCAAATCAACTTTTTCCTGGGGTGGACTTGACCTTTAAGGCTCGAAAGCAAGCTGTGCCTGTACTGGGTCAATTTCACCAGGTGCCTCCGGCCACTTTCATCTCAAACGTAATAGATACGGGCCTACTAGTATTTTCGCTATACAACGATGAAAGCTTTTTGAAAATCACAATGAATCTCCATTTTCATTGGTCAATCTTGATTTGTTGGAGGGGTCACAGGAGGGAAGTAAATTTCTCACAGTGATAATTTGACATTCAGACAGACAAGGCCTTCTTGGGCTAGATGGAATGCTTGGTAAAATTCACAGAATACACAAACCAAAGTGAAGTTCGAAATGATTCTCATTAATATAATTCAAGAAAAAAACATTAATCAATTCAAAGAAAAAATGAGCCTACAGTGTATGTATTCATCCAATGATTTATTCTAAAAACAAATTGTTTCATACAAAATTTTATAAAACGTGTACGATTTGAACCTATACAGTGCACACAATCACAGAACTTGCAAGAGATGACAAATCTGACTTTTAAACAATGAATGTGGTTGCCATGGATATGATGTTGACATGAAGGCTCTGTATAATGTCAACAGCATGAAATTGCTGGTGGAGACAACAACGTAATCCAACAAATATGCACATGGAATTAATGAGATGGTGAGAGGCAATGGTCTACACCTACATTACTTGTAGTTGTAGGAATACACATATGGATATGAATGAAGAATTCCTATGGATGTTGACATTATTTACAATTTGGACTCAAAGAAGATCATTGCTCTTGACTAGTATGCAGGCACAGAACTTAGACCCTTGGTTTTCACAATTCACACAGTGCAAAAACAAAGTATTGTCTGTAGGAGTGAGACTACACTTACATGTAGATGCACTATATACTGTGTATGGCTCTCATTTGACACAGAGTCTTCGGCATCTAGTCTTAACTCCAGACCTTTTATTGGCTAAAGTGTAAAATACGAATCTTCCTCAAAAGGATGGTCTATATTATTTCACTTTCATACTTGACCAACTTTTATCACTAGAAGTTAGATGAAACTGAAGTATTGTGAGCAAATTGACTACCAGTATTGTTTTTACATGTAGACAAAGTATAGGCCTACTTCTAAATTGATTCATTATTATTTTCCAGTCCCTATATGATCCAGTGCATCCAAATACATCGACATGACTACAACATGTACATCATCAATATACTGAAGAAAAAAATATTACTTTCACCGAAAGGATCAATCTGCTGTCATCAAACTCTTTAAAAAATATTTGCCTCCCTACAGAAAAATTAATTGGTCAAGTACAAGAACATGTACATATGTACATGTAGGCTACATGTACAGTTATCTGGGTCTATATTATTAAAATCAATAAGACACAATGGTCATGTACATGTAGGTCTACCAGTGACTGTAAATTATAATTGACCATCACTGATAACATGAGTCATGTAGGCACATTAATCAACATATTTTCAGTGCAATCCATCTAATTGCAAGGATGATCCATCTAATTATACGGCCAAGAGTATAGGCATGCTGGGTGGATGAAGATCTTTACTCACACCACCAACACACCATCCAAGTGATACACCATTTTGTGTAAATAATACCAAAGGTTAGACAAATGGACCCAATGAGTCACTGATTAACCACTTGGGAGATGGGGGAGAGTTGATCACAGAATATCTCCTTGTACAGCATTTGTTTGATTAACAATGTCCAGCACTGGACTGCTAATCTATAGTAACTACATGTGTTCAGTAGGCTTCAAAGTATGGCGTGGGTTGCATTGGTCATTAGATCACTGTCAGCCTACATACAGGCCTACATTGTACATGTACATGTTGAGAAACAGAAAAGAAGGCACAGAATATCTGTACAATCTAGACCAAGATTATTGACGCTTGGGTGATAAAAGCTAGGCCTTCAAGTAAACGTACAAGCATAAGATAAGGAAATTTTAAATAAATTTAGATTTCACACTTTTGTTCAGCTTTAAAAATTAACTACTTTTATAATCAAATATTGATTCTTAAAAAGGCAGCCTTTGAGTTGACTATCAATTGACTACATGGGTACTTTCAATAAAGAAGATCTTGTCACACTAATCCTTCCTTTATCTCATAATAAGCGTCCTTTTCAATATGCTGGTACTTGTATGTTAACTTTTTACATACTGCCTTTAAAGCAATGATAGGCCTACATGTGATATAGTTGAGGAAATGATTTTTTTTTTCATTTCATTCACTGGTCTTTCTTCTTTTTTTTTGTTTTGGAGCATGTACTGTATCCTGCAGGCGCAGAAATTGTGGTGAACCAAAGTGCTCACAAGCACCCGCAATAATAATTATCATGCGGAATTATGACCTGGGTTTTAAAAGGATGCTCTGTTAAAGGGGAATCCAGCCTTGGCCATAAAATGTTATGTTGGGAAGGAGAAAAATAAATTGAACAGAATGGTGAAAGTTTGAAAGAAATCGGACAAGCAATAAGAAAGTTATAGCTGCTTTAAAATTGAGATCACTAATACTATGTAGATTTCAAATTGGCAACTGAGTAAGTAAATTATGACAAGGGGCAAGGACAACTTTCCCATAGGCCATGTACTTTATTATCAGGGATTTGTGGTTTTCTCCTAAGTACCCATTCCCCTGGGGCAGTAATCTAAATAAAACCCAGGTAGTATATTGTTTTATGTCCTCATGAAAGAAAAAAATAATTTGAAATAAAACTTTTGGGAAAAGTGACATTTTAGCCATAATATGTAGTGGAGTACATGGAAGAGTAGTCCATGCCTTACATCACTATGACATCCCAAATGCGGCCAATTTGAAGTCTCAATGGGTATAGTGATTACTAATATTTACAACTTTAAAAATTCATAACTTTCTTGTTGTTTGTCCAATATTGTTCAAACTTTCGCCCATCAACTTGTCTGATTTATCTTTTCCTTTTAAAAACAAGTTTTTATTTGGGTTGGATTCCCCTTTAAAGGACAAGTCCACCCCAATAAAAAGTTGATTTGAATAAAAAGAGAAAAATCCAACAAGCATAACACTGAAAATTTCATCAAAATCGGATGAAAAATAAGAAAGTTATGACATTTTAAAGTTTCGCTTAAGTTCACAAAACAGTTATATGCACATCCTGATTGGTATGCAAATGAGGAGACTATGACGTCATCCACTCACTATTTCTTTTGTATTTTATTATATGAAATATACTAATTTTCTCCTCATTGTCAAGTAATACAACAATTAATCCCTCCCTGAACATGTGGAATTAGCATTGTTTAATACTATATGGTTCAGTCAAGTTGGTCCTTATTGTCAAATCTATAAAAAAATGAAATATTTTATAATTCAAACAATAAAAAACAAAAGAAATAGTGAGTGATGGACATCATCGACTGACTCACCTAGTCGTGCATATCACTGTTTTGTGAAAAATAAGCGAAACTTTAAAATGTCATAACTTTCTTATTTTACATCCCATTTTGATGAAATTTTCAGCACTGTGCTAGTTTGATTTTTCTTTATTTATTCAAGTCAGCATTTTTCTGGGGTGGACTTGACCTTTAAACATACAAAAGAAGGTATTTCCTATATATACTCCACATTGATGAGATTTGATTGCCATTGGAGTAGCACAGGAGAATGAAAGTGAAGTGGGTCCTTTTTCACAAAACCAACCATCAGTCCACAAGCTACTCGTATTGAAGTTCCATTTCATACAAACACACATTTCCTTGGATTATCTTTATATTGAGAGTTGAGAGGGACCTAATGTGTTGGAAATATTTTTCGAAGTGTATGTATGTGAAAGAAGGGTAACCAACCAAGCAAATCATCCCTATATCAATCATGTTATTGAGAAACCAGTATGGATTAATATATTTTGTCCTTACTCATACAGTATGCCTTAATAAAGAAGTGATTCTCAGAATTTGACACCCCCCAAATCCTCTTTTTATCACACTCAAATTTATAGTTTGCAGGTAACTAGGCTACATAAATATAGGCCTTTATTCAGTTTTACAGGAAGTTTGCTTGAGTGGAGATTATACCCCCAAAAAAAAATATGTGTATATATATATATATATATATATATATATATATATACCAACCAAAAAATTACTTTTTTTCTTTCCAGGGCTCTTTTGGGAGAAACTTAAAAATTTTCCAGGGCTACTTTTTCATTTTCCAGGGCTCTTTTTCCACTTTCCAGGGCTACAATTTCTGGAGCTATTTCGCGGCTTTTTTGCGTTTGTGTGTGTGTATGGGTGTGTGTGTATATATATACACGGTAGTTGGCATATACGGTGTAATCATACGCGTGTACTGTACATGCGATCGCGACGAAGCTTCGAAGCAGCGCGGCGCGAGCTAGCGAGAAGTGCGTAACGGTACCATCTCGAATTCATAGGCACATGTACCACATGCACTATTCACGCCCGTAAACAGAGATTCACAGGTAAGTTCTCTTAGCTGACACGATCCTATGATGGACTCGCGTGCGCTGAAATGAGCAATGTTATTGTGCCACTGTATCTTGTATTTGCTTGTGTGACTCTGCGGGCAGCTCCGCGGTGATTTACGTACATATATACGTGATGTTCGCAACTGCAGTCGGGCAATGAGTTTGGGATTTTGTAGCACAATTGGTGTGCGCGTAGGAAACAGCTCAAGATTGTAATATAAGCGGTCACACGCAAATGCAAACAAGTACACATTTAAATGCAATATAATGTATAATGTATAATTTAAATGCAATCACGTACGTATGCATGAAATGCTACATAAATATACAGTGTTGACGGGGGCGATTATGAGTTTTGCAGTCGCCCTCGTGTGAATGTTTTTAGCCCTTTTCCGGGGCTCTTTTTGGACTTTCCGGGGCGAATTCGCCCGCCGCCCCCGTGTAATTTTTTGGTTGATATATACATGTATATCTGTATCCATAAATGTAAATGTAGATCGTCAACAAAAACTCTTTGATGTGTTTATATTGAGAATAAAGTTGTAAGACTCAAAGTGACAGAGGCACTTACTGTTTTTTTTCCTATTATTTAAATGTTAATCTAAGTGTTCAAAAATCATGCGATGTAATGAAAGTCTTGTGGAATGTCATGTCATGAATATGGCATCAAATATATTTTCAGTGTTGTACTGTACATACGTCAATTCAGTATTGGAAATGAAACCGGATCCATTTTTCTCCTTGTAACTATCACAACAACAGACCTCACATAAAACTTAATGTTTCTAGATCAAAATAATAAGTTATTGGATTGAAGGTTAACATGATAACAATTTACTTAAAGGAGAATGAAACCCTTGAAACCAGCTGAATCCATATCAAAGAGAAAAATCAAAGAAACATATTGTTGAAAGTTTGAGGAAGATTGAATGAATAATAAGAAAGTTATGAGCATTCGAATATTGAGATCACTAGTGCCATGTAGATCCTCCCAACGGCAATGCGACCAAGATCTGTGATATCACACACGTACAACTCCCTCATTACTTTAGTACTTATTTCACTTATATTCTCACTTTTATAGAGTCTATCACAAGGTGAGGTGTTTTCTTTATGAGATGACAAGTACAGAGGTTTCACAACATTATATCATTGATGAATCGTTTGTCATATGATTAGAATGAGCAAAAAGAGATGTTTTGGGGTATATTTTCAGTGTCCAAATGGGAGAGTTGTACGTGTGTGACATCACAGATCTTGGTCGCATTGCCAATGGGAGGATCTCCATAGCATTAGTGATCTCGACATTCAAATGCTCATAACTCTTTTATTGCTAGTCGTATTTTACTCAAAGTTTTGTAGATCTTATTCTTTGATTTTGCTGCTTTCACAAAAGCTAACTTGCTCCAAGAGTTTCATTCTCCTTTAAGAGCCTTTTTTACCCCCCCCCCTCTCTCTCTCTCTCTCTTTCTCTTTCTCCCTCTCTCTCTCTTTCTCATCCACATTGATAATCAATTTTTAATGAAACATTGTTTGGTACATGTACATGACAGCAGTACCATGTCTCTACCTGCATGTTTATTTTAAAGCATATTGTTTTACAAAGATAAAATCAAGCACTTGTTTATTTCCCTTTAATAGTTTATGTAATGTAGGAAAGTGAAAGGAAACACATGCACACACAACATACAGTACCTGAATGTCAATAAATGGAAAAGGTAGAGTACATGTATAGCCCACTTTCAAAAAGCAACAATCGTAATATTTTCCTGATTTGGCAAGCAGGGATGCCATTAAAAAGATGATTTACAAACCACTAGGCCTATAGAATGAATAAAATATGATCTTAATTAATACTTTTAAAATGGAATCATTGGTTCTGTAAACATCAAATGTCAACAAAGCGCAAAACATCTTACCTCGCTATCCTGTAAGTCATCACATGAGAAACCCACAGCATACTTTGGAACCACAATTTCTCTGATCTGTAAATGAGAAATAAAGTACAAGTATGTACATGTACATTGCAAACCTATGGATGTCAATATATCGCATTAAATCACAAATTACAAAACAAACAAGTGGAATGCCTCTCGCGGTCTCATCTGCATCACGCGATTCAATATAGCAGCAGTGCTGACTTTGAAAACTACTATAAAATAATTATTCACAAAAAAACATCATTCATATAATGATACAATACTACATTCATTGACATTTGACCTTGATCATGTGACCTAAAACTTGTCAGTGATACTTGATTACCCCTATATCCACATTTTATGCACTATAAACTTTGAAAGTTATGACAGCAATCTAATAATTACCTCTAAAATGGCCAAAGTTAATTGACCTTACATGACCTTTGACCTTGATCATGTGAACTGAAACTCGCACAGTATGTTCAGTGATACTTGATTACTCTTATGTCCAAGTTTCACGAGTCAGATCCATAAACTTTCAAAGTTATGATGGTAATTCTACAGATACCCCCATTATGGCCAAAGTTCATTGACCTTTGACCTTGGTCATGTGACCTGAAATGCGCACATGATGTTCAGTGATACTTGATTACTCTTATGTCCCACGTTTTATGAACTAGACCAATATACTTTCAAAGTTATGATGGTAATTCAACAAATACGCCCAATTTGGCCAAAGTTCATTGACCCTAAATGACCTTTGACCTTAATCATGTGACCTGAAACTTGCACAGGATGTTCAGTGATACTGTACTTGATTACTATTATGTTTAAGTTTCATGAATCAGATCCATAAACTTTCAAAGTTATGATGGTACTTCAACAGATACCCCCAATTTGGCCAAAGTTCATTGACCCTAAATGACCTTGGTCATGTGACGTGAAACTCATGCAGGATCAGTCAGACGGCAGGTCCCAAGAAAGTGGCTTCTTTCATCCAAGTGATATTCATGACTTGAGATGTTTTGCATATTTAATGAGCCTGATGCGGACCAAAACACCTCTTTTCATTCGGTCATTGCTGCTCTAATTGTGCATCGAATTTCATGAATTTGGTGTCATTGTAAAGAAGAAGAATCATTCTTTCAGGTCATGTGTTTGAATTTATTCAAAGATTTTGTAATATAGGTTAAAATTTTGATCTAAAATATGCTACAAAATAATTATTTTCACCTGACAAAAGCTGCTATTTTCACACTTTATTTTTGTTTGAGCCCAAATGATTTTTAGATCATGATAAAGCTGAATATGTATGCTTTAAAATGATATAGGTTTCAAAATAAGAATTGGTTTAATCGGGTCAAGATCACACTTTTCATTTGCCAAGTACATAAAGCAGCTTGAAAACAAGAATACTGCACTCTGATTGGTCAAAGAGACCACACAGTGGCAAATTCCAACGGTTCCAGTGCCTGTGTTCATGGGAAGGTCACACTTCCCATGTGGTAATCTCCTCAAATACTCCGCGCCTGTTGTTCTGTGAACCTTATCCAGCCAATCAGAACTCTAGATTTCATGCAAGTACAAAATTTCAGAAATCTCGTCTTGTACCTTGGTGGGAAAAGTGTGATCTTGACCCGATTAAAAGGTGCCGCATATCAAGAGTGGCATTGTGAGAAAGTACAGAAGTTCAGCTTTATGGTGATATAGATATCATTGAGGCTCAAAATAAAAAGTTTTGCACAATTTGCAAAAGAAAACAGAGGAAGAAAATTCAGTTTTGAGGCACATTTTCAGGCCAGAAATTTACTTATTTAACGAAATATTGTATACAAAATAAATGACCAATATGAAAGAGTAACATTTACTCTATCTGATGGTGCAATAATATTTCATTTAACTTGAGGTTAAAACAGGTAAATTCTTAGAGAAAGAAAATCTCACGAATCGCGAGATTTTGCAAGGAGGAGGATTCAGCCACGAGATGATTTGGATGAATCTGGCCTTTTTGCTCATTAGCATAGGGACCTGCGGTCTGACTGGGATGTTCAGTGATACTTGATTAACCTTATGTCCAAGTTTCATGAACTAGGTCCATATACTTTCTAAGTTATGATGACATTTCCAAAACTTAACCTTAGGTTTAGATGTTGATGTTGATTCCCCCAACATGGTCTAAGTTCATTGACCCTAAATGACCTTTGACCTTGGTCATGTGACATGGAACTCAGGCAGGATGTTCAGTAATACTTGATTAACCTTATGGCCAAGTTTCATGAACTAGGTCCATATACTTTCTAAGTTATGCTGTCATTTCAAAAACTTAACCTTAGGTTTAGATTTTGATGTTGATTCCCCAACATGGTCTAAGTTCATTGACCCTAAATGAACTTTGACCTTGGTCATGTGACATGGAACTCAGGCAGGATGTTCAATAATACTTGATTAACTTTATGGCCAAGTTTCATGAACTAGGTCCATATACATTCTAAGTTATGCTGTCATTTCAAAAACTTAACCTTCGGTTAAGATTTGGTGTTGACACCGCCGCCGCCGTCGGAAAAGCGGCGCCTACTGTATAGTCTCACTCTGCTATGCAGGTGAGACAAAAAATGGTAGTTCTGTCTGTCTAGGGGAAAAGGACAGTGCCTAAAAGGTGCAAATATATTTAAACATTTCATACACTTTGCAGAACAAAAAAATCTTCTATGGCCATCTAATTTCATTATGATATTCAATTCAATTTGCAATAAAAATAAAAATGGTTCATCAAAACATGCATTGATGAACCAACAAGTGCAACAAATGACATTTCTAATGAACTGCCAATTCGTATTAAAGAGAGATGGGGGGGGGGGGTATTAGGACATAAGAAAATCAGACCAAAAAAAACATCACCTGCTCAGTCTACCCATCACAACAAAACACCCCCTTGAGACATTAATCAATAGTGCGCAATGCAATAAAGTGTCTGCCACAGAAAACATACTATTCCGGTCTGCGAGCATTTGAGGGATCGCACCTCTGACATATTCCATGCCGGCAGGGCAAAATAGGTTTTCTAAAAGGTCACTGATTATTGCAGCTGCAGACAGACAATCATGAAGTTATTGAAAACGATAAAAACTTCAGCTTATCTTGGAGCAAAATGTTTTTCATTATATCTATCAAAAGGGCATACACGTATGTGAACGAGCTCAATCTTCAATTATTTGCCTTCTGAACCTTAAATCCAAGGATGGGAAGTTTATTTTGCCTTTTTTTATAAAACATGATCAGAAGTGATTTTTGTTGCTGTTCAGTATTATTTTTTCCAGCCAAATATGCATTACCTGGGAAATGCAGTGAAAAAAAGAAGACTTTGCCTCCAAAGTAAAATCAAATTGTTACTTTTGTACATGGTTCGCTATAAAATAATGTGCAATTCTAATTTTAATTCTGAATTCTAAATTTTTCATGTAACAGGGCCCTAAAGTTATCACTATGCAGAATGTTTTGTTAAAGGAGAATGAAACTCTTGGAGCAAGTTAGCTTTTGTGAAAGCAGAAAAATCAAAGAATAAGATCAACAAAAGTTTGAGTAAAATAGGACTAGCAATAGAAGAGTTATGAGCATTTGAATGTCAAGATCACTAATGCTATGGAGATCCTCCCATTGGCAATGCGACCAAGATCTATGATGTCACAGATGAACAACTCTCCCCTTTTGGACACTGAAAATATACCCCAAAACATCTCTTTTTGCTCATTCTAATCATATGACAAACGATTCATCAATGATATAATGTTGTGAAACCTCTGTACTTGTCCTCTCATAAAGAGAACACCTCACCTTGTGATAGACTCTATAAAAGTGAAAATATAAGTGAAATAAGTACTAATGTAATGAGGGAGTTGTACGTGTGTGACATCACAGATCTTGGTCGCATTGCCAATGGGAGGAACTACATGGCATTGGTGATCTCAATATTCAAATGCTCATAACTCTCTTATTATTCATTCAATCTTCCTCAAACTTTCAACAATATGTTTCTTTGATATGGATTCAGCTGGTTTCAAGGGTTTCATTCTCCTTTAACTTTAATACATACAATGGAGCTGAATAATTAAACACTATTAAAAGAGTAACACTTTTTTTTATAAAGAAAGCAACTTACCAGTGAAAGAGAGTCTAGGCGGAGTTCCAAAAGAACATTTTTACCCCCAACAAACATGTGACTCCCGTTTCCTCGATTATCATGAAACTCTAGTAATCTATAGAAGGACGGTGTGACTGCTGCCCCCGAACCAGGATAGAATTTACTATTTGGCACATCTGTAAATAAAGAAAGACACGCATATTTAAGAGACATGGGAGTGGATGGAAAATGACATGATTAAAGGTCAGGTCCATCCAAGCAACAAGCTATTTGAATGAATTTCATAAAAATCTCTGCGACTCATGATTACCTAGAATACTGTATTATGCAGCAAATGATGTAACTTACATGTACATACTATATCCATCCTACATTTACACATACATCATGTAGACCTACATGTACATCAAGAAAATAACATTTTCATTATTCTTGGAATACAATTTTCCAATTATAATGTACACTCTACGATTTTACCAATGTTTAATGGCAGGCGCAGATCTACTACGTACATGTACATGTTGAGTCGGAGTTTCATAGGGTGTGACCTTGTCTGAAAAATTTGACAAGCGAAAAAAAAGTGCCTATTAAAAAAGTTAAAATGAAGGGCATTGCCCATTTTACGGGGTGCGCAATGAAGGCTATGGGGTGCACCTCTATATGTTTTTAATTTTACATCTTTGTAACTGGTGTTCCCAGTCTTGATATCATGTCCTTAAAGTGCTCAGTGTTGCTGTAAAGTATAGGAACATACATGTGTATTATATGTACATGTAAGCTTTTTTTGTTACCAATTACGGTGATCCCTCTCACCCAAACACCATTTACAAGTCATTACTTATGCAAACCTGAGCAATCTGTGTATAAAGGACAACAAAGACCCCTCTCCTGGCATTGGCTGAGTAGAAACCCCTTTATAGAGGACTGCTAAAATTTACCCTACATGTGTCCAGCATAATAGCATCTCCCTTGGCAGGTCTATTGTGGGAGTAATCTTGAGGACAAAAAAGGCCACAACCCTTATTCAATTAGTCCCAACCCTGGGCACTATTGAAAGGAGAATTCCTTTGAATTCAGCCATTCAGGCCCTGGTCCTTGTGTCTTTGTGGGTCTTTCTTTCAAGAGGCCAAAGCAACACAAACATGATCAATTTCCTTTTAAAATGGCTTCTCAAATTTATATGCTGATGTTGGCAAACATGTCTGCATGTTGATTCTAAAGACCTGCATCAGTACAGAGGTACAGGTACCGGTACATAAATTTCTCTTCATCCTTATCTCATCAAGTGAAGCCCCTCTTGGCAAAGAAACCCTTCTTTGACAAAAAATATCACCAAGTTTATGATGTACATCTACTGTACATAGCTCAATACTGAAATCTGACAGACTACATGTATCTACATGTACATGTACTGTACAGATGTATCAGTTGCCAGGCCTACCTCACTACTGGTTGAAAAATAAGCCAACTCACTTTTTTATGTGTAAGTGCACAAACTTGAGTCTTAGTTTCTAAAAAAATAATCAGAGCTACATGTAAATTTTTAAGAAAGAAAAGTTGTCTACATTGTTAATTTTAACCTTCTTTATTAATGTGTAATTTATAATAATGATAATCACTTTAACATCAGAACGTGTCTATTCGCTTTACAGATATACATTTATTACCCCAGCCATTGGATTCAATCAGTCATTCCCGCACACAATGTACGCACACCCTCCACTCCCTGGGGAGTATTCCATTCAGTCGCCGTTGAAGCGCACACAGTACTGATACAAGCTATAATGACTTTCACGTCCTACCGGATACCATTTGCTATACAGTTTTGGACAAGGATAAACTACGATGTGCAGCAATATCTAGTAGGCCTGTGTACCAGTATGCCTACAGGTAAATGCATATGTAACTGGTGTGAGAGTAGTAATTCTCGAATTAGGCTACAATTCCAGATGAAATAAAGGGGCAAGGATGGAGACAAGAGCAAAAGATGACATGTTGATCTCCTAAACAAAAACAGATATCCTTGAATTGTCCTTGAAAGACAAACACTTCAGAATATCAGTTCTTCTATTGTACTCAACTCTATTGAGTTGTTCTATTGCAACTGAATATGGATTCACGGATAGCTCAATAGTTGGGAATGGACATCTGGAACCACTTTATAAAGCTACATGTACATCGGTAAAAATAATCAAAATTTGGTAGTAGTTGATTTTTAAGCATTTTTCTAAGACCAGCAAAATAAAAATCAGAGATACATGTACATGTAGGAGGAATCAAAAAGGCCTTATTGATCAATGATCATTTGAGGAAAAAAAGAATGATAGCACTTTCACTTCAATGAAGTTCAATCACAAAAAACATTTACAGAACTGATGGCCACATGTAGCAAATTATAAAAAAAAGCAAAAAAAAAAAAAAATATTAACACCCACCATGATTTAACATGATGTAGGCCTCTACATTTGGGCATGTTTCAAAATTGGTAACCATCAGGCTCAATTTTTAAACTTTTCATGCACATGTAGGCCTTGTAAGTTTCAATATTCCACAATGTTTCAGCCTCATCAACTGCATCATATTAGACTTGACTACGATACAATTAACCTTGATTTTAAGCTCTCTCCAAATTATATGTAGGCCAGGCTGTAGTTCAAATTGAGTGTGTAACATGAGTTTCGCCTTTAAAGTAGGCATACATGTATGTAAGTATGAGCTGTACATGTACATGTACATACATGTAAAACAACTTCAAGAGCCAAGTTTCTTCAAAATTTTCTTTTCGAGATGTGCCTGGTTTCCCTGAAAACCCCATAAATCACAGCTGTGCTACAGTACACATTGTGGAGCTCACAAATCATGATTCTTGATGGGGGTCAAAACCATAATCCATGGAGCTTCATGGAGTTGTCAGCAAACCAAACATCTGCTGTCTGTCAGCAAAGAGTATAAATCAGAACGCACCTTGACACCATTATAACTCAAGATGTTTGAAGGATGTAGATGAATATGGAAAATATACATGTTCACTGAATGAAACATAAATGTTCTTATTTGCAAGGGGAAAATCTAATAATTTGCAGGTACATTTATCAGATTTTTTTTTCTTCACTGGGACAGTGGAAAAAGGGATGCATACTAGGAGAAAAATGATAGAGGCAAATCTACAAAATCTTTTGGTGAGGTTTTCAAATTTATGAATGTTTGATTATGATTGTTGAATGTGTAATGACAGTGACTTTCGTGTATCAATACTCAATGACATGTGTTTATTAAAAGTGTATAAAGTTGGCATCAACAAGAAAAGAACCTAATTGTGGAAAGCTACAAGCAAAGAGGGAAACTGGATACCCTTGAACAAAATTATGCCATGAATACATATTCTATTTACATTTTGAAAGTAAAGCATGATCCATGTATGATGTGTGTACTAAAACTGTGTACTCTGCACATTTGAATAAACACTGTTTTTTTTTCAACAACCTCCCATATCAATAAGAGTGTACTTTGGTCACTGACCTAGAATACAATGGGATTCATCACAATTCAAAGACACATACACATAGATATCAATTTAGGCCTACTATGTAAACATTAAAACCAAACACAGTCAGCGTCATTTTTATTGTACTGAAGCTTCATGCAAAATTTCTGATTTACCTGAAATCTATCCATTGATCTTTTATGCTGTAGGATTGTACACTGTTGGTCATGTACATGTACATGTAGTACTCTAAAAATTTTACAACAGAAGAATGGAGGATCCCCCACAAAAAATAATTCATCTGAAGCTTTCACATGAATAGAAATGGCAGTCTAAACACATTTGGTCAATTGGTATCTGATTATGATATGAATTAAGCTCCTACATGTACATGTACATAGTACAATTGTGGTTGTCATAATGTATTGTATCTTAATAATAATTGTACATTTATGTTGCGCAATTTCTACATGTGTACATGTATATACTCAACTGCGCATTACAATAATATTATTACCCCCGCTATTATAGCTGTGCTGCCTACAGGCGCTCTGGCATTCGAGGAATTTCTTCCTGCCGGGTACCCATTCACCTCACCTGGGTTGAGAGCAGCACAATGTGGGTAAATTTCTTGCTGAAGGAAAACACACCATGGCTGGGAATCAAACCCACGTCCCTCAGATTGAAAGACGAGAGTCATGACTACTCGACCACAACGCCCCTCTATCTTCGATAGAGTACAGTGTACACTGTACATGTACACATGTTTCCTTGACACTATTGTAATGCAGATCATGAGGTATTCAAAAGAATAAAAGAGCTAATATCCAGCAAGATGAAAGTTTAATAGTGCAGTTGGGCTATTGGGATCGTTGAGTTGTCACCCTGAATTTGTGCATCTAGGCCTATTGAATCTTAGATTAGTTGAGCTCAGGGGTAAAGTTAAAGACTTAAATACTGATTACACTCATGCCGAAATCCTTGTTCTGAGCATGGACCTATTCTGAGCATCCCTTGATTTAGAACTTAGAGATCAATGACCTTTAGTTTTTGGCCTTGCACATAGGCCAATGTACTTTTTGGCCATGCACATAGGCCAATGTAAATCGATTAAAACAAATGCTTAGACATATTTTCATATAATTTTCATATAAACAAAGCCATGTCCAGATACACATGGGAACAATTATTGTCAACAAATGTTTAAAAAAAATATTTTTAAAACAACATTGTACATTCTACATTTAGGCTATGCACATCGGCTTTAACTTTCCTTATTTTTTTTCTAAACATTAGGCCATTTCTTAGAGAAAAAAATTGAGAACATCCATTCTCAATAAATGCAAATCAATATCTATTCATAATGTTGTTTGTGTTATAACTTTAAATTTTTCAGTTTTTTATGTATCAGATAATAATAATTTAACATTTACAGTATAGCACAGGTAAAGGAGATATTTTCTGCAAGAAAGAAGGAGAGAGAAAATTATAAGGCCATATCAAATTATCAACTGCAAAAATTTTACTTTTGGGTGTGTATTTTTTATTTATCTGAATAATATATTCAGAACCAGGGAATAATTTTTCTTTACAAATTTGGATTTAGCATTTTTTGGTCATAAGAGAAAAGCTCTCAACTAAGTAATGTACAGTCCTATGTAAAAATATGCTATACAAAAGACTTAATGCATAGCAGTCTTTCAAAAATGTGGAGCAAATTGTGATGCGATACAGGAAAATCATTCCCTGAGAACTAAATAAATTCATACCTTCAAGCATCCATTTAAAGTATTTCACATGGCACCTACTGTGACTGATACAAAAAAAAACATACAACACGAACTTGCATGTACATGTATAGCACATTTTTCTGTCAAGTTGAAACAGATATCCTGTACAACTGAAACAACGAAAAGTCAATGCATCATAGACCTAATTAAATGTTGATATTACACAAACCTACCTGCAACACTCAAACTCCTTTCCCGAACAATAACTGTCTCTCTTGCCAAGCTAATATGATCCACTAACAGCAAAGTCACTATAATGCAAATTGCAGCAATTCGATGTAGTCGGAAGCTCCTCATGACTTTGGTATTCCTGGTGATTTTGTCCTTTGAAGATGCCATTGTCATAAGCTCCAGTACAAATTCATCTGCTACAGAGGAATTTCAGAAGGTACAGGTACTGATAAACTGTGGTGCAGTCAGATAAATCCTGAAAAGTACATAAAAGTGAAAATTCAAAAGGGAAACTTGATCACTAAAATAACATGATTAATAATAACAATGGGGTCTGGGGATATGATACAATGAAATTTGTAAATAGATTTTATGAGATTTTCTCATTTATTGATTTTTAATCACAAAAATATTAGAGTTCAACATTGAATAGAGGGGTTTGAGACTCCCTTAGAATATTAGATTTCTTTTTCAACTTTGAGGGTGTTCCCTCAAGCCCAATTAATGAATTATGTTAAATGCCTGAAATTTTATGAGAAGAACCCCCCCCCTTCAATTGATCAAGAATGTATGGAAATTATCTCTGAATGAAAGTGATCCCTCCAATACAATGGAGCCCGCAAGAACTAGCAATTAGCATTGAGTATTGTAATTATTTTCATCAATACAACACTCCATTTCATTTCATAGATTTTAACACATTCAATCATTCCAAAGGGAAGGGTATACTAGTATTAGTAAGGACAGTTTCGACATGCATGATCTATTCCCCTTTCTGAGTACATACATCACAGGCAAGTTTTATCGGGATTTAAGTCTTGAAGAGTGGAATTCATTGCACTCACTGACTGACTCCAGAGGCCGAGGCAGAGCGCGACCGATAATACACCGAGGCCAAACAATAAATAAACGACCGAGGTACAACGGGCGCGTTTCTCACCACCACCACCACGACACCACTCACCAGCAAGCGAAGCCACTCTCATTTAATGATGATTCCGATCTTACTATAGAGAAAAAAAAATAATGGGAAGAGACGGGAACTTACCTGAGTAGCCTAATTTTTGCAGATACTACTTGTGTGAACAGTGGTACCAATGAAAATCCTGATTACTCCAGTGTTTAGAAATAAATGAGGATTTTTGACGTGACGAGAGAGCCGCAAATTAAAGATACAGCGTTTCAATTTCAAACATATTGCATTGGGGGCGCTCTATCCAAAGTAAGAAAAGTCGTCACAGATTATTGATTCTATGTACCGGTACTTTACTTTCACTTTACTCCACGTCCACCGACATGGAGGAAAGCCTGTTAAAAGTAGACATGTCCATTGCTGCTCTCCTTCAGACAAAATTGAAAAATTGTACCCTGAACCAATCTTTGTTCACAAGGATCTTTTTATGAAGGAGAGAGTTAATGAGAGATCTGGTAGAAATCAACAAAACTCCATACAAACTAAATTAAAAGTGAGTATTGAGTATGAAAAAAACATATTGAAATCTAAAATCTAAAGTTTGATGGGCCAGTCCACGTTTCACACACATTCAAGATCTTTGACGCGTTTCATTTGGGTGTTAAAAACGCAATAAAACTAAAGAAAAGAAGTTGCCCTACATATATATGTTTCTGAACATTGAAGAAAAAACGTTCAATTATTTTTTAAAGTATCACATTGCGATCCCCCCCCAAAAAAAAAAATTGAATGTTCGTGTGACTATAAAAAAAAATATAGGATTAGCAAAGAATCTAAACCAAAATTTAAACAGCAAGGCGAGCAGAAAGACTGCCCTTCCCCCTATCTGTGCATGGCGCCAGAACAGGGGATGGGGGGAGAGAAAATTAGACGTAGAGAAGCCGCATATAAAGGAAAGGAGGAGCAAGAAAAATATAAAAGGATAAAGATAAGTGAAGAAAATACGGGGAAGGGAAAATTTTCGAATAGCAGATATTCCAAGCCTCTAAAAAGAAATAATGCTTAGTGAAATTCGTATCATACGATCATTTATTTTTAAAGAAATTCATGTCTTAATATAAAAAAAATGTTTAGTGATATCCTTTTCATGCCTAAAAACATGCCGTTAAAATACAAATACAAAATAATTTCAGCTCGCTTGTCGTGAAGTTGGAGCGAAGTTGAAAGTGGGGAGGGGACACAGGGAAAAGGGGTATTTTTTCTTTCGAAAACAAAGGGGAAAATTATTTATCTACCCCACTCACATATTCTTACAAGTTTTTCTTTCATAAGTAGTAACATAGGCCTATAAAAATGAGAATATTGTTTTCTTGTTTCTTACCAATGATGATGTTTCTTTATAAGAATTTGTCAAGTATTCATTGCTAACGCTGGCCGTTTATGTGAAATTCATCAATTTGAAATATTTGTCCGGAATCATATAATAGAAACACTGGTTCTAAAGGAAAATGGACGCCATCAGAACATTAACAGACTAAACATTTTGAACAAACTTGAAAAGAAAAGGGGAATTTATCAAAATTAAATAATGGCATATTAAAATAGGGCATTTAATCAGAGGGTAAAGGGATGAATTTTATAATCAAAAGAAAATGAATTAGCGAAAGGGGCAAATCATATTTTGAAAGGGATTATGCGATTAAAGGATGCACTTGCAGAAGGAAGCAGAACGCTATAAAAAGAAACCGGGCGCTCACCGGGCACGAAAAGAGTGGGTTTTAAGGGAAATTTATCTGGTATAAAGATCAGGCACCTATAAGAAGGCAAGGGACACTTTCTTATGGCATAAAACGGGTCCTTCTCAGGTATGAAAGGGGCACAAAGCACTTTTCTTGGGTAAAAGGGGGCACTTGCTAAAAAATAAAACGGGTCCTTCTTAGGTGAAAGGGGCATGCACAGAAAACATTCGAGAGGGGGCATTTTTTGTAAAATTGGCACTTTAAGTGCTTCAAAAAGTGGGTGTGGCATGCACTGTGCCCCCCTCCCAGGATTGCCGCCCCTGATTCTTTAGTTAGAAAGACATAATATTCAGGGCCATACCTATCATGTTCCTGATTACAAAAAGTGCTTAGAACTATCGTTTTCAGATCTAAATATAACAAAGATAGCAGCTCGTGCTTCGTGCTCGAAAATATTTGTTTTTATGAGGTATATATTTATTCATGAATTGCATTATGAGGGATAATGTTGATGACAATTTTTTTTTTCAGTCCTAATATTTTGGCTGGGTTCGGCCCTGTAGCTCCTTATGTCAAAGATTTCAAGACCGTTCCGACCCTCTATAACCCCCATCCCTTGACAACCTAATCCAACCTTCAGACTGGAGTTTGGTGTAGATACGAAGTCGGATCCCATGATCCGTCGGGTGTTGTGTTCGAATATCCGCGGGTTTAATCGTTGCTCAATAGTAATCAATACTGATCAATTCCACAGGCTGTATGATGTAGAGCATATTCATGTTTCAAACTTCTTAGTTCGATATAACTGGCAATATTTACCCCCCCCCCCCTAATTTCTGTCTCTCCCTCTTTTTTCTGAAGGGAAACTTTGAGACAATACAGTAATAAAACAATCGATTAAGTCACCAGTCCAAAGTACATAATAACAAAGTACACTTTTTAACAAACACATTGGTTGTTTTGTCATTAGGCTGATTGCATTGATTCCCATGTAATTCATCCAAGTTTGACTGTTTTTTTTCTACTGCATGTAGACTTAAATTTAGGGGGAAAATCCCAACGTGTAATTTTCATTGCGAATGAATGTAATTTTCATCGTTTTCAGTGCAGTTGTGATTTTTTTTCTGTGGACAATAGAAAAGGTGAGTTGTTATCTTTTATCTATATCGTTGCACAATATAGTGGACAAAAACGAGGAATATTATCATTGTCATAATAATTATGTGAACACCCTCATCCCCATGGTTGCACGACAGGGACGTATCAAATAATGGTCAATAAGAAATATGGATTTCAATCTCCCGTATTTTAAACAATTTAAATGCAAAGAACATGCACCCAAACAAGAAATTCATTTCATTTTTTTTCCAAAATAGTCAAAATCGGATAAGAAATTTGTGACATTTCTAAGATTTGCTTATTGTCACAAAAGAGTTATAATATATAGAAGTCCTTGACTGATAAACTTAATGGTGATGACTATAGTTTCATAACCAAACCTAGTTATTTTAATATTTGATGAAACTTTGAAATATTATTCAAGATTTCAAATAATAAAATACCAAGATGTGTGACTCGACTCCAACCTACCGCCAAATATGATGCATAATTGTTTTTTTTTATTCACTTCCAAAATGAGATCAAATCTCTTCCAAAAGAGGGATGTGACTCTCGTCTATGCGTCTATAGCATAAAACCCAATTTCCAGTGGGTGCTGAAGCAAACCAGCACATCCACTTCCTATAGGACCACGCTATTATTGTATTTGATAACAATTTATTGTACTTTATCAAAGTTAACTGAAACAAAGTTATCGTTACAATGATGATATACAGTAGATGGCACTCGACAACACATTCATTATTGACATTGACAACAAACTGATTCCTGGGTATCACATGCATTGAGAAAATGTGTTGAGTTTTTCCTTTACTGTGCATTTAATTTCGTATTTTTTGGTTCATGAAATTTGATTTACAAACTTAAAAAAAAATACTAGTAGCTGTTTATTTCTCCCTATTCGATATCACATTCTGTACCCCTCCTCTGTCCCTTCTACCAAGTTCAAGTTCAGGTTAAATTTTATTGTTACTCATTGCTACTCATTCCCACCAATACAGGCCAACGTTTTTCGTCAATTCATCTGTGTGAAAAAAGGAGAAGAAAAAGAACAAAAAAGACTCAGTTACATCATCAAAGAAACCTCTGAATAATGAGGTGTGTATCTTGAATGCCATTGAAACGCATCTTGTTATTACTCTGGACAGCATAAGATGAAAATGGCATCCAAAAATCCAAAAATTACAGGGCATACTGACAGTCTAGAAATCTACTCTAATGGACTTGTTCTGGCATTCCTCTCGGGCTTTGCAGTGTCAATCTCATCACTCATGACAAAGCTAGCAAGAGACTCTACATTTCTACAAATAACTTTTCTACGCACGAGTCTGATTTGTTGCTCCACCCTAATGATGGGAATACTGAGCGGTAATTGGTCAAAGTTTCGTGACGCAATACTTGAATCACCAATAGGAACAATCGGATGGCTCCTTGTTCGATCTTTTTCATCTTTCATGGCGATGACAACGGCCTATTCAGTTTATCAGCGGATACCTATGGGTACGGGTATGAATATTTGGGATTATTTTTATTTAGGTAATTTTGTTGATTTGAAGTAATTAAACTCCCTATAAAACGTATTATTAAGAAATACAGTCATCGTCGGGTGATGATGATGCCATATTGTCGATGATCTGCGGTGTAACCTAATTTAATGGGGCTACAGTGTTGGATGAGATCATACACGATTCCGAAGGGAGGAATGGCAATCGAAGAAAACGGACCAAAATGTAATTAAAAAAACACATTCATTTCTTAATGACCGATTATTTCTGAAGTCATTTATTTAGCTATTCTATTCTTTCTTATTAAAGAACAAAGCTGACACCAGTAAGATTAATAAAAGTACCCAATACGTGAAATAATTATTAAAGGAAGAGTATCAGCAAAATGACAACGAAAGGAGCTTTTAAAAGGAGCTTCACATTCGTCTAATTAATAAAGCATTATAAGAAATGAAATTCAAGAAGATACCAACAATATTTCCGTATATCCATTCACGTTGGACTATACTAAAAAAAATGTGACAACTATTCCCGGGCACCAATTTAAAAATCAAATTATTACATGACTCTCTACCAATTTCCACTGGAATATGCAGGTGACGCCTCAGCTATCTTCGGAGTCACCCCGGTATTCACTGGTATAATGGGCGTGGTCTTGCTAGGAGAGGCGTGGCAACAGAAACACGTGTACCTCACCTTCCTCGCGTGGACTGGTGTGGCTCTCATCTACAAGCCGACCTTCCTTTCCCGCGTCATCCCATCCCACTACAGGGATAATTTGAAAATAGGAGTTCACTCCGATGAAAAGTTTTACCTGGGCGTGGCTATTCTTGTACCACTTGCTGCTTCGCTCTCGTTTGTTTTGTCGAGGAAACTCTCCAAGACAATACCCCCAACGTCGATTGTCTGCATCACGAGTTTTGGGATTATGGTGTACTCTTGCGTTGCCATGGCAATCATTGAAACAGTGCGACTCCCTCCTTTAGCTGACTGGAAATATTTGATTCCAGAAGTCATTGCTGGTAATAACCTCTTGACTCCAACATTTTCGTATTGCAATTTTTAAAGGAGGTTCCAAATACCCATAAACACTATAAAAAAAAAAACATTAAAAAAAACACCGTTTGATATAATTACATTTTATACAAGAAAATTTTCCCTTTTTCATATAAATTATACGAAGTTCTCTTTTGATAAAACAATATATATTTGTATTTGAATAGATTGTTTTATAGAGTTTAATGGTCCGTAAAGAAGATGAACAAAAGTAGGCATACGAAAATTGGGAACCACCCATTCACATACCCTTATCGATGTATAGCTAATTTTAATTTGATTTCAAAGATAAAATAGTCTATTCATAACATTTTATTTAAACCAAAACGGAACATGACGAATATGGGAGGGGTTTAAGAAGGCATAAACAAGCAACTGTGACCAGTGATAAACGTTTTTTAAGGAAATTTCTGAAACTAAGATAGTGAATAATATCAGTTCCGCCAACCTATATACTTAGTATAGGCGTATCCTATATAAGAATGTAAATGCATTATTGAATTCAATTTTCATACACGGCGTCACCACATTGATTTTCATTATGTTAACTCTCCTTTTATGCTATGTTTATTATTACAGGACTGACATCACAAACACTGTTTGGCAAGGCTCTACAACTTGAGCGTGCAGCTCCCGTTACACTAATGAGAAACTCATCTATCTTCTTCTCTTTCGTCTTTCAATTTATCCTTTTCGGCACAATACCGAGCTGGGTCAGTGTCCTGGGGGCTTCCTTGGTCATCGTCTCAACGGCCATACTCGGAACATTAAGATAGACTGATTTATGTATTTTAATTTTAACAGGGTGACCATTTCATTTAAGAAAACTCCTTGATTAAGGTGCCGTATGTAAACAACAATCAAATATAATCAACATCGATACGTAAATTACATTTACCAATTATCATACGCGTAGTATGATACTGAAACTATAGAGTGAGAAAAAAAGAAAATGTGTTTTAATGACTCAAGTGAATTTAAGCAAAGAAAAGGGGATAATGCATCCAAATACAGTAGCCTTTATAGCAGAACCACTCTTATAAAGTATTTGGTTTGGATTTTATTTTCAATAAAGAGATGACAGGTTTCTATATCTAGCATGAAAGTCTGATGGCTAACAATATCCTGAAATTTAGGATGTAAAAACCGCCGAACAATAAAACATCGAATACTCGGAACCATAAGTGTTTTGTTTTTAGGAGCCGATCCGCCAGGATTTTCCAAGGGGGGCACATTTTCCGAGATTTTTTTTGGGTTAACCAAATATTAAGGAAATTTCGTCCACAAAAAAGTTTGACAAGCAAAAAAAAAGGTCTTCACTTTCAAGGGGGGGGCAGTGGCGTACCTAGGATTTTCCACAGGGGGGGCAAAATCGGCCGCCAAAAAATTTGACAAGCAAAAAAAAAAAAAAAAAAAAAAAAAAGGTCTTCAAGCTCATCAAGGGGGGCAATAAAGGTCTTAAAGCTCGTCAGGGGGGGGGCAATAAATGTCTTCAAGCTCGTCAGGGGGGGCAAAAAAGGGGCAGGTATATGTCTTTTGTATGGGTTGTGGCTCGTCAGGGGAGTGCCCCCCTGCCCCCCCCCCCCGTAGGGACGCTAGTGGGGGGGGGGGCACACATCTATTTAAACAGCATTTTTACATTTAACTTTTTTTATTGTGCCTCTCAAATGGGGGGGGGGGGGGTGGGCACTGGCCGGCTTTGCCCCCCCCCCCCCTGGATCCGCCAGTGCCTGTTGTTCATTAACTTTTTTGAATCCATATTCTCAATTCGTTCTGTACCATATATACTCCCCGGATATACTCTTTCTCCACGCAGGATCGTTTTTAGATTTTGTCATTCATCCAGATTATATTATATTAGATTATATTAGATTATATCACATTATATTATATTAGAAACACCCCAGTCACAAGATATTTAGCAAATCGTTGAAACTAATGCTATTGAAAGATCATAATTAATTTGGTATGGTAAATACTGCCTGAAAACAAATTATTCTGTACAAAGATTTTGTGAATAATTAAGATATTTTTTCTTGTAAATAGTGTAAATATGTTCACTAAAAATGATTGCAATTTTCTGCAACAGTAATAAGTAGAACCAGTACTGAATTTGATGTACAATATTGAGATTTAGTTAAAATTATTGTTTAAACTATGATAATGACATTATTTAGGGCTAACCTCGATTAGCATCTTGCTATTATGTTAGCTCCAATTACCAAATGTTTTGTTTGTATGTGATGTACTATTACATAAATTGTACCTGACAATGATATTTGGTAATAAATTCAATATTTTATTGAACAGCCCTACAAAGGATCCGATCACAGGCCTAGACAATACGCGATAACATTAAACTCTCACAGAACGCATTTCAAAATTCTTTTTGGCAATTAACCCCCTTCCCCAAACAGCAAACTGAAAACTAAGGTTAGTCTGATTTCTGCCATTGACTTTAACCCCGGGGGGGCCACTTCCATTCACGAGTGGATACCATGCGCGACCATGGGGTCTCGAAAAGCACCCTAAACACGTAATTTCCATATTCTGAAAATGCACCCCTTAACAAGTATTGGCGTGTGAAACTCTACCCATAACAAGTATTGGAAACAAAACGATACTCTTGGCAAATATTCCCTGAAATGAACCCCTAAACAAGTACAGGAATGTTTTATTGTTACTATAAATGTTACGGCCATACGGGTCCTTCGGTCGTCGTCTTTACTTTATTTGGTTTAGTACGACCCCACCTTCTACACCTCGCGCAAATCGGACTCTAAACACGAAGTGTAGGGGCAAAATGGACACCCTTTATAAAACATTTTTATTTTGTTTTATCATTCCCGCAAATTCGACCCTAAACACGTAATTTTCCAAGCGAAATAGACACCCTTTTTTCATTATTTTTGTGTTTTTGACACCCTTATCACGTTACGTACGTAACGTGCCCTATCGTGAAAAGGACATCCTTTTTACGTGTTTTTTTGGTCGCGCATGGTATCCACTCGTCAATGTAAGTGGCCCCCCCGGGACTTTAACACAGGGCAAAAACTCCGGTAAAAACAACCTGAGTTTTCTCAGTAAAAAGTTTTAATGCAACGGGCCAAACGTGAAAAGAAGCACGATATGAATAAGTCATGGTTGGCCGGCTAAAAAAAGAAAGAAAGAAATCAAAGAATGAACAGATGGTCTAGGATAGATGCATGTGCCGCGGAACTGGGGGGGGGGGGTGGGGCGCTAGGGGAGCTTCAGTCCTCCTTTTTTCGATACAAAAACGGAAAAAATGCAAGGTACCCCTCCCCAAGCCCATTTCGAAAACCGTTCCGCGGCCCCTGGGATGAATGAGTGAGTGAATGAATGAATGAAGCAAGCCCGCCCGGGCCCGGATCTTCGAAGCTATGTTATTCGGATTTTCAACAGCGCCATCTGGATTTGTTGTCAGTGACTCCCAACGACGCCAATCAGCTCATATCGATCTCATTTTCGGTTTGCCAAAATAATGAAAACATGACTGAATCACCATCGCCATTTAACAAAGAGCTCCTCAACAGACTCACGACGGGTATAAGCAAAAGTTTAGGTAATTATTGTTTAATTTTTTGTGTAATTTTAATGCCAACTATAATGGAGAATATTTTTAGCAAAAAAGTTAAATCTTCAGTCCCGTTCGTTAGTTTTGATGTCTGTTATTTTTTAACCCTCATTTGTGCTTGGTGCATGGTGCTTAGTAACCCAGGGAGCTCCTAGCCAGGCGGCTTCTAGAGAGTAAAAATCATTTACTAACGTAAGGTTACTAACGTAAGGTCTTATTGTACTTCCCCAACGTTATGCGACGCTCGCGTCCGTAACGTTGGGGAAGTACAATAAGAAACAAGATGGCGGCGTAAACATCAGGCAAGTCTCTTCCGTCTTTTCACAATATCTTTTCATTTTTTTGATGAATTCTTGTTTTAAAAATAACAACGAGAGCGTAGAAATGTCGGAAATGAAGTTTTATCCCATGTACATGATTGAGAGCTAGATCTTTTAGAAGGAAAGTAGAAATCTCGGGGGTGAAAGTTTCAGGTTTTGGCTTCCTTTGTGTGGGTCTATGATAGTATGAGATAGAAGGCCTGGCTTCGTATGAGAGTAACCTTACGTTAGTAAATTATTTTTACTCTCTAGAAGCCGCCTGGCTACTCCCGCCCGCGCAGCGGGTGGGAGCCCAGGGGCTTACCGTGTATTTTACCATACTCACGGGACTAGCACTCATTCAATGAACAAGGTTATGATATAACCTTGTTCTCAGTTATATCTCCATGTGTGGCAAAATAAGGATGGCAATGTTTGGCTTATTTTCTCTTTTTCTTTGGGACAAATGCTTGATTTTTTTACGCTGACAGTTTCCATTACACCTATACGTCATAAAAATTGGCCCGTAAGTAAATTTTATTCTTTCAATTATTTTTTCTTAAGTAAAAATAGGGATTAAAAAAAAGAAAATTTTCTTGCCATATTATTTTCCACCAATAGAGGGCGTACACAAAAGTATGCCCAAAATTCAAGTTTTTGAGCGCTCTAGTAAATAAAAAAATTATTCCCAACTTACTAAAGAAAATAAATTGCAACGGTACGGAAATTAGTAATTTTGGTCACAAAAGTGATATTTTAATCATTTTTTAAAGTGTGTGCTCTGTACAGCATTTTCGTTTTTTTGAGGTTCCAGTTTGTGCCCAGATGTCAGGAAACTGCCACTCGTTAGACCTTCATCCATATAATTGTGGTAAGTGCATAATTTCTGTTTTCACAATTCATTTGGAGAAATATTTAGACCATAAATCACCCTAGTCCCGTGAGTATGGTAAAATACACGGTAAGCCCCTGGGCGGGAGCTCCCTGGGTTAGGTGCTTAGCAGTAGCACTCACACGTATTGCGAGGTTAGTATTAGTATGGGTGCTTAGTTATGCTTCAATAATATGCCCACTCCTTTTCCGATTATAGCAAGACTTCCATATGTACCTCCCACTAAAATTGAAAAAAAAAAATATGGAGAAGGTTAAAAATAATGATGGGAGAGTGGAATGCATACCGGGGGGGGGGGGGGGGGGGGGGTAGCCAGGCGGCTTCTTGAGAGTAAAAATAATTTACTAATGTAGGCTTACTCTCAATGAAGCCAGGGAGTCCTTCCTATTCATCTACGTGTACCGCAAAAAAACCTGAAACTTTCGCCCCCGAGATTTCTACTTTCCTTCTAAAACATCTAGCCATAAATCATGTACGTTACGGACGCGAGCGTCGCGTAACGTTGGGGAAGTACAATAAGAAACAAGATGGCAGCGTAAACATTGGGCAAGTCTCTTCCGTCTTTTCACAATATTTTTTCATTTTTTTGATGAATTCTTGTTTAAAAATAACAACGAGAGCGTAGAAATGTCGGAAATGAAGTTTTATCCCATGTACATGATTTAGAGCTAGATCTTTTAGAAGGAAAGTAGAAATCTCGGGGGTGAAAGTTTCAGGTTATGGGGTCCTTCGTGTAGGTGAATAGGAAGGACTCCCTGGCTTCATTGAGAGTAAGCCTACGTTAGTAAATGATTTTTACTCTGAAGAAGCCGCCTGGCTAGGGGGGGGGGGGGGTACTCGACCAAAAAAGTGGTGGGTATGTGCAATTTTCTTGCAACTTTACTTTCCACCAATAGAGGGCGTGCATAAATATATGCCCAAAATTTAAGTTTTTGAGCGCTCTGGTGAATACAAAAATTTAATATGAAAAATAAATTGCAACTGTATGGAAATGAGTATTTTGGTCACAAAAGTGATATTTTAATGAAATTCTTAAATGTGTGCTGTGTACTGCATGGGCATACCATAGTCCTCAGGGAATAATTTTGCTTTACAAATTTGAAAAGCATTTTTGGTCATAAGAGAAAAGCTCTCAACTAAGTAATGTACCTGTAGTCGTATGTAAAAATATGCTATACAAAAGAATTTATGCATAGCAGTCTTTCAAAAATGTGGAGCAGATTGTGATGCAATACCAGGAAAATTATTCCCTGGTGCTACATGTAGTTTCCCTACATGCAGGGTGGTTGCAGCGAGCAAGTGGACTTTGCCTTGGGTTTGCTTGGCTTTACCGCTGCAATGAAGTTAGCGACCAAAATATCTGCCTGTGGCAGGGTACATTGCCAATTCGTCTACTGCCAACTCGTCCACTCACCACATGGTCTACTTTCATTTAGTCTAATGTCAATAACCATTTGGTCCAATCATTTCGTCTAATCACCATTTCGTCTATGACCATTTTGTCTCATAACCAGCAGAAATCTAGGATACCGTAGTTCATTCATCTGTCAAGTGCTGACACCAATTAAGCGCGCTAGTCAATGTAAACATATCAGGTTTCATAACAAGATTATTGGAAGACGGCAAGTCGTGATAAATAGACTGTGAACTAGGGGGAATTGAGGTCACTGAATCTATTTTAGCACTCTCAATCCCCGAAATTGCTGTCTCTGTCCCGCAGGGGTAAGTGAAAAATAAATGTCCACATAAACAAGGACAGTCTCAATTTATCAAGACATGGTTTGTCTTGGTTTACGAGGATATCCTTGTTTTCTGGGACAATCCCAATTTTTAGACCAGCACCGCTATCGATAACCAGTTGGTCGAATATCCATTTAATTTTCATTCATTATGCACAATTAACACTTAGTCTAATTAGACCAAATGATATATGGACTAATTAGCTATTGGACCAACTGGTTATTAGATGAAATGGTGAGTGGACGAATTGGCAATTAGACCATGTGGATAGTGGATGAACTGATGGTAGACGAGTTGGCAATTGGATGAATTGGCATTAGACCAATTGGAAATAAACCCTCACCCGTTTGTTTGCCGCATGTTCACATAATATCGGTCACTATAACATCAGCATTTTGACTTAACTATTAATTACTGGTATTACCATATTCCTTTTTTTTGTTAGAACTAAAGTTAGTCCTATTATAAGATTTGATGTTATTCAATGGTTACCCTATTATCTTTTATTCATGTTTGTAGAAAAGAGGCCAGGAGTATGTGACATCATACTAACTGAGAAACCACAAGCCCATCGTCATCAACTCACATCTTGGGAACAACGGAATTCCTGCCTCTTGCCAGAAGACTTTAAAAATCTCTATCAGATGACAGATGGCTTGCTGCTGCAGTGGAGTGTTAAATTAGATGGTAATAACTGTGTGAAATAATGAGAATTAGCAGAGAAACACAAATTCTCAGCTGAAAGCTAAGCTGCATTGAATCATTTCATTGAATTTACGAATTCTGTAACCCTGACTTTGTAGAACTGTGGCTGGCATGAAAATCAGATACGAAAAAACTCAAGATGAGACATTTTCTCCATAAAAATCTTGGTATTACTTTTCTCAAGATAACTTTAACAGTTATGTATTTTCAGTGTTTCCTTTAATCAGGAATTTGCACAGTGATTTGGTATTGTATCTCATTGAATTGAAAAAAAATTAGATGAAGAATAATGATCAGCAAAGAAGTAAAATGTTGGTAGTACAACTGATTGACATCTTGATCTTTGTAATGTTTGTTTCACAAGACTTTGTCTTCAGACATTCATAAATTGTGTGAAGGTTTAATTCAGAATTGATCCTATTTCACTCATTACTAATTAGTATAAATGAAATGAATTTGTATTCTGCTTGATAACTCTTTTATTATTACTGTTTCCCTGTAATCTGTTTTCATTTATTGAATAGAATTTTCATACTTTAGATATTAGTTTTAACAATGCATAACAAGAGTTGATCAATTACCTAAACTTTAAAATATCTTGATTTTCAGGGGACAATGTTGAGCCTCTTGGGAGGATGGAGCTCAACTCAATCTCTGATGTAACAAAGATTGCCGGTGAAAAGATAACGAGAAGAAATAATCCTACCATTGCTGATCTTGAGGAGGACTCTGATGGAGAACACGAGATGGGTAAAGCCCTTGAACACTTTTCATAATTAAATTTGATTGCAGCTTAACTTGCTGTTTGAAATGGCATGGATGAAATTCTCTTTTATTGTTGCACTGTGAGAATAATTGGCAGTGAGACAGTTTATTTTTTAATTATTTAATTCCAATGAGATTGAGATTAAGAAATTAGCCCCTATTTGGTCAGGGCTGGAGTATTCTTAATATTTGGCTATTGGATAATCTTGTTATGGCAAGAGATCATCCCTTATGAATAATTGTCAAATTTATGCATTCTATGTTTTGTTCAGCTTAGACCAGTTTACTGACCTGTATCTGCTGCACAGAAACATTAGCGCTAACAGAGCACTAACGGTAGGCCCAGTCACATCTATCGGATTGCGATGTCAAACGTTGATCCAAGATGTAAATAACAAGCTGCTGTTACATTAGGCATCGCTGCAACATTACCAGTT
Organism: Lytechinus pictus; assembly: GCF_037042905.1. Taxonomy (NCBI): domain Eukaryota; kingdom Metazoa; phylum Echinodermata; class Echinoidea; order Temnopleuroida; family Toxopneustidae; genus Lytechinus; species Lytechinus pictus. The sequence continues at coordinate 26,497,988 of NC_087249.1, forward strand.
GTAACAATGCCTCTGGCACATTGTTAATGCTAACAATGTTTCTGTGCAGCCGTTACCGATGTATTGTATTGAGAATAGTTTGTTGTATATTGTTGATGCCATTATTACTCATTTACCATGTTAAAGTGAATAAGAGTAAATGGGATAATGTCTGGGCTGTATGACACTTCCAGTGATTTATTACAGATTGGGACAGGTTTTGTTTTCTGAAACATATTATCCTTTGCTTTTATATGATTCTCATGAGTGATCAATAATATGAAGTTTTTGAAAATATAATTTTTTTTCTCAGTCTAATCATTATCAGCGTTGAATTATTTATTCTGTGAATTTATGAAGAGTTTATTGCACTATGCGTGTATTTATATCAATACCCATCTACAACTTTTTTGGGGGGTTTATCATTGATTTGTATTTCTTTATTTCTGATGTTGAAAATTGAAACAGAAAATGAAATAAACCAATAAATTCAAATAAATACTTTTGTAAGTAAAAACAGTCATAAATAAGAATAACAATAGTGTCAGTAATTTATTCGTCTCAACTCGTATTCATTCTAAAACTTTTCAGATGAGACACCAAGCTTTGGACCAAGCAGTAGGGTCTTTGAGTTGGATCCTTGCCAAGGTTGTGGGAAGGTGTGCCTTGTCTACAGGAATACAAAACCAGGTAAAGTAGATGATCTTAACCTGAACTGTGGTTTTGTTGAACCTTAAAAATGATTGAATTTTTGTAGTCGATTATGTTTGATTGTTTAGTCAATTATGTTTTGTGCATGGATCTCGGGAATACTACCCGATTTGATTGACTTTATTGATTGATATTTCAATGTAATTTTGATGTTTGTGACTCCCTTGAACATTTTATGTGGTTATTTATAAAATATAGTTACTAAAGAAATATGATGAATATAATAGCTGAGGTCAGTCTGCTCATCCATGTAAAAAAAAGGGACATACTGTACAAAGCAAATGCTGAAAGTTTGTTACAGGGTTGAATACAAGATATAGTTTGGAATGGACAGCTCTAGCAGGACAAATATCCCCGGTCTCATTTTCCCTGAAGAGAATGATTTAATTTCTTTCTCTCTTTATTTAAGGCACACCAGCTGAAGTTGCAGAAATCTGGTTTCTAGACACTGCCCTCCGGTGGCACTTCCTCACCAGTACCTTCGCTCAGTACTTCCGTCTCATGATGGTTCATTTAGGGCTCCCTCAGTGGCAGTATGCTTTCACGGATGTTGGCCTCAGTCCTTCTGCTCGGGTAAGAAAAAGCATTTAAAAGAAAGGTATTCCTGATTCTTCTTGGAGATGTAGCAAAGAAGTATGCTTAATTATAATTATGTACATATGATCGTGTAATGAATGCTGCTTTTGTGTATTGATGATATATTATGTGAACAAATAAGTAAGTTTGATTATAATATGCTTCATGGTCATAATTTAATCAGAATTTTAAATTTCAGGTACCAGATTGAGTACATCCATTGTAAAAGAGGGAAGCAATATATCTGCATAAGGGTCATTCCATCTGGATTCACCCAGTGGTTGCACCCGACCGTCTCAGAATTCGTTGTAATTTGGTACACATAAAATTCACCATGGCCCACGTACAAAACAAAAAAAATAAGTCCAATTGGTCCATCGGTTCTTGCGCTACGGCCCGCCCTTTTCTCCTTGTTTTGACAAAAATGGGCGTGACCTTCAACTTTCAATGGCCACTGCGTCGTAATGTGTTGACCAATTTTCATGAAACTGGTACCATTTATTAGGAAATTCAGAGAGGAATCCAAAACATGCATCAAATAATGTATTGGAGCGATTTATAAGGTCGTGACCTTTGATCTTTACTTTGACCTTGAATTTGACCCCCGGACAAATAATTTTTTAACTTGATTTTCGTGTATGTTAATTATTTGTATGATATTGACAAAATATGTTAAAACCAATGATGATATTTTATTTCTTCACCTTTAAAAACTCTTCCAAAGATACCATGAAATTTCACTCTAGTCCCACATACTAATATTCATGTTAGTAAAAGTGTTTACCAGTTACATGATTTCTTCCAATCTTAAGTTACAGTATGCAAACACATGAAAAGAAATTAAGCTCATCAGTTCACAAATGAAACATTAAACATTTATGCTCATGAATAGGTATCTGTTTAGGCATTTTGATGTTCAGCAATATATATCATATATATATATTCTTGTTAGTAAAGTGTTTACTTTTATCATCAAATTGTTGAGTATATGCCTATTTACTAACAAGAAGATATATATATATATATATATATATATATATTATATGTGATATATATTGCTGAACATCAAAATGCCTAAACAGATACCTATTCATGAGCATAAATGTTTAATGTTTCATTTGTGAACTGATGAGCTTGATTTCTTTTCATGTGCATACATACTGTAACTTAAGATTGGAAGAAATCATGTAACTGGTAAACACTTTACTAACATGAATATTAGTGTGTAGGACTAGAGTGAAATTTCATGGTATCTTTGGAAGAGTTTTAAAAGGTGAAGAAATAAAATATCATCATTGATTTTAACATATTTTGTCAATATCATACTAATGATTAACATACACGAAAATCAAGTTAAAAACTTATTTGTCCGGTGGTCAAATTCAAGGTCAAAGTAAAGGTAAAAGGTCATGACCTTATAAATCGCTCCAATACATCATTTGATGCATGTTTTGGATTCCTCTCTGAATTTCCTAATAAATGGTACAAATTTCATGGAAATTGGTCAACACGTTATGACGCAGTGGCCATTGAAAGTTGAAGGTCACGCCCATTTTTGTCAAAACAAGGAGAAAAGGGCGGGCCGTAGCACGAGAACCGACGGACCAATTGGACTTATCTTTTTTGTTTTGTGCGTGGGCTATGGTGAATTTTATGTGTACCAATTTACAACGAATTCCGAGAGGGTCGGGTGCAAAATTGCACATCCATTGGGTGAATTGGCATGGAATGACCCATAAGCCAATTTTTTTTCTGACTGCAATTTTAGCAGTCATCTATTCATTGATATATAAGTGCGTGTACTGGAGACGAAATGTTTCTAATTATATCTAGTAATGCTCATTCAAAGATTCTTTGATATTTTGACCACTTGTCAGGGCAGAGAAAGTGAGAAAATGACTTTACCACAAGGCAATTGGTAAAATTTTCAGTGGCATTGCATCAACATCTGCTGGTCATAAATGTTGTCCCACTTTGGGTTTATTCAGATCAGCTTCTACGGGTTAAGCATCTGAATCGTGTCAAAATCCCCTTGAGAACTTATGACAATGTGCATTTAAAGAATCTTCTCTCTGTTTGGTTGGCATAAATTTTTGTTTCGTACCTTAAGTTTTACCTGCCTGATATTTCTTTTCCTTTTACAGCAATGGTTTAATCTGTATGGTCCTTACCGGCTGCAAGTTGACTCTATACTGACTGAGATGTTTGGGCCTGAGGAGAAAGAGGTAGATGAAACCATACCTGAAGGTGTATCGATACAGAAGCTTGATGTTACCAAAGTATTCAAAGGGAAATCAGATAAGAAGTAAGTCATCTGGTCTCCATAATATAAACATTTGCAATGAGTCACTAAATGCCAATGATCAATCAAAATCATCGTCGCATGCACACTTTGTTCAAAACACTGACCACTGTCCAGTCAGAGGGATTCTTTCATATTTGCATTTCATGACAAAACTTTAAGTTACAGGGCTCCTGTCTTTGGCCTGGAAGTGTAAAACTTAATATTTAATAGATATTTGCCATGGTAACAATACTCAATAGCCAACACGCAACTGCCAATAAAATAAAATTTTCCTATGGAGTTACCAGAATACTGAGTTTTCAATTTTCAGGGCCCAGTATGTAGCCATTGATAGTTGTCATTAAATTGATTTTGAAAATAGTTGCTTTCATCAGTTTATTAGTCTTTATTTATGCAGTCTATGTAATTATAAAGGTGAAATAGATGGGGGTGGGTGTGGGGATAATGTCAACGTTCAGAAAAAGAGGAATAAGGAGAAATAGATGAAAGAATAAGAGAGAGGGAGAGAGAAGGAAGATTGCACCAGAACAGATGGATGAAAAGTGGAGAATAGGACCTACTTTCTAGGATCATATTTGATGTAGAAGATAATATGATATGTCATAAGCTGTGGTCATACATGGAGCCCCATACATCTTATGAAGAATAGTAGATCAAGTAATTATATTATGTCATCAGTCAAATATGATATGATGTTACAGCTTGTCATCTCCTAGCCTTTTATGACTGTTTAAACACATTTCATTCGTGTAAGTACATGTTTTCTTTAAATGCATTACCATCTCTTATTCATCTCTTATTATCTTTACAGAAGTAAAACATCCTCTGGTCAACAGAAAAAGAAGACATCAGTTCACAAGTAAGCATCCAATGGACAACTGAAGTTTATACTTTTCCTTTTCAATTGTTAAAAGTTTCTACTTTTCCTTTTCAAGTGTAAAATGCAAATTTTGTGCTCTATTATGGTTTTAAACTCCATATACCTTGTTTTTTGAGGACTTAGATCACACTAATAAAGCAATTATGAAAGATAAAATGGATGTCTGCAATGAATGAATTCAGATGTCCATGAAGCCATAATCCTGCATGAATGGCTGTAAACTTCATTGCAAAATACCTTCTCAATTTAATTAAAATGACAATTGATGCTGATAAGTGTTTATTTCAATTGGGAAGCTATTTTTGCAATGAATTTACCACAACTTTGTAGGTAATGGATTAATTGCATTAATTCATCAAATTGGAGACAGACCTTATTTGGCTTAGATCAAAACTTACACAACACCAAAAAGTTCCTCCTTATTTATTGAAGAGTAAACACATCCCTTGTGAAAATGGCAGTGAATCGTTTGGGAGATAATCTTAAGTAATAATTATGTTTTCTAATAAATTTTCATTAAGTTAACAATTTTTTGAGGTGTAAAGTTTTTTCTGACTCACTCAGTGTGATTGCTTGAAAAGTATTTTTGAAAATTTTATACTATTACTTAATGAATTCTTTCATCAACTACAGGCCAATGTCTGGTGGGCTGAGTGGAAGATCAACACAATTTCAGGGCAACAGTCGATTTAGATGATTCTTGTTCTTGAAGGTGTCATTTCCTTCCAAGGCCTTTCTGGATGTCTTGAAAAATTGATTGGGCACTTACTCATGAAAGACAAGAACAGACTTATTATAGAGCCCAATGGCTGGACGCCGGTGGACTGATTGGGATGTTCTACATACTTTAAGGGCAGCAGTTGATTTAGATGATCCTAGTTCTTAAAGATGTCAATTTCTTCAAGGCCTTGACTGTTCATGACTGAGGGATGTCTTTCGAGAATCATTAAACACTTCAAGAAAAAAATCTGTGCATGGACGATATGAGTGCCACTCTGTAGTGATCCAAGTGGACAGAGGTTTGAAGGCAACAGTTACTATCCTGGGGAAGCCTTAACCATTCCAGACTGAGTTGTGCCTTTGATGATATCAGCAAGGTACTTCTTGATGAAAGACTTTGCTTTTGCACTACAGTAAGGAGCAGGGGTGTCGATCCATATTTCGGATTGGGGGGGCTAAATCATGAATCAACGTTCCAAAGGCACTCGATCGTACAAAACACCCCCCCCCACACACACACACACATAGGCATATTATATATATGTATATATATATATATATATATATATACATATGTATATATGACTCATGAGATACAGACATGTATCTCACCAACAAATTAATGCGAGCGCGAAGCGCGAGCTGAAATTTGTTGGTATACTGACCTTAAAACAGGAAAAGCGTACCTGTTTAGGACTGTTTGTAAAGTAACTCATGAGGAGGATACATATCTCACTACACAGATAATGCGAGTGCCGAGAGCGAGCTTTAATTTCTTTATATTCTGACCTGAAAGCTTGATATTCTAAGCATTTTTGGTACCAATGATTAAGATTGGTATCTAAAAGAACAAATCTCTCTCTCTAAAAGCTCGCATATTTCGATCTAAAAAAAATGACAGATTAATGGACTTTTTTTTATAAAGAACAAGATATATATCCAACAAAATATTATTGCAAATCGAAGCGGGAGTTATTTTGAGGGTTAGAACTGAAAACGGGACATTCTATTCACCTATTTAATCATGAAAAGTATGGGTTTTTGCTACAGAAATGATGCGAGCGCGAAGCGCGAGCTGAAAATTTTTGTATTCCAATCTGAAAAGCGGACATTTTGAGCATGATTTGCAATAGAGAACGAGTTGTGTATCTCAATCTCGCTTGCTGAACATTACACCCTTTTTTTTTTTTTTGCACAACTGGAATTATTGGGGGGGGGGGGGCAAAACGATATGTTTGCCCCCCCCAATATTTTCATTGGTGGGGCGATCGCCCCCCCAGGATCGACGCCTCTGGTAAGGAGGGCTAATCCGGTGAAAAAACAAGATATTTGATCAGATTACTTGAACCTGAATTGATGTTTTCTGAACAATTTCATTTGCAACAAGGAGGCAGCTTTCTTTGGTAATGCTATAAATATTAAGTATTTATTTGCTCATTCCTATAGCTTTTAATTTCCTCTGAATAGTAAATTTAACATTTTCCTGCTTGCTGTAATGATACCAGGGCATGCTGTAACAATTTTTTTTAATCTATCGCAAATTTAGGACCATGATGTTGATTGGATTATGGCCATAATAACGATTGATCATTGTTACTTTTAAGTCAAAATTTCATGTTATAGCTCCAAATTTGCAGTTATCAGAAAACCACTTTCATATCATAAAATGTTGTTCTCATGAATTCTGTTCATGTCTATACCCACTGCAAGCATTATTTTTTCTATCTTTTGTCTGTTACGGTCTTGTTTTGGTTATTATGATGATAATAATTAATACATGACTTGGGTCATGTATGCTTAAAAGAGTGATGATGAATTGATTACTAGTAGATTTTTAGTATCAAGGTTAAAGGTGCACACAGGTCATTATGCCTCTTAAGCTCTCTCTCGTTCTTCCAAGAACTAAAGAACCATCTGGGGTATCCACTTCATTAATAGGCTCATATTTGCACATTCGTGTGACAATGATCTGGTTAAGTTTTGTGGAAAGATGATATTGACTGTGCACGCAAATGTTCGCAATCAGTTATTATTTTCATCAAAGGACAATAACTTGTGTTTCATGATGTTTGTACATATAATGGACATATGCATACTCTTGAATAATGATAGACTTGTATTCCTATTGGATTTTGATTGTGCAATAAAGATTTCACCCTTTATCTTACATGAACAATGTTTTAGAACTCTTCTTTCTTTTTTTTACCTATTCTAAGTATTTTTATTTTTTTACAGCATGAAATAAATGCTAATAATGTTTTCCCAAATGGAGGGGGAAGGGAAGATCAGTGGTGGAAACACTACTATTGATTCTGCCACTGATTCAATATATCCAGAAGCTATATGAATATTTTCATTGGGAGGAGCAGTACTAAATGCTCAAATATTTGACCACCATAACATAAATCAACATCTGCAAGAATCTTAAGAAGGGAAGGAGGCAGTTTATAGAGAAGAAGATGAAGAGGGGGGGGGGGGGGGCGGGAAATGAATGAAACGTATATGATCAGTAAGGAAAAGATAAGATGCATAGTAAGGATGATGGTGATGATAATGCTTTACTCTTATTTGGGTGTTCAGAAATGTGCCGCTCTAATTTGCATGACTTTTTTTAAAGAAAAAAACCTGAACAGGGGGTGTGGTTTTGTAAGATTAAATGTGAAAGTAGATATTTCTTTCCTAGATTAAGTATGCCAAAAGAGTAATTTTTCCAATGAGAACTGATTATGATCATTACAAAGAGGATCTCCATTAATATGATGCAGGTAATAATGTTGCCGTGCATATCACTGTTTTGTGCAGTAGGCCTATGCCTAACCTCAAATGGTCATGAATTTCTAATCTCATATTGGATTACAAAAAGTAAACAATTTTTGTGAGTTGATGTGATTTTCCGAAGTTAGTTGTATTTGGTTGCCCTAGGAACGCCCTCCCAGCTATGATAACAACCAAATCTAATAACAATGGTACAAATCATGATACACAATTGCAATTGCATGGTGCATTGGTAACACATGGATATTCATGAGACATAGTAAATATGAAGATAACTGTATAAGAGCGACAAAATACACAATTTAAGAAAAATACAGTCATTCCTCTGAGAGAGAGATACAAGGAAAAGAGATATATGTGTGTGTTTGTGAGAAAAAAAAAGCGTCATACTGCATAAGAATTAGACAAAAGGAAGGAAAAAAGTCGAGTGGAGGGGGGGGGGCGGGGGGTGCCTACATTATATGCCCTCAAATTCAGTTTTAAATACACAGCTATAGGGTACCCGGTGACACGTTTTCCTTCTGTTGTGTTCTCTTCTCTTCCCCCCCCCCCCCCCATTTGATGGTACGTTTTCAAGCCCCCATCTGTATGCAAGGGGCCGATTGCACGAAAGGGTCTTTGCAAGGACCATCTTTCGTGTCGCCCATTTTTTATGATGCGCCATGTGAAACGCATTTCAAATAAATTATCTGCAAACATATTGGGTGATTTCAAGTACGGTGTTCGGAGTTGGTGTTGGTGTTGAGAGCGTGAAAAGGCTGCTGAACCGAGCTCCAACACCGAGCTGAGTTCAGAGGAGCGATACCGATCGCGTTATCGATAACCTATGACGTCACGCTTCTGTGTTGCGCTGCTGATCATCTCAACTTTACGCAAGAAATTCTCGACGACGATAGTGAAATCGGGAATAAACTGCAATAAAATCTTATCGTACAGAATGCAAAGGTTAAAATCACTGCAATAATCAGAAAGCATAAATATTATCTTTCACTTAAATGTGTAAAACTCTAATGATTTTCGCTCATCTTATCTGTAAAAGATAATTTTACGGAGATGTTTCATCGTGTTCGCTGCCTGTTCGTGAGCTACAGTTCATCAACACCAACACCAACACCGAACTTAAAATCACGATTTTCCCAATCCCTGGGGGTTGGTGTTGGTGAATGGGGAAATTGCACGTAGATCGTCAACACCAGCCGCAGTGCTTGGTTCAGCAGACGACATTCAACACCAGCCTTCAACACGAACTGCCGGAAATACGTCATATTTTCCGAGGTCAATCCCCGGGGGGGCCACTTCCATTGACGAGTGGATACCATGCGCGACCACGGGGTCTTGAAAAGCACCCTAAACACGTATTTTCCATATTCTGAAAATGCACCCCTTAACAAGTATTGGCGTGTGAAACCTTACCCTTAACAAGTATTGGAAACAAATACTATTGGCAGGTATTCCCAGAAAAGAACCCCTAAACAAGTACAGAGATATTTTACTGTTATGTCACGCGTCCGTCGGTTTTACCTTTAGACACAGTATTTTGGTTTAGTACGGCCCCACCTTCCACACCTCGTGCAAATCGGACTCTAAACACGTAGTGTTGGGGCAAAAAGGACATCCTTTATAAAACATTTTGTTTTTGTTTGATCATCCCCGCATATAGTTTTACCCTAAACACGTATATTTTTCCGAGCGAAATAGATACCCTTTTTTCAATATTTTTGTGTTTTTGACACCCTTATCACGTTACGTACGTATTTGCCCTATCTTGAAAAAGACATCCTTTTTACGTGTTTTTTTGGTCGCGCATGGTATCCACTCGTCAATGTAAGTGGCCCCCCCGGGGGTCAATCCCAACACCAGCCTGATTTCAAGTACGGTGTTGTGGCTGGTGTTGGTGTTGTCACAACACCAACACCAGATTTCAACACCGTACTTGAAATCACCGATTGTATTCGTCAGTTAAAATAAACAAAATATTTATTTATTAAATGATGTGATATCTCATGAAATTGTATAAAATTTGATTTAAAAGCAAGCTTACGAATTTTATTTGTTTATCATAAATTTCAGAAACACACCGCTTATAGCGCATCATAAAAGACGGGCGACACGAAAGACGGTCCTTGGAAAGACCCTTTCGTGCAATCGGCCCCAGGGCTTTAGGGGGTGAGAAAATCACTGTTTACCAAAATTGCTGTTCAAAAAGCTGGGGATGAGATGCTGTATAGACTGAAGTTTAAGTACCTTTTTTTTTTACAAACAAAATAATAAGGTGTATCTCATGAGACCTTGATAATGCAAGCGCGAAGCCCGAGCTTAAAATTTTGCACGTCATGGCTTTTACCTAAATTTTTTTAAATATCTGAACCATATAACTTTTTTAATATTCATTATAATCTATAATTTTCCTTGGATTTTATCCCGATTTCCTTGAATATTCTTAAATATCTTTTGATTTTGTTTTCATTTTCTTTGTAATTCCTTGATTTTTCAAAATTCGTTGAAAAATTCCTTCTTTCGTCAAAAATTCCTTAAAATTCCACAAAACAAGGAAAATTCCTTGAATGTGGAATTAGCGTTTAGCTTTCCATACATCTAAAGCAACGCTACTGCAACAGCATGGCGTCAAAAGATGGTCATTTAAATGGTGCTTTACACAAGTTCGAAAAATCTACGAAGAATCCAGAAAGATATATTAGGTTTGTATAGTGATTTTGTAGTGATATTTATAGTTTCATTTAATTTGAATTCCTTATTGTGCTTTAATTTGCAGCTTATCTTTACGATATTTTGTGTTCAGTCCCACCCATGTAGTTTTGAGTTTGTTGAGAAGATTTTAGCTAACTCAACCAGGCCAGGTACACGAACGGGGAAAAATCAAATTAGATTTGTCTTCCTATTGTGTTTATTGAATTGTTTGTCTATTTTGTGTGTGTGTGTGTTATTGAGTTTTACAGACATCAATTTGCCATAATAATCACTTTGATTTTGGCTTTTGGGCAGCCAACGCACGCCCGGAATTCGGAAAGAGAAACCACTCTGGGGCTACACCGCTATTCCAACGCGTGTTGGAAAAGTCGACGCCAGACGGGTACGTTTTGGCCTTGAATTTCCAGCAAATTAATCAAAATTACGGCCTAAATTTAGGTCTATGTTATCAATTATATACTAATTTCATAATTATAATGTAAAACGGGTACTCACGGGTTCTTTTCTTTCCAAATTTTGTGTTTTCATCGCCTCTTCTGGCCAACTCTTGCGATGGATTTTGTCGCCATAGGATCCTGTACGTGCAAATCCAGGGCGAGTTGTCACATGACGCTCGCGAGTCTCTAGGGGTAATGGCCTTTAATCAAGGCGTTCTTTTTGCTATAATTTTATAATGACGCTTAAATATCGAAATCAATGTAGACGAGTCTGTGCAGGGGCATAACAGGGGTATATAAGAGGGGGCATAGTACATGTCGCATGTGGAAGATAAAAGTTACGTAATGTAAGTCCCGAGCACTAGCGTACCTAGGGGGGGGGGCAGTCTGCCCCCCCCCCCCCCCCGATGAGTCACAAACCCATGCAAATTACATATCTCTGCCCCCCGGCCCCCCTGACGAGCTTGAAAACCTATTTTGCCCCCCCCCCCCGACGAGCTTGAATACCTATTTTGCCCCCCCCCTGGCGAGCTTGAAGACTTTTTTTTTTGCTTGTCAAATTTTTTCTGGTACGATTGAAGACCTTTTTCATTGAAGAGCCTTTTTTTCCTTTTTTTTTGCTTGTCAAATTTTTTGGCGGCCGATTTTGCCCCCCTGTGGAAAATCCTAGGTACGCCATGCACTGCCCGCGCTACATGTATGTTGGTAGCCCTGGGACCTCTGGATATTAACTAATCCAATTTAATTACAGATGGCAGATTTTTTTATTATCTGAGTAGCCCCCCCCCCCCCGGATTATTTGTTCTCACATTACTTTCCTTTTTAAATTTCCTTTCGTTCTTTCTTTCATTTTTCTTTCTTTCTTCCTTCCGTTGCTCCTATGTTTTTTTTTCAGGTGAAATCCACTCGGGGGATGGCCAGCCATGCCCCCATCTGTTTATGCCTCTGAGATGTAGGCTATACTCATGATCTTAATCTTCGATTTTCCAAAGTAGGGGGGTGCAATTTCTCAAGTAAAATTTGACAACCCCCCCAAAAAGGTTATCACAGAAAAATTGTCATTTTGTCTCGCGTAAGATTTGACAAGTAAAAAGAAAAGATGGTTACTAAAAATAAAAGACTCATTTTGTCCGTGTAATATTTGGCAAGCCTCCCCCCCCCCCCCCAAGTTTAACATATCGGAGGCGCGATGGCTCAGTCGGTAGAGCAGGGGTTTCGGATTCCGGTGACCCGGGTTCGATTCCCAAGTGGTGCGCTAGTGCCCTTAAGGCTTATCCTCATTACCAGGTCCCTCGGAGAGGACCTTAAGCCGTTGGTCCCCTGGTTGCTTGCTCACAGGCATTCGTGCTTTTTTAGCAGTCAGGTAAAAAATCTCGATATAACATAACATTTAAAAAAAGTGAAGGTCATTTTGTCCTGCGTGAAATTTTAAAAGTAATAAAAAGATGGTCACTAAAATTGAAGTTCATTTTGTTTGTGAAATATTTGGCAAGCCCCCCTCCCAAAAAAAGGTTTTAACTAAAAATGATTGAAGGCCATTTTGTTCCTCTTAAAATTTGTCAAGTATAAAAAAAAAAATCACTAAAAAATGAAGGTCATTTGTCCCACGTAAAATTTGACAAGCCCCCCCCCCCTAAAAAAAAATGAAAGGTAGCTGATAATGATTGAAGATCATTTTTTCTTGCATAACATTTTACAAAAAAAAGTGTGTCACTATTTGGCGAGCCCCCTACCCTCCAAAAAAAAGGTTTAATTAATAATGATCGAAGGTCATTTTGTCTCTCGTAAAATTTGACAAATAAAAAAAAAGTTGTCACTAAAAAAAGAAGGTCATCTTGTCGCGCGTTATATTTGGCAAGCCCCCACCCCCCTAAAAAAGTTTGTCATTAAATATAGAAAGTCATATGTTCAAAGTAAAATAAATTTGGGAAGCAAAAAAGAAAAGGACAAAAAAGAGCAAAGAATATGAACAAAATATCCCCATTACAAATATTGCTGTGATTCTCATAAGGAGGTGGGGGGGGGGGGGGGACTTAACTTTGTACGAACGACATTTTTTTTTTACATCCAAAATATTGACTATGAATCTCAAAAGGTGGAACGGGCCAGAAATGCTCAACCCCCCCCCCCCCCCGATCTGCCATTGATTCCAATCGATAATGACTTTTCCCTGCAATACTGATGCTTGAAATCAAGATACTGAAGATTGATATATTGTAATATAAATTATGAACGTCTGACAAAAAGATAACCAACCGATCACCTGACCGATCAGCTGACCAGTACGTGAATCACATCGTAGTTGATCAGTCCCCACAGCGTTTGGAACGCTCACCAAGAATTCAAGAAAAAAGACTGAAAATGTAAGTTTAACCTCAATCCATTAAATTTCAAATGTCGTAGAAGTTTCCTAAATTGTTACCATCCACTATGTATTAAGGCGTACATTTGCCAAAGTTCTTGGGTGCAAATAGAAACGGCAATGTCTAACCGGTTTTATCACTGATGTCGCCTATGAGGTCCATACATGTAATGTTTGGACCTCATTGGTACTAGGAGTGAGAGAAACTAAATTCAAGTTAACATGGAAAACTAATTTCACAAGCCAGCGCTGCACCACTGACACTAATACGAGGTTAGTATATATACTAACCTCGTACAAGGGACCGTGTTTGACCCTGGATTTCGAAGTAGTTGGCAAACATCGCTTCATTGCTGAAGTAATATTTGCCGAAACTCCTTCTCGCTAGACGCTACGCACCGGGGCTCTTTCCGGTAAGTAGCAATAGGCCTAGGCCCTACATAAAAAATTGATTTGTAAATAATTTCATTACAAAAAGAGCAAATTTCGCTTACCTCGGCCAGCAAGTGACTTCGTTTGTCTACGGAAATACAAGGAAGCCCGTTGGTGGCGCTAATAAATTTCACAACCTTAGGCTTGATTCAGCTCCTCGGTAATTTTATAACTGTGTCTAAATTCTTTGAATGCGCAATTCTTATGATTAATTTACTAATTATGGGCACCAATAAATGAAATACCTTCAAAAACATAATTCAAGATTACTATTGGCGATGATAACACTTTTTTGCAATTAATTTAAAACGATGACTAATAAAAAAAAAATTGAAAAAAATACACATGCCTGGAACGAAACCAGCAGTACAAGCTTTAACGAAATTCAATAATACGGTATACCAAAGTCTATACAATGAAAAGATTGGACACTTCACAGACTTTGCGTAATGCCTTGCGTCGATTTGCGTGTAAAATAGTGTAGGTGCCTAGTCTTTCCCTTGTCGTGTCTTTGACATGAATATAAATCGTGTGCCCTCTTTAGGCAAAAATTGATATCCACGCTGACCAATTTTTGTCTCCGTGAAATCTTCACTAATGATCAAGAAAATATACATATTTTTAAAAAGAAACTTCAAGGAGAAGTCACGGAAGAATCTAAATGATTCGGTAAGTGTCATAGCAGAATGTGAAATACCAGATTATGCGTGATATTTTATGTGGGCAAAAGCCCAGTATATTTTGGATGTGTCGTGTGTGTCGCGTGCATATGACCGATATTCCTTCGCCCGCGAGACGATATGAACCCATGGGTGGCGCTGCACTGCAGTTGTCAATCACCACAACACACAGCAAACACATAACTTATATACACAGGCACTATCACTTACCACATGGTAACCCCGATTTCAACTCCAAAATCCCTAGGGCCTAGGCTTAGTATAGTAAGGCCTTACTTAGATAAAGTAAAATTTTGCCCTTAAAATGCGAAATATTCACCATAAATTTCAGAGCACGCGGCAGCCTTAGGCTTAGCTCCTTAGCTCAGCTTTAAGAAGCGGGGTAGTCGAAACATGCGCTTAAAAAGTTAAAATGAACAAATCTGTGGTTTTGTTCCCAGTTCGCAAACTTAAGATCGTATCTTCAAAATGGCACATCAAAAAGAAAAATCTGAAAAACTCTACTGCATTGAATTTGCACAGAAAGCAAGTCAACGGCATGCTAAAGGCAGGCTTTCATTCTACATGGGGCCAGGGTCCGAGCGTAATACGGGAGCAAATGACGGCTGCAACTTCCAGGTTGCATGCGGTGTGCAATTCAGTGGCGTTTGCACGCATTGACTTTTGAAGGCGCGTTGTGCCGAACAAAAGGCAGGGGCTGTTGAACTGTGGTCACAATATACGGTGATGCATTTCAAGATTTTATGAAAATTTGAGATAGAAGTTAAAAATAAACATTGCAATTAAAAATAAACAAATATATTTAACAAACATTGATTCAAATTTCATTTTGTGAAAAAACATTTTAGAACAAAAAATATTACAGAAAATCTTAACATGTAAAATTTCGGGCAGGCTGCTCTAACGCCAATATGGCCAATGGTTAATGTAGGCACTTACTGCAATTTCAGGAACTGAGAGTGCTAAAAATAGATTCTGTAACCTCAATTCCTCCCAGTTTACCATTTTATGACTTACCGTCTTCTAACAATTGTGTTATGAACCTGATATATTTACATTAACTAGCACACTGATTGGTGTTGGCCAACTGCACTTGACAGGTGAATGAACTTTCCTAGATTTCTTGTGTAGAGAATTTATTATAAATGAAGATAATCCCAATACAGGGATGATCCTAATTTTCAGTCTGATGTCTCTACTGACAAGACAAGAAAATAATAATGGCATCCAGTATGTCTAATGGTGATACAAAAAGTAAATTGAAAATGGCGACATTGTTGATGTTTTTGACAGAGCACACACATGAGTTGAACCCAACATGGTGTTTCTTGTTTGTATTTTATGAATATGCATGAAAAAGCTAGGATTCCACATCTCATATTCAGCACCCTGAGCTAATGAAATGATTTTCTTATGTTTTTGTGTGTCACTGAACTTGCAGTGATTTAAGATTTGGTTAACTCAAGGGGTTCCACCAGCAAACCTCCCTTGTGAACATGGTGCAGACTGTAAGGGGTAACCATCCCTAAGTTTTATCTTAAAATATCTTCAGTACCAGACATCCTTTCTTTATTCCTTCATTGTGAAAACTTGACCCATTAATTCTTTGTAGTTTCATGATGGTGTTGTATTGGTTGCCAGGAACTAATTACTTAAATTTATTTCTTACATTACAGTTCCCAACCAGCTCATGTAAATGCTCTGACATCATGCACCCAGACTTTGTTTGGACTGGCAGCGAGTCATGCAGAGGCAAATCTCAACTCTTCAAATCCGCTATCGGAGCTTATCACTGAAGGATTCGATGAGGAACAGATATGGCAGGAGCTCGAACTGCAGAATCAGCCTGGTCTTCGCACCCTTGTGAAGCATGTTTCTAAAGCAATTGCTGTAAGAAATAGATTTCATCTCCAAGTCCCCAATGTAAAAAACACTCTTGGAGATGAGGATGGAGATCAAGATGAGGAGAGTTCTGATGGTGACGATGAGCAAGATGATGAAGAAGATGATGAAGGTGAAGAAGATGAAGGGGATGCAGATGAGATGATTGATAGTGAGGATGAGGAAGAAAAGCTTAGTTTATCAAGAACAAGAAAACCAAAGAAAGCTAGCAAAGATTCTGATGACAGTGAAGAGTCTGATACAAATTTTGACATTGACGAGTTGCACTCCAGAACTAAACCAAGAAAGAAAACTTCCAAGGCAAATGTTTTGATGGAGGACAAAGGTAAGAAGGCTAAAGTATCAGTCGTTGATGATCAGTTTTTCAGACTTGAAGATATGGAGAAGTTTTTAGAGATGGAGGATGCAAAGGAAGCAAAGCGTGTGAGACGAATGGAAAGAAAAGATGGAAGTGATGATGAAGACAATGAAGAAGATGAGGAGGAGGATGATGATGAGGAACCGGTGGACTTCTTTGAAGATGCTTCATCTGATGATGGGGGATTTGACAATGAGGATGATGAAGATGATGATGAAGATGACAACATTACACACAAACAGGTAACTGAATGAAACCTTTGCAGCAAGTTGACTTGTGTGAATTGAAAAAAAATCAAAGAACAATATCAATGAAAGTTTGAAAGAACTGGACAAACAAGAAATTAAGCTTTGGTTTCAAGGGTTTTGTTGTACTTTGATCAAAGGGTGGAGGTCAAATGTGATTTTTGTTATAATTAGAAAAAATGTAACACCTGTAAATATTGTTTAGAAGTCTATAGAAATCTTACATTTTTTTACTTAGACAAGAATGTATTACAAATACATTTAGGCCTGTTCATCGATGATTCAAGGAAAATAGCTAGTGATAGGCAAGAAAGGGCAGTTACCAATTTTAAAATTCATTTTGCCCCATATAGTCTCCCTAATTTTATGCACAAAAAAGTAAAGTCATTTTTTTATCTATGATGCATATTTTTTCTCATGGAAGTGCAATATCTGCATGACTTATCTTCTCTTCATTTTAATGTGAGATACGTCTATCGGATAAGGGCTTACCAATCTTGATGGTATCTCATCAAAGTAGATTGAAGATCAGATGGATCTTTATTTTTACTCATTATTTGGATGAATTGTTACCCATCCATCAAAATAATCAGTATACAGAAAGTGATATCAGTGATCAATCGCATAATTGGTACGATCATGAACAGTTCTTTAGCAAACCAAATATTCCTGATTTTTGTGTTTCTTGAATCTTAAGCAGTTTTTATTTCTTCTTTTTGGATAGGATAAGAAGAGCACACGTGACATGATGTATGGGGACTTCTTTCCTGAGCCTGGCACAGAGATGGCAACAAAATTCTCTAAGAAGAGGAAAGTACATTTTGAAAGGGAAGATGAAGAAGAAGAAGAGATTGAAGAAGATGGGAATGGAAAGAACTTTGAAGAAGAGAGGTAAGTGTTGAGGCATGGTGCTTAAGAAATTCTTGAAAGACAGCATTTTCTTTTTTATCTGTTGAGCAACAAATTCTTCAGTGAAGATAAGACTTTAAACAACCTACTCAAGGTTAGTATACTTAACTTCAGTTCGTTTACGAAAGTGCTACACCAGATATTTTATCTCATTTGCATTATGAACACTTAATCACAGATATATATTAAATATTTTGCGACATAATTTTGCAATAATTGCATGCACTGGTTTACGGTCAAGAAATTCTGATTGCCTAAGCAATTGAAATTTAATTGGTCGGGAAATCTATCATTAGTAATTTCATCCACTTGATCATTATGTCGTGTTTGTTGATTCCTATAAACTTCAGTTTTGAAGAGGCAGACTTTGAAGACGCCGATGATGAGCTGCTTGCTGACCTCCGGAAGGCATCAGGAACCAGGAATAAGGATGATCTACTCCTGAGCGGCAGTGAGAGTGAAGGAGAGGATATCTCGGACATCCTTGGTGGTCAGAGAAAGAAGGGAGAGGACAAGTCGTCTTTCGAGAAGCGCCAGGAAAAGGTGACAGTTTGGATTTATCCATTCATATTTGATAAATATGGAAGGATAAAATATGTCTGAATTAACTGGAAGGAACTGGGCATCTGGGAGGATGATTTGAATAGTAATGTCTTCTGACTTCATCTTAATGTTTACGCTGTGCCTTGAAAGAGCAGAAATTAAGGTCAGAAATACTGCTAAAATTAGAAAATTCTATACATGATGTAAAGAATATATTTTCCTTCCAGATTCAGAAGAGGTGGTCTTGTGGAAAATCACAAAATTTGAACCAATTATTTTTTATCAATCCCTGTATATCCCATTCCATGATACACAAATGGAAGATTGCATAGAATGTATTAGGCCTACTTATTTGATATTGACTATAAGGCCCATTTACAAATGATTCATTATCTGCTTACTTTCAAAGTTAAATGTTGTAGGTGACAACCTGAAAGCCTACCGATATGTTTGACAGATGTAGCAAAAAGCGATGTATGCAAAATGGATTCTGTGTATTAAGACCGTTCTTTGATAATAATGGTGATGTATATACTTGGACACTTTGTTCCCCAGGAAGGAAACTTCCATGATTTGAATAATATAGTAAAATGTTTTATAGGACAGCATGAGTTGTCTTTGTATTCCATTCATATTTGAATGATGCAAAATAATATTATGATAATGTCTTTTCAATTAATTTACAGCTCCGTAGCAAGATTAAGGACTTGGAACAGTCTAATTTGGCAAAGAAATCTTGGCAGCTGACTGGAGAGGTTGCTGGGATCAAACGACCTGAGAACAGTCTCCTTGAAGAAAACCTGGAATTTGACGTCAGAACAAGACCAGGTATGCATTTATTCATGTTAACGCTAACTTCAAGGTGGATTGGCAGAGGCTATAGAAAATTGCAAGGGCATTCATCAGCTCTCACAATAGCATTAGCACGAGTATGTGATATGGTTGCAATATTTTTGTAATGCTTTCTCAAACAAGGTATTGTGTTTATTAGACTAATATACCAAGGGAGACTAGAAGTGAAATTTTAATTGCATATGGTCTTGATATTTGTCCACATTTAAGCATCTCTGTTCAGATTAATTCCTGTCCCATCATACCACTAACCCTGTTCACAAATGACTCCCTCCCCAGCTCCTGTAATCACCGAGGAGACCACTAAGAATTTAGAGTCTTTGATCCAGCAACGCATCCTAGACCAGGCCTGGGATGATGTCCAGAGGAAGGCCAAGCCTAAAGAGGAGGTCAAGGAATTCAAGAAGAGGGTGACCTTAGACCAGGAGAAGAGCAAGATGAGCCTCGGAGAGATCTATGAACAGGAATACATCAAACAGACTCAGGTATTTTGGTTTTTCTATTATTATTACAAGTTCATGGGGGTGGGAGGGATAAGAATGGGAAAGATATTAAGTATGGCTCGATTCCTAGAGATACAAAGTGCAGTAGCAGTGGAGATATTACAACCTCCATCTTCAATTAACTTCCTTCTCCTCTTCTCCACTCTCATATTCCTTTCCACCTCTTTATTCTTCATCTCTCTTTTTCCTGACCCATCCTCTTGGTTTCCTCCCCACCCCGTCTCCTTTCCTTTCTTCTCTACTCCCCTATCTTTGTTCCCTCTCGCCTTTCATTTCTCCTTCCATTCTCATCTCTATTTTCTAATTATAGCCTTCTCTACCTCCTGCTCCTCTTCCTCCTTCTCATTACACCTTCTTCGTATGTTACCATGAAAGATGTGAAAGTGAATTGATAATCCTTGTTAATATGTAATATCTCTTAATTCAATTTAAATATATTTGACCCATTTACCACAATTCATCTTTCTTGTGTCTAATTTTTCAATAATTAGCAAGAAGCTGAAGAGGAAAAGGAAGATCCATTGCACAAGGAGATCAAGGAATCCATGGATTCACTCTTCATCAAGCTAGATGCCCTTTCAAACTTCCACTTTGCTCCTAAACCAATCGGTCCTGAGGTCAAGATCATCTCCAACACTCCAGCCATCTCCATGGAGGAGGTCGCACCAATCAGTGTCGCTGATTCATCCATGCTGGCTCCAGAAGAGATCAAGGTTAGTTGTCGATAGACCACTGAACCCTTGTATCTCAAAATTTACTAAAACAAAAGCTCAGAACAAGCTCTTATGTAAAGTTATGACATAAATGGCAACCTTATTTGCCTGGAGAGATCTCTACTGGAATTAAGAGACCATTTTCAAATGATATGAGGTTGCCACTATTGCCATTATTCTAAATACAGGTTTTCCATGCTTTCCTTTTTCTAAATTTTGAGATGTGAGGTTTTAACAGTCCACCAATGTTACATGTATGTGTGTAATTACATAGGCTCATTAATGTTTTTTTGCATTATGTGTATCCATAATGAGGGTACAATCAGTTGGAGCAATTACAAAACAAAAGATGAAATTCTTGGGAGATCTTCCACCTATCTCCACCACTGTAATTAAACGTAAATATGGTTTGCTGGTCACCGTTTCCGTAGTGAGAAAGAAGTTATTTCTGATGTACTTTTGTTTGCGCCCCCTCATAAAACCAGAGGATGGAAACCTTTAAATTTTGTTGATTTCATATGTAGGAATACAAACAATTTGTTACATGATTTACCAACCTTCATGTGAGATCGCAAAGCCTGGCGTAGCATTTGTTGATTCATTCTCGGATGTGTCAATAGTAGCAATATCCATATGTGTACATGATTTTTAAAGTATGTGGGTGGGGCTAAAGAGATTAGATTGGTGGTTAGCTGATGATCTACCATTTTTTGCTTTTCAAGTAAAACTAATACATGACGGCGAATTGATGATAAGTTTTATCTTTACATATCATAGGACAAGGAGAAGGGCGAGTTGAAGGGTAAGACAGAGAGAACCACAGAGGATCGGAACAGAGATCTACGTAAGAAGAAGCAGAGGCAGCGAGCCAGGGCCAAGGACAAGGAAAGGAAGGAGAAGCTGGTTGAGAAATTAAATCCAGGGCTTGGTAACAAGTACAGCAAGAAGGCTGCAATGGAAAGATTGGAAAAGAGTAGCAAAGCACCATCTAGTACCACTACAATTGTAAAGGTCTGTATTTCTCCTTATCATGAACATTAAATAGCATTGATTTACTTTTAGGCTTATGATTTTTCGGAAAATTGTACAAAATCGACAGTGATTGAAAAATGTATATTTGGAAAGAGGATAGCGTCATGTTCATTCATGCAATTTTACTCTGACAAGTGCATGTTGAAAAGCTTCAGATTTTAATGCCATTTTCCAATGATTATTGATTGTTGGTAAGAAATACAGGTAGAAATCTCAGAGTCCTGAAATCAATTATCACAATATACAGTCCGACCTCTCTTATACGGACACGTTGGGACCAGCACCAATCCGGATAAGGGATTTATCCGGATCTGGGAGACCCAATATTAAATACACGCAGCTGCCTCTCCAACGGCGGTGGCTACACGTAATCTATTGTAGTGGGCATACAGACAGTATTCACTGCAGTGTCAGTGCAAATTATAGGCAGTATTTTTACGGAAATGAAATCGATCGATGGCCAATACTGTTGGATAATTTACCTGCTAAAATGATTGAGGTATACATCGAGCATACCTCGACAGAAAGAGAATGACTCGATGAAACTAAGTTTTACAATTAGATCATCGCGGCGGGTATCGCAGCTTTGCAATGTCAGCCATCGTTATACTGACTGTAGGCTCAAACATGATAGATGGCGCTGTCCGTATTAAGGCCTAGTGTTGGCTAGCGAGGTATGTGTTGTTTTTCCCGGGAAACAAAAAGAGAACGTGATGAAATGTTTGCGCTGCGCCCTGATTTCCTGGAAAATCATCCTAAGTTCGCTAAGTTCTTTCTATGATTTGTGTGAGAGATTTTCATAAAATTGAGAAATGTTGTTGGAGGTAGACTATATTGGAAAATATCAAAGTGAATTTGCGTATATAGGATTGAGTTTAGATTGAAATCTCATTTCCTCACGTACTAGATTGAATTGAAAAAAAAAATGTATCGGCAAGTGTGCGTCCGGATAATAGAGAGATCCGTATAAGGGGAGGTCGGACAGTATTTGGTCATTTCTGTATTCGAAATCTACTAAGCATGTACCATCAAATAACCTTTTTCTTTCATTGAGTTTCATCTGTATGTTACAAGATTTATCAGCAGGACATCACAATGCCAAATGCCATTTCATAATAGGTGCATGAATTGGGAATCCTCTCTTATTAACCCACAAATCTCAAGTTCCGAGACTGTAAGACTTAGGCATGTCGTCAAGACTCGGGATTATGCAAACTCACAAAGTAAAGAGAGCAGGAGAAAATGAATCGGTCATTACTCATTGGTAATCATTTTATTAATGGATTAGCATTGCACTAAATTTGTTTGTCTTTTTTTCTTTCTTTTCTTCAGGATATGGAGAATACTAAAGGCAATCTCAAATCTTCCAAGGCATTCTTCAGTAAGCTCCAAGAAGAAGTGGTCTCCGAGGTCCATGGATTCAAGACCAAGAAAAAGAAAAAGAAGGTCATGTCAGGAACACAACTCAAATTGTAGATTGTGAAACTTATTTTGGACACTCAATTGTACTGAATATCCAAATATCAACGGTGCCTACAGTACCTCGCGCATTTTGTGAATCTGTCAGAATCCGGTAAACCTCGCATCTTGCAAGCAGGAAGTTTTTTCATAAAAATTCTGGTTACATTCAAAGTGGAATTCAAGAGTGACCTTTGTTGTTACTGCTTTGTGAGAGTACTTCCATTGACCAGATGACTATTTGATACTAATCAACCTTCCAGTGAACCGGGATCAGATTGATTTGAATATGATGGGAATGCCATACTAAACTATTGAAGGGTGTCTGGATGCAGTAAGAATGTACTGCAAATGCCAATCAATAGTTCCTCAAAAAATTCCATTTAAGTTTTCTTCCTCAAAAGCAGAAGGCATGCCTCACAAATTATTTTGAAATTTTTTGACAATGTATGAAATCTTCCATGAGAAGGAAAATCTGTCAAGAATCATAGTCCGTGTAAAAAAATGGAGGAAAAAGGCAATGTATGCGACAGACGAGAGGAATAGTGAAGGAACGGGGGGAGAGGAGGGAGTATCATATAATTCTCACAATTTCCCATGAATAAAGCAAACATGTTCAAGTTAACTCAGCTTATGAAACACAAAATTCCTTGTGCAGAAATTAATAGAAGATTAACACATATCCCCCAAACCATGTGAAATTTATTAAATTAAAATAATATTTTATCATTAATGTAAAAAGTACACTGTGCTTGTTTCCATCTCTTGTTTGCCTTTATGGTGTAATTATTAGTAATCCTTTGTAAGGAATGGATCTTCAGCATGAAGCTTGTTTAAACTTTTATGATTCACTCAAATTCATTGGGCTTGACATTAATGTTATAACATTCACATTTCTCTCATATGGAAACAATGAAAGTCCAAATGATGGTTTACACTTCTATCTTTTTATCTCTTCCAATTATCCACTGATTTGCAGCAAGGTTTATAATCAGTGTTTAATTTCTCTTCTCCCACATACACAAGATAAAATGATTCAAAGAAAAATGACTTACGAAATAAATGTACACCAAGGTTTATATTTTCATATTTATTAATGAAATATAGCTTTCTTTGCGAATATACAGTCGAGGCCAAAAGTTTACATACATCCATAGAATTCAGTGAAATTTTTTCGCTTGCCAAACATTGTGAAATTTACTATATCTTCAGAAATATAAATACTACCATGACGAATTGGGTATCAAATGAAAGAGTGTATTAAGCTCTTTCCCATGATTGGGATGCCGTGAGGCTTAAAGTATAGTTCAGGTGGAATTATCTTTGAAGAAAATGTTCGTGCCAAATGTATTCTATTGTTCATTCAATTTTCAAAAATCGTTTCATAGAAATATATAAATGTCAAATCTATGATTTATATTACATTTTCTGTCATGATATTTCACCACTGAACAAAAAAGTGTAATATGAAATGTTTGTGTTGAGAAGTAACTAGCACAAATATGAAATGTTTTTGTCAATTTTTAAAAATAATTTTTCTAAAATATGAAGATTTTTTGGGAAAAAATGACAACTAAATATCATTCAGCTCCTGATGACAAAGCAATGCAATGAAAGGGCATGACGTACTCGTTTGTTTGATGTCACATTCGTCACGATATCACAAATATTTTATAAGATACAGTAAATTTTATGATGTTTGGCAAGTGTCAACTTTTCTTTGAATTTCCTGGGTGTATGTAAATTTCTTGCCCCAACTGTAGGTACAAGTTTTTATTCTCATAGAAGTCCTTGAACATCATATCCCATTTTTAACTCATCTGGCCATATTTATTTTGTCATCTATCATCGGACAATGAGTGTGTAGTTATAGGCCACCAACATGGAGAGGTTTCCATAACATAGCTCATATATTGAGGCATAACTTCACAACTAAACCATTGAGATATGGCAAGATACATCAGGGTGTTCAAACATGATCTCCAGTATGAATTAAATCATTTGAATTCAGTCAAACTTTGTTCAAATATCAGGAAAACATAAGGACTTCCATTTTGATTTCATATTCCGATAATTCAGAAAGTATTACCATGTTTCTGATAAATTAAGGTAGTATATTTCTGCCTCTTATTTACACCATATATACTGAGTTTCCTGCTCTAACAATGCTTCTCCAATAGGCCCATTTATCTTGACAATTGGACCAAATAGATTAAGAAAGTTGCTGTTTCACTGTTCAATTAAAACAAATCTTTTGGACAATTACACTGACACCAAGTCTTAGCAATGACATCTTGAATTTGGAGGACTTAAAGTTACATAATCAGAGATTAAATTTGCTTTCCTCCTTTCACCGTAAATAATGATTGTCCAATTTACCAGACTGATATATATGTTCAAAATTTGGTCTAAAAAAGGCTTTCGCTGCCATAGCTCAGCATCCCACCACCCTAAAAATGAAGTCTTAAAATAATTTTTTTTCTTGAATTGTAAGTTCAGCTATCAAAGTATCATGTTATGGTTGCCATAACTACAATTATAGTGCTGAAACCATTGTCTGTAGTCTTGTACTGAAGGGATCCTGTTTCTCCAAGGCTTCATTCACAAGTGCCTGTAAAAGGAAAACAAATAACCAAATGAATTGTTCAGGATACTCATTATTCTCAACATTCATGACTGATGCATCTTGCAAAATATTCAAAAGAAAATAAATCTCCAATTGTCCAATTTAATATTTGACTTTCCTGAAATTCTTTGAATATTTAATAACCTTTTTCGTGCAAACAAAAGTAAATATGTATAGATATGTACTGGTGGGGTGTGCCCAACACTTATAAAGAAAATGACATGATTTTTTTTAAATGACTGAGCCCTGAAAACCAACTAGGTTTTTTTCCCACCTATACACTAGTGGCAAAGGTGTGGTATGATAAAATTTCCACCACTAAAAAAGTCCCTGGTGACAACTAAGATGTATTTGCATATCAAGGTTTGTGATCCTTATAAAGTGTTCTGATATTCATTAAATGTCTTTGGACACTTCATCATCTAAACATCTCTTTCAAATAAGGGTGCAAACACTTTGATACCATTTTATTCTATCGGCAAGGAAACAGCAAAAACAAAGAAAAACGATTAAACAAAAAAAAATAATAAAATAACAAAATACAAAGGCTGAAAATGACAGTTACCTGTGCAGCTTCCTTATCCTTCTTCATCAAAGCCTCTACTAATTGAACTCTTATTACAGAGCGGGTGTAGTCTTCTCCCCCAGGCTCCCCTTCGCTCTCCATGCCATGCTGAAATTCCCTTCTTGATTGCCTACACAGTGATCACAAAAGAAAGAGACTGTAAAATAAGCCTAAGATACTTTACTCTAAGGAAGGAATACATGAAGTCAAAATTCTTAATACGTTTAGCTAATTATGAGTTACAATTATTGGGTATGTTTATATGAAGCAAACAGCAGTTATTGAGCGGTAACTGGTGCTTATGATAAGAGGGAGGTGATGAAATTAAGATAATGATGATGAGGATGATTTTCATTGTAATGATGATGATAATAATCATGATTATGATGTTCATGATAATGATGATAATGTTAAATATATTGATGATGATTCAGAAAATGAGGATGATTTTTCATTGTAATGATGATGATAATGATGTTCACGATAATGATGTTCATGATAATGATGTAATGATGATGTTGATAATGATGACGGTGGTGACTATTATGATGACGATAATGGTTATAATAATGATGACAAAGGGGAAGATGATAATGATGACATTAACTACAAGAGAGAATACACTAATCGTGCTTACCTGTCTTGATTACCTCGATGTTTATAAAGTAATCCCTTCAGTAAGTGACTCATAGCTTCCTTAGGAGCCTGTCTGTTGAGTTCATCAATCATTTGATGACCAAGCTCACCCCATGAACCACTATCATTTCCTGTCTGTAGTAAGATAAACAACAATCAGCACCAATCATTGTTAGAACATCGATTATAGACATATTATGAAGTAAAATAATTCTGATCGAGGAAAAGACAAAGTAAGCACTGGCTGGACAGACTGGAGAAACAGCACCACAGAGACGGGCTATTCCGTACAAAGATTTTTTTTCTGTACTCTGAATTGTTCCAACTAATATTTGTATTGAATTCAATACCTGTGAGTCTGCCCATGTTCAAATATCTTGGGACCCAATAAACCTCTTCAACTTGGGAGAAATTCGAATTATAAGAGGTAAATCCCGCGTTTTGCACAACCTGGATCCCGTAACACAGAGGTTAGTGATTAATCATATGGGCTATTCCACGGTTACCCACGTTACATTTGGAGACACCTTGACTCATACTTGGAGCTGTAACTCCATTATTATTGATAGTATTAACTAAACATCTCTTTATCGCACCATAGTACGCAGTCTGACTATCCTTTGTATAAAAACAAAACTTGGGAAATTTCATTATGCTCCTGGCAAATCTTTGAAATGTGTCGGTTACTCATGTTACATGATTTGGACATGCATAAAATGAAAAGTGGACATAAGTGAAAAGTGTCCTCATACAAGGCTTTTATGAATGTTGATTATATCCATTTCAAAGAGGTATATTAGGGAGACAAATTTGTATATAATTAAAAAATAAAGAACACATGGTTTTCACTAGGGGTGCAGATAAAGTGGTTACTCACGTTACGGTTCAGATGGGCTATACAGTACAAAGACACATTGAGCTCATGTCCACCAACCTATGGAATTGCCCCTATGCTTGATTTTCATGATTAATTGTACAATGCAATCAATTGTAGAAATGTGTTCTATGATGATTGCTACGCTTTGTGTTACGCGCTCCTGATCTGAAAAATTATTTCATCTTTAGCGATTATTTGACTTACAGAAGGTCAACTCGGGCAGAATCAACTGAAGCAATTTATAGAAGCTCTTTTGCAACTTACAAGGGCTATTTTTGATATAATTGGGGACAAACGCTTTTCTCTAATGTGTGATCTGCACGTCATCCTATTGACAGGAATGAAGAAGATAATGGAAAATATGAGAGGGAAGTGAAAAGATTAAATATATAATTATCTCACCTTCAGACCTAAGATAGCAAGGTATGCTAACTGATGTAATATAGTGATCTGCTTTCTACCACTGGTGAGGGATAGACAATGCTTATAGCAGGCTTCTGCTGCAGTCATCATCATGGATTCAGTGTAGATCTTACCTAATGTCTTCATTCCACAAAAGAAAGAGAACAATTTTATATGAAATTTTATCAATTTTATTCAATAGATTTTATTTTTCATTTAAACATCTCATGCTTTAAATTTGAAATAAAATTCATTCCAATTTGCCATGATTTTTCTTCAAATCCTAATTAATCTTTCATGCTGAGATCATAATTAATGGGTGTTTGACCTAAATGCAGTAAATCAAATTAGAAAATCTTATAGATTTGAATTGATTTATTAATTTCTTCAAAATCTTTTCAAATTTACTTGAAATAACAAATAATACATCAAAACATGAAATACTTGCCTGCAATCAACCATATAATTATCTGATTTTTGTATTAAAAGTATCAATTTGAAACTAAACAATAACATGAAATTTTGTGCAAATTTTCTAGTACATCGTGGCAAACTTAATGTGTTTTTTTAAATTCAAAACCTTCATTTCACATTTCATAAAATCATAATAAAGTTAATTTGAGAGTCAGGTGGAGAGATATGTACCTTGAAGTGGTGAATTGATCTACATGTATATTTTTGTTTTGTTGAAAAACGAAGGCCTGAGGTGGAATTGAATCAGTGGTTTGAAACCATGCTTTATGCAGATTTCATCCTCAATTACGCTTAATTTGTATATTTAACAAGCGTCCAATAATGAATGCGCACTATTGATTATTGCCACAAGGAGCTATGATGATGCTCGTTTCTAAGCTTACTGTATTAGCGAGTCCTCTTTTTATGTAAATTAATCAAAACAAATGCTGTAACTTCGTAACAAGCATTAATATCGCGCTGTGATAAAAACACACAATCGTTACTGGACGCTTTCTCAAAGTGGAGCGTTGTGGCCCAGTGGATTAGTCTTCGGACTTTGAAACAGAGGGTCGTGGGTTCGAATCCCAGCCATGGCGTAATTTCCTTCAGCAAGAAATTGATCCACAGTGTGCTGCACTCAACCCAGGTGAGGTAAATGGGTACCGGTAGGAAGTAATTCCTTAAAAAGCTGTGTGCGCTATGAACGCCTAGCTTAGCCGGGTAATATAGGAGCGCCTTGAGCACCTAACAAGGTGGATATGTGCGCAATATAAATACCCTATATTATTATATACGCACTGAATTAAGCGTAATCACACCCCCTAAATCTGCATAAACCATGGTTCAAAAGCACCTGTGTGAATGCAGGCCTAGGGGTTTGTAATCTGTACCTGCCATGCCAGTGGTGACTGAGAAGCCGTGATTGCTTCTCTGAGTGATTTGAGATTAGACTTCTTTCCTGTCGCCATCCAGTCACTCAGGTTATGTAGTAACATAAGGTCATCACTGGTCTCCTTACCATAGTTACACCATTCAAGGAACTGATTGTGATGAAAGACAAGGTAGGGAATTCGGGAGAGGATGAAAATGCTGTAGTTAAAGTCTGAACAATGAAATCGTTAATTTGAAACCATGAACAAAGTGAAACAGAGGGAACATGGTATAACTGAAACATTATTTCAAACCATTTGATATTGAAAAATTAATCTGAAAAAGTAAACAACAGATGTCACAAAATATCGTTCTATAAAAGGAAGAAAATTAATTGGAAAAGTCCTGATACATGTACTGTATGTCGCAACGTCTGAATTAAGTTAAAGTTGAATTAAGAAGGGGGTGAGTTTCCATAAATATAGGTTCTACATACAATATATAGTATATATAAGTTGTTCAAACACATAGCATGTCACAATAATCCTCTGCCTTCTCGATATTTTGCTTTGAAAGTCTATGAAATTAGCCACCTGTCAGAGCCCGAGAGACGAGTGTACAGAAAAGTCACTCGGAGTGTGACGTCACCGGGGGGAATTTAGTATAAGAGGTGCCTGAATGTCATACAGAAATGCTATGCAGAGAGAGAAAGATATTTTACAATTTTTTTTCAAAGCAACTCAAATCAAACAAATAGGACTGATATGTACAAATCTTTACTTTCCCTGTATAAAAAACAGTATGAATAACCACCATGAACTCTTCAATCATGATGTAAGATAGCAAACAGTGAGTTATTGAATGATATTTTCACTATTTCTCATTTATTTTATCACGATGTTCAATCAAGTGAGTAGCTGGAAAGTAATTCCGGCGGCTAGCTCAGCGCGCGCTGAACGCATAATACTAGTACACACAACACCCAGGCATTGAGTGTACTGTTATGGTCTGGTATGTCGACTTAGTTCATGGCCGTGCAGCGATCTCCTGGCGTTTTTTCTTCTTTTCTTTTGTCTTTGACTCCACTTTTATATCCTCTGGATCATTTCCACTCATAGCTCATTCCACAGAACAATCTTGAACCAAACGTATAGTATTCTTTCTCGGCCTTCTGAGTTGTTTTCTATATTTAATTACGCTAGGGGTCACCGTCACACATACAAACGCAATTCGGAAGTGAGTTGAAGACAGAAAGATATATAGTAATTAGTATACATCTCTATGGTTGAAGACAACAAGAACGGTACGGTAGCTCGACAGCTAGCTGCGCCGGAGCGGGCGGCCGGTCGGCACATGCACAAAGCAATTCCGCAACCAACTGTGTTTTTTTGCAAGAGCCGCGTCACACGCGGATAAATATGTGATAATAACACGTCTGCTACGTTATCGACTGGTGAGAAGATCTCGATCAAATTTCATATTATTCACCTTGAAATTATTCCTTTAGGGTCTATGGTATCATTCTGAGGGAATTCACATATTTGGAATAATAGTACGGCCACAAATATTTTAATCATTTCCTCTTTGCAAGTTCTATGGCTCGCAGATACAACTTCAACTGCAGTCATTCCATATGAAGGAGTACGTGCATAGTACACAAAACGGCACTGCCTTGTTTACTACACCGGGACCGAATACCCCCCGGTGACGTCACACTCAAAGAACACCCGTCTCGGTAGGCATTGCAGGAGCGAACTCAGGGAAAATGGGTAGGGATAAATCGTTCAAATTCACTATTTTGAAAAAAGAAAATGGGGGGGGTCGAATCACCTATTAGTGTTTGGGGGGTTGTAAGGTTGATATTAATGTAAATATCTCAATTTTTGGAATCGTCTTCTTAATTCAACTTTAAACAAAAGTATTTAAAAAGTAGGAATTTGCATTAGGGAAATGAAGCTGAATGCCGTCAAACTCAAAGTTTGCAGTTGAAATGTGATGTCCCTGCTCTTGTCAGATCTATAATACACGTACATCTCATATTCATAATTATGTAATGAAATTTACCTGAGCTTCATGAAATAACCTTCAAAAGATTTAAAAAACAATTGAAAGTTGTCAAACTATGCTCAAGACATCAACTAAATGCTTATACCCATAACATAGAAATGGCTGATTCTGAATATCAACCTAGAAAAATTAAGATGATGTAAAAAATTTACTTTACACAATGGAACTGTAAAGATGAATGGAGGTTTGAACTGTCATGGTTTGTCCAGCTGTCTTGAATTATTTCTTACTCGATTTCATACTTTAATGCTCCATAGAATAGTTTCACTAGATTCACTAGTGGTTATCGTCATCATAAACTACATGTACCAAAACCTTTAAATAGCCAATGAATTACCCTCTGTGAGAGATCCTTTGCTTCCTTCCATTGTTGCCTCTGTAACAAGCAGAATACATTGTGAAGAGACACCCACGCAGCTAGCTTAGAATCTGCTTGACCTAAAAACAGATAAATGTGTAATAAATCTCATTAACTCCTTGATGTATGGAGTTTTCATAATCATTCACAGAAATTACCATTCATGGGAGACATGAAATAATTCAAGCTCTCTTTAAAGTGAAGAGTATAAATACATTCTTGACCATTTCTAATTTCTTATTCAGCTTTCTAAACTTACACTACCTAGTTTATCAAGCAACAACATACTATCATTGGTGTTTTAGATATAATTGGATTAAGTGCATTTAATCTTGGGCATAAGTTCACTTTTATCAAGCTAGCTAAATTAATGCTTATTGCCACGGTTTGATACTATAATAATTTATGTCAATATCAATCATTGGGTTCATTTAAATAAACCATGGTCCAAAACCACTGCTAGTTTTGGCCAAAAGAGCCCTTGCATTATTTGACCACTCAATAAACATGCCAAATTAATCACTTATTATACAAAATCTGCACAAACTATTGTTTTACTTCAACGTCTTTGTGAATATGTTTAATACATTCAAAAATTACATTCTCATTATTGAAATATAACAATATTCAGCGGCTGAATCAAATAATTCTTTTCAGATACTTGACAAAAAAACAATACAAAAATTATCAATTACTAATATACAGGGTTCTCTTCTTTTTCCCATTTTACTCACTTGTTTGCAAGAGGAATTTGGCCACTTGAAGATTTACATCTAGTAGATTCCATTCATCTTGGTGGACATGTTGGTATGTTGCCTGAGCAGAACAAGCAGCTCCAAGAAGGGCCCAGTTATTCATATCACCTTAAAAAAAAAAAAAAAATGAAGAGACTGAGAGTCAAAATTTTCTGAACAGGTTATTTTTATTTACTTTGTTCACATTTTATACGTCTAACAGCAAAAGTGTGGTTTATTTTGGGCCGAGGTATAGACTCCATGATATGAAACTTTTGTATTGCCTCCATTTTTGCCTATTTTGACAGATCATTTGAATCAAAGATAATTTCTTTTAACCCTTTGAACCCGATAGGCTGGAATACCATGCAGTGAACTCGCCCGCTAAAACCCAATAGGCAGGAATACTGGCCTGAAGCCATGTGACTTGAAAAACATGGGTTCTAAATGTCAGGTGATCTTTTAAAAATGACGTCATCTTTCTAGTACGTGTAGGAATATTCAGTTGATAATTTCAGTCAAGATTGACATTGATTTTGGTAGGTTTAGGCATAAAATATGGCCAAAATATACTACTCTACTGCAGAAGCTTGTGTGCCATGTGTGGTTATACATGGCGAGTCACGCGCTTACTATGGGGAAGCTATTGATAAATCTCACTTCAGTTGAAACAGTGATTTTGAGCCTAAAATAGACACTATAGGTGATATTTATGTCTGTATAGACTAGGTCTACAAGAAGCTAAACAACGTCAGCCGGGCCGGGCCAGGTACCAGCAGGGGGAAGATGCCGCTTGGGGCTCGAATCATGGGAGTTTGCCAATGTGGTCGATTAGTGCAAATAATTCATGGTATGGTTCACCGACAGCCAAAAATAATTCAGGGTTCAAAGGGTTAAACAATATTCTGAATGTACCTGGCATGGCATGGACAGCCTTCTGTGCTGCAATCAAGCTGGGAGAAAGACGACCTCTGGAAGGACTACCATGGCAACCAGAGCAAAGTTTTGCAGCAGCATTGACTTGAAGAACATTCTACAAGAAGGCAGTATAGACAGTGATTACACACAAATATCTACACAACGAATACAAGAACTATCATATGTTCAATGATTGAAAACAGACAAAAAAAAAAACCAATGGAAATAACTGATTTTATTACATTGTACACTGGCACTTATACAAATTTCTTCCTTTGTTTTGAACAAAAAGATTTTCTTCAGCTAAACTTTTATCAAAGTTAAATGATGGCATGTTGTGTACAGATATTATGAGCTTTTTGTTGAAAATAAACTAATTTGTATATTTTTGCATCTCACCTTGTGGGTAGGTACTAGAAGTCTTGCCTTTTCTGAACAGGTCAATGTAAACTGCAATAAAATAGAAATGGAAGACAGTTACGCTTCATAAAGCTGCTTTTGAAGTTACACATGATTATAATTTTTGGGATGCTCAAGGTCTATTTTAAAGCCTGCTCACACTATGCAATTCGTTGCGATTCGATTTTCAAAGAAATCATTATAATATTGACATAAGCATTCCAACCAGGTCAGAATAGAACTACTGAAATCAAAATTCATTGTAGTTCGAGCCTCAATGTAGGAATAAAAGCAAATCCAATTTCAAATCGTAATGACGTCATCATCAGCTGCGACTTGAAGCCGATTTGGATTTTAATCCGACAACAGGGCTTGCCGCAAAGCAAAATTATGATTTCTTTATTCCTAACATTATGCTGAACTTCAAATAAAGTAATTTTTCTTTTTGAAACTTTCATATTTAATGCAAAATGTGATTTATTAGAAAATAATGTCATATCAGATCACACAGTGTGAGACGGGCTTAACATACATATAAATAAGCATGACTTCATTTTCCATCATTCAATTAGAAAATGTGCCTTATTACAGTGTATATGGGCCCTGATAGCACAAAGTTTGGCAATCAATCATTATATGACATTTGCCATTCAATGTTGTTGAATTCATATTTTGTGTGGAATTTCTCTTGCCTTCGATCACAAAACCTTGACCATAATATTTTTGGTACGTGGTAAAGCTTGAAATCTTGAGAAAAATATCTATTGGAAATTAAAGATCGGATATTCATTATTTAATCTTCACTATTCTTGAATCATGAAAACTGCAAAGGTGAAATAGAAATTAAACAATAAAAAAAAAAACACATGTACAAGTATGTGCCTCATATTCATATAGAGTTTTCTTTTTGGACAAAGGGATGATTAACAAAGAGGCCTCTGTCTGAGATCTGATTCTTTCAACAACAAAAAATGATAAATACCTCCACATTTGTAGCATCAAGCAGTAGCATCAGTTCTGCTGCCAGATTCCATAAATGATTGTCATTGGGATAGCTGAATTAGAAAAAAAAAAACATTATTTTGATGAAAATTAACTATCAAATCATTAAAATACTACAATTATGGTCAATACAGAGTTCAGAAGTCAACAGGATCAGTAATTCATCAGATGAAAGCTTGAATACACTTCACTATACTCTGTATTACTTCAATGTGTGACATAACATCATTCTGACTGCAAAGGTTCATGATAGTTGATGTACTTACTCTTTAACTGCTGTCATGAGGTGCTTAGACATTGCTGGTAAATCACCCTGATATATGAGGAAAACAAAGAGAAATCATGACTAAACATGTAAGACAATTCACCATTTTCAGTTAAACTTCATACATTTTGTGAGCTTAGTGTCTTTTTATATTGGTACCTCAAAAGTCATATGTCTTCATGCTGAAACTGGACATCTGTTTAAATTGTTTAGGTGTAAGAATTTAGTATAATATATTCTGAAAGAATGATTCAGTTATTCACATAGATTCACAAAAACTTGGTGAGGGTATCATTAAATCTAATTTGTAATATCTAAAACCACTGCGGTGGCTTCTGCTATACAAAATAACACTCCTAGAAATTCATCTGTGAGTGAGCTGATACCTGGAAAAAACTGCCATATAATCCAATGGAGAACTAACTTTGATGCATTATTCAAAATATGTAGAAACTATCTTTGTAAAAGAGATTTTATATTTTCTAACTAATTGGCATATGATTAAACAAGTGGAATGCCTCTGGCGGTCTCACCTGCACAATATAGCAGCAGTGCTGACTTTGAAAACTACTATAACTCGCACAAGATGTTCAGTGATACTTGGTTACTCTTATGTCCACGTTTTATGAACTAGACCAATACACTTACAGAGATATGATGGTAATTCAACAAATACCCCCAATTTGGCCAAAGTTCATTGACCCTAAATGACCTTTGACCTTCATCATGTGACCTGACACTTGCACACAGGATGTTCAGTGATACTTGATTACTATTATGTCCAAGTTTCATGAATCAGATCCATAAACTTTCAAAGTTATGATGGTAATTCAACAGATACCCCCAATTCGGCCATGGTTCATTGACCCTAAATGACCTTTGACCTTGGTCATGTGATGTGAAACTCATGCAGAATGTTCAGTGATACTTGATTAACCTTATGTCCAAGTTTCATGAATTAGGTCCATATATTTTCTAAGTTATGATGACATTTCAAAAACTTAACCTTAGGTTAAGATTTTGATGTTGATTCCCCCAACATGGTCTAAGTTCATTGACCCTAAATGACCTTTGACCTTGGTCATGTGACATGAAACTCAGGCAGGATGTTCAGTAATACTTGATTAACCTTATGGCTAAGTTTCATGAACTAGGTCCATATACTTTGTAAGTTATGCTGTCATTTCAAAAACTTAACCTTCGGTTAAGATTTGGTGTTGACGCCGCCGTCGTCGGAAAAGCGGCGCCTATATTCTCACTCTGCTATGCAGGTGAGACAAAAAACTATGTTCAAAATATTCAACCCTTTGAACCTCAGTTTTCTCCAATTTCATTTCAATCCATGAACTACTCTAGCCATAATTAAACAGCAAATGAATAAGAAAAAAAAAATCATCTCATGGAGGTACATGTACCACATATTCCGGGTAGGACTAACATCTTTTTAAACTGCCCATAGGATAATTTCTTATTACCTGCAAGTAGTGAGCTGCAGAGGCCAGGACCGTTGTTTGGTGGACCAAGTCCTGTTGGTTAGGCTGCTTGGCAAGCTCAGCCAGGGCTGCATTGGTGAGGACCATATCCTGGGTCTGTAGTCCTAAGGCACTCAGTGCTACTAACCCTTCAAGACATGGTGATGACAGCTGGGAACTACAAGGAGATCATAATAATAATAATGATTGCATTTAATCTATAGAGTGCAGAAACTATAATAAGTACATGTACATGTATGTATTCTAGTGTGCTATATCAGATCTCCTGATATGCTTTGTTATTCATTCAATAGATATAAGTTTTGACTTAAACTTGCTACGTACTGATGGGTTGATTGGGTTGACAAGTCTACAATTCTATGGTGTAGCTGGGAGCTTGACCAAGAAGTGCCTTACATACAATTAGTTATATACTGAATGTTATTCTCTACGTAGATAGAAAACAGAGTAATGTCATAGGCAGACCTGGAACAAGATACAGAACAGGGACGTGTTACAGGTAAAAAGTAAGCCACATTTAAACAGATCCATGATCTTGTTTAGAAGACAGTTGAAAACTTGGCACAAAATTACAATGTTGAAGATAGCTATTTGATTAGGACCAAATTATCTACCAATATCTACGGTCTCTAAACTTAAACACCGAAGGACCATAGCCCCTAATGATGTGCAGGTACTTTAATATAGTTGACATTGCATATATATGTAGAATATGCAATTTAGGTAAAGAATAAAAAAAATGCCTCTGAGAGCCATGACCTACAAATTGCCATATTTCTTTAACAGATAAAATGATACATGTATTTGAATTTCATTTCACATTGAAGCAAATCCTGTCAAAAATGTAATGTTCAGAAATGTGTAAAAAAATCAAAAGATTGGTGGTGAATAAGATTTCAAAATTGTGAGTTTCACCTTTGAAAGAGCAAGGTTTTAGCAGTGGCAAGATCTCCAGATTGGCAGGACACCATGGCGAGAGCTGTCAGGATCTGAGATCTCTCAACATCAGAAGAAACTAACTGCAATGCTTGCTCGTAAGCTAATTGAGTAAAAAAAATATAGAAATATAAAACATAAACAAAATAATAATAAAAAAATATGAGCTAAATTACAATGGTAAATTACATACATGTATTGAGGCAAATTGTACAGAAGGGAAATCAGGAACAGACAAGTGGAACGCCTCTGGCAGTCTCGCCTGCATTACGTGATTCGATATAGCAACAGTGCTGACTTTGAAAACAGCTATTGAATAATTATTCACAAAAGAAAACATTCATATGATAATAAAATACTATGTTCATTGACCCAAAATGACCATTGACCATGATCATGTGATCTAAGATGTGTGCAAAACAATATATACATTTACTTGATCACCCTTATGTCTATGTTTCATGAAGTAGATCCATAAACTTCTTAAGTTATGATGCCAATTCAACAAATACCCCAAACATGACCAAAGTTCAATGACCCTGACCTTTGACCTTGGTCATGTGACCTGGAAATCGCACAGGATGTTCAGTGATACTATATTACTCTTATGTCTACATGTAAGTTTTATGAACTAGATCCATAAACTTTCAAAGTTACGATGGTAATTCAACAAATACCGCCAACATGGCCAAAGTTCATTGACCCTAAATGACATTTGACCTTGGTCATGTGACCTGAAACCAAGGCAGGATGTTCAGTAATACTTGATTACCCGTATGTCCAAGTTTCATGAACTACATGTAGGTCCATATACTTTCTTAGTTATGATGTCATTAAAAAAAATTAAGCTTAGGTTAAGATTTGATGTTGTCGCCACCTATAGTCTCGCTCTGCTATGCAGGCGAGACAAAAACTGTATCTTTTTTGCATAGTATAGAAACTTGAGATAGTATGGTGATATTAAGTTTATATTATTGTCTTTTTACAAACTTACTCTCATCTTATACACTATACAACAATACACAATGTTTAATGTAAAGATCCGAAATTTGGCCATTTGCATAATAACTTCCTTTTGGTTGAACAAATATTGACAAAAAAAAAATCACGATCAAAACAAGTTTAAGTGGTAATGACACCATTTTGAATTATTTTTCCATAATACTCCATCACACAGGCCCTTTATTTCAGGATAATACTCTTATGAATCACATTACAAATTACTAGTACTGTAAAAGAAAATCAAAATCACGGTATGCAGTAACAAGAGCACATAATACGCCCGTCTGTAACGCGGAAAATTGAGTTATTGGTCAAGCAAGAAAAGTGGAAGGTGGCGACTTCACCTTTGACCTTATGGCCTCGAAATCAATAGAATTGCTAGGATCTATGCTACATGTAGTATCATACACACCCAATTATATGAGCCTAGGTTAGGTTAAACTGAAGTTATCGTGTTTACAAGGACTGCAGAAGGGTAAGATGAAAATATGTCACTGTGGCCTTGACCTTTGACCTTTTGACCTCAAAATCAATAGGCTTCCCGGCATTCATGCTAGTATCATACATACCAAATAAATATGAGACTAGGTTAAGTTAAATTAAAGTTATCACGTTTACAAGGACTGCAGAAGGGTAAGATGAAAACATGTCACTGTGACCTTGACCTTTGACCTTTTGACCTCAAAATCAATTGGCTTCCTGGGATCTATGCTAGTATTATACACAGCAAATTATATGAGCCTAAGTTAAGTTAAACTGAAGTTAACGCGTTTACAAGGACTGCAGAATAAGATGAAAATATGTCACTCTGACCTTGACCTTTGGACCTCAAAATCAAAAGGCTTCCTGGGACCCATGCTAGTATCATACACACCAAATTATATGAGCCTAGGTTAAGTTAAACTGAAGTTATCGTATTTACAAGGACTGCAGAAGGGTAAGATGAAAATATGTCACTGTGACCTTGACCTTTGACATTTTGACCTCAAAATGAATAGGCTTCCTAGGATCTATGCTAGTATCGTATACACCAAATTATATGAGCCTAGGTTAAGTTGAACTGAAGTTATCGCATTTACAAGGACCGCAGAAGGGTAAGATGAAAATATGTCACTGTGACCTTGACCTTTGACCTTTTGACCTCAAAATCAATAGGCTCCTGGGATCCATGCTAGTATCATACACACCAAATTATATGAGCCAAGGTTAAGTCAAACTGAAGTTATCGCGTTTACAAGGAAAAGTTAACGGACAGATGGACAACGAGCGTGATACCATAATACGTCCCGTCCTAGGACGGGCGTATAAAAAAGAGTTCTATGTTACACATTCAAAGATTCATTGCCACAAGGACATAAAATGCTTGAGTCAGACTAAGTAGTTAATTGCAACTACTAAAAAGCAAGAAAGAAGCTAATGATAGTGAGAAAATCTGCTAATTACCCATGTAGGCTTCCTGCCATTCCTTGTTCCGATAGAGGGCCAGAGCAAGCTGAAGGATGTCTTGAATATCAACCAGAGGACTGATAGAACGTAAGGTATCTCTGGCTTCCTCTGCTTTACCAATGGAGCTGGAGTAAAGATGGAAGGATAGAATCATTTTTAACCATAAAACAAAACATTTAGGATAAAACTG
Organism: Lytechinus pictus; assembly: GCF_037042905.1. Taxonomy (NCBI): domain Eukaryota; kingdom Metazoa; phylum Echinodermata; class Echinoidea; order Temnopleuroida; family Toxopneustidae; genus Lytechinus; species Lytechinus pictus. The sequence continues at coordinate 26,538,311 of NC_087249.1, forward strand.
CTTACTAACATACTATATTTTAGGCATAGTGACTGATTTCTCAGATTTGGGAATAAGTGGGGAGATTCAACTTTTTAAAATGAGTGAATAATCTATCATCTTTATGTATGCCTTTTATACAAAACCTGAGAGATTGAAAGAGCTTGTTGGAAATAGCCACAATTAATGTACTGTATGCAAAATGCATGCTATATATTGTAATTCTTTTATTACTAACAAGTGAAATGTATACCTTGTAACTAGGTTCTCCGGTGGGTGGTTCATAAAGCTTTTCATGTATTGTAGGGATTGACCTTTGAAAGGTCTGGAGGCCTATTGTCAATCCCACCACTATCTGATATTGTTGTATTTATAATGTACCCCTTTGTATATCAATGTATTTTGGTGTTTGAATGTATTTCTGAATGTTTTTATACTATTGTACTTGTATTTTTATCAGATTGTGGAAGATAAATTAATTGATACTGAACAGAAATAAAGATACGCATGACTTTATGTCAGACTAGAACACAATCTTAGGTGCTAATTCAGCTACATAGGGATATGACATTTAGCACAAGAAAAGGTCACCAGTTCTGCATAAAGTCATTTGTATCCTATGAACAGCTTTATGAAATACTCAACAGGAAAGAAACATCCATAAATACATGGATACATCGTACGGGGGGCTAGTGGACTGGAGGTGGGCTGTGTCTCCCTCAAAAGCCGCTGCCCACCTCGGAGGGGATGAGCGAGTGGCTGGCCTCGACATACGGGGCCCTGGCCGTCTGCTGTTGGGCTGTGTCTTTCTCAAAAGCCCCTGCCCACCTCGGAGGGGATGAGCGAGTGGCTGGCCTCGACATACGGGGCCCTGGCCGTCTGCTATTGGGCTGTGTCTTTCTCAAAAGCCCCTGCCCACCTCGGAGGGGATGAGCGAGTGGCTGGCCTCGACCTACGGGGGCCTGGCCGACCGCTGTTGGGCTGGCCGTCGCTCAACAGCCCCTGCCGACATCTGAAGTGAAGAGCGAGTGCCTGGCCTCGACCTACGGGGGCCTATCGGACTGGAAGTGGGCTGTGTGCCGCTCAACAGCCCCTGCCCACCTCGGAGTTGACGAGCGAGTGCCCGGCCTCGACATACGGGGGGGCTGGCCGTCTGCTGTTTGGCTGTGTGCCGCCCAGGAGCCCCCTTGCCGACGTCTGAAGTGAAGAGCGGGTGCCTGGTCTCGACCTACGGGGGCCTGGCCCTCTGGTGTTTGGCTGGCTGTCGCTCAAATGCCCCTGAAAAGGTCAAGGAGGTAGAGCGGGTGCCTGGCCTCTACCTACGTCTGGCTGTCGGACTGGAGGTGGGCAGGCTGCCGCTCAGGAGTCCCTGCCCACCTCTGAGTTCGAGTGCGGGTGCCTGCCTTCGACATACGGGGCCCTGGCCGTCTGCTGTTGGGCTGTGTCTTTCTCAAAAGCCCCTGCCCACCTCGGAGGGGATGAGCGAGTGGCTGGCCTCGACATACGGGGCCCTGGCCCTCTGCTGTTGGGAGGTGTCTCCCTCAAAAGCCCCTGCCCACCTCGGAGTTCGAGTGCGGGTGCCTGCCTTCGACGTACGGGGGGCTAGTGGACTGGAGGTGGCCTGTGTCCCGCTATAGAGCCGCTGCCGACGTCGGAGAGGAAGAGCGGGTGCCTAACCTCCAAGTACGGGGGGCTGCCGGACTGGAGGAGGGCAGGCTCTCGCTCAGGAGCCCCTGCCAACCTCGGAGTGGAAAAGCGAGTGACTGGCTTCGACGTACGGGGGGCTAGTGGACTGGAGGTGGCCTGTGTCCCGCTATAGAGCCGCTGCCGACGTCGGAGAGGAAGAGCGGGTGCCTAACCTCCAAGTACGGTGGGCTGCCGGACTGGAGGAGGGCAGGCTCTCGCTCAGGAGCCCCTGCCAACCTCGGAGTGGAAGAGCGAGTGACTGGCTTCGACGTACGGGGGGCTAGTGGACTGGAGGTGGCCTGTGTCCCGCTATAGAGCCGCTGCCGACGTCGGAGAGGAAGAGCGGGTGCCTAACCTCCAAGTACGGGGGGCTGCCGGACTGGAGGAGGGCAGGCTCTCGCTCAGGAGCCCCTGCCAACCTCGGAGTGGAAGAGCGAGTGACTGGCTTCGACGTACGGGGGGCTAGTGGACTGGAGGTGGCCTGTGTCCCGCTATAGAGCCGCTGCCGACGTCGGAGAGGAAGAGCGGGTGCCTAACCTCCAAGTACGGTGGGCTGCCGGACTGGAGGAGGGCAGGCTCTCGCTCAGGAGCCCCTGCCCACCTCGGAGTGTAAGGGCGAGTGACTGGCTTCGACGTACGGGGGGCTAGTGGACTGGAGGTGGCCTGTGTCCCGCTATAGAGCCGCTGCCGACGTCGGAGAGGAAGAGCGGGTGCCTAACCTCCAAGTACGGGGGGCTGCCGGACTGGAGGAGGGCAGGCTCTCGCTCAGGAGCCCCTGCCAACCTCGGAGTGGAAGAGCGAGTGACTGGCTTCGACGTACGGGGGGCTAGTGGACTGGAGGTGGCCTCCAGTCCACTGGCTGTCTGGAGTTGGCCAGGGTGTCGATGCCGAGTCGGAGAGGTAGAGCGAGTGCCTGGCCTCGACCTACGGGGGCCTGGCTGACTGGTGTTGGGCTGTGTGTCGCTCAAGAGCCCCTGCCGACGTCTGAAGTGAAGAGCGGGTGCCCGGCCTCGACATACGGGGGGCTGGCCATCTGCTGTTTGGCTGTGTGCCGCTCAGGAGCCCCCTGTCGACGTCTGAAGTGAAGAGCGGGTGCCTGGTCTCGACCTACGGGGGCCTGGCCCTTTGGTGTTTGGCTGGCTGTCGCTCGAGAGCCCCTGCCAACCTCGGGGTTGATGAGGGGGTTGATGAGCGGGTGCCTGGCGTCGACCTGAGGGGGGCCTGTCGGCCTCCTTGTGGGCTGTGTCTCCCTCAAAAGCCGATGCCCACCTCGGAGAGGATGACCGAGTGGCTGGCCTCGACATACGGGGCCCTGGCCGACTGCTGTTGGGCTGTGTCTCGCTCAAAAGCCCCTGCCCACCTTTGACTTCGGGTGCGGGTGCCTGCCTTCGACGTACGGGGCCCTGGCCGTCTGCTGTTGGGCTGGTGTCTCCCTCAAAAGCCCCTGCCCACCTCGGAGAGGTTTTGCGGGTGACTGGCCTCGACGTACGGGGGGCTGTCGGCCCGGCAGGTGGCTGGCCTCTCGCTCGAAGCCCCAGCCTTCCTCCGAGGGCAAGTCCGGCACCCTGGAAACATCCATAAAACATCCATAAATTTGCATCACTTAGTAAAAAGGCCTATGAGTCACAAACATACACAGATTTGAGGAAAAAAATTCAAAAGTGCAGACAATCCATATTCTAACTTATATAGACATATCAATGCAGCATGTAACTTCTTTACAAGGTGTGTGTCAACTTGCTTATCTGTCTGTCTTTCTATTTAGGCACTGAAACGAAAGAATGATTGATTTCCACTTACTTCAAAGCTCTACCATGATTAGACAAGGCGATGTTGATCTGCTTCGCATCTCCCTGAGTCTTTACCACCTCTCGTGCTCTGGGAAAACAGTGTAAAGAATTATCTTGGCAGTTAGCAAGTATGGACATGCATAACAATGATGAGAAATTTTTGAAATAATTATTGTTAAGTTCTTGCCCCCTTCCTTTTGAAAGGAACCTAAATTGGGATCTGCAAGTGGAGCAGCTCATCCGACGTGCTTCGAAACGTCTGTATATCTTGTGCAAGCTGAAACGGAATGGAGTTCCAGCAAGTGAAGTATTAAGTTTGATAGTTTGTACTTGATTATAAGGTGGAAGACAATTTTGTATTTATGCCCTAATTTTTATGATTGTAAATAGCGCCATGCCTGACGGATGTGTCCGCTTCAAAAGAATCCACCATTATTATTATAAGCCAATCTTTGCTACTTATATCTTACATCTATGTTTCATTTAAAGAGAAGCTATTATCTTATGCTCAACTTTTCAATGGTTTTTCCCTTCATATTTAACCATTCTTTTCGTTATTACCACTATATCACTTCTATGGAATTTTTAAGTTGTATTTTAATCATCAGTGTTTGTCCTACCTCATCAAATGTTATATCATACTACATTTTGTGAGACGTTCACAAATAAACCAAACTGAAGTTGACTTTGAGTGGAGAATATTTCTACATTTATTAAGACTCACTGTTTATAGGACACTTCTGCAGCTCGATGTAGACCTTGTCTTTCTTGTAATATTCCATGTAAAGTGTGAGCTTCTCCACTAATTTGGAGACGATCTGTGATAAAGTTGATGATTAAAAAGGAGGGAAGGAGAAAAGAGGGAGAAAGGGCTTTATAAGTTAATAAGGTGAAAGTTCATAATAATAAATGCAAGATAAAAATAGATTTAGAAAGGAAGATGTGTAAGAATTATTTACAACAGGCAAGTCAATCTTGGAACCTTCTTTACCATTACACAAATATTTACTAATCTTGTTTTTTTCTTCTACCCTTATATCATAAATCTTTATGAACCACCAGCTAATCTTGTTTTTGCTGAACCATTTATGATCATAATATGTATAGTTATTACCATGTAATGGATCTAATCGAGCTGCCAGTTTTAAATCCAAACTGAATTGTATCTCACTGTCTCTCTGTTTCTTTTTTTTTCATTTTATCTCTTTCTAAATTAGTTGCTGTTTGTCAATTCAGCATCTTCACTTCAGTGTCATACCCAAACCCCAACTTATAGATCATTCACTGTACGTGTGCACACCTGCAACTTTGCCTATTGCTGCTTCAGCAGCAGGAATGGCAGCCATCTGAATCACATTGTATCTGTACACCTCAGAATCCTTGTTGAGTGACGGGTCTAGGAGTGCACTGCACACCAAATCAGCATAGCCAAGGCCGCTTTCAATCTATCAAAGAATGAAACAAGACAAGCAAACATGCTCAGAAGGATGTAGGTCAAGGTCAACATCAAGGTCGTATATTACCAGGCTTGCCTTGGTCTGTGTCACGTGTGTGAAGTTTGCCGATCCGACTTTAGTAGAGCTGGACTTCGGGCAAAAAATTTAATTTTTCATTTTCCAGGGCTTCTTTTCACAATCTACGGCCTAAGCTGCCTAAATCTGCAATGGGGGTCTTTTTTTTTTTTTTTGCAGGGCTCTTTTGAGCATTTTGGGGCAAGGGGCAAAATTGCCCCAAGCCCCCATATAACTTTTTTCCCCTGCCAGACTAGACTATATATAAACACTTAGGTACACATTACAGCACACATTAAAGTTAAATGTAAAAATGAATAAGTCATAATTAGAAAGGTTCCTTTCTCAAAGCATTTGTAAACTACCATTATTTTTAAGTACCATGAAAAAAAAAAAAAAAATTATTTTCATTAGGTATCTTAGCATTGTAGATCTTACATGTGTAGTTAACTCTGTGGTATGTCTGTAGAGGTCCATGGCTTCTTGGCTCCCTACCGTCTCAGCCAGTATACTCTGAATGATAGAGATTCAGGATAAATGTTTTTAGAAACTACATGTAAACCCAAAACAGAACAAATCAGTATTTACATGACATACTTCATTATCTTAATGTACAAATACAATAATACAAGCAACAACCAGAAATGGGCTTAAGCGATACTTGAGGACACAGAACAAAAATACTCTGTTAATTGTTGTATGGTGGATCTGAAATTCACTAAGAAATTTATCCATACTGTGCTGCCTTCAACCCAGGTGATACGGATAGATACCTGGCAGGATTAAAGGTATTGTTTAACTTTGTGAGCAGCCAATTTAAAATATTCTCAAACCAATATGAAACATGTGTACAAGTGCATGTATTAGAACTAATAAACCCTGAAAACAACCATTATTGAGAATGAAAAGCTAAAACTACAAGGCAAACCCCGATTTTGTAAATAGGCGTCTTATAGATGCCTAAATAGTACACATAAGTGTATGGGATGAAATTAAGATGGTGTTTTCGGTCACTTTATATTTCAATTTTTGAAGCACTAAATAATTATTTTCGAACGCAATTTTTTCTGGGCTTCATTTTTGTAACATATCACAGACACAGGTGACAAGTGTGACCTTCTAGCTCAGATTTTTTAAAGTCAAACCGATGTTAACCAATCACTTTTATTCCTTGAATGCATTAAGTGCCAGAATTATTTTTTTGACAAAACACAAATGATTTCTACCTGTCCAATCCAGCATTGCACATAGTTTGGTTCCAAAGACTGGGCAACAGCGAAGGCTTCATTAGCAAGCTTTAGGTTCCCATGGGAAAGGTATAGGGTTCCTAGGTTGGTCCATGCTACAACATTCTGTAGGGAAAATAAACACAATTAACATTAAATTCTGTTGCATTTTATTGACTCACATTCCAGAAATGTTCACCTCACAAAGACAACCATTTGTTGGCGAAGTGGTTCATTGACAGGAATTTGCCGATTCTATCATTGGTCAGGTCATACTTCAGAACTTTTGATAAAAGAAGATCCTTTGTCCTTTTGTAAATGGACTTAAATTCATGTTAGTGTTATTATAATAGTTATAATTATATAAACAGTGAGCAAAAAACAAAATATTAATGAGGGCTGAAGCATAGCAACGAGCATATCAACTAGTGCAAATACAGGATCCATTGCCAAAAGTGCACATTTATTACGGGACCTTCAACGTGTCTGTGTTAAATCAAGTATATTGTTACAAGAAACTTTCATAACTGTGGCATACTATTAAATACATTAATTCTTAAACACTATAAATACAGATTATAAGATATAAAATGTCTACCTTTGATTCTAATTGAATTGATTTGATGAAGGCATGTTGTGCAAGTTTTGGGTCATCAACATCTGTAAATAAGAAGGCATAATACAGTACGTTTCATACTAAAAACATCAATACTTCATGTAATTACTCCCATCCATATGTTTTACTCGCATTCAAAAATTAGCAAAAGTATTAAAAATAAAGAAGTTAATTGGTTTAAACTATTTGTTTATCCAGTAAGTGCTAAAGCTTTGCAAAGGTTATTTGATGATGAATCCATAAATTTGCTTGAGAACTGACCTGAAATTTTATTATTTTTACATATGAACCCATGTCATTTTAACCAATGAATAAAATATGCTTTGTACAATTTGCATGGAAAGATGAAAATGTCAAATTAATTCCATACTTTAGGTCACATTACCAATTAATAATTTTTGTGTGACAAGCATATCATCAAATTCCTTTAGCAAATGTACTAAGATTCATGTTAGTGTTATTATAATGCCAAGATCTTAGAAACTCTTGCAGCCTCCCAGTTACAAACTTACACATGTATCTTCAAGAAAATAGTTTGTATGCAAAATTTCAGTCAGGTTATCGTCAGTTCTATGGTGTCGAAACTGCTCTGCTTAGAGTCACAAATGATATGCATTGGTGTCTTTGGACAAAGGTGAGGAAGTTATCCTTATATTGTTAGATTTTTCAGCTGCTTTCGACACCATAAGACATGACATTCTTTTAAATCGCTTAGAACACACATTTGGAATCTCTGACCTTGCTTTGAAGTGGTTCCAATCATATCTTCTTGACCGTAGTTACCGTGTGGTTATTGGGAATGAACGATCATCCACCCACCCTTTCAATCAAAGCGTTCCGCAAGGATCAGTATTAGGACCGACCTTGTTTAAACTTTATATTTCTCCATTGGAATCCATAATTGATAGATATCCTATCCAAAATATGTTTTATGCGGATGATATACAACTCTATGTTTCTTTCATGAGATCAAGTAATTCTGACCCTACCACTGAAATTTTGCATTGTATACAAGCAATCAAACAATGGTCTAAAAAGAATAGTCTTAAACTGAACAGTAGTAAAACAGAATTCCTTCAAATTATATCACGTTTTCGAGAAACAACCCCAATACAGAGTTTAGATCTTGATGAAACATCAATTACTAGTAGCAAATCATGTAGAAACCTAGGGGCAATCTTTGACACACGGATGACATTTGAGAACTTTATATCACATAAATCTCGCACTGCATCATACGCTCTTTGTCGATTAGGAAAAACTAAAAATTATTTGGATAAACCTACAACTGAAAAACTAATACATGCATCTGTTCTCTGTCATATTGATTTCTGTAACAGCCTAATTTTCGCTTTACCACAGCGACAAATAAAGAAACTACAGACTATCCAAAACTCTGCTGCAAGATTGGTTACTCAAACTCGAAAATATGAATCAATCGCCCCTGTACTACGAAACTTACATTGGCTTCCTGTTCATTCTCGTATTTCTTTCAAATTATTAGTTTTTGCATATGAATGCATCCATGAGATAGCTCCACCATATTTAACCGAACTATTAACTTTACATCAGACTACTCGTACTTTAAGATCAAGCACAAAGCGGCTGTTTGCTATTCCTCTCATTGTTACCAAAACATATGGTGAGCACTCATTTGCACATGCCACTTCCGTCTTATGGAATGCACTTCCTAATTATATGAGAAATATACATGATTTAGATAGGTTTAAGACTTCCCTAAAAAAGTATCTGTTTAACTTGTAATGAATTCAGTGCCCAACACTCTTTACTTACTTTCTAATTTCTTTCCTTAATTTTATCCAAGTGCATAGGGACATGCGTTGCTAAGTGTTATGCGCTATAAAAGAACTGAATATTATTATTATTATCAAATTGTCCATTTACACACAAAAAATGTTTAGCTTTGGAGATAGAGATTCAAAAAGTATACATGAGTGAGATGAGTACATCTAGTAAGAAATTATTTCCACAAATATTTGCACTGATCAATGAGACTATGTTTGGTTATCAATTTATAATGGTCCATTTAAATAGGTCAATAAGCAATGTGTGAATATACTGACCTATCATCAGTAGCAAAGAAATGGAAATTTAACTCATTATTTAGATGACCACTACAATGTATGTATCGTGTCCTGCTGATAGGCCTACAATTGTATTCAAGATCTCACACTTGTACACATTGAGTGAGACTGTGATATGCACTAACCTTTTGATGCTGCAACAACACCCAACGCAGTCCAGTGTATGTGATTAGATTCATCTAGCTTGATGGCTTTGCGGATAAACTGTACACCAGTATAAAAAAAAAGAACAAATGACATGTTGGTTCAAAGTAAGATATTATCAAGATACGTTTTCAAAGATATGAGAAAAATTGACTTTCTGCTTTACTAATACTGAGAACCTGGTGGTTTTAGCAGGTCAAATGGTGGTCTTATCAATAACTCACCAGAACTAAACATAACAAAACACTAAAATCAACACATGGAAGAAAATATATAAGATAGATCAAATTACGTGGTAATTTTTTAACTAAAGCATTGAATACCCATACCTTTCTTTAATCTAATACGGAAATGTCTGCTTTTCTATTCCATGTCAATTTGATGAGATTTCATTTAGGAATATGGTTGACTCTAAGATGTGTTGCATATGATTCTGTTTTAATTCTTTAATTCCCTACATGTTGCGTAGGCCTTAAACCTTTGGTTAAGAAGCCTGGTATAAACCTTTGAGTTAATACATTTATGTGATCCTATAGAATATAGACTTGTGCTGAAAATTTTGGGGAAATGTGAGAATTTGATGATCAAAACAAACCTGCAATGCTTTATTTGCCATTTTCACATCCTGAGTGTACTGGTACTGATGATAGAAGTTGATGCCTAAATCATGCCACAAGCTAGCACACTCCTTCTGACGCTCCACAGCCCGACCATAACACCTGTTTGATAGATAAAATATCAAGTGAATAATCTTTGAAATATAGATCTAATATATACGACTGGCAGTTGACATGACATGAAATGCATGACCTATCAGCTTTGACAGTTATCCCATCATCTCCTAGAACAGGTCAATAAGAATTCAATGTTCAGTGGGTCAATGTCAGTTGAGAATAATATAATGGTTATCACATATATGATTTGAGTCTAGGCAGAGTGTATAACTCGACAATTGTATAGAATTTACAAGCAATATCCAGGAAAATATTTATGATGGTTGGTAGTGCTTGGATATTTTTTTTAATTTTTAATTTTATTTAGATTTCATGTTTGTTATACACCCCCCCCTAAAAAAACATATATATAATAAAATAAGTAAAATAAATAAGTAAATAAATAAATAAATAAAACCACATTCTCAGTACAGAAAGCAGATGACATAATGCTATCACTGTTACCGTTAACGTCATATTGAACACTTTTTGTCTTGTAATAAGTTTTTTTTTTCTTGTACCATATTTGTTGTTTTATTGTATTATGTTTTTGTTGTTATATGCCACACTTTGCTTATTCCTTATAATTTCAATCTTTTATGTTGTAAAAACTTTTTGTAATTCGGCTCTGTGCTGTGATTGAAGTTTTTTATCTGAATAAACCATTTTGAATTGAATTGAATTGAATACATTGCAACCAATGGCAGATGTAAACAACCTGCATATTGATATTCTAACATTGTGCACGGTGACTAACCTCCCACCTAGAGCCAGCAGTTCTCCTTTGTCTAATGTTTCAATTTTCTTCTCATCTCCACAGGTAAAAGCCCCGTTCACTGAAATCCTGAAGAAAAAAAAATGACAAAGAGTGACGATGGAAATTACAAATGTATAATGAAGCAATACACAGTGTCTTTCATAGTATCATACACAGAACTTACTAACATGCATCTTTATGCTAAAAGAAAATTCCTATTAAAACAGGAAAATCTTGATATAAACAGATGTAACATAGTTGATAAGTGATATCTATGCTTGTTAGTGAAATCTTTGATTTAAGATGCACAATATTCATGTTGGTAGAGCAATGGTCTCACAATACATCGACCTTGGTAGATTCTCTAGTTACCTACAGTAAGGCATTTAGTCTCTTTACCAAGTCCCTCAAAGAGGACAGTAAGATTTTTTTGTCCTCTAGTTGCTTATTGAAAATATTTGTGCTTTATAAGCAGTCAAATAATTTGACCACCACTACACTAAATGAACAATGCTGCATTGAAATCTATGCTTTCCTGAATGGAAAAAATTTGAGAGCTTTAATTTATGATGATGGCCTATATTCTGAGGTCAGGTTAAAATCAAACTATAATATAAGCCACGGACAAAATTATGGGAAGATAAAAATGTAGAAAGTTTGTTTACAATGTATCGCTTCTTGTATATACCTAGACCTGTCCCCATATTTTAATGGCAAAGAAAACTATTGTAATTATAGTTTTGAAACAATTTTCGGTGATTTCAATGCCAAATGTGATAATGAATTAATAATGTAAATAGAGAAATTGATGTCGCATTTGGTGACCCATAGTTGAAATACTACTGTAGACCACGTTGTAAGTCAGACCTGACTTCAGAATAAGGGCAGATTTGTCTCCTTACCTGATGAGATTGTCGTGTAGTGGAGCTAACACAGTGCAGGCATCTCCCAACAGTTTCCACAAGCCACAGATATCAGAACGAAGTAGTACAGCTCTTTTGGAAGGAAACATGAAAACAATTCATGGGCGATTCAATGAATGTAACAGGTACAGGTACAGTTTAGGAAGAGGAATATTTTTCTGGAGGTAGTATATAGAAAGTAAGTATAGGCTAGTCAATGGTTACAGTTTGGGATGAACAGAATAGCTGTTAAAACAGAGAAAATCAGTAGACAGAAACAACTGTGTGGGATATTGTATAGATGCATAGGTTCTGTCCAGAACGGAGTGCAGCTGTTAAAAGGATAATAGGACATTCACATAATGTTCATGGGAAATTATTGCTGAATTAAGACATTTTCTCCTGTGCTATTTATAATATTCATCAATATCATCATCATCATCACCATCATCATCATCATCATCATCATAATTGTTATCACCACCATCACCACCCCACTTCCACAGATATCCATCATCATCTTCTTCATCATTTTCATGATCATGATGATCATCAACATCATCATGATCATGATCATCATGATCATCATCATCACCATCATCACCATCATTATCATCATCATCACCATCACCAGCAGTTGCTATGACCATCATCATCATCATCATCGTCATCAACATCCTACCCTTCCTCATCATCATATTATCCTCAAACAGCATGCTGAAGTGTATACCTTGTCAAGACAGTGATCGCCTCCTGGATGTAAGAAACACCTCTGGCATTGAAGAACTCATGAAGAGCAGCCTTGGCCATTAAGATGTATGTCTCACCTTGGCCTAAGAATAAAATGCAATATACACCGATGTACATTATTTTCTAAAATTCTGTTATTATACATGTACCTTACAAATATAGGGAAGGTAAATCCCTCATGCTTAGCTCAAGTTAAATTTAGCATCTTTATTCTACAACAAATAACTGGTTGAAATGTAAATATACTATATATGTTGAGATATATAAAAATATATTAACATAAAGAGTCTGTTTATTTTTTTCAAATGAGGATCTACTTTTCCAATGTCATATAATCATCCTTTTCTGTTTTGATTCCAACTTTTCCCCCACATTACTGAAGTATGTTCTTTGAAACATGTCAATTCAATGAGAATATATGATGGCAAAATTTGTCCTTGATTATCATACATAAATGTTCAACCTACCACTCAGCGCTGGGACATAGTCAGGTGTTGTGCTGAGGACCGCCTGATAGTCCGACACTGCCTCAGAGTAAAGACCAACAGTCTGCTTGATGTGACCAATCCTAGTTAATAATTAAAGGGGAAAAGGGCATTACTTTATTTGCAGCGTTCAAACCATCCATATACTTAACTATAATCAACACTCATTTATAAGATTGTGTATGTTTATCTAATTTCCAGGAACACAAACTTATTACAACATGATTGCAATCTTTACATGCATAAAGAGTTTGTATTTTCATAAGGAATAATAACTTACTTGAATAAAGCATATGTTGAATTTGGTTCCACCTACATGAATACAAAAAAAATGAAATGTACATTATACACTGATTTATTACTAATTTTATTCAACCAATCGATATCTCAATCAATCTGTATTTAATGTTGAAAACAAGAGCATTGTATTAAAAATGCTAACTCATGGATATAGGTGCCGGAGTAGGGATTGAACCCACAGTACTCTCCTATATAGACAAGTACAATAACAACTCGGCTATAGCAATTGCATAGCATCATTTATGACAGGAGGCAAAGTATAATTTTCATTCAATTTCAATAACTTTCCTATTCCAATTCATCAATGCAACAAAAAAAAGCAGGATAAATACAAATATGGCAAAAAGCATGGTAGAAAAAATGTCCAAAGTTCAATAATGCCTAAAGATACAAAATGGAGGGATTACCAAAAGCAAAAGAAGCTTAGCAAGGGAAATCCCAGGATCCAGAATATGATAGCTGGTCTATTTAGAATGGTAGACTTACCTCTACAATGCGAGAGAAAGTTTTCAATGCTGCCGTGTGGCTGCCTCGGCTCAAATAAGCTTCTGCAAGGCATTCCTGACAGTGTCTGCAGAATATCAATGTAAACAAATGATCATGGTAATAACATCATAGTGATTCATAATGCGTACAATTTCCAAGTTTTGATGAATCATACACTGTGTGGTCCAGCAAAGGTATATATTCACATACTTCTCTGCGCACTTGTTCTTGTTATGTAAATCAAGCACAAAAATCAATTACATCTTCAAGATTGCCATCCTAAAAGACTAATAAGAAAAACATATCTGTGTAACCAACCAATCTTTGACTTGAAATCAATCAAGAGGATCAAATAAGGCTGTTATAAAATTATGTGTCACAATAGGAAAACAGGGGCAGCATTACAACATATAATTTACAAATCAACATTCGTAATGTTAGTTATTCTGGTTCTTATATTCAAAAGTACTGCATAATTTCAAATCACTTTATTTCCTCAGGTTTTACTTACATATCGTCAGGATCAGCTCTCAGAACTGCTTGAAAGCTGGAAAGAAGAAATAATAGAACCAAAGAGACAAAGATTGATAACAGGAGTCCCACTCTTGAGTAAATATACTTTGCAAATCAATTATAGATTTTCAAATTATTAAAAATAAATGCATGATTATGTTATACATCTTTCTAGAGAAATGAAAAACTTGTAATTCAAAAACCATTTACTCCTAAAATCAAAAGGGAGGACAGTAAAAGTCTGTTAGTGACGCCTATCTCCATGTATGTGGCTAAAAATGTAAAACTTGGTCATAAACATTTAGCAAACTCTTCATTTCTGGTATAATTATAAGATGAAATGATAAGTTCATCACAATCTTCTTAACACGATATCCTTGTGATCTACTAGGTAAAAGAAGTCCACATTGTCACAACAAGCAAATGATTCCATTTTTAAGCATCTAACATTAGAGAATGCAATAGTCAATTTATTATGGATATGGATTATGGATTATAACTGAAGGGCAGTAGTCACAATGGATTATGACTGAACCACAGTTACCTACCTTTCTACAGCTTCTGTTGCGTTGCCTGCTTTAAGCTGAACGAGACCTAATCTTAGCCACGCCCATTTTGCCTCACCCAGAGCAGCCCGACTGGTCACTTTTGTGTAGACAGAAATAGCTTCATCCTGTTACATTTGAAGTTTTAAAACAAGAGCAAAATAAAAAGGACTACATTTTGTAGAAAAAGAAATAGGATGTTCTTAATATATTAAAGGAAATTTCACTGCTTGATATCCAATATACATGTAGAATTAAAATGTAGTCAGACAATGAACTATGAGCATATATCTCTTTATAAAACATAATAATCATACCAACTCAACCTCAGATCTAAATGTCATCACTCGATGTTTTGTACTATACAAAATACCAATCCTCAAAGGAAATGGTCTAGAGTGTTTCTGATTAGAGATTAATGCTCCATGTCAACTTCTTCAACCATTGTATAACATTGCTTATGAAAATAACCCGTAATAACAATGTGAGCAGGGTGAATAAGATTGATATATGTACATGTATGTTTGAAATGAGTGAAACAATTTTATTGGCAAAAGCAATTAAAAACGCCATAACAGATTATCTTATCAAATTTCTTAATTCCTTAATATTTACATTAGAAAATACATGTATTACGTAATGCTAGGCAAGAAAAATAGTCAATGAATTTCATAATTTATAGAAATCAAAGTCTGTGTACAAAAGAGTAACAATAGATGTTCTTTTTGTTGCAGAGAACATAGCTAATTTCCCGTCTACTTCATCTGGTAAAGCATCACTCATAATCATGAAAACACCAATGTCACTATAGGAGAAAAAGGACTGTGCACGAGGGGTGGAGTTGAGGCCGTATGTTCTCAGGCATGAAGCCGCTGGATAGGAGTCACTCAAATAGACTTTGTGTACGACATACAGATCAAGACAAAGAAAACATGGCCTTGATATTGGCCTGAGCTCCAACCCTACTAAGAAGCAAGTATTACCTTTTCATCAAGTACGTCACACACATCACCCAGGGATTTAGCTGCAGCTTCATTAGCGGAATTCAAATCATAGGCTTTTTTGTAACAACGTTTCGCTCTCCTGAAAATATAGAAACAAACATCAGAAGTGTATTCCTGCTGATTTACTATCATCATTATCATTATTTATTTGGACATTTAAAAAAAACAATTTTTAATAGACAAAAACTAGAATGAAAGTATCTTACCAGAAATAATATTTACAAAAATGAGAATGAAAGTATCTAAACAGAAATAATCTTTAACAAAACATAAATAAGAAAAAATTGAAGTAACTTGGCCCCGTCTTACAAAAAGTTGCGATAGAGCCGATCAATTACAACTATGGACGGCCAGCAACGTCAACATCTATTATGCATGTTTGTTCAAAATATTTTCTAGCTATGATGTATATTCATGCATTCATCGTTTTCTTGAAAATTCACCGTGTTTCTCATTTATTACATAAGACATTGTGCCAATTTCCTGTAGAAAAAATCATGACCGTGGTGGATTTCCAAAGAGTTACGGTTGATTGGATCAATTGTAACTCTTTGTAAGACGGGGCCCAGGAGGGAAACAGGAAAGGCAATAAAGGAAGAGAAAATGCTTACTCTGTATCTTTGCCTATCTGCATGTAGTAATGTCCAATGTAAAGGAAGGAATCTGAGTAGTTGGGGTCAAGTTTGGCAGCCTAAGGAATAAAATAAAATCATTTATAGTTTTTAAATTAATCTAAATGCACTTATTACGGCCATCACAACCATTGGTGTATTGAACATACACAAAGACATACACAGGTAACTTGCTCCATAAAGCTGTCCTTCTACGAATCAAATATTTGCCCATTTTAGTCCAGATTAAGCGAAGCATGTTATATACATGTACCTCATGTAAGTCAAATTTCTCCTAAGAGAAACAGATTTCTGTGATCCAGAAAGACCACAGGACGAGTTACCTGTACATCATCTACTCATATCTTGTCCAGAAGTAAATGAAGTTAAGAATTAAAAAAGTAACCAGTAAAATAGTAAGATTTATTGATTTTGGGGTGGTTTACTTGAATGCCATGAAAGGATGAATACAGGTAAATATGCAAGAACATGAAATCTTAGAGGGACCTGTTCAAGAGGATTAATACCTGATCACAGGGTGTTATTACATCAATTTAGAATTGATGCTGCGTTACAGGAGATATTCAATGAAGTTTTAAGCCTCCTGGATTACCCATCAATATAGATGTCTTAGATTCTTTTATGACACACACAAAAATTAAATCAAATCAATTAGTAAAATCAAATCAATAATCATTATGTATAAACATGTACCTTGAGTAGGGATGAATTGCATTTAGATTTATCTAGTTGTGCTTGACCACCCATAGCCCAGTACACTCTACCAAGCCAGTAATGGTAGACTGCCTTCTCTTCCTGGGCTAGAGCCACTAGTAATCTATAAAACAGGATTAAAAAGAACAGAATGTAATTAAATAAAAGAAAAAAAATTGACCTCGCATGGTTCCAAAGTCAATTTAGAGATATGCCAGGGGAGTGATTTTCACAAACTAACTTATATCAAATTAAAACTCATTTCTTTGCAATTAATATATCCCTTTTTTGATAATTAGTCTTTCCACTATTTTCACATTAAAAAAATGAGAATATCTGATGAGCTTACATTACAGCAATACAATAATTCCCAGCAATAAAACTGCACTACAGAATATAACAAGTGGAATGCCTCTGGCTGTCTCGCCTGCATTACGCGATTCAATATAGCAGCAGTGCTGACTTGGAAAACAGCTATTGAATAATTATTCACAACAGAAAACACTCATACCCATGTGTATGATAATAAAATACTATGTCCATTGACCCAACATGACCTTTAACTATAATCATGTGACCTTAGACGTGTGCAAAACAATAATTTATACTTGATTACCCTTATATCTGTTTCATGAACTACATGTACATGTGTAGATCCATAAACTTTTTAAGTTTTGATGCCAATTAAACAAATACCTCCAACACAGCCAAAGTTCATTGACCTTAAATGACCTTTGATCTTGGTCATGTGACCTGAAACACACACAGGATATTCAGGGATACATGGTTACTCTTATGTCCAAGTTTCATGAACTAGATCTATAAATCCACAAATACCCCCAACATTATCAAAGTTTGTTGACCCTAAATGACCTTTGACCTTGGTCATGTGACCTAAAACTCAGGCAAAATCTTCAATGATACACTATCACCCTTATGTCCAAGTTTCATGAACTACTGTAGGTCCACATACTTTTTAAGTTATGACATTTCAAAAACATAACCTTGGTTAAGATTTCAATATTGATTTCCCCAACATGGTCTAAGTTCATTGACCCTAAATGACCTTTGACCTTGGTCATGTGACCTGAAACACAGGCAGGATGTTCAGTAATACTTGATTACTCTTATGTTCAAGTTTCATGAACTAAGTCTATATACTTTATAAGTTATGATGACATTTCAAAAACTTAACCTTGGTTAAGATTTCAATGTTGACGACGCTGCCATCGGAAAAGCGGCGCCTATACATGTAGTCTCGCTCTGCTATGGAGGCGGGACAAAAGTTACTCATTTAAAACAATTTCATAGGTCACATGATTAGAGTTTTCATAAATAAAACTTTTGTATTTCTTACTTCTCCTGGGCATCAGAAAATTCCCCTTGATAAAACTTTAACCAGCCACCTAAAGCTATAGTATCACTTTCATCTTGATCAGAAGATATCATCTCAAAGCTCTGGAAATAAAAAAAATATGTTTGATAACAACCTCTAATAAAAGCAACACAATGTATACATTTTATTGACAAAGAATACTTAATTTCTTCAGTATTTTTTTAAAGCTCAAAAGCTGACCAATACAATAGCAATAATCTATTTAAAATACAGATTAATCAATATGTCCACTTATATGAAATAAGCATACTTATTAGAATTGGGATATATTGCAGTAAACAGAAAAAGACGTGCTGATGTGACTGTTCAAATAGAGATGCTCTTGCATGTCAATGTGTCTAACAACCATACATACATGTAAATACATGATTTCATTAAAAATTTAGCTTAAATACCTTTTACCCAACAGGCCCTGAAGTTACAACTATCAAAAAGATTACTATGTAGCAATCTTTATGGAACGGTATTGTGGATTGCAGATAAACATTAGAGTCAGGCAGATATGCGAGCCCTAAAATACTATAATTGAGAGACAGAGTAGTGAATATTGTAGCACAACACATCAAAATTCTGACAATTTGAAACATATTGTATGACCACAGGCTTTAGGTCAGGTGACTACATGTCTTTGGTCAGGTGATCACAGGCCCATCATGCATTGCACTATCAATGGTGCTGAAGAGTCATGGTCCATGTTACATGGAAGCCAAAACTCCCACGAAAGACAAGATAAACAGGAATACAAATCAACATTGTAGTGTATAAAATTCATTGATGTGTGTTAGCTAGATCATGAAATTGAAACAAACCTGCTGTGCACTTGCAAAGTCCCCTACAAGAAGATGTGCCAAGGTTAACAGCTTGTATATGGAGTCCTTATCGATAGCCTCAGGTAGCAGCTGATCAATGAGAAAGAAACATGCCAAGAGGAAACTCAACTGATTTAACAACAATTTGTGGCATCACTACATCATACAGGAAGAGGATTGTTTTCCTAAGTGATTGAAATTCTTGAGATAGGGGTGGTCAATAGAGACTTCCCTGGAGGACACCAGCAAGGAGGTTCCTGATGAATAAAAATATCTTGATACTAGTAATGGTGTAAGATTGCTGATGTAAATCATACAACCTTAATCCTAGTTGTATCAAAAATAGCTACATCATGAAAAAATAAATTAATAACACCCACCTTTCCTGAATACACCCAGGAGATTTGATTTAAAAAGATACATTTCTTGGTTTATTTCACACGTTCATTTTATATGATAGATAATGATGTGGATAGGATAGAGGGTAATTATGCAAACGGTAGTTATTGAAACAATTATTATTACATTAAAAACATACCTAAAGCTATCAAGTTTTTGAATATTCTGTGATAGAGTTAATTTTGTTCAGTTTGAACAAATAAGACACATATTTTGACATACTTATTACATGTGAACTCCAATTTATATATCACATGTACATTTAAAAAAAATCAATTATTTCTAGCAAATGTGAAAAAAAGCTAACTCTACTGTACCTTTTTAAATATTTCCACAGCCCTTAGGCCCTCTGTCATAAGGCCTGAGTCGATGCAAGCTTTTCCCTGGAGAATTCTAAATGCTTCATGCAATCTTACTGCCTCACTGAGTGCTGGATGGTTGAAGGTCTTCAGGACTCTTCTACCTATGAAGTGCCAGTAGAGGGAATGCAATAACACATATTTCATAACTACCTCTCTACTTCTGTTTTTTAATGAGAAGTTTACTACAGAATCTGCAAAAATTTAAGTGCTTATTTTTCTTTGAATCATTGGAGACATTTCTATCTGCAACAGCAGGCATGCCAAAACACTTTTAGTTTGGGGAGCACAATCTAGAATGGGCACAATTTTGTCACAGTGTGTGATCCTCAACACGAAAGCGAATCAACCGAGAAGTGGAGGGAGGATGAGGGAAGGGACTTTGTATAAAAATGGAGTATAAGAGATGTGATTATAGAGCATTCATTCCTTGGGAAAACAAAGTTGCCTTCAAATAATTTTTTTTTTAATGTATGCAATACACCATTGCTTTTGTCCTGAACATACTGTATTGGACAGAGGCCCTAGATGTACATCACCCATTTTAGTTTTCAAAAGACAAATAATTCCATACAAAGAGAATATTTAAGTGCACAATGTATTATTCAATTGTTATCTACATAATTATATCAATACATTCATGAATATTCATAGCCTGTTGAGATTGTATGATTATACTTTCATCTATTTACATATACATGAATATTCATACCCTGTTGAAATTGTATCATTATACTGTCATCTATTTACATATACATGAATATTCATACCCTGTTGAGATTGTTTCATGATACTGTCATCTATTTACATGAATATTCATAGCCTGTTGAGTTTGTATCATTATACTGTCATCTATTTAAATATACATTAATATTCACAGCCTGTTGAGATTGTATCATTATACTGTCATTTATTTACATATGCATGAATATTCATAGCCTGTTGAGATTGTATCATTATACTGTCATCTATTTACATATACATGAATATTCATACCCTGTTCAGCTGAATGTTTGGCTGCTTGGTAATCATGGAGACTGAGTTGGCACTGAGCCAAGAATAACCAACTGAGTGGAAAGCCAGGTAGCTTCTGTGATGCTAGGATGAGAGAAAAAATAGTTTGCAAACAACAGCATCTTGACATCAAATTTGTAAAGAAAAAAACCACAATTTAATCACATATTGAAAGTTTCTAAATGTATGATATACAGTACACCAGGGTAAAATTTCATGTGGTTATGTACATCAAATTTGATTTTATATATCATGGCATATTTTGAAGAAAATTATGATATCCATACTGTATTCAATAAAAGAAATATTATTTTTCATGCCCATTATCACTTTTATAAACTTTTATCAGGATATTTGTAGTGTAATTAGCAAGATGAAAAATGTCTCTGAACATGCTTGGAATTTCAGTTTCCTCTGAATAATTCTTGCTATTTCTTCTGTGTAAAGACATTGTGGTTTATGTTTAATATGTCTCCTGCAAAATATACGTAGCAATTTTAATTGTTCTTCCACAAAAGGTTACAATGAACTCTGATTCAATTCTATACATAAACATCGGAATATTTGTAAAGAAAATAAATAACATACATGTACTCTTGAAACTCATTTTTATCACACACAGTACATGTATATACCAAATATCTATCTCGGAAATAAACCACATGTTGCATGAAACAATGATCATACTTGCACTATTGTAAATATTCACCTTTTGTGAGATACTCCTTAGCTGCCTTGTAATCTCGACTGGTCAGTTTAAGTTGACCTTGACCAATAACTGCCCATACATTGTCCTTATCCAGATCAAGTAACTGACCATAGACTGACCAGTCATCAGATGTCTTCAATGCTGGGAGAAAAGAAAACACCAAAATGTACAAGAATAAGTTATTCTCAGTAATTTATAGATGATATATAAATGTAGTAATTGTTTTACCATGATAAGCAATAAAAAGAGAACTTAATTTAAAAGCAAAGATAAGAAGACTAACAATTCATGACCTCAAACATGTTTGATGTCCAATGCTAAGCATTTAGGATATAACTCTTCAAACTCTTACAAATGTATACATTATACCGGTAGTCAAATTAAATATACAAAGAAAACTGAAACTCACCAAATGTTTCAATCAGAATCATTTCCGTCATTTTCTCCAGGGGATAAATCTCCGATGGAAACTTTTCATACATCTTAGAACATGTTGCCTTTAGCACACCTACATCAACTTCCCTGTCCTAAAGAGAGTAAAACATAATGTGGGTTTAACTTCATTAGGAAATCATCCAAAGATTAGTCAAAGTGATATGTTTTAAGGCGACCGCACACCTAACGATTGGTCTGCGACCCGATTTCAGAATAAATTGTAGTATAATTTGATGCTAACATTGAGACTTAGAATATCTGACTGTGTAATGTTCGAAATCATCGTAAGAATACCAATGTTCAAATCTGTAACTATACTATCATCCTTCTTAGAATAAAAGCGAATTTAGTATCTAGTCGTAATGACGTCATAGCAGTCGTACGATTGGCTACGATTTGAAACAAATTTGGCCTTTACTCCGAAATAAAGGCTTGCAATATATCAAAATGGTTATATCAGCATTCTTTTGATTAACTTAAACATCAAATAAAATGATATGTTCCATTCACATTTTCAGAAAATGAGCAAAATGCGATTTGTTCCAAAATCGGATCGCGAACAGTCGTAAGGTGTGCGGTAGCCTTTATACATGCATGATCAAAGAGTGGAAAGATTACCAAAAAACTTCATGGGAACTTGATTGCACACAAAGATATCAATCAAGTGAAAATTGGCCGATTCTGTGGGCTGAATAGAGCAACTTGCAATCATGATCAATAAAACCTTGCCGAAGTACGGTAATACATGTAGATGACATGAAAAGTGCTTTTAAAAATCCTACATGGAGTCTTCAAATATAGTTGTGAGTAGGAAATATCAGTAAATGGTATGAAAGGTGGTTGAAACTAATTGTTAAAATTATTAAAATGTCACAAGTATTGATATAAAAAAAAGACTAATCTAATAACTTTTAAATACAAATAAACACAATATCAATATTGTCATGTGTAAACAATCAAACATAAAGTGCAAATGGATGAGCAATGAAAGAGCCGTGGTGCACTGGTTTTGACTCTCGCCTTGTAATTAGAAGGTCATATGTTTGAATCCCACCCCGGCCTTTAACAAGGTGTGAATCCCATTCCGCACTGTGCCACTCTCCACCCAGGTGGTAAATGGGTACATGGTAGGATGTGACAATCATCGTAGCTTGTCCAGCACTGTGTGCACCTTTAAAGGCAATTGGCTGGAATACTACCCAGAAGTAGAGGATGTGCATACATTCTGTTAGGGAATGACTAATTGAATCTGATATAAGCACATTATGAATAATCAGATTATTACTAATACTTTTAGGAAAAATGATATAATCATAGTATTCCACTAAGTAGAATACAGGAACAACCAAATACTACCTTAAATTGTAAGTCAATGTATCCCTTGTAGAGTTCTCTCAGTGATTCATTTTCAATGTTGCCTGACTCCATGACCACAGTATATGCTTCCTTTAGCTGAAGGAAAAACAATTATCAAGGTAATTTGGGTAGAAGGAAAGCATCCCTGAATTCATTTCAATAAGAAAATATACATAGCAGGGAAAACTGAACAATTGTAATCCTCACATAGAGATGCCATGGTTTAATGGAGGAATTTCTCGACCACTGATGAAACAGTAAAGGGTTTCAATCCACCCGTTTCTAAACATGCTACCATACCTCTTTGCAAGACATTGACTTTAATCTGCTACACTAGACATACATACAGTGAGTGGGTATCTGGGGGCCTTTTCATAAAGCTGTTCTTAAGTTAAGAGCGACTTTAAGAACGACTGGTGAACCTTTCTTACGTGCTACATAATCACCAATGAACATTTAATGGCGAATATCATTTATCACAAGAAATGTTCACCAGTCGTTCTTAAAGTCACACTTAACTTACAAACAGCTTTATGAAACACCCACCTGGTAGGCAGGGATGGCCCTAGGGACATTTTAATAGCAGATATTTCATTAACAGGCACCTTGCCACAGGAAATCAGGGGACAACGCAACATTTTCTTTAATTAGATGATAAGTTGGAGCGTTGTGGCCCAGTGGATGATCAATTGACCCTCACATTTTGCGTTTAAATCATTAAAATGTCCTTGAAACATTATATGATATTTTCTTCACTATTAAAAAATGGGAAGGGTCCCAGTAAACACAAGAAGCATTACAATTTAATTATAACAAACTTTTTGACACTCATGGCTTTCCATAATATTAGCCCAGACTTAGACCATGGTTTAAACTAAACCAGAGTTCAGAAAGCTGACCATAGGGTTTAAGATCCATTACTCACCAGGTTGGTATTGCTCTCGTCAAGTGATGACTGTTTTGATAGGAGTTGTATTATCTTGCTCCACTTCTCAATCTTGTATTCAATGTCTTCAGCTTTCAGGATCAAGGAATGGAGGACTTCACATGCCTGATAGAAAGTGAACACATTTATTTATATGGTCGATCAGGAACATGTTAATGAGTGTGAATTACAAGCAAACAATGAGCTTAAAAGGTCAATTTTCATTGAAATCAATTCTATACTACTAGAATTTGACCGAGTTTATAACTGTATAATTAATTCCAAATGTATATTAACATCTAATTTTACTTTGCATCTGTATTCATAGCAGTTCATAGTTGCATCTGCATTCATAACAGTTCTAGTTATGATATAACATCTACACAGCAAAGGGGGCAGAATGCCCCACCTAGACACATTTTCTTTTCCAACAATTTATTGAAAAGAATATTTTTAAAGGACAAGTCCACCCCAACTAAAAGTTGATTTGAATAAAAAGAGAAAAAAATCCAACAAGCATAACACTGAAGTTTTCATCAAAATCGGATGTAAGATAAGAAAGTTATGACATTTTAAAGTTTCGCTTAATTTCACAAAACAGTTATATGCACATCCTGGCTGGTATGCAAATGAGGAGACTATGATGTCATCTACTCAGTATTTCTTTTGTATTTCATTATATGAAATATGAAATATTCTAATTTTCTCCTCATTGTCAAGTGATACAACGATTAATTCATCCCTGAACATGTGGAATTAGCATTGATTAATACTATATGGTTCAGTCAAGTTCGTCCTTATTGTCAAATCTATAAAAAATGAAATATTGTGTAATTCAAACAATAAAAAACAAAAGAAATAGTGAGTGATGGACATCATCGACTGACTCACCTAGTTGTGCATATCACTGTTTTGTGAAAAATAAACTTTAAAATGTCATAACTTTCTTATTTTACATCCGATTTTGATGAAATTTTCAGCACTATGCTAGTTTGATTTTCCTCTATTTATTCAAGTCAGCATTTTCCGGGGGTGGACTTGACCTTTAACTATTTCATTATCGGTGTGTTATCTGACAAAAACGTCAACACAAATTGAAGAATGATAATCATATTTTAAGAAGCCTACATTGTGACAGGCATGTCATTACCTGCAAAGGTTTGCTACGTTTTTGATAGATGTCTGCTAGCTTTTCAGCAATCTGAGTTTCTTTTGTCTTATCATCTGATAATTTCATTAGCTCCTGATACACATCCACAAGGCTTTCTGAGTTCTGGGGGGTATCGATCTTCTCATAGAGGGCAGCCAGTCCCTGTGACACACAATAGACAAGAGAGAAAAATACACTGAGTGAATAAAACAAAATACAGAGTGTCACACACAATTAGACAAAACACTGCACTTAAAAATAAATTTATAATTCTGCAGGGAAGAAAGATTGTAAACTCACACATTACACAAATCAAAACTGACAAAATGTTATTCTTTTTTACTTAAAGGGGAATCCAGCCTTGGCCATAAAATGTTGTGTTGAGAAGGAGAAAAATAATCTAAACAGAATGGTGAAAGTTTGAAAGAAATTGGACAAGCAATAAGAAAGTTATAGCTGCTTTAAAATTGAGATCACTAATAGTATGTAGATTTCAAATTGGCAACTGGGTAAGTAAATTATGACAAGGGGCAAGGACAACTTTCCCATAGGCCATGTACTTTATTATCAGGGATTTGTGGTACCCATTCCCCCTGGGGCAGTAATCTAAATATAATTCAGGTAGTATATTGTTTTATGTCCTCATGAAATAAAAATATAACTTGAAATAAAACCTTTGGAAAAAAATGACATTTTAGCCATAATATGTATTGGAGTACATGGAAGAGTAGTCCTTGCCTTACATCAATATGACATCCCATATGCGGACAATTTGAAGTCTCCATGGGTATAGTGATTACCAATATTTACAACTTTTAAAAATTCATAACTTTCTTGTTGTTTGTCCAATATCGTTCAAACTTTCACCTATCAACTTGTCTGATTTTTCTTTTTCTTATAAAAACAAGTTTTTATTTGGGTTGGATTCCCCTTTAATTCATTGGTTGGAGTCCCATCCAGAGACGGTGCTCTTATGACGGAGGTGAGTCATTCCAACCCTTTCACAACAGCAGGTTTTATGCTGCAAAAATTCTTGTACATTTGAGAAAATCTTTTTCAGAAAGGGTATTGATGAATAGCATATTGTAGAAATCTTTTCAATTCCCTTCATTATCATAAGACAGCAAAATTCTAAGCAAAGTATTGCTTGCATCTAGATGTATATTTAATACAGGTTTTCTTCAACCTTGCACTCACTGACTTATAAAGGACCTGTCACATCATTCCATGCAAGCGTTGCATGTGACTTTCGGGTGACTATTCTTGCTACCAACAGGTCGCTGGCATTGATAGTGAGCACTTTTAGAAATGTACGTCCACATAGTGGACTGGTACGATATGACGTCATTTTTTGGCCTGCCATATGCCTCAGGTCCTCACACACGTCCACTATCAAAATCGAGAACCTCGCCACATCCATTTTGCGGTTCTCCTAAATCATAGACGACGTGCACGTGAGTGACGTCATTTTAACCGTTCAAACCCAGCATGAAGATCAACCTTTCCCTTTTAAAAGACAGTTTTCAGTGACTTTTCACAAAATTAATGTAAGTTGTACGATGCATTATGTTTATCATATTTGAAATTGCTTTCTGATCTCGAAAATATACATCGATATATATCCTAACTCGCGTAAAAAGGAATCAAAGCAAGTGAAAGGGCACATGTGCACAAGTTGCACCTTCTCATCACCCGACCGGGTCGCCGGTCGATGGTGCGCCAGATCTTCCGGGTCGGGCAGCGTGTCATGACCCGCTGGTTATCGCGCTGTTTCAAGTGGACGTACGTACACGTACAAGTCGAGTGAAATCTAAAGTATTCGCATCTGTAGTGAACGAGGGCAGACGACGACGTTGACTCGAACGATCAGAGGACTGCTACGTCGTTCACGTTCACTGCTCCTAAAAGCCCTTAGTATCTTGCATGTCTCTCACAGGCAGTTGCCCATAGAAGTGCACGCAGGACAGCTCAAAACTTTGTTGCAAGTGAGTTGCGGGCAATCACCCACAACTCGTACACGAGGGTTGCACAGAACAATGTGACAAGGGCATTAACAATTATAGTTAGTGCAGATGGGTGCCTATATGCTTACCTGCCATGCTAGAATCTGCTTGGGATCTAGGTCTGTTGCTTTCCTATATGCTTTCTCTGCTTCATCTCCCTGTCCAAGCTCAGTGGTAGACTTACCAAGAAATATCAAGGCATTGTAATGCTTAGGATCCACGCTCAAAGCATGCTGACAGTGTCAGTTATGGGAAAAAAACAAATGGAAAGGAATACTTCATACCTTTGGATATTTCATAGGCAACAAATTGACAACTATAGAGCTGATGCGGTCATCTAAGTATTTCATATTCCATGTTTAGAAAGTCAAATCTCTCGGTCCATGATCAAGGTAACGTATTGTAATAAGGAAAAAAAAAACACATTTGTCTTATATTGGAATGTATCAGCATATGCAAGCTTTCACTGTTATCACTCTTTTATTTGACATATTTCTATTTCGAACAATAAAAGTATGGATTTTCATTGTATATCCATTCATATGAAGCAAATTAGAAACTTACCTGACTTTGAATGTCATACAGATTTAAGTAAATGGTGATATTTGAAACTATTTGTAAGTATTCACTGTTTAGTCAGGAGGGGAAAAACAATAGGAGTACAATAAAGTAATTTAACCATGAAAAAGTGGTTGCTCAACAAAAGTAAACAAATACTGGTCAAGTCAAGTTAAGCAACTATATTACTTTGGCCATGAAACATATGAAATAGACTCCATCAGTGTATGAATTGTTTTTGTGATTAGTTATGTAGATAAAATTGGCATTTGGGTTGGATTTGAATTGAATTGAAATGAATTGACTTACTTTCGAATGTTCTAAAGCCTGATGATAATCCTTTACTTTGATGGCTTCTTTAGCTTTCTTGATAGCAGCTTTAAGTTCCTTGCTTCCACCTCCTGCTGCCATTCTTCAGTTTGCTTCTAAACTCATTTACATCTGGTTATAATAGTTGGTATAAGAAAGAAATTAGTAGGCCTATACATATTGATACACTTTGTATTGAGAACAAAGAATTATAAGTAACAGTAAAAAAATTCAATTGCAGACCATGCTTCTTATGCATTTATTGCGCTACCTCTCGCATATCTTGCAAATAAGTATAAAGTCCATAACGTTGTCCATAATGCACAAGATATAAGCAAACTGAGTGCTTTATGCAGAGTCTAATATTATTAAAGCCAAACTGATCTTCTTTTATTAATGCAACTTAACAAAT
Source organism: Lytechinus pictus (assembly GCF_037042905.1). NCBI lineage: Eukaryota > Metazoa > Echinodermata > Echinoidea > Temnopleuroida > Toxopneustidae > Lytechinus > Lytechinus pictus. The sequence continues at coordinate 26,566,982 of NC_087249.1, forward strand.
AGACAATGTCCTAATATCTGCTAACAACCATTGCTAGCTTCATTTTAGCCTGCCAGATGTGATTTCTGAACAACTATTCTCAAGGCATAGACAACTTATTTTTTTTACCTTTTTTTTGGTTTCTCCTCCTACACAGATGGCTAGCCATCTCGCACACAGTGCGAGGGACCTATGCCCCATAAACTCAATGTATTATTCCCCTAAAAACCAGGGTTCATGGGAGCTTTTCAACAACATTTTGTCTGACAAGATGTCAGATCTGACAACTTTCCTTGAATTTGATTCAAGAAGCAATGTTACTACAATAACATTCAGATAAAACAGGACTTGTTGGATAAAATGTCTGACAAATACTTTCGTGAAAAGCTCCCCTGATTTTCAGTGATTATTATTTTGTTAGAAAATTGCACCATTATGTTGTTGATAACAAGATTTTTATTATCTTAAAGGGGAATCCAACCCAAATGAAAACGTGTTTTTATAAGGAAAAGAAAAATCAGACAAGTTGATAGGTGAAAGTTTGAACAATATTGGACAAACAACAAGAAAGTTATGAATTTTCAAAAGTTGTAAATATTGGTAATCACTATACCCATGGACACTTCAAATTGGCCGCATATGGGATGTCATAGTGATGTAAGGCAAGGACTACTCTTCCATGTACTCCAATACATATTATGGCTAAAATGTCATTTTTCCCAAAAGTTTTATTTCAAATTATAATTTTCTTTCATGAGGACATAAAACAATATACTATCTGGGCTATATTTAGATTACTGCCCCAGGGGAATGAGTACTTAGGAGAAAACCACAAATCCCTGATAATAAAGTACATGGCCTATGGGAAAGTTGTCCTTGCCCCTTGTCATAATTTACTTACCCAGTTGCCAATTTGAAATCTACATAGTATTAGTGATCTCAATTTTAAAGCAGCTATAACTTTCTTATTGCTTGTCCGATTTCTTTCAAACTTTCACCATTCTGTTTAATTTATTTTTCTCCTGCCCAACACAACATTTTATGGCCAAGGCTGGATTCCCCTTTAAGGACTTTAATCATTCATAAATTTATATTTTGATGAAAAAATGTTGTATTCACAGTAAAAAAAATCAATAATTAATTTTTGGGTACATATATAGGTCTCAGTACAGAGTGCAAGAATGACTTCAGTCTAAGGAGAAGTTGTAGTGAGTAAGATGTAGTCCATTGGAACAACCAGGGAAATAGAGACTGAAACTTTTGGTCTGTTTCTGAAATTACTCTTAAACAATTTATAAAATGTTGCTCACAAAGTTCTTGAAAATGCTGTCTTTTCCAGGCAAAGGACCCGTCAGGTGTTTAAAGGGGAAGTTCACCCTGACAAAAAGTTTGTTGTAAAAATACCAGAAAAATAACAAAAAACTAAGTGAAGGTTTTTAGGAAAGCACATTACAGATTAAGAAAGTTATCAGAAATTTAAGTTTTTGATTTGTGACACCATATACGAGCAGCTGACTCACATGTTAGGTAATATAATATAATATGTATAAATTTCAATTTTTTAATGGTTCAGGACCCTGTTGCTTGAATTTATGGTAACTCTTCTATCCAAGGGTAACTACCATAGTAATGGTGATCATTAGCCAAACAAATTCATGGATTCTATGCAAGTGCAAATTACCATTGCATCGCAAAGTTACCATAACAGTAACTTGTATGAGACGGGCCCTGGATTACTAAAAAAAAATTTGTTTCTTCTTTCCTTATATCCTTATGTGTGTGTGTGTCAAAATATCATAAAAATCTTGAATAGATTATTTTCTTGGAAGAGATTAAACAAACAAATGGTGCCCCATGTCTGCAGTGCGCACCTATTCACTGTATACATGATTCAGGGATTTTGAAGAAATAAGCTGAATTTTGAAACTGTCACATTTTCCACCGTTTTTTTTTAAGGACAAGTCCACTCCAACAAAAAGTGGATTTGAATGAAAAGAGAAAAATCCAACAAGCACAACAGTGAAAATTTTATCAAAATCGGATGTAAAATAAGAAAGGTGTGACATTTTTAAGTTTCGCTTAATTTCACAAAATAGTTATTCACATCCTTGTCAGTATGCAAATGAGGAAACTGATGACATCACTCACTCACTATTTCTTTTGTATTTTATTATATGAAATATTCCAATTTTCTCTTCATCGTCCTGTGAAACAAAGTTTTATTTCGGCTTGAACATGTGGAATTACCATTGTTTAACATTTTTATGTTACAGTCAAGTTGGTCTTTATTGTCAAATCTGCAAAAAATTGATACATTGTATAATTCAAACAGTAAAACAACAGAAATAGTGAGTGAGGGACATCATCGATTCTCTCATTTGCATGTGACTAATATAACTATTTTGTGAACAATAAGCGAAACTTTAAAATGTCATAACTTACTTATTTTACATCCAATTTTGATGAAATTTTCAGCATTTATGCTTGTCTGATTTTTCTCTATTGATTCAAATCAACATTTTTCTGAGATGGACTTGACCTTTAATCAATATAGGTCTAGATCTATGTATTGCTGGTGTAATAGTTTATAGTTTGTGATCATCTTCTTTTATTAGAATCGCGCAGATATGCGTATGCACAGATTTGGGGGTAACTTTAATACCATATGATACTACCCATTTTTTTAAAAACCCAGGTTTGTTGATTGAACCTGTGAACTTTGAATAGGCATAATCCCCTGTAATCCCCCCAGTCCTAACCCTGTGCTTGGCCGTCCATAGGCCTACCATGCGAGCAGTGCCTCCGTTTTGCCTTCCCTGATGTCCGCCCCACAAAGAAAATTTGCGCTTAAATGTCACAAAAGCTCATGATTGGATCAAAACAATGCTGAATTACGCCGCTTTAGAGCTAGATTTATGATCAGAAAATACAATTTTGTTGCTGAAATATTAATTAAAACAATTCACAGATGGGAAGGAAGTGACACTGTGATTATGAAGTGTACAGCGCAAATTCAAGAACCCGTGAATATGTTTTGAAGCAGCCAAGCGCGAAAAAAAATTAATCCCTCGAAAAAAAAAATCAGTTTTTTTCGCGGTACATGCACATAAATAAGACGCAATCCCTGGCTCTGTGGAGAGTAAGCATATGTTAGTGAATGATTTTTACTCTCTAGCCTAGGTCCTCCCGGGCCCAGGCCCTGGTCTTTCCACTTACACGTATTGCGAGGTTAGTATGCTATACTAACCTTGCACTACGAATGTGATTACACAATTGATTTTTCAGTTGTCGGTTAACATCGCTTTATAACAGGAATAATGTTTGCCGAAACTCGTTCTGCTACTCACCAGGGCTCTTTCCGGTGAGCCTTGCCGGTGAGCATCTATCAGTTTTTATTTTTGTAATTATTTTTTATATAAAAAGCACATAAAAAAGAGCAAGGCCTGGAAAGGTGCTTTGCTTGTCTCTTCCACGGAAATAAAAGAAAGCTCGATGGTGGTGCTAATACAATTCACAACCTGAATTCAGCTCGTCTGTATTTTATGATTATGTCTAAATTCATTAAATGCGCAATTCCTATGATTGTGTGATAAAATGCAATAACTTAAAAATCGTACTTTAATATAATTATTGCTGACGATAACACTTTTTGGAAAACATTCGAAGCAATGAAACAGAAAATAGAAAATTCTACGCGCCTTGAACAAAGCCAGCAGTGCAAGCTTTTGTTCGTGTACATGTGTCAACAAACTTTCCATCAAAGTCTAAACAATAAAAAGATTGGATACTTTGCCGACTTCGGGTAAACTTAACGCTTTGCGTCGATTTATGTGTAAAATTTTAGTGCCTAGTCTTTCCCTTGTAGTGTCTTTGATATGATTTATGTGTAAAATTTTAGTGCCTAGTCTTTCCCTTGTAGTGTCTTTGATATGAATACAAATCACGTGCCCTCTTCAGGCTAAAAATTGCTGGCTCAAGGGTGTGAGTCACCAACGACAAGATCAAGATAAATTTCGAACAGAATGCTCAGAAGCTAACGGAAGGAACTATATATCTTTTGGTATTATATCACAATTTGAACATAGTGTCTTTTTATTTTGCCAAATCCGAAAATTGCCCAACATCCCATGAAAGTATTGCATGCGCTGTGCCTCCCACCTTCCTTGCACGACGGCAAGTGCATCCATGCCATGGATGCACTCAAGGATCCAACCCGGGTGTCGTGCACAGAACAGTACAAGGCACAACACCCGCAAAACTTCCATGGAATTTTTTATTATTTAGACACTAGATTACGAACTGTTATAAACTTTAATGTTTCCTATGAAACTTACCGAAAGATATGAAGCCACAATTTCCCTGGTGTTGGTCTTTCTATAAAAATAGTATTTAGTTTTATCTTGATGCCGAAGAAGATTTGAAACACATATGTGGCGTCCGATGTCATATCCGGATTTATCGCGTATGATCAGGTAGAGCTGAGCTGTGGGAGGGCGCGCGATGTTATTTATACGCTTGTTTTTTTACATCGGAAGCTTGTATTGCTGGTTGATTCTAGGCGCTCAGCATTTTTTTTCCTCTTGCCCTTTCATAATCTTGTCAAAAGATGGCATACTTCATCTATAAGTTGTTACATAAGGTACAACCTGTTGAGTTTTTGTACAATTTCATATTATACGCTGTTGACTTGAATCGAGACTGTTAGAGTTATTCACATTTTGATTGTTGTTTGCGTGATTTTGACCATAGTAGGAAAGGATCGTCGGAGCAGCTTGTTTTTAAGTATGTTTTTGAAGTTTTTGCATTTATTGGTAACTAGATCTATATTTTATCAAACAATCATTGGAATCGCGCATAGGGTCTACGATGAATCAGAATCTAGTTTAAAAATTTGTGTTAGCGCCACCAACACCTTTCTTTTATTTCCGTGGAAGAGACATACGAAGCCACTTTCCAGGCCGAGGTAAGCGATTTTGCTATTTTTTAAGTGCTTTTTATATTTAAAAAGAAAATTGAAAATGGAACGCCCGTCACCAGAAAAATCCCTGGTGAGTAGCGGAATGAGTTTCGGCTAACAATGAACATTATTCCTGTTATGAAGCGATGTTAACTGACAACTCAAAAATCCATTGCGTAAACACGTTCATAGTGCGAGGTTAGTATACAATGTAGTATACTAACCTCGCAATACGTGTGAGTGGCTTGGATGTTTCTCTCATTCTAAACGACATTTTGTAGGTATGTTAAAAAAGCGCCCTCTAGGTGCATTCTGAATGAGGCATTGAGTGTGCTGCCTATAATTATGATATTTATCGACCGAAACAAGTATTTTACGATTCGTGATATTTATCGGCCAATGCAAGTATTTTTTAAAATATAAGTTGGCAGCTCTACACGCGTGTGGTATCTAGGTATCGATAACAAAAGAATGCAAAATGGCGACGTAAAAAGACTGGGTAAGTAAACGCTCGTGCTCTTAATTTTTTTCAAATTTACTACTATTTATTGAATAAATATAAGGAACTTTATTAAAAACTGGGGGTAAATATTGTTTTGGCCCATGTACGTTAGTTTGAGCGAAAAACCAAACGTAAAATTGGTGATTTAGGTCTAGTTTCACCGTGGGAAAACCTAGCCTCTACAGGGAGATATGCCTATCCGTCCCAGGCTTCATAGGGAGTAAGCCTACGTATAGTAGAAATAGTTTTACTCCCCAGAAGCCTCCAGGCTAACTGTGGGGGCATTGCTTTGTATTGTGTTTGCATGTGCAAGCACTCACACGTATTGCGATGTTAGTATATATACTAACCTCGCACCACCAACGTGTTTACGCAATGGATTTTAGAGTTGTCGTTAACATCGCTTCATAACGTGAATGATGTTAGCCGAAACCCGTTCCGCTACTCACCAGGGCTTTTTCTGGTGAAAAGCGTTCCATTTTCAATTTTTAACATATGTTTTGATTTAAAAAGGACACAAAAAAGAGCAAAATCGCTTACCTCGGCCTGGAAAGTGGCTTCGCACGTCTCTTCCACGGAAATAAAAGGAAGGTCGTTGGTGGCGCTAATACAGTTCACCTTAATTCAGCTTGTCGGTATTTAAAAAACTAGATTCTTGATTCATTGTATGCGCAATTCCAATGATTGTTTGATAAAATAGAGACACCAATAAATGCAATAACTTAAAAAAACATACTTTTTATAATTTTTGCTGACGATAATACTTTTTGGAAAATATTCAAAGCGATGACAAATTAAACAAAAAATATAGAAAATTCTATGTACCTTGAACGAAGCCCCGCAAGTGCTACCGTTCGTTTGTCAATTAACGTTCTACCAAAGTCTTTACAGTAAAAAGATTGGACATTTCGCCGACTTCGCGTAACGCTTTGCATCGATTTACGTGTCAAGATAGTTTTTGTGTCTAGTCTTTCCCTTGTAGTGTCTTTGATATGAAGATAAATCGCGCGCCCTCTTTTGCTCACTAAACAAAAAAATTTGAGAACTCGCAAGGTTGGTGCGTATTTTGTCAACAAGAAGAAAAATCAACGCTTAAATGACGCTATTTGAGGGATATTCATCATATTATTAGGAGGAATTGACTTCACATCGTTTGGTAAGTTTCATAGGAGGACTTCATTCTGTAAATCCTTGTTTTAAATTTGCGGGAATTTGTGCAATTGTTGAATGCGCCGTGCCTTCAATTTTCCTGTACACGGCGGCAGAGATGCACCCATGGGTGTGTGCAAGGAAAGTTTATTCCCCATGACATCATTGTTTTTACGTAGTTGAATGTTTATGGCAGCTGTCTAGACTTGAAAAAAATATCACTCGGTGATCTTGCGACTCTGTGTGCTACTGGAACTTTGGCCTTGCTTTCAACCTCTTGCTATTCATATTTACACTTTACAGTCAGTACTATCAATTTTATCATAAATATATCATCCCAACATGCCCAAGAGTCAATTTGTACGAACTTAAAACTACCATAAGCAGGGTGCTACATAACTTTTTTGAAGCACTTGCCCAGTCGAGCAAGTAAATTTTCAAATAGTTGGAAAATACTTGCCCGAATATAGATTACACTTGCCCAAAAAAATCCTTCAAAACAAAGTTTTATTGCTTCAAAACAAGTTATAGCCTTATAGTTTTACATACCATACCATTGACGGCTTTAAAAATACATTTTTCAACATGACTACTGATGTACCTTGTAGTTGTATTTCTTTTTTTTTAATGATTTTTATCTTGAACATCATGAAAAAATATATGGTAAATATGCTCTTTAATTAATTTCCTAATCTCATATATTTTCCATATATTTTTGGAGGGGACTAGGACACATAATAAAAAAGGGGGAAATCAATTCAATTCAATTCAATTCAATTCAAGTTTATTTTGCTCTCTGCATAAAAATGAACACAAGTGTGGTAAAATACATAGGAACAAAGTTTACATAACATCAAAGACATAAAAAAGCATTGAGAGGGAAGCAGCCAAAAAGGAAAAGAATATCCTTATAAAAAGGCCGACCCAACTTACTTTAAAAAGAATAATAATTATTGACAATATCAAAAGTAAAAAAAAAAAAAAATTAGAAGACAATACAAAGGCATAGATACACAAATGGTAAGATTTAGATTATATATATATATAAATATTTACAAACAGGTTTAATTATCAAATATAAAGTTTCTGAAGTTATGTTTGAAAATATTAAATGAACAAGATGTTTTCAAATTAACCGGCAAAGAATTCCAAAGTAGTGGGCCACGAAAGAAAATAGATTTATGAGAAAGGCAAGTTCTTATTTTAGGAAGGTGGAAGTTTGCAGCATTTCTAGTAGGGTATTCATGAATATTATAATTTAATTTAAAACAGTTCAATAAAAAAGAAGGTAAAAGTCCTTTAGAACATAGATACATAAAAAGTCCCATTTCATACTTGTACATATCATAAATATTTAAAATTTTAAGTGAATGAAAAATAGGATAAGAATGGGCGTAAAAAGGGGAGTTGTTTATAATTCTGACTGCACGTTTTTGAAGTTTATGTAATCTGTCTAAATAAATATTCGCAGCACTTCCCCAGGCAAGAATGCCATAATTTAAAAATGGTGAAATAATAGCATAATACAGCATCTTTAAAATATTTGGTGGAAAATTATGCAATTTGTACATTATGCCTATGTTCTTAGATATCTTATTGCAGATGGCATCAATATGATTTAACCACGTTAATTTATTATCGATTATGACACCAAGAAATTTTAAAGATGAAACTTCTTTTATCATTGAACCACACAATTTTATATCAATTTCATTGGAGTTTATTTTATTATTTGTAAATATCATAGAAGGTCGTTGGTGGCGCTAATACAGTTCACCTTAATTCAGCTTGTCGGTATTTAAAAAACTAGATTCTTGATTCATTGTATGCGCAATTCCAATGATTGTTTGATAAAATAGAGACACCAATAAATGCAATAACTTAAAAAAACATACTTTTTATAATTTTTGCTGACGATAATACTTTTTGGAAAATATTCAAAGCGATGACAAATTAAACAAAAAATATAGAAAATTCTATGTACCTTGAACGAAGCCCCGCAAGTGCTACCGTTCGTTTGTCAATTAACGTTCTACCAAAGTCTTTACAGTAAAAAGATTGGACATTTCGCCGACTTCGCGTAACGCTTTGCATCGATTTACGTGTCAAGATAGTTTTTGTGTCTAGTCTTTCCCTTGTAGTGTCTTTGATATGAAGATAAATCGCGCGCCCTCTTTTGCTCACTAAACAAAAAAATTTGAGAACTCGCAAGGTTGGTGCGTATTTTGTCAACAAGAAGAAAAATCAACGCTTAAATGACGCTATTTGAGGGATATTCATCATATTATTAGGAGGAATTGACTTCACATCGTTTGGTAAGTTTCATAGGAGGACTTCATTCTGTAAATCCTTGTTTTAAATTTGCGGGAATTTGTGCAATTGTTGAATGCGCCGTGCCTTCAATTTTCCTGTACACGGCGGCAGAGATGCACCCATGGGTGTGTGCAAGGAAAGTTTATTCCCCATGACATCATTGTTTTTACGTAGTTGAATGTTTATGGCAGCTGTCTAGACTTGAAAAAAATATCACTCGGTGATCTTGCGACTCTGTGTGCTACTGGAACTTTGGCCTTGCTTTCAACCTCTTGCTATTCATATTTACACTTTACAGTCAGTACTATCAATTTTATCATAAATATATCATCCCAACATGCCCAAGAGTCAATTTGTACGAACTTAAAACTACCATAAGCAGGGTGCTACATAACTTTTTTGAAGCACTTGCCCAGTCGAGCAAGTAAATTTTCAAATAGTTGGAAAATACTTGCCCGAATATAGATTACACTTGCCCAAAAAAATCCTTCAAAACAAAGTTTTATTGCTTCAAAACAAGTTATAGCCTTATAGTTTTACATACCATACCATTGACGGCTTTAAAAATACATTTTTCAACATGACTACTGATGTACCTTGTAGTTGTATTTCTTTTTTTTTAATGATTTTTATCTTGAACATCATGAAAAAATATATGGTAAATATGCTCTTTAATTAATTTCCTAATCTCATATATTTTCCATATATTTTTGGAGGGGACTAGGACACATAATAAAAAAGGGGGAAATCAATTCAATTCAATTCAATTCAATTCAAGTTTATTTTGCTCTCTGCATAAAAATGAACACAAGTGTGGTAAAATACATAGGAACAAAGTTTACATAACATCAAAGACATAAAAAAGCATTGAGAGGGAAGCAGCCAAAAAGGAAAAGAATATCCTTATAAAAAGGCCGACCCAACTTACTTTAAAAAGAATAATAATTATTGACAATATCAAAAGTAAAAAAAAAAAACAATTAGAAGACAATACAAAGGCATAGATACACAAATGGTAAGATTTAGATTATATATATATATAAATATTTACAAACAGGTTTAATTATCAAATATAAAGTTTCTGAAGTTACGTTTGAAAATATTAAATGAACAAGATGTTTTCAAATTAACCGGCAAAGAATTCCAAAGTAGTGGGCCACGAAAGAAAATAGATTTATGAGAAAGGCAAGTTCTTATTTTAGGAAGGTGGAAGTTTGCAGCATTTCTAGTAGGGTATTCATGAATATTATAATTTAATTTAAAACAGTTCAATAAAAAAGAAGGTAAAAGTCCTTTAGAACATAGATACATAAAAAGTCCCATTTCATACTTGTACATATCATAAATATTTAAAATTTTAAGTGAATGAAAAATAGGATAAGAATGGGCGTAAAAAGGGGAGTTGTTTATAATTCTGACTGCACGTTTTTGAAGTTTATGTAATCTGTCTAAATAAATATTCGCAGCACTTCCCCAGGCAAGAATGCCATAATTTAAAAATGGTGAAATAATAGCATAATACAGCATCTTTAAAATATTTGGTGGAAAATTATGCAATTTGTACATTATGCCTATGTTCTTAGATATCTTATTGCAGATGGCATCAATATGATTTAACCACGTTAATTTATTATCGATTATGACACCAAGAAATTTTAAAGATGAAACTTCTTTTATCATTGAACCACACAATTTTATATCAATTTCATTGGAGTTTATTTTATTATTTGTAAATATCATAAAGTTAGTTTTAGAAACATTGAGGGATAACTTGTTCAAGTATAACCAATCGGTAACCTTCTGTAATTCCTCATTAAATTCTGTTTGTAACGTCTGTAAATCTTTGTGGGACATGAATATACTGGTGTCATCTGCGAATAAGATAAATTTAAGTTTACTGGATACATTGCACATGTCATTAATATATAAAAGGAATAAAAGAGGTCCAAGTATCGAACCTTGGGGCACTCCACATCTTATAGATTTCAATTCTGATTTAATTCCATTACATAATACATATTGTTTGCGATTAGATAGATAATCTTTTAATAAGTCTAAAGTAATTCCTCTTATTCCATATGCATATAGTCTGAAAATAACCAGAGAAAAAAAAATAAGAGAGGGGGAGAGAATGAAAGAAAAAAAAGTAAGAAGAAAGACGGAAAGGACAAAGAAATAAAGGAAGGATGAAAGAAAAAAAAGAAATAAATAAAGAAAGAGAGAGAATGGCTGCGGGGAAGAGAAAGGTGGAAAGAAAGAAAGGAAAAAGGGAAGGGAAAGGAGGATGGAAAAAAAAGAAAGAAAAAAAAATAGGAAAAAATGAGAAGAGAAAGGAAGGAAAGAATAAAAGGAAAAAAAGACAGAAAAAAGGTAAACAGAAAGGAAGGAAAAGGGAAAGAAAGAAAACGAGAGAAAGGAAAGAAGGAAGAAAGGAAGGAAGAAAAGGTATAAGGATGGAAGGAAGGAAAAAAAAAGAAAAGATAGATACAACGAAAGACAGAAAGAAATGAAGGAATGAAGGAAAGATATGAAGGAAGGCAGAAAGAAAAAATAAGGAAGAAAAGAAAGGATGGATGAAAAAAAAAAGAAAGATCAGAAGAACAAAAGACAAAAAAAAAGAAAATCAGAAAGAAAGAAGGAAAGAAAGAAAGAAAGAAGGAAAGAAAAAAAATAGAAAAAAACTGAGGGGAAGAGAAAGGAAGGAAAGAAATGAACGAATAAAAAAAGAAAAAGAAAGAAAAAAGGTAAAAAGAAAGAAAGGAAGAAAGAAAAGGTAAAGGATTGATGGAAGGAAATGAGAAAGAAAGAAAACGAGAGAAAGGAAAGAAGGAAGATAGGAAGAAAGAAAAGGTATAAGGATAGATGGAAGGAAGGAAAAAAAGATAGAACGATAGACAGAAAGAAATGAAGGAAGGCAGAAAGAAAAATAAGTAAGAAAAGAAAGGATGGATGGAAAAAAAAGATCAAAAGAACGAAAGACAGAAATAAAGAAAAACAGAAAGAAAGAAAGAAGGAAAGAAAGAAAGAATGAAAGACAAAAAGAAAGTATGAAAGGGATGAAGAAAGTAAGGAAGAAAAAAAGACAGGAAGAAAAGGTAAAGAATGGATGGACGGAAGGAAGACAGTAAGAAAGAATGAAAGGAAGGGGAAAAAGAAGGAAGGATTAAAGAAATAGGTAAACAAAGGGCGGATGGAAGGAAGAAAGATAAAAAGATAGAAAGAAAAGAAAGACAGCTATAGTAACAAAAAAAATTAACAAAAGAAGGTAGGAAATTTAAAGAAATAAATAGAGATTCAAAAGAAGGAAAGATAGGCAGAAAGAAAGAAAATAGAGAGGAAGAAAGCTCAAACTATCCAGTCATAAATAAAGAAGAAAATTTATCATTTCCTTGGCTAAAAAAATAGTTACGAAAGAAACCACGTTTATCAACATACACACAAATGCATATGTGGGACTGTCAAACAATGTACTTCAGTGTGCGATACAGACGATCATTCGAAACCCGATCTTTTTTAAGCATAACAGAAGGGAAAATTTCTCCTTTTACTGCTTACAAATGACAGAGCTACCTCCAATTTTTAGGAAATATGGACACTACAAGAATTTTCATTGGTAAGAAATGTGAATTTTGACAGTTCTGTGGGAGATTTCTTCCAGAGCACACTTCGTTCGTGCAGCACGGTACTCGTACAAACTTAACTACATGCTTATCGGCTGCGTGGACTAGGCGCTAGCTAGCTAGGTATGCTAGACTGCCAGTGATTCTGTGTGTGTGTGTACGTCTCTGAGCTGTGTGTTTATTGCAAAAAATGGCGCACATTGCGCAAATTTTGCAATTCGAAAGAAGAAATTAAGGATATTGCTTTTTTTGGTCTCTTTTTCTTTTCTATATTTTGATGGTGAAATATGGGTAATCTTTCTAAAATATAATTTCCATAGCCATAGGAGAATTTTGCTTGCCCGATTCGGGCAAGCAGTTTTTGTCTTTGCTTAAAAACACTTGCCCGACTCTAACTTTTACTTGCCCCGGGCAATCGGGCAAGCGCTTATGTCGCACCCTGCATAAGGCCATGAGAAGTAAGGTATTAGATTTGCGTCCGAAAATTTTTCAAATGACATGAGGCTTTTTTTCATTATTCATTATTCATTATTTAGTAGGCGTGTACATTTTTGCTTATTACATGACGTCATCCAGCCACTGCCGAGAGCCAATTTATGAATGAAAATATAGTAAGCATGCGCATTGCATAGCCCCACACAGTATTCCACCAAAACAAGTGTGCAATTCTCTATCACCTCGTACCAAAATCGACCTAGAATTTCACTTTCCTATATTTTATATGAATTATGAAAGGTATTCTCGGAGGATCTATTTTCTCACCGATAGTGGATACCGCACAGGTAAGTGAATTTCGATTACTTCTTGCTTTTCGGTCAAAATCTTACAAATTAGCGTCGATATGGCATCGTGTTCGTTGGAGTTTGTAGAGTCTATCGCAACGTGTACAAAGTCAATTGATTTCCGGGTTTCGGAGCGTCGCGTGAACATGCATGAAAATGCCGAGTCTCGATAATTTTTGATCGATACTGGAGCGATCCGATCACGAACCAAGACCATCTCTCGCATAGACAATGTGACCGGTTATCGTTATCGCTATCGATACTTTCGCACACAGTCCGAAGGAATTATTTTGGCGACCACGTTGTCATGATGTGATCTGCGCGATTGGCCAATCAGCGATCTCCGATTCGCTGAGCCGAGACGGTCTATCCGTTGTACACAGACCACAGTACAGTCTATTTACTGCCCTGCGATGATTTGGAACTTGTAATTTCGTGATAGAGAGTAAATAAATGAATTGTTTTTTAAATAATGACATTTTCATGCGGGAGGTTTTGAAGCATGCGGGCGGTGGACGCAAATCTAAAACTTTCATTCTCTTGCTTACTAGTCTTGGCCTAAGCTAAGTAAGGCTTAGGCCAAGAGTAGGGTCACTCTAGGCGACACCCCAATACTTACCCGTGCTAATAAACTGGGACTCCACTCACGCGCGTTTGGGCCTCCCTAGCTTAGAACTAAGCACTAATATCACCTTAAAAACTAAATCTACAAGGTATGTATAATCTATTTACAAATTTAATAATGTTTAATCGGTACTCACCGGTTCTTTTGTTGCATTTTCAGACCATTTCTCACAATTCTTCGTAAATATTTGCGGCAAATTTTGTCGCCATAGACAGCTTAGCGTCCATCTTTATTGATAAATGGAGCGCCCTTTCCGATAGTTGTTAATGCCGCGGAGAAATCGTTAGGCATTTTGGCCTGTGTTCAAGGTGTTCTTTCTGTTTTATTTTTATATTGAAGATTGTGCATTTGTTGAATAGCGCCGTCTACGTCAGGTATGAGATCGAGTGTATAAATACACTCTTCCAAAATAATTATGATTCCGACCTGGCGCTGTTTAACTTCAATCTCTTTCACCTAAATTAGCGATGAATGCTAGCATTATAAAATATATATTATTAACGTCTGACAAAAAGAATAACCAACCGATCAGCTGACGAGAACGCGAATCACGTGATCTTCATATCAGCTTCGATCGCGAGTCAGAAGAGAAGAGCAGCTGCCCAGAAAATCAGGAAAAAGCCGTGAAAATGTAAGTTCCCCTTCATTTCTTTCATTTTTTGTTGTTGCTAACGATGCATTTACACTATAAAATTATAATATAAATAAGAGAAAGGAATTATAGCTTGTACTTGTGATATAATGTTTAAATATCCTGTTCTCAGAGATTTCTAACCAAAAATACTACTGATGTCGCCTATGAGGTCCATACATGTAATGTTGGACCTCATTGGTACTAGGAGTGAGTAGGGTGTCTGGAGAAAAAAATTATTTAGCATAACTTTCTTGTTACTGGGGCTATTGAAATGAATGAGGTATTAAATGAAAGGTCTTGATGAGCTCTAAATGATGCTATGAAGCAAACACCTCATTTCTCAAATTTTGTTGTTGTAACATGCATAGGCCTACCTATATTTTGCCGACTCAACTATTCAGATTCAGACTTCACGCAAACAAACGGGTGGGACTACACACAATCTTTACGAATCATCTAACCTGAGGCAATTGTCTAACGATTAACACAAACATCCGATTCCAAAAAGAAAAACCTGGCATCTGATTACATCAACAGTTACATAGAATACGTATTTATTGTTCATCTGGTACACGTACTCACATTTTTATAAGCCAAACTTGAAACTTCTCTAAAATAAATCTAGGTTAGAACCCGAAATGAAATCTGAACGTGGAAACTTCTATGTCAAGCCAAAATACACCTAGCTGAAGTATGGGTAGCCGCATGACTCGTCAGGGTATGTGGAATGATATTGGGCATCATGGGGCCCGTTTCTCAACACCGTCATAAGTCTAACTTCTTGACTAAATCAGAGATAGTGAGCTACTTGTCCGCTAACCGTTTCACGAAGCCCTCTTTACCAAGATCGGGTACAACAACCTCACTAAATATTTATGACACCTCCGAACCTGTCATAACTTCTTTCATAATGACGTAGTGGCATCACGTGGGTAGACTATGACATGCAAAAGTGCCTAGAAATTTTAAAATTATAATCTTACGTAATCAATCATAGAGGTTGAAATTACATCACAAAACAAGTGGGATAATGCATTCAATGATAATTGTAATACAAAGAAACTATAAAACTGTTGGTAAAACGCCACAAAACCATTCATTTTGAAATAGTAAAATAATTTAATCGATAAAGATTCTACCACGTCAGGCCATCCATAACTGGACTCCTATTTGTCGTTTTCAGACCCCTATTAACACTTGGATAAATTATATCTCTAATTTATGCATAGAATTTGTCAAATCGTAAGTTTCGGTATCAAAGATTTTTTTTTTAATTGTTAAACTATATTTTGATGATGTTTGGAATCGTAAAATACCGTATAATTATCATCAGTTTACAAAGAAAACCGTAATGGTTTACTTTCGTAAACTATTAAAATTGGATATCCCGGGGGTACCCATCTCAACGTCCACATGTGATTTTTTAGTCATGAAATAAATTATTCATAATTCCATTTTCTCAGTAATTGAATGCTCTAGCCTTCATGGTCTAAGTATGTATGATGCATGATTTACCTGTGTTATTATTTTTTAAAGATGTAATTCCCAATTCATCACAATATTTGTAATTTTGTCATAATTTTTCTTTTTGAAAAGTATGCTATGTTGTGACTAAGGCTACGTCTCGTCTGCTCTTTTTACCGATAGTATCGATATCAAGGTATTCTAGTTAGGAAGCCTTTCGTGAAACAGGCTTAGTATGATTGGAACTAACTCCGTGGTTGGTGGATAAAGATATGACTAACTTGTTCAGTTGTTGAGAAACGGGCCCCTGGTTCGTACATGGAAAATTATATTAAATTTGATTCATTTGAAGGGAGAAATCAAGACTTTAAAGAATGCAATGTTATAGTGTTACATTTCAGAAAATTGTTTATGAAACACTGATTGTTTTTATGAAATTACCCTGCCCGTACCACTGAGGGGAG
Organism: Lytechinus pictus; assembly: GCF_037042905.1. Taxonomy (NCBI): domain Eukaryota; kingdom Metazoa; phylum Echinodermata; class Echinoidea; order Temnopleuroida; family Toxopneustidae; genus Lytechinus; species Lytechinus pictus. The sequence goes on from NC_087249.1 coordinate 26,583,471, forward strand.
ATCAGTGGCCCATGTGAATTAGCCCCAAATAAGTCTCTTACGTAGCCCCCGAGGTGAAATTACTTTTTTCTTCCTTTAGCTAGTTCCCACGAGTTTACTCGTTCTCTTGACTTACATAACTCGTTCCGACGACTTATATAACTCTTTCAGTCGACTTATTGAACTCAATATTCCCTCGAAAACTCGTTCCCATGACTTGTCATAACTGTAATTCGAGGGAACGAGTTAGAAAAAAAAACATGTCCCGCATCATGATGCATTGTGACCTTAGGCCTAAGGGCTCCGTAGACTAACTTAATGCTCTCGATAGAGCTCTCCAAGTCTATTTTCTCGTCCTGAGTTTCTGCATGACCCCTCCCTTCCCATTTATAAGGCGCCCGGGGAGGGCCGAGGGGTTAATGTTTGACAGTTCCCCCCCCCCCCTCAGGTGGTCATCAATAATGGGCCTATTACCATTCTTTGATGGTTTCCTTTCCAAAAAGCCCGTAATAGGTTATCAAAAACCTAACCCACTTCCATCCTTATTTCTAAGAACAGCATAATTAGAGCAGCATACGTGCTTGGCCCGGTGTATGGTCGACTTAGATTTAGATTAACCGGGGGGGGCTGGGGGGGCTTCAGCCCCCCCACTTTTTTCCAAAACAGTGTACAAAAACGTAAAAATGACCATATGATTGTGATTTTTAGCATGGTCAGCCCCCCCCCACTTTCAAAACCGTTCCGCGGCCCCTGAGATAGACTGAGTGGGGTGGGGCGTCCACCCTCCCATCCCCTGATCCGTCCTACTTCTCGTTCTTTTGACTTTTTTAATTCTCAAAACTGCGTTTTGTTACATGCTTTACATGACATTCATACGTCTCCGCTGATTGACTGATTGAAGTTATTTGTCTGCTCCTGAAAGTGGCTTGACCTCTGCATAACACCGAGGAGTATTTGAACAAAAATGGCCGACCAAAATGTCAAGAGATCTCGAGCAAGATCAAATAATTCTTTAATTTAAACAACCTCTGCCTTTTCCCGAGCTCCTTCCCTTGTTCTTCTTCTCCCCATCTCTCCTGACTCTCTGATTTCTATTTGATCATTTGCATGGCCTTCAACTTTTTTGAAAAGATACGATTGGTGAGGGAGATCGTGTTCTCGCCTGGCACAACTCTCATATTTCATTTTTGGAGAGGAAAATGCGCGGTCTTTTTATCGAGAAAACGTTAAGGTATAGAGAGGAGAGGAAAGGGGTTGCGTATTTTATAGGCGTGTTTGCCAAAGCTGACGTTCTCGCCAGGCAAACTCTCGGGTTTCAAAGTATCGTGATTAATGGCATTTTGTGGGCCGCCTTGCCAGATTTTTGTGCAATATTTTCGAGCTTTGCTCATATTTTCCATTTTCTTCTTCATCTACCTGCATGGTGGTGGTTTCAAGACATATCCAATAGCACTTGGGTAATAATACTGAAAGCTTTCACACTCCTTGTCCCTTTAGTCGATGGCGAATGGTAAAGACCTTTATGATTCCAGACCTTGTAATAATGTAGGACATTGATGAAGAGTCACAGCGCACATTATTAGACATGACACACATTTTCACATGGGTTATAAAATCCATTACAGCTTCTTTGGAAATGCAACTTAAGTGATTTTGATGCCATAATGACCTTTTCATAAGTTGTGATTTTCAAAACAAGTCTCGGCAAATGTCATTTTCAGCTAAGAGCATGTCCACAAAAAAATAACCGGAGATTCAAATGACGTGAATAATGTCATGATTTATATTTTTTCTTTATACATCCAATTACAAATATCGATTATTTTTACCTTTAATTTTACAGTGCATGCTACTTACATTTTCTTTCGTCAACAAATTTCAAATAGAAATTGTATCAATGTGTTATAGAGGTGGTATGAAAAACAGTTAATCGGTAGAATCAGCTTGCCATGCAGTTTAAATCAAAGCATTACTTTCTTTAAAGGAGAATGAAACCCTTGAAACCAGCTGAATCCATATCAAAGAGAAAAATCAAAGAAACATATTGTTGGAAGTTTGAGGAAGATTGAATTAATAATAAGAAAGTTATGAGCATTTGAATGTCGAGATCACTAATGCTATGGAGATCCTCCCATTGGCAATGCGACCAAGATCTATGATGTCACAGATGAACAACTCTCCCCTTTTGGACACTGAAAATATACCCCAAAACATCTCTTTTTGCTCATTCCAATCATATGACAAACGATTCATCAATGATATAACGTTGTGAAACCTCTGTACTTGTCCTCTCATAAAGAGAACACCTCACCAGGCTTGTGATAGACTCTATAAAAGTGAGAATATAAGTGAAATAAGTACTAAAGTAATGAGGGAGTTGTACGTGTGTGACATCACAGATCTTGGTCGCATTGCCAATTGGAGGAACTACATGGCATTAGTGATCTCAATATTCAAATGCTCATAACTTTCTTATTATTCATTCAATCTTCCTCAAACTTTCAACAACATGTTTCTTTGATTTTTCTCTTTGATATGGATTCAGCTGGTTTCAAGGGTTTCATTCTCCTTTAATATGTTTTTTCGTCATTCTATATATGGGTGTCTTTTAGATAAGTTTATGACTTTTAGTAACACAAAAAATGAAAACATTTTAAATCATTTTAAAAGTTATTAACCATTATAATCATCTGTTATACTAAAAAATAATTATCAAGTACCAATTGTTTTCTTTTGTTCCCTTTTTATCACAATAAATTCTATGTTTCGATAACCTACAAGTTCATGTATACAATTAAAATATATTTGGTCAAATGTTTAAGTCTTAAAATAAAAATAAAATCAAATCAAATCACAAAATGTACATATTTTATAATTGGCGATCATTTTAAAAAAATGAAGAAAAAAAGTGACAAGAACCAATTCAAGTACCAATACACATCATACAAATTCCTAAATAATATAGGCTAATTGGTTGATGCGTAGGCATATCATCTTCATGCATAATAATCAGACAAATTATTTTAACGGTATGGCGTGAGATTTCAATAACAGTATTAAAGTATAGTTTCTTGTCACAGAATAAGAACAAAATGAAATGAAGTATAAGGGGGGAAAAGGAATAAAAAGTACAAGTGAACATTGGAGGCAAGATATCGCATGGCGCAATTGAACAAAATCGTCAAGACTTCAAATCGAGAAATACAGTCTTGACAGGTGCTAAAAAACATAAATAAACAGATAAATCAGACAAAGTGCAAAGGGACACCAAATCTAGTTGGTAAAACTTAGTACTAAAACAGTAGAAATTGTACAATTTTTTAGCGAAAAACAAAACATGAAGACCATCAAAATGCCATTATGGCCAGTAAAAATGTTGAACTCATAAATTTGATTTTAAGGAATAGTAATACATCAATTGTATTTGAAACTGCAGTTGAATTGGGGGTGTTTCATTAATTTGTCTATGAACAACAGTACATTCACTTCAGAATATATTAAAGGTTTAGGGGAGGGGGGTTAATAAAAATATCAATGATATTGCTTGTTAGAAATGAGTTAACGTGAAGGGAAATCTAAATTTTACGGAATTAACAAATTGAAGAGATTGATAACAGTACTGTGAAATATTATACGCATTAAAACAATATAACAATTTTCTTTGAGGAAAATGTAAAGAAATGATATCATTTTGAAATGCTCAGGTTAAAATTCTTACAATTTTGGGCAACACCAATATGACATTATCTTCAGGGTCACATCATTCACATAAATCCACGTTCCTGTAGTATTGAGATTAGTTTTTCATGAAATGAAATAGGCAAAATATTTATTCGTCTTTACAATTCTGACATGATGCTCTTTTTTACGATGAATGGACTTGATTTGATGAAAGGAAATGAAATGATTGATGCGTTGAATTTGATACCGTAAGAGAGAAAAGGGGGAAAGCAATCGTTCATACAGTAGGGAAGGATAAAAAGTATTATGTATATGGTTGAGAAGAGCATGAAGCAGATTAGGAAAAGAGTTAAAAGAAGGATAAATGAAAAAGAAATATAACAAATACACCTGTTTAAGGATTTAAAAAAAAAATCCTGTGCAAAGGGCAGTCCGAATTCGAATTCATTTCGAGGCACCATTCGTGGGAAAGGATCGGCGCACTATACACTCTTCCAGTCATTTCCCCTTTCCTCCTATTCCTCGCTCTGTTTACAGAAGCGGGTAAAAGCCGGATATTTTGTGAAGAATTCGACCTTTTTACTCGTAATGTCGGCTGCAAACTGAAAGACGACAGAAGCTCACTCTCTATCTCCATCTCCAAAGTCGGTCTCAAATGAGAGTTTAACACGGGACGTGCACTGTACAAAACAGCCGCCGTTTACTTGATTCAGTCAACACACGCTCAGGAACGATCGAGCCGAGCAAATCAAGAATTGAGAGAGTTTCCCGCGCTGATTCTCTGAGCAAATATCACAATTTTTTGCCATCAAAACTGGAGATTTGTTGGTATGGTGGCAGCGCGATATAGTAATTTGATGGAAATCAGAAATGAATCGCAAGCGAGACCGTGGTTGTGATGCTAATTCTTTAGGGATTCGGGGGAAATGGGGGTAATTTGAAAGGAGGGAGGGAGTAAGGTTGAGTGGTCCACATTATACACTGGCTAAATCAGGTCTAGGCTTCTTTAGATGCAGGTAACATTTCTTCTTCTGCTATACATTTTTTCCTGTAGACAGTTATCACACAATACGAAAGTAGAACCAAATATAAATATATATAAAATTGACTATAATATATTGGGCACAATGGGGGGGGGGGCAGTGGTGTATAGATGGGGTGGCTTTATAGTTCCACGATAAAAGAAACTAAGAAAAAATGAGAAAAAAAGAAAGAAAAGGAAAGGGAAAATGGTAAGATATATATTTGGCTGGATATAATATTCACTCGCTCACAAACGAAAACAAAACAGGACAAGACAAGACAGCGAAAAAAAGATGAAACAAAACACACTACAAACATAGACAAACAGGAAGATCAGAAAAGCAATAGAACTAGACATTAAGGTGATAGGAAGAGAGAGAGAGAGGGATAAAAAATGTGAGAGGAGAGGGAGGGGGAGAAGAAAGAACAAAATAAGAAGGGAAGAAGAACAAAAGAGGTGGTAGCTGCTTACACAGAAACGTTTGAGTTCTGGGGTTTATACCGAAGGATAAGAATTTTCTTTAACCCTCTACTGGAACTTAAATGGGTTGGTTTGTTACGTAATGATTCTATAAGGGAGTTCCAAAGTTTGATACCTGTAAAAATAAATGTTTTATTCAAAAGGATGGTTCTAGCTCTTGGTGGATGAAAGAGCCCGGCGGACCTAGTAGGATAATGATGAATATCAACATTTTTAGTAAACATGGAATAAAAAATATTTGGAGGTTCATTTTTATCTAAACTATACATGAGTTTTCCGAGATTGTATCGATACAAGTCACCAATCTTCAAAATATTGTATTTATAGAAAAGTTCGTCAGTGTGTGAACGAAAATCTGCATGACAAATAATACGAATAGCCTTTTTCTGCAAAAGTAAAATTCTGTTCAGGAGACAGTCAGCACAATTCCCCCATGCTATCATACTGTAGTTTAAATGAGGCAGGATCAAAGTTGAATACAAATTAAATAGTATATGAGTGGGGATTTTTTTTATACTTTGTTTTTTATACCAATATTTCTCGAAATGAATTTACAAATGTGATCTACGTGTTCTTTCCTGGAAGGATTATTATTAATAGTTACCCCCAAGAAATTTAGTACTGCCAACTCTTTGTAAATTAGTCTTTTTGAAAATGATATTACCTGGAAGTTCATCTATGATATTACTAAAGAGCATATAATTATTTTTTGGAGATTCAGTGATAGTTTATTAGCTTTGATCCATTCAAAAACATGTACCAGTTCGTAATGGCAAGCAAATAGCGTGGATCCTTATGAGAGAAAAAAATATTAGAATCGTTAGCAAACAGAATAAAGGATAAAATATTGGAGGACTTGCAAAAATCATTTATGTATATAAGAAAAAGTAGGGGACCCAAAATAGAGCCTTGCGGGACCACACAAGTAACAAATTTTGTGTCGGAGTTAAATTTTCGACAGAGACAAATTGTTTTCTGGGTAGTTCCTGAACCACATTCGCCTGACTTCATAGTAATTAAGTTTGTGTAATAAAATGTCATGATTAATGGTATCAAAAGCCTTGGAGAAGTCCAGGAACATCCCAACACTATGTTGAAATTTGTCGATTCCGCTGGCAATCTTATCAGCTATTGTTAATAATGCATGTGTAGAATTATGATTTTCACGAAAACAAAATTGCAAGGGATAAAATAAATCATGCAAATTAAAAAAATTCGTCGTACAAACAAATATCAATTTTTCAAGTACTTTAGACAAACAGGTCAGCAGTGATATGGGTCGATAATTACCCAACGCAGTACTGTCACCTTTTTTAAATACAGGTATAACTCGAGCTAGTTTCAGTGATGAAGGAACAATCCCAGTAGACATACATAAATTACAGATATATGCCAAGGGTTTAACAATGTTATTACAATTCTTTTTTAACAGAATATCATTTATGCCGTCATGCCCCGAGCTTTGCTTATTTTTTAAGCCATGAATTATATCCGCAATTTCTGTCTCGTCTGTAGGAGAAAAATAAATCGAATTTGGGTTGGGGTCATGAAGAAAATCAGTAAAGTGTGTTGTAGAGTCTGGAATGAGTACAGCAAGATTTGGGCCTATACTGGAAAAATAGTCATTGAAAGTGTTGGCCAAAGTAAGTGGATTTTCTATAATTTCGCCATCAACACTAATAATAATGGTGATGATGATAATAATGTAAACTATAGGTTTTATGTTATATACACAATTTGTTTTTCTTCTACCTTGAAACCTGAGGGACGATTGTACACAGCATTCATTCTACCACATGATAAGTTGGGGATGCACCCCACCCACATTTGTTTACGCCCCTGCATTACGTTGTAAGATGCAGTTTAAGTGATAGCCATATCCTCTATATAGGTTGAAGTAAGTGAACGTTTAATAAGTTTATAAATTATATGGCTTGCTTCCCCCCCCCCCATCAACCCATAATCTCCATACTCAATACTCGTAGCTCGCTGCTTTGATAGGCCTACTACCTTTTAAGCTCTTGACTACTCATGCACACAACATGCTTTACGAATGATGGAAAGGTTCGGAGAAAAAAAAAAGAAAATTGATAATGATGTTATTTATTTTTTGTGGAATAGGCCCCCAAACGATTCCGTTCAAATTAAAACTCAGATAGGTTTATATTATTACCATCGAATTTGATTGCAAATTGTAGCATTATACCCTGTCTGTCCCTGCTTGCAGAGTTTATAGCACAGAAGTAGAAATGTACAGATTCATATTCCTCCACTTTTTTTTTAGAGGTTTGGAACTGCTAAGTAAGCACTGGTTCTTCGATTTATGTATTCCTCAGCTTGAACTCATCATCGTACTTCGCCCACTGTCGAGAGTTTGTTTGTCTTGACCTAAATTCTACCCGATGCCAGAAAACCCCCGTTTAAGCTTCCCAAGTTATGGGGAGTGTACTAAGCAAAATCGGACGAAAATATCGCCTTCTAGTATACAAGCGTTGCAGCACGAGTATTCTGGTTTAATGTCTTGAATTTTCTAATATAATTATGTTTTTTATTGATTTGTTATCATTATGTTGCATACATGCAGACTGGGTAAATGAGCCATATTCTGAACTCCATGCATTCCTCCAGTTGTACAGGCTCTCTAAACTTTGGAAACGGTTCAACGATATGAAGTATTGCAATGTCATCCCCAAATAGTAAACCTTTAACAGATTTTAGCTTTAAGGTATCCTCACCATTCCCCCGTCATTTAAGCATGTTTGTCGGAGAGCATAATAACTGTCGTATAATAGTACTGTAATACTTGGTTAAAATTCTTGTCCAAATAGTTTGTATCTTTATACAACTGTAGTTATTGTATTAATTATAAAATTGGGGATTCGCTTAGCTCGTATTTTTGCGAGGATATGAAAAAAAAAGCAAATTATGATAAAATGAAAATGAAAAACATGTGGCCACTGTTTACAAAGTACGCGTAATTCTACGTTATTTTAAAAACCTTTATCTGTATGTGAAATAATTAAATATAGTAAATGATTACAATTTTTTAATAGCCAGTGATACTGACAACAATTCCCCTTGTTACAGATGCAATAGTATCACTGCTCATCAGTTAAATCAATATAACCCATATGAGGAAATATATAAATCATACTTTGATCAATATGATTTGCTTAGAAAAATAGGTGATTCGAATAATCACCAATTCTTATTTTCGTTTCCAATCGCGACAACGGTTTGCTAAATTGCAAGCGCTTATAAACTTACAAAGCTAACATTGTATTACTTAATATTGAAAAATACATGTTTAGATTACAAACTAAATTATAAAGTTTTGTTAAAATAAAAAAATTCTACAGCAGAAATATAGCCTAGGTAGTTTCTTTACTCATCAGAGGAACAATGTCCATTTTCTCAGGAGGAATTCAAGATAAGCGGATGAGTATTGTACTCTGTAATTATAAAACATTTCACTTTTACAGAATATGCAGATTTTCTCATTTCTATCTATTCCATTTTATTCTATTCTTTTCCTTCATCTTCTTTATCCCACTTCTTTTTTTTTCTTTCAATATTCATTGATCAAAGTATAAATTACGATCCCAGTTCTTACTCTTTGGACGTGTAAGTATGTGTGTGTGAGGGTGTGTGTATGGGTGTATATGTATATTTTTCGTTATATGTGATAAATTGATGTAAAATGGAATTAGGGATGCGATGATAATGTTTTATTTTTGTTTTCTGCAAATCATTCATGAATCTTAATTTTCATATATTATTAGGTTTGCATAGATGGTCGGAGCTGAGTTTAGTTTTCTTAGTATAATAATATATTTTTAGGCATTTCATTCCATCATTATTTGATTCAGTTTTGGTAAATATTTTTGTAGATTCTTGTTAATATATATAAAATAAAGATTTGTAAATTTTGTTGTAATAATTTACCTTGAGGTTATGTAAATTGTTTGTATGAAATCCTTAATAAAATCATGTTGAAACAAAAATGAGTGCGTGGGTGTGTGTGTGTCTAAGTTTGGGTGAGGATGTGTGTGAGTTGGTGTTGTGGTCATATATGTGTGTGAGGGAGTGCTGTGTCGGTCTCAGTATTTCGATATTAATTCGACTTAAAACATTAACGATGAGAGATACTTATGTTCATATCTTTCTTTAATATTTTTATAATTTTCAAATATAAGGCATCGTAAAGAAATAATAAGACACCGAACCCGTGACATGCAAGAATCATGACATTAAGAGAGATCAATCTTTCACTGAACTCTGTAAAGAAAACACTCAATTTTGTTTTCATATTTTCGCTCATATAATTTCATGTATTTGTCGCCCTTGAGTTCGACCGCTGTCCAACCATCCCCGTCTTACTATTGCAACAGTTTTCAGCGAATGGGGGTGTTGTTTCTGCAGGACTAGCAAGACTTAACTGACGTTTCCAGGGGCGAAGCGACAAAGCCTTTTATCGGATTTTCAGATGTGTTTTTACTAGAAATCGTAACCTCCAAAAGTGGGCCAGCTAAGCGCTGCGTTTAAAGCGGAATCATAAACGTTCCCCTTGATCTCCAAGCTCAATTCTACACGACGGATGCACGTTGTACGAACGAAATAAACACGACAAAAGCCGTGTTGAAGTCGAGAGAAATTTCCAAATTGGTCAAAGTCTTCCAGTAAATACGATTTTGCCTCCAGACAATTGTTAACAAAAAATCATAAAGCTACATGTAGGTAGTTAGGTATATCTGTAGTTCAAGGAACTCTCATACAACTTTTATCATACCAATGTTTATAAATGCAACCTTGAATAGAGCCACATTCCATGCATCATTTTTCTGACACATCTCAAAAGAAAAGCGTTTTATCTCATTACAGAACATTTATTTAACCTATATGAATATCACTCTCTCTCTCTCCCTTCTTCTTCTCTCTATATTTATTATCTAAACTCACAATTTTGCTTTATTTAGTTGAAGACAGATTATCGTGATTATGTGTAACCAATCTGATTCACTTCTTCCCCTACGGCTGTATGAAAGATAAGTATTACAATTAACGACTACAGGATTAAATCACAATCTTGTATCATTAGCCAATAACAAATTGCGAAGGAAAACAAATTGCAACGAACTTTATTTGAGAGGAACTATATGTTTATATCCTTTGCCTAAACATCCTTCAACGATCATGACGATGACGATTCTGAAGCTGGAGCCATGTTGCTTTTCATTCCGACAGCAGCATTTTCCGACAAGTTCTCCCGAAACCCGCCTGACGCGGACACGGCCCAGCAGTATCTGTAGCGATAGTTGATATGTCGGCACTCCTTAGACATTTACCAAGATGATGGATCCAGGATGAGAGGGTCAGGGGTCAAGTTCTGGGTGTCATCGGGTAAACATGAGGGAGAGAGGATCCACTCGGGAGAATGACCTCGCAGTTGAGTTATTGCGTTGGGAGCATTGGGGACATACCTTCAGAGAAATGCATCACACTATCCTCAAACACCCCCTCAGTGGCACGTATAATTAGCATAATTAGCGTGTCAGTGTACATAATTTTTATGGTCTTCATTTCTTATTCTGTTGTACCTTTTATCAGGGAAACCAAAACCAGAACAACCCCCCTAAAAAAAAGCCAGGTAGCAAAAATTAATTGAGCAAGTTTGGGGCAAGGACGCCCTTATGGTCACCTATTCCCGGCTTCATTGGGAAGAAGTCTAAACGATTTTCTATTCTAAATAGCAAAAATTACCACCAAACTGATTTTGCTAATAAGAATATATATATATATATATATATATATATATATATATATATATATATATATATATATATATACATACATATATATATATATATACATACATATAAGAAAAGCAAACAAAATGGCCATTGATAAATGTTTAGATAAAGAGAAACAAATGAATAAATTAATGAATAAGGTAAATAGGGTAAAGGAAGACCAGTAAATATAGAAAGAGTCTCCCACTTGACAGAAAATCATTTATGGCTTCAATACCTCTCGGTATTATAGCAAAATATATGAAATGTAAAGAAAAATGTGAATTTCAGCCGTAGCTGTTGATATTAAAACCTTTTTTTTTAATTTTTTAATACAAAAGTCAAAACATGATTGATGATAGGACGATTAAAATTCATTGGCGAAAGGATCAATTCAGATGGTTGAATAAAATGGGCATGAATCCCGGTTTGGATGAAAGCATGACTACCTAGCTTGACAATAGTCTTGAGATACCTCTCATTATCCATTTATAGATAAGATACTGAAGTAATAGATCCTAGCAAGTATAGTAACCAGTGGGTTAGCATCATTGAGAACAATGTCAATCTCCCTGAAAGACATGTGTGTTAAGTTAATTGAGAACTGTAAGCTAATACGATTTACGTTCCAGCTTTATCTTGGAGCATTGCATAACAATCATAATTATGCGAATTTTTGTTATTTTCATATCTAGCGAATAGGCCAGTATTCACTGCGATGCCATAAATTAAAATAAATGTTATGAAAATGAACATAATTCTAGATCCGGGATGTGGATGTTTATATGTGATGACAGTGATGTAGGAAATAATAAAACTAATTAAACTAACGATGTCTGGCCACCATTAGTTATTGGCGGGTAAAGTTTTGCAAATACAATGATATACATTACCGAAAGATGCTGAAATTCAAATTCCCAACCATTTGCTAGAACGGACCACTTTATCGTAATATATCCACGTTAAGAATGTAAAGGCAAAAATACGCCAAACGATATGTTTTTGGGGTGTTCGATTGTATACATGATTATTTAAGACAATAATGATAACGGTAATAATGAAACACATATCGATACAAGTAAAGGTGCATTTTAAAAATCTGGTCATCAATTTCTGATTAATAAATAATGCGAATGAGGTGTTCTCTTCTTACTTAGGTGTGAGTAAAAAAAACTATTTCATTTTAGTACATTGTAGACCACAAGTGTGTCTGTTTATCAAAGACTAAGTATGACTCGATATTGATCGTAATTGACATCGATATCTTCGGGTTGCAAGGGCACGATCTCCCGACTGAAGTCGGTGTCATGGTCGTTACACTACGTGACAACACTACTTCAAAACTGGATTGTTTCTGCCCAATTACAATCCGCTTAGCAGCTCCGATGGGTGCAAGGTACCTTTGAGCATAATACGCGAACAGGAGATCTCTTCATTAGCATGATTAGTGTCAGCAATGTGAAATATCGCGTTAGGGGTGAAGTTTGGGGATAGGTGACATTTGCCAAAATATATACTGTAGATAGGCCTACGTTTTGTTATTTTCATCTCTTTCTTTATTCTCTTATTCGGGTCTTCTATTGTGTAATATTCGTTTGTGTGTGCTTGTGTGTGTGTGTGCGTGGGGGGGGGGGTGGTGAAAAGAAAGTGACACGACATCTCTTGGATTCGAAAACAAGGCCTTTATTACAAGTAACGCTGCCTGCTGATTGGCTCACTTTGTATATCACATGACATTCATTGCTCACAGATGCGATGATCTTTGGAATTTAGGATTAGATAGAACTACAATATTATATGTACAGTTGACTGGAAGATGGGGGAATATTTTTTTTGGTATATTTTAAAGCAATTGTGCATAAGGTTGAAATGATTATTCTTGCAGATAATTCATTGAAATCTAGACTGTTCTGAGATTCAAATGGCAAGATCGAGACATGGTCCACTGCTCATTCAGTGCGTCAGGTAGGTTTAACCACCAGATGGCGTTTGTTTATATATCAAAGTTATTTCATTCATAGCATATGACCAAGAAATACTTGTAAATTTCGGGTGGTCTACATCAAACATTTGCACCCTCAAGACACCATAAGCCAGTTTTATTCTGTCAAAACATAACTAAAACAGATTTCAAAACCAAAAATCTATTTAATTTGGTCCGTATCTGACGTTGGGTAAACTGGGGGCATAGAACCTCTTCGTCCTTTTATTTCTTTTGTGGAAGAGGAATCGAGAAAGACAACACGGGATTTAGGTCAAGTGGGATAAAGATCGAGTGCTCGTGTGCAGCGATCGAAATGTGGCGAGTGTTCTGTTGTGGGCGTGCATGATACGGGACGATTTGGCCTACAGATCGATGAGATAAGTAGTACTACACAATGATTAAAAACGTTTGATTAAGAAAAAAGAAAAGACCATTAAAAAAAATAACACCGACCAATCTGGGCTGAATAGAAGTCATGAGGACACGAAAAAAGAAGAAATTAAAGACAAGTTGTATTTGTCTACAATAGGTTTTATTTTTCAAATCTTATCCATACGCTGTATGCCTTATTATACAGTGTATCCAAAACATTTCAGATTTCCCTTTGTTATTCTTCTATACTTACATTCTTTTTTGTTAGTGAAACTTTGCTTTACTTTTTCATATTTAAATAGTTTTTTAAAGTACATGTATGTACATATACATGTCATCCTGTATCAAGATGTAATGAATGAATAAATGAGGTTATATATGAATTAATGAATCAATCATCAATTCATAAGTAATAATCGATCAATAACACCAAAAAAATGGGAATCGGCAATCGAGAAGGACCTACGGGTAACCCCGCTCACCAGGGGTCGTAATTTGCATATCCACTGCAACATATATGTTCAGAGTTTTAAATAATAAAAAAAAAATCATTCACAATGTTTACCAAGTGTACCATTTAAATGACTTACTGGTTCACAAAAACTAAAGGATAAATAAGGATGACTTTAGTCAGAGAGAGAAAGAGAAAGAGAAAGAGAGAGTGAAGGGGATGGAAGGTGAGAAGGGATAAAGAGGGGTGGACGGGGCAAATACTGATAAAATGTTTAGAGGAAAATTAGGTTACCCCCACTCCCCGAAAAATTACATATGATTATGATGGTGATAATGATAATAATATTAACAACAAAATAATGATAATAATAATAATGAAAATAAATCAAATAAACAAATGAAGATGGAACGTCAGAACAAGAAAATACTCGTGTTACAATCGCAAGCCATCCACGACGGATTTAATTAATGGCGCGAAAACACAGGAGACGAGTGTGATTCGCACAAAAATCGAATGCAAACACAAAAATACCTCCTGACCGATTGGCACGGGTGTAAGCTCTCGCCGAGGTGTAAAATTCTTGAAATAGATATTGAGCACCTGACTAGCAACATCGCCATATGATCGCCTGCACCCCTAGCGATTCTTGACACGAGATAGTAGGCAACATCATGTAGGCAGGTAAGCTTATTTGCCGGAATTTATAACCATTTCTTAATTTCACCGAATTGTTCAAAAGAGATCACCGCTTCTGACTTTGGTTCGCTGACCAACCGAATTCAATGCAGTCATCTATCAGTCTGGCAGGAGGCGACATGAGAGCAAGACTAGAACCACTGCGGAAGGCGAGCGGAAGCCGGCCTCGTATCGATTGGCATTAGACAGGGACGCGACCAAGACCTAGACCTTGGAAAGGGGATCCTCCAGGTCGCCCGTGCCGTGAGCACAAACAAGCGTCATCGATGCACGGGGGAGATTCGGCGAGCGGGATGGGACGAGCTCAGATGTCGGCAAGGCGGCATATCCTCTGCATAAAGCTATATGTTTAGAGTTGGCGAGCCCCAAACGCGAATTTGCCCAGCTCAAATTTACTCCCAGTCGTCCTAAGCCGTCAGGTAAATGATGAAGTTTATAGGGGTCCCCTTGTAGTCGTATTTGTGTGTCTCAAATATGTGACATTAATTATCGCCCGTTTATACTCGAGAATAAAGGTTCACCAGCTTTCTCGTTTTTTCTTCAACCATGGCTTTGAAAAAAGCTCATAATTTGAAATGGATGTGTATTAATCAACGGCCATTTCTCGTGAGAAGTGTCCACAGAGTTCTAACTTCTATGGATTTTTCAATCGCAGTTGCTGTCAATCTTAGTTGTTGATAGGCAAAAATCGGATAAGGAAATGGACGAATAGTTTGACATCAAAGTTTAATCAACTAAGGACTTTAAGCAAGCTAAAAAAAAAAAAAAAAAACCTGGAGCAAACGGTAGCGAGGCTTGAATGTCTTAAGAAAAGTTCGTTTCGGTAAGCATGTTAAGACGTCCAGTTGATTTACAGCCAATCTTTATACCATTTTCAGAAACCAGAATTATTTCCTCATCTAAAACATTCACCTGTCACAACTCGTCTTTAATCACTTTAACTATACAAAAAATAATAAATATACAAATTGTCAATTGCGTGTTTCAATAACATTAACAACTTAATATCAAATCAATCAGCAAGATAAAGGAACCAGCATCCACAACTGGGCGTTGTGGCGTGCGCCTGTAATCCAAGCTGTGGGGAAGTTACAAATTGATGCAGAGGTTCGAGCCCTGGTCACGTCTTCCGGATGGTGACGTTAAAGGTCGGTCCCAGACGTAAATAATCATATCTGATTGATACACGTCTGACAAAACTCAAATACACACACACCCTCACACACACATACTGGATCGCACATCCGTAGTCTATACAAGTTTGTCCATGCACACCCACACAACATATACCCAGTCTGTCTACTGAAGATGATTAAATTAAGGTACAAATTGAAAGGCTGCGATATATCATGGACCTATTACGAATAGGTCCATGGATATATCAACTGTTTTAAAAAAGAAGAAAACAAAATAATGTGGCTGATTACTACATGTATTACATCTAAGGTGTTATCTTACGGAGATCTTAAATCATAATGTTTCCATCAATAATCAAGCCTTGATTACTAGGGAATGGAAAAAGCGACAGAGTTGTATAACTAGGCCTATATACTTCACAAGGGATCGATTCATTGAAAATTGGACTTTAATTCCACGTCTACCACCGTTGTCAGTTAATCCATGTTTGTGTGTGATGATTTCCACATGATTGTACATTTTCAGATTGTCAAAGAGAATCACTTTATATGGACTCTTGGTGGTATGGAAATTTTCCAATGAGATGGATATGATAAAATGAGGTTTTAAAACTAATGCATGGTATGACTGGTATCTTTTCTCTTTTTATCAACTACATCAACGACAATGAAAAATAACTTTTTTTTTACTTTCTGAGAGTGTAAAACGATATAGTTTGATGAATCACACTAAAACAAAATTTTGACATATTATCTAAGAATTTTTTTTCTTCTCAAATTTCACCCTTTTATACCTTTCCTTTCCTTTCTAGTCCTTCTTTTCGCTTGTACGTGAAACTTTTGGGGTGACCACCAAGCCCCCACACCCATGGACTTGTTGCATAAATATCATATTCCAGGGGTTATTTTGGTAGGGGAAGGGGTAAGACAGGCGACCTTAATATAACCTCATTATGAGTGAATTATACAGAGGTAATATAGAGTTACGAGATATCGATCTTTTTAAAGGACAAGTCCACCCCAACAAAAAGCTGCTTTGAATAGAAAGAGAAAAATCAGACAAGCATAACGCAGAAAATTTCATCAAAATCCGATCTAAAATAAGAAAGTAATGACATTTTAAGTTTTGCTTAATTTCACAAAACAGTTATATGCACATCCTGGTCGGTATGCAAATGAGGGGACCGATGACATCACTCACTCACTATTTCTTTTGTATTTTATTATGTGAAATATGAAATATTTTAATTTTCTCCTCATTGCCATGTGAAAAAAAAATCATTCCTCCCTGAACGTGTGGGATTCCATTGTTTTAACATTTTGTGGTTCAAACAAGAGGGTCCTATTTGTCAAATTCGTAAAAATTGAAATATTGTATAATTCAAACAATAAAAAACAAAAGAAATAGTGAGTGAGTGACATCATCGACTCTCTCATTTGCATATCACTGGATTGTGCATATAACTGTTTTGTGAAAAATAAGCGAAACTTTAAAATGTCCTAACTTTCTTATTTTACATCCGATTTTGATGAAGTTTGCAGCATTATTCTTGTTTGATTTTTCTCTATTTATTCAAATAAACTTTTTTCTGGGGTGGACTTGACCACATTTCTTTCGTTCTTCCCTTTGTTTTTTGTTTTTTTTATCCCATCCCGTTTTTCTGTTATTTTCACTATTTCAAAAAATTCATAGGGTCGGTCGACCCCCCCCCGTAGTGCCGCATTTGCCAACTCCTTTGGTTAGACACAGGTACAGCCTCGTTATCTAACATTATAGGGCCGCGCAACCGGGAGGGGGGGGGGGTGGCTTCAGCCAACACTTTTTTTCCCAACATCGTGTACAAAAACGTAAAAATGACCATCTGATTGTGATTTTTTGCATGGTCAGCCCCCAACTTTAAAAACTGTTCCACGGCCCCTGCATTATAAAGCTAAACATGAAATATTTGCAGTTTTGCTTGTATGACTTTGCCTTATTTGAATAATGTTGACCTTAGAATGGAGTGTTTCCGGAAAAAATACGAATCCTTATTACTCTTTTTACCATTTATTATTCCTCGCTGTGGGCGCATGGGCAAAACTTATTTCTTATGTTGCTCCGTCTATAGGACAAAGTGCCATTTCTTTTCTCAGAATTAAAAAAATAGGTTAATGTACTGTTACTGCCTCAATCCCAGATTTATTGAAAATTTGGAAAGGATCAAGGAAATAAATTGGAGGGCGGTTCATCGTAGCTATGGGGAGTCTGATTTCAAGGCTATACACTATCTCGATGTCTGATAGCCATAACATCACGTGCATGAGTCGTCATTCACCTAATCCTCGTTCTTCAAACTGTAATAAAATAAATGAGTGTTCATTATTGTTGCTCGATTAATGTCATCTTGACCTTTGGCGGGAGTTTAATCGCACTTGGATCTTTTTTTCGGGGGAAGGGGGTAGGGAGGGGGTCATCAGGTGAAGATTCTTCACAGTGGAGCACTCCGTGCTCCCCCATGGTCGTTGATATGTCAGCGACAAATTCATACCCGGTGTGTTAGCCATCTTCCCCAGGTTATGTTACAAGTCATGTCAGTATGTGGTAATGTGATTTGCAGTTACCTTGCAAGAAAACCATGGGGGTAAGGTAAAGGTGCTGTGTTAGCCGGGGAGGACGGCATTTTTTTGTTCCTTATTCTTAACGAATAGAAATGAGATAATCTTCAAAGGTTCACACGTAGCAAAAACGAAAATGTTTGTTTGAAATATCCATGATGAGTATGATTTTTCAAAGATCATATTTCTCTATGTAATAATTGGTAATTGTTGGGTGCAATACCAATTCCGCGGCTTAAAATTCTGTTTTAAAATAATGATTTATGGAACGTAATAAATTTAATTATTTACATGTTCAGTGACACGAGCAAAGTACAACAGTGGCGCTTCTTCTTGATAGTAATGAATAAATAAATAAAGTTTTAAGGGCGGGTCACAATCCCCTCTATTTGGCGCAGTTGTCGCTCTCTGGTTTCGATTCACGTCAGAATGTTATCTGTTTGTTTCCCGCCATTTGCAGACGACAGCGTGTTGAATAAACGACGAGCTGGAGGGGAGAGTTCAGGGCGCTATCGCGTTAATGTCGTGGCCCGTCTCACCCCAAGATGCCTGCTGCATTCCTCCGATAGCATGCGAGGAGACAGCCATGTGATAGATCATCCTTGTTTTGAACTTGAAGAGTCCTATCTCAAATTTAACTCTGGCTGAACATGCATCGTCCATAGCATCCCTGCATAAACACAATCCTTCAAAGTTCGTGAAAAACTGTACATGCTGTGGAATTCTTTAAGACGTAGGCCTACACACAAACATCCAAGAGAACACAAACCTGACACTTTTAAATCTTGTGCCCCCTCTCTCTTTTCAAAATGGTGTATAGGCCTGCGGTTCACAATTCTTTATTGCGATCATTTATGTCTATTGTGTGCTAATTCCAAACATTTATTTTTGCTAACTTTCAAATAATATAGATTGAGGAGGAGTGTGTGTGGGTGTGTGTGGGTTAGTGGGGTGGATAACACCCAACCGAAGGAAAATATGTCCGAACCAATAAGTTTGGATGATTCTACGAAATGCACGAATCGCGTTAAGAAAAAAACAAACAAACAAACAAGGACTGACAATGACCTGCTATACTTAAAATAAGCCAATTTGGAAAAAAGTCTCTAATATCTCACTGCCTGCAGCTGCAATATTTATTATTCTGTATAAGGAATCCTTTTCTACGAAAGGGCACCTATCTATGTAGACCAGTGGCCAACAAAGGAATTATCGTCATTGATTCCCATTCTGTAAGTAAATCTTTCAATGTCGTTTTGTCGTTTCATTTTTGTGTTAAACTTGAACTGAGTTTAATTCCAAAGGGAAGGAGAGGGTGGATTTATCATAAAACAGTCTTCAAGAAGCAGCGGTTTATCATGAACTTTTCACATTACCTTGAAATACGGCCTTTTCTTCGTTTCGCGCATCAAGATTTACAGATGATCAATGCTGCCTCTCTGATTGGTCCCAAATCAAATGTAATTGTGCAATTAATTCAGGAAGATTTGTGAGATACTAAGAAAGATAGAGCAGCCCTAGTCCAGGAGGAAGATCCCTGGTAATCATTCGAAAGGTTTTGTTGTAATGGAAAACGAATCTCCTAAATAAATACCGTCTCCAAGCATAAACTCGTTCTGATTGGTTATTAGCAACAGGAAATAGAAATATTTAGACAGTCGGAAACCCGAAATGTGAGCAAAAAATCTTATCAAAATCATGCCAATGTAACTTTATTTTGCAAAATGGTTAGAAAAAAGGCAAATTCTGATTCATGAGCTGAAAGTGGAAACTCTCGAAGACCCTGAAAATTTGAAAATAAATGTAAATCCCCGTGGTCATGGAGTGATAATGATTATCCTCCATTCTAATATTCGCTTGATACGCTTGATGAAATGGGATCTCATTTCAAAATAATTTTTGGGGATTTGAATATCTCCACCACTGAGCCACCATGCATCATTCACAATACATTCTCTGCGTCAGTCTGATGTTTTAAAATAAACGTACGCTAATTATGCATCTTGATTATTGAATATCTTTACTTTGGAGACAATATGATAGGCATATGAACTTTATCTATTTTCTTTTAAGGTCAGTTTCGTTTTTAAAATGAATTTGATTTGTCTAAAACTTTATATAGCTTTTATAGGTAATAGAATACACTCTTTAAAATGTTATGCAACATACTGTCCACACAACAATTGGTTTAAATTTGTATCCAATCCTGGGTAGTTTTTAACCAATAATGTGTGTTTTGGGTGAAAACTACACAGTATTGGTTGAAAACTATACCCAGAGGTGGATATTTTTTTCAACCAATTGTTGTGTGGACCGTATGTTGCCCAACATTTTAAGAGTGTATGTACATTATTATTTCCTGTATTGAGAAATTTCGAATGTCATATTCCTATATAGCAACTTACATTTTAAATGATTTCCATTTTTTTTTGTGTGCGATTCTTTAATGCAACTCTTTTATTAACGTTTTCTTTCGTTTCTCAATGTGAAAGCAAAGGCGAGAGAATTGAAAAAGAAAGGGGCATGACTTTTTCCCGTGTAGTACTTAAATGAACAGTTCCAAGTTGCTCTTCGATCTCCTTGATTAGTCACGAAAGAAAGAAGTACTCCTTGTATGTATTGATACAGGTATTTACACGAAATTTGCTCCTGCGACAATTGATCTGGGCTTAATTTCGTCGACGATGTAGGGTTAGGGTTGCAATAGGGCTTTATGTTAGATTAAGTTAGGTTAGGTAAGGTATATAGTGTGAAACCTAGGGTTGAATTTGGTCTTTTCGATTAGTGTGTGGAATTTATAGCAGAGCAATTTTCGCCGGAGCAAATGTCACGGAACCGTCCGTTGATATCAGTGATTTTTTAAGGACTGGGTCGAAATTATTTATTTGACATGTCCTTAGTCATGAGGGCAGTATTGGAATAAGTACAAATTAGTCTACATTTAAATTCTGTTGATCTTTACCAAGTCTGTTGTGTTTTGACGTTCTTCTCATCTTTCCCACATTCTTTCATATCTAAGGTAATTTTTCATTAATTTTCTTAAAATACTGGGAACAAAATAACTCGCACGTCAGCACATTAACACCCACCCACATCATCATCTTCACAAGAACGAACATATAAGCACACCCACGCACACACACACACACGTGCACCCACACCTACGCATATGGTGATGTGTATGTATACCTGCAGCACCAGAGAAATACAATTTACATTACCGTTCTGTGGTCAGCACATGCGCACACCTGCACCCACACTTCCCACAGACGTCAGCAACTGGTGTTGGGCCTGTCATGAATTTAATTTTCCAAACAATTTCTCGATTACCAGTACAAAACGAATAAACTACTCATATCATCACTTCATGTACAAATACAGAAATATTTTAATCACTTTTTCAACTTTTTTTTAAACGTCGACAACGTCGTGTCTTGGACACAAGACATTTCAAGAAGACAAGACTACGCACTAGATTAACACTCAGGCTACAATTTAAATGGCAGATAACTAGCTGACACTAGCACAGCCAATAAGCGTGATCACGGACTATGGTGTCTGTGAAGAAGCTAAGTGAATGGGGGAGAATCAAATTGGAATCTAATAATTCAGGTTGGACCAAATAAAAAAAAGAAAAAGAAAAGTTGGCAAATAGTACAGAAAATGGTATCATATCGACAGTTTCATGTAAAACAATATATTTATCTCAACAGTACGCTATCAATATATTTAGAACCACAGGAAACAATAACCATCTGTAACATCGCACATGTGTCTTTGGACGTAATTAATAAAAACTGTGTTGAATGACTGCAAAACTAAGCGCACATCATTCCAACTCCGTAAATGTAGTTGGCACATTAATTGGTCGCAACCTCGTATTTCCAGAATATTTTGAAGCTTTTGACGGATGTCCTGGAAGTCAGTTCTAATGGATGTTTTGGACACCAATGAAAAGTGTATTAATGAGATAAAACATGGGGAAAAGTAATTAAGTACAAATACCATAAATTTGTGAATTTATGAATAGAACGAAGTATAATAGTTTTCTGCTTGTGAACACAGATTTGCAAGAAATGGCATGAACGCTATGAGATTACCAGCTGCAGGCTAAGAAAAAAATTAAAGTAGAATTGTGATAAAATCTATAAAAACCGGGCACTCGTCCGAAATAACAAATTTTGGGAAAAGTTCCGTTTTACTATTCCCAGCTGTTTAAGTGATAAAAACCTAATATGATTATGTAATCTAAAACAATGCGAAACGACAATAACAGCCATTTTACGCAAATTATATGAAGTACCATTCGGATTCTGCTAGATTATTTAGAAATATCTTTCAACGATAATTTACTCCATTAAAAAAAAACCACCAAATATTAAAAATGCTATATCCAGCCACGATAAAAAGAAAAAAAGAAACTTATTTGCTTAAAATGAAAAAGAAGCTACCTTAAAATTAACAAGTTTTTCGATTTTACATTGAAGATAACTCACACTAGGATTTTTCTTTAAAAGGTCTCCACAGTGTCTGTATAAGGAATTCTGAAAAAAGTAGACTTTGCGATAACATTTCTAAAGAATTAATGAATACCATGAATTTATTCAATACATTGCAGTTCTCATGCAGGTGGATAGATTAACAGAGATTCGTAAATTAGGAATTTCTATTTCAAGAATTGCATTACAAAATGAAGCTACACATTAAAGTTTATAACAAAGAGGTGGCACTTCAATTTTATTAGGCATTTGCGATTTTGGCAAGTACTGAGCGAAATTAGCCACAGGTGGAATAGGAAATGTGATTTCTAATTTCTAATTACACATGTCGATAACCACAAACGTGCACAACTGATACACAAATTCAGAGACTTTATCTCTATATCTGTAATCATAAAATTGAAATTGAATTTTTTGTACTTGTATTATTGTTCGTGAAATTCCCTCATGCTGCACATTGTAATTCGATTGTTATGGAGATGAAAATTTTTTTTTCATTAATTACCTTTGTTTAATAACTCACATGAGGATCTGATATGATTACGTATCAGAGCTAAAGAAAATTAAACATAAAATCGTCCATCAAAACCTGAGCTGTATTTCAAATTTATAAGGTAATCCAGTTTAAATGACCCGGTTCAAAGCTGATTTTTTTTTTCTAGTGATAAACATCGGCCAAAATTCTAGCAACCATTATCCAGGTGGAATTGGGTTTGTGCTATCATTTAAATTCTGGACAAGGAATGTAGTGTGAAAATAAAAACTATCAGAATTTAACTTTAAAGACTTCTATTCTTTTTTTCAAAGAACCCGGCACTGCTTTTGGATTTAGATATAATTTTTTAGGGCAATGAAAACACTTTTACGGAATTGAAATTCTAAAAACCATAGTAACAGACACAATCATATAGAACATAATGTTTTAATGAGAACACAATAACATTGCCTCACCATGCTCAGAGCACAAGGCAAAGTGTGAAAAAGAAGCAGCCACAGGTTTTCACTTTATATCGACATTTCAATGTGACACTTTGATTCTTTGGCAGTCACAAATATTTTGAAACGGGGTCCTAATGTGTTTTTTTTTGGCAAATTCACACTGAAAAATCGTTTCAGATTTATTTATTAGGCGGAATAATTGGCAGCGAAATTTTGCGGATGTTTTAACAATTCTGTAATAATTGCATGATGTACATTTATATATAAAGATAGATAGTACTTCAAACAAACTTTGAGTATCTTAAGTATTTCATTTGTCTAATATATTTCAGTACACACAAAAATGACAATAACTGTCTATTTACAAGTAACAAATATGTAACTCAAATTCGAGTTACATTTTTAATGTGAATAATTATATAGCAAATGTATACGATTATCTATTTATATAAAATGACACTAGATATACCGAAAAGCAACTTCTTTTGCATCACGCATACTGGAGTTTCAAGCTTAAGATACAAAAATCACACTGCAGCATTGTGGATTACACGCTCTCTTACAAAAACGTAGCGCCCTCTCCATACAAACTACGATTCAATCACATTGGGACCCAAGACAACGTTGGTTACTTGTGTTCATATGAAGTTGGTGCTAAATAGTTTTTATGTTTTGATTTACTTTCTCATTATCGGAAGTTTAAAAATGAACAAAAAGCAGAAAAGGGCAAGGAAAACGTAATAAACCGAAACTATATTGAAGACAAACATCATTTTGTATATACCTCATATTTTTTGGAATAAGTGCATTGCCGACTATTTTAGCAGAATGTAAACCATTTTTCAATCAGTCAAGAAGTGCAGTATAGGAAGAATGATTTAGAGGTGATGGCTAACAAACCGTCAACTTAATGTCTTTGTTGATAATGGGAAAGTCGAGGAAATGCTTATAATAAATGAAAAAGGTGGAGCTGTACACAATATTGGAAATGAAATGTATGGGTAGTTAAAATAAGAACAAAACATGCATATACAAAATAAACAAACAATATATTCAAGGGATTAAAAAAAATTATGAAAACAGCACGGTGAAATGAAACTTGAAAGAACAAGAATTCAATATAAATTTATTATTGTTGTGATTGTTATCACATGGACTCCACCAATAAAGAGAATCAACTGCGCTGAAATCGACACCTTACTCCAATGTTCTTAAAATTTCAAATGAAGCAGGTTGGTGAATGTTCAAAATTATACCACACAAATCTAAAGTTATAGTTTATGACTTACATCATTAATTCCCTTTTCAAACGCGAGCATCAAATGAACACTTGTAAGCTTTATTTCAATATCAGGATTTGGCAAACATTAAGAACATAGCAATAATAGCTCTAGAAACTATCGACTCTTACGAATACTTGCGGTGAGATGTTTCGTCTACTTTAGACTCTAAAACAACACCAGTTTGGAACCAGTAAACATAAAAATGATAGAATATAATCAAACGTATCACTAGTTATACAAACAATTCAAACACGAAGTACGTACTTAAATACACAATGTAAATTGCCCTAAAACCAAGAATACTGGTTGCACATTCTATGGGAACCACAGCATAGTTCAGTCATACATGATCTGTGTCCTATTTAATGGAATGCTGTCAACTTTAAAGTTCATTTTGAAAACGATTCGTCATTCCGACTTCCGAGCATCTTATATCACCACTACCACCCCCTTGAAATAAGAACCATTGCTATATTGCTTTACCAACATTTGAGGCATGGGATAGCCCACACTTTTGTTGCTGAATTAAGAATATTGCAGTGGAGTGGGTCTTATTTCTCCAATATCAAGTTGATATTGAATTTCCTTGAAACACGATTGAAAATAAGACATCTTACAAGTAAAGAGCGATGGTCTTTGACTAATTTGATAAAGAGAAAATCATGTATGACCCCTCTATTTCAAGTTTATAATAACTTCTAAAACTAATTAATGACTACACTGAGGTTTAAACAGATTAAGTCAATAATATTCCATAAAGTGAACCATCAAAGAGTAGAGGCTCTTGTGAAACGTGTGCAGAAGAAACAAAAGGTTGATGTGACAGGTCACAAGTAAAAAGATGAATATTGAGCATACTAGAAATGGTGAAGATAATTGTCCTTAAAATGGAGTTCTCTACCATATGGAATGCACCTTTATCAGAGTGTAGTTACACCCCTCCCCAAAATATACGTAGTTCTTTTATTCAAACATTGTTCACACAGGACGTTCATGTTGGTGACATTGCTAGCTGATTAGCTGAAGATATTCCCCTCCTGTTCTTGAAGATGGGAATGTCCTCTAGATCCTGGGCCCTGGGTCATCTGTTCTGGAACCCAAGAATCGCAGTTTTCTGGGACATCCGTATCTGGACGGACTTGCAAGGTGAGACAGTAAGTGTAGTCATCCCCCCAAAATTCACAATTGCTCCTGATTACAAGCTTCCAAAGTTGAGGGTAATTATGTAGCACCACAACTGCAACATCTCTCCATTTTAAATTCATTTCTAGACAATCCTTTCCATCTCTCTGTAATCTTTGTTCAGTACTGTCTTCTTATCAAGAGAAGAATGAAATTTGTACTGGAAAGCATATCGCCCTGGACAGCGATAATACAGGATTATGCACATTGCATATCTTACTCCAGTTCTATCCACTGATTCTTGTCTCTCTGTTAGTCTGTTATATTCGTAGTTTACCTATTTTTTTGGCATTGATAGACATATTTATCTCTATAACATAAAACTTCATTTTTTGCCGGCCCCCGGACCTCGACATCACTGTCATTGCATTGTCATGTAGGGCCAACTAAAAGAACTTCCAGAGAGCAGCATATCGCGAATGAGAGTCTCAATGGGAGTCTTGCCCACTAGCCGAACGAAGAATAATTGTTCGATAACATGAGATGAGACCGTTCGGAGTGACGGAAGCCGGAGAAGGAGTTTACCGAATCGGTTGGGTTGGTTAGGATACTGACTGCGGACATACTCCTCGAGGGCGCATTGGGATTTCTCTTGGAGAGCCTCGATGTGCGCGGCATCGGACAAACCACAAGCATCTATGAGAAGAAAAAAAAAACAAGAAAAATTGTTAGATGTTTTATTTTCATAACAGATTAAAATACAAATAAAATCACCTCTCTAAATATCGAAATTTTCGTGTAAAAAAAAATGGCTAGGGTGAACCCCCCCCCCCGCTTAACTTGTATAAGGAAAGTCTAATGTATTGATTTTGCAAATTGTGTGTTTTTATGAGCATAATGCATAGGAATATGCAAAAAATAACGAGTTTGAATTTCGAGAGTTATAGGCACTCGATGAGCAGGGTAAATCAATCAGCAAATAATTTTAATTGAAATAAAGTTGATAACTTATTACAGTGACAATACAAATGACGTGGGTATGTGTGCTTAACCATTTCCCAAATGCATGGAACATTGTTTACAGGAGTATCCGTTAAACGTGGGATTAAGGAAGTCATCGAACAAAACGCTCGACCTGCACGGCATCAATAGTGGCACGGATAATGGAATTATTTATCATTCCGCACTTGACATTCAATAGTGTTATTCTATTAAATAAGGACTGTATCAGATCGATGTAAAGAAGCCAGTAGGAAAGTTGGAAATATAAGGAAATAGACATGCACTGCGAATATAATACATGGGTAAATAAGGAATGAGGAGGAAAGGATGAAGAAAGGGATGGGGAAGGGAGGAGAAAGGGAGGGAAGAGATGGAGGAGAATGGGAGGGGGATGGTGAAGTATGGGAGGGGGAGTGGAATGAAGTAATGGGAAATGGAAGGTCGATCTGAGAGGAATATATGTAAAGAGGGTAATTGACGTAGTCACATACGTCATACTATGAACTACACATGAAATCAATTGAGAGATAAATAGTTCCGTGGTTCTAAAGTTCACCAGATCTGTCCTACCCTTTCATATATTACATTTAATCAAATTTGAAAATGTGTCTCAGCGGGGAATCGAACCCGGAACTTTGGCTTTGAACGCCAACGTGTTACCCACAAAACCGTGTAGGCCTAGTAGGCCTACATGTAGGGCATGGAATATGAAAAATACATTGTGCCAGGACAGAAGAGAAGGGTGACAGAAAAAAATGATTGATTGGATAGGGTGAGTATCAGTGTGTGCGAGGATGTGTGTGCGTTTACCAAAGTGAGGGAATTTTGTGTGCATGTATTTCGAAGTGTTAACAGAATAAAAGAGAAATGAAACTTGAATTGGTTATACAAAATAAAAGAATCAAATATATACAGTCGAAACGGATTGCAGACAAATACACCAGTTAACAACAGGGAGATAGGGGGGGGGGGCATGAAGCGGAGGATGAAAATTGACGCATTACATACAACCATACCATTTTATATCCACCTCTAATATACCATCGCTGAGTACACAATAGGAGTCTAGTGATATTACGGGTGATCCTACCTATCTGATGGAATTAAAAGGTTACGAGAGGCGTGCTGGCGGGTGGAAAAGTGCAGCAAAGGGTACTGATCTGGTCTTTGACCCTCCTCATATAATACACGCTCAAGTGTTTGCATTTCAGAAAATTACGATTCATATTTTTTTCTCTTCTCTCTAATAAGAGAATGTCGATGCAGAACAAACAGGACTTGGTTAAATACGTCTCGTCGTTGTTGTGTATATAAGAGCAATTTGTTTGCACACATTAAAGAGAGAAGGGAAGGGGGAATGGAGACTAATATGTTGTACAAAACGAGTGTCAATAATGTCTTGCATACAACATAGAGTACGTGTATTAAAAGAATTATTCTCAGTAAGATCCATTTTCAAGAAACGTTTTTTTTTACTGATCATCAGAGCATCGTCCTCTTGTTTGTTAAGAACAGAATGGATAGGAATGCAAGAAGGGAAAAAAAATCCAAAGAAATGCGAGATAAAATGCTTAATAATCTAAGAACGCTTTTTATTCATTACAAACATATATATCTATGTCTTTCAGTGTCATTCTGTGTCAATAATCTAGTATCGGAAAGCTAATAAATAATAGAGGTACAATTATACAAATTTTGATTTCAATATTCACATGGATGATAGTAAATTTGATTGATAGGCTTCCCTTTTCTTTCTACATGATGCGTTCACGTTCCTATTTGCTTGCTAAAGTGCTTTGAATTTACAATAGAGCAGGTAGAATTCCGTCCGTTTTGATATATTCTCCTGTCCTTACTTTGAACAAATGTATTCGTCAATGTTTGTAACATTAAGCTCTCGAGTCGTGCCCAAACCTTGAACACGTCTGACCTTGGGGCTCTCTCAAGAACTTCGTCAACACGTTGTTATCATGGGACATATTTTGTTTAAAGATAAAATTGATTTTTTTTCTTCTAGCAAATGAATGGTAAATTGAATCCAAAGTGAAAAGGTATTGTGGCAATGAGTAGATCAGTACATGAAGTGATATGTCGTTAGTATTAATAACGAGATAAGAAAGACATCTCGCCTCGCGCAAAAATAACGTCACGCTGACGCATACTGATATTTCAATACCTATTATCTATCTATTTCCGAGATATTTCTTCCACAATGGTCTTTGACATTAAACTTCAAAAGGAAAACCACAGAGCATGATCAACTGTCTTCATTTGCCATTATGCAGACCTTCAATCTTAAGGCAAAGGAGAGTAGTTACACCAATTATTTCATGAGAAAGTCTATTAAATCACAATATGATGATAGATCGAGATCTGGTACATTGAAATAAACTTATCTTTGTGAAATCATGAAATCTTGGCTGAAAACCGCTAATTCTGGTGATCACTAACACAAAAATTCATATGTGGGACAGTGTATTAATATTGTTTGGAAAAATACCCGACATTTTGTGGAATCCCGTGCTTATTTTGCTAATTTCTCAGCAATTACACATTTTTTTCCAGAGTCATTTGGTATATATTCTTTTGTTTATACATATACAAACACTTTGGTGGTCATTTCATTAGATTCTGTTCGAACCCATTTTGAGATCGTTACCAGAACTGGTATTTATCTTTAACCCTTGAAAAATTCATGTTCGCCTGTCCCCAATTCATCCTCGTCATTCGCGAGGCGTTGTTATATATTCATGTCGTCACAAGAGTGGGATGGTAATTCGTCAAGTGAGAGGGGAAAAAATGGTATACTTCACGAAGTAATGAGATTTCCGTTTAGCACGTATTCTTTTTGCTATCCTTCAATTTGAAGAAACATTTGTGGCAAGTCTCTGTTGGTGTTCTACAATCCTAGAATTAAATTGTTGGTGTTGCATGATTTTACAAATAAAGCACATGTAGACAATAAGTCAAATTAAAAATATGTATTTGAATTCAGGTTGGGTGAAAGCCTTAAACAGCCTAGGGCATTTCCCTTCTTCCTTTGGGTAATTTAAAATGGAAAATAATAAGTTTTAAAGGATGATGCCAATATCGAGTTTCTAAGTGATGTTTTGACTAAAATTGCAATAAAAGGTAAACAGGAATTAAACTCTTTGGGTGGAATGCAATTGCACCTCATTTGGCTTGATCATATACGATAAACTAAATCAAAAAAAGCTTTCTCCTCGTGTATGCTATCTTTGTATAGACATATTTATACTATAAATATGTCTGCAGTAATGTATAGACAAATGTAGGAATGTTCCTGTGTTTTTATCATTTTGTTCATTCCTTAACATTCAAGGATGACGCTTAGGGCTATGAAGTATCTTTGACTCTTAACATAAACCCTCTTGATGTTTCCTAAAGGTCTACAAGTATCTGGGACATGGCGTAACATTGTATATATTTGTCATTTTGCAACATTTCCTAAGAATTTCAGCTTGGGCTCTAATTGTACAGTGTACAAAATATTATAACTGATTGAAGCAGTAGCTTAGTCAGATCATAGGTCCATGGTCAGATGATGGCAATATTTCCAGCAACTGTTTGAACACGGTGAAATATGTAGGTTGATGTGGAATTATAATTTTATCCTTCTTGTCGGCGAGCTCTGAAACTGAAAGAGCCGCCCCTGTCCGTTCCCCCTTCTCTCTCGAGTTTCTGTTTACCGATTCTCAGTCAGCGCTCCGTAGCGGGCAAGAAGTGCAGTCACATCCTACCCTTGCACGATAAGAAAGCCGATCCTGGTCGCCCGTGTTTACCGACCGTGGCCCTGGCTGAGGTCTTGAGAAGCGCAGAGTCACGTCGAACACCACAAATTCGACTTCTAAATCTCGCACTCATTTAGCCCCCTTAAACCTTTCTGCTTTCTGCAAGCATGGGGCAATGATCAAAACAAGGTTGATCGGGCATTTTTCTCTACAAAAAAACAGGCAGACTCTTTAGTAAGACTAGGTAAATGAGTTTTGGCTGCACTTTTCTTTCTCCCGGTCGAGTTCGTGTTCGTTGAATTGGCAGTCTCGCATTGAACGAACGGACGGCAAGGTGGACGTAAAATAGGAATGAGTACAGAGCAAATTTCAAGGTTTGGATTTCTGTTAGGTATCTAGGTTCTACACACTTCAATTTAAGAGCCCGCTTCCGTGGTCTGATTGATCGTAATTAAGCACGGAATGGGACCTGCAGGGACATCGTCTGTACTTCGGGTTTGTGTCCACCTCTTTGGCGGGAACCAAAGGCTGAATTCGTGTCTCTTTCTTTCCTGAGCACATTACACTCATTTCTTGTCATCTTTAGGTAATGATGGCTCATGTCTTATATTGCAAACTCAAACTCGGTGAAGAAGTAATCAACGGTCATGCAACAATGCCAGGTTCGTTTGGTTACAGCAAAGCGGATCAACTGACTGACATACACACTACTCACTTGAAATAACTTCGAATTAATGTTAAGCAAGCATAGGTGTGAATGCATGAAGAGAATATTACCTAAGACAGCATTTGTTTTCGTTACAAAATTACAATATACTGCAATATCTTTCTCTCATGAGCATTAAACACAGAGAGCATATTAATAAACTTCATTTGAAGTATGTGTACACTGAGGTACTTCATCAAATGTGATCTAGGGTGTATCTGAATAAATTTTTAGAATGCTGGTAATTCAAGAATACATTGTAATTTACCATATTATTCATCCTTTGCAGGAACGCTAGGTATATCAACATGTCATTAATGATGGTTTAACAAATCTCATTTACCCAGGTATTATCTTGCTGCGTTCTCAATTGTACTGAGCTCCTGACAAAAAAGTACCATTTCAAATCTTTGGTGAGACACTATAGAGCATCTATGCCAGGTGGTAATGCCAACAGATGGGGCAGGTATCAATGTATGCATATAGGCAATGTTACTTTTAAGAAAGCAAGTTATATATTCTTGGTGTGACGCCCAACAACTGCAACCGGTTCCCGCCGTCCCATTGAGACGCTGTGCGTCCGGCGTAAAACGCCACTTTGGGGCATATCGATAATAAGGGGGTAGACCTACATATCTTCGGTCTAACGCAAAGGGTCATCATCACATTCCAATGCTACTCCGCATTTTTACTACTACTACTTGATAAATAGTGCTTTGACAATCCTTTGTCACGTGCACCAATTACAGCAGTGATCTTCAAGTCTCGGCCTCACGAAAAGTTAAAAAG
Organism: Lytechinus pictus; assembly: GCF_037042905.1. Lineage (NCBI taxonomy): Eukaryota > Metazoa > Echinodermata > Echinoidea > Temnopleuroida > Toxopneustidae > Lytechinus > Lytechinus pictus. The sequence continues at coordinate 26,615,753 of NC_087249.1, forward strand.
GTGTTGGCGTTTTTCATGTCAGTCTTACTTCGTCCTGATTCCGAATACCACCAACTTGGCTCTAAAATAACACAATAGAACTAATTGACATTGCGCAGGAGAGTTGGTGTTTTTCTTTTACCACATCATTTAATATTCGATTTCATAACTTGAAAGTCATCCCTTATACAGAAACTGTAACGGGTTTTATCATTGGGTTGCAACCTTGATTTAGATGTTTTTATCATCATGGGGTTTTCAGTAGATATTGAGATTGCACAGTTGAGATTACATTTTTTTTCTTACAATATGCCAACCACAAAAAGCGCACTGGGGGAGCGCACGAGTAAACATTGTAACTATCTTTAACAATTTTTTCGTAGCGTTTATAACTTAGTATCAAACAATACATAAATTTATGGCTCGTGAAGATGCTTATAAGTTATAACCCATATTTCGCACCTGGTTTCTCGTGACCCGCACAAATCATCAACTATAATATCTACGGATCAATGTACTACACTTTGCGGTTCAATGTACTCGATCGCATGCATAATTGCTCATGCTCAAACTAGCAACCGACCGTTGTCACCGAAGCCATTATCTCTATCATTTTTCTTAGCCTAAGTGACCTCGCTCATTCATTTAAATTGATTAGAAAGGTCTTGTTTGTCTCCTGTTATTAATCGGGGCGTAATAACATCGCTACATCGCCAAACTCTCTCGTTACAAACAACCCTAGATATACGTATATCGGGTTTGATCAATGTCATCATGTCAGGGCAGGATTGACACCGAAAAGCCTCTACCCCCTAAAGAACAATTAAAGGAGAATGAAACTCTTGGAGCAAGTTAGCTTTTGTGAAAGCAGAAATATCAAAGAATAAGATCAACAAAAGTTTGAGTAAAATAGGACTAGCAATAGAAGAGTTATGAGCATTTGAATGTCGAGATCACTAATGCTATGGAGATCCTCCCATTGGCAATGCAACCAAGATCTATGATGTCACAGATGAACAACTCTCCCCTTTTGGACACTGAAAATGTACCCCAAAACATCTCTTTTTGCTCATTCTAATCATATGACAAACGATTCATCAATGATATAATGTTGTGAAACCTATGTACTTGTCCTCTCATAAAGAGAACACCTCACCTTGTGATAGACTCTATAAAAATTAGAATATAAGTGAAATAAGTACTAAAGTAATGAGGGAGTTGTACGTGTGTGACATCACAGATCTTGATCGCATTGTCAATGGGAGGATCTACATGGCATTAGTGATCTCAATATTCAAATGCTCATAACTTTCTTATTATTCATTCAATCTTCCTCAAACTTTCAACAATATGTTTCTTTGATTTTTCTCTTTGATATGGATTCAGCTGGTTTCATTCTCCTTTAAGACAGCTACAGGATATGGGACATTTGATGGCGTTAAGATACAACGATGGAACTTCTAGACCCAATCTACAACGCAGAAAGTGGTAGGCATAGCTAGCTATACATATTTTAAATTCAAATACGAGATGGTTCTCATAAAAGATTCAATGTTTCAGGGGAAACCAAATACAAATACCATTAAAGTGAATTTTGCCAATCGTTTCTTCTATAACAATAAGGAATAATGATGGTTCAAAATCGTTTTCACTTTCGAAAAATAAGGCCCACTGATTAAAAAAGGAGGAATACATGAATGAAAAGTCACACGTTGAGAAGAGCTTTTAATTCACAATATAATTTTTTCAATGGCAAAAGAAAACCGAAGTATCTGAGTCCGAAAAATAACGATCTTATTTTACCTCGTGATCTTGTAAGGATGGGAATATCAACATTTTCATTTCATTTCCATTCATATTCCAATTTCAAATATGACTTGTATGATAATCACCAGGACAAAACGAATAGGAGATATTAACAATAAACACTATTCCAAATACCGGCTTCTGATTAAGGAAGCAAGCGTTAGCTGAACATTTAATATTTGTCATTCACAAACGCTAAACGCGGAGACATATCGACCCTTTAGGAGAAAATGCAAATCGAACCCATGCATTAATACTAGATTACACTCAACCAGGGTTCATTAACGGTCATCAGCCAAGGCCAAGGTTCCTTGAACGATGAACCAATAAAATGAAGAAAGGGGAGGGGCCAGGGGAAGATGTGAGGGACCGGTAAGGTGGCAATAAGGGGAGAGGATGGGAGAACGTTCGTTGGGTTCTCTTTCAGATAATTATTTGCAGGGAGGTACGAATGCATAAAAACAAACCTGCTTGTAGATGTGAGAAAAGGGTGTTGCGAAAGAAAAAAAAATGGAGAAAGGAAAGGCCATCGAAAAGGGGGAAAATATGAGAGTAGAGAAGGGGAGGAAAGAATGAGTGAATGTAATCAATGAGTATCCAAAAATCTAATTCTCATCTCCACCACATCACCCGACATCCGATGCCCCGAGCGACCGGCGCGGCCCTTTCTCTTCTTTCATTACCGCTTTCCCCCATCTCTCTCCCTCTTCTGATTGGAAAAAAGAGGGATAAGTCGCCGGGCCATTTTATCCTCATATTTGAAACAAACAGAATAACCCTTCCTAAATCATTCACCTTCCGCCTTCGCAAATTTGAGGTTCCATGAACTTGTTCATGAAAAGTGTCCTTTTTTTAAAACAATACATAAGCACACATTATTGTGGCACTCTTTTTATTAATAAAGATCTATCACATAAGGGGCTTATGGAAATGAAATGTTGATAATGTTGATGTGTATGATATAAAGGCTGTATTGTATAATGGAATTAGTAAAGAAATTCGCTAATGTTGCAGAGTACTCACTAATAGATCTCTTCACAAAGTGGCTGCGATTAGTTAATAAAACCTTTAAATTGTATCACTATCAAGACATGCTCAATATTTCCAACAGCAGAGTTCGGTCTAAAAAATATCGTGCCCTCTTTTTCAGGTCTGATCATCCATAGTCACTATTCCGTTTACATAATCTGCAAAGGATTGTTTCGGTGTCCAAAGATTATCAGAAATGGTACAATGTAAAGCCTGATATGAACTAAAGCCTACAATATTCAATATAATTGAATATAATCGTCTTTCGGATGGTGACGTTAAAGGTCGGTCCCAGACGTAAATAATCATATCTGATTGATACACGTCTGATAAAACTCAAATACACACACACACATTGGATCAACATACCTAGACATATCTGGATTATACTTAAAATGAAAAAAAAAACGCAGCATATTATGATATTTCCCAGGAAACTTTAATCACTCTGAGGGTTTCATCGTCAACATTGATTCCATTATAAAGATGCTGGCTTTTAAGTTGGCCTTAATGAACTGAAATTCTCAAGTTATATTCTTCAGTATAGCTGCTAACCTTAAGGTTAGATCAAGGTATGGATCTACTCTACTCCTAACATGTCCTGATCAACTCAACTTGCCGTTTCGAATTTAAATTCATTCCTGCACCTATAAAGAAGACAGTCAAGAGAAAAACAAAAACTACGTAACATGGTGGGGGAAATAGAATGTCCCCAACCCTTCAAATATGTAAAATAAAATTTTGAAAGGAAGACCAATCACTTCAAGAAATTAGGTCTGAAGTCAAAGGACGACCCATTTCACCCAAACCCGGTTTTTTTCTCTTTCAATATTGACTTCAAAAACATAAATTGCACGCCTCACGCCCCCCCCCCCCTTCCCCGCAAGCAATTCACTTTTATTTCTTTAAATACTATTCAGACGGTCTTTGTTTGCTCTCAAACAAGCGGCCAGAAATTCCCACTGGAATTCTTAGAGAAGACACGAGGTGAAAACACAAGAAGACGAACTAAAGTTGACAGTTGAAATTGTTTCTTCCTTTTTCCTTCTCAAACGAGACCAACATTTGTGATTACCCCGCCCAACTCCTATCAAAGGAAGATAAATAGTCCTAACCCACATTTTGAGAGGTATGGTTTCGAAGATGACAATTGCAAGCGATGGAATTCAGTTATTACGACCTCCTTTTCCCTATGATCTTGATTTACACGAGCCAATTTGGAAGATTGGATCCACAGTTTATTCCATGGCAATTACACACGCACGCGTATGAGAAAAAAATAAAGGTAATGGTTACATCCATGATCCATGGTTACATGAAATCAAGTGTGACAATAACACACTGTTCCACTGTCTCCCTGCAAAGCAAGAAATAAGAGCGGAAATACACAAAATTCGAATTTTAATTGCAGATTCTGATTGCAAAAAGAAAGGGTGGATTAGCAGGTAGACTTGACGAGAAAAATTTGATATTGAATGTTGACAATGTCTCACGATAATTTTATTTTTCTATCATTGTTTGTGCATGATATAATGTCGGACCCCAATGGTTTCCACATTGGATCAGTCTTTTCGAAACAGCGCCACCTGGCGCGGAATCACGGAAAATTGTTTGGATTTCTCTTTTACACTGCTCGACCAAAACCCATGAGTAAGAACTTGTTCTAGAGTGGGTAGCTATTATACAATAGTTCACTTTATTGATTCCTTGAGGGCAGGAATAGCTTACTTAAAGTGATCTAAAACGTAAGAAAGCTACGGAGTGAAGCGACCGAGCATATAAAAAGGACTTTGAGGGCATTTTTGGTTGAAAATAAATATTTTGAGCACACACTACACACATATTTGTGCAAAAACTTGAAATGAAAATGTTAAAAAATATTGGTTGAATTGTATATCATATACCTTTTGCTGTGTACCACCCAGTACACGTTCATTATGTCAAGTACACTATTTGGGAAAAGAGAATGGGGAAGGAAATCATGATCTCATGATCTCTTCCTGCAGACGGCTTTTTATAAAGAACAATTCAATTTGTTATGATTCACGCCATACAACAGAACGTACAATACATTTACATACATAGAGCTTATTATGTCTGCCTCTGCTAATACAATTTTACAGTTGTTTTTTCATCAAATAATTTTTTATAGTTTCTAATATTTAAGTAACATCCATTTGGTGTAACAGTAACTTAATAAGTTAGTAAGAATATATCTATATCAGAAATAACATCTCCCTATTAGGCTGTTTGACAATTGCTGCACTATGATGGAAATATTAATCCCAGCTGCCCTAAATGACATTGTGATAAATCATTTGAATTTATCACCTTTGCTCTCGAAATGACATTACTGCTCCTCCTCATAAATGTAACTTATCATCAGCCATTTTATATCATTGTCTCAAAGTTTTTTTTTCTTCTAAATTTGGTTTAGTCTCTTCTTTACCAATTTCACATGTTTTATTCATTCTTGTCTCCGTTCTGTTCCCCCTTCTCGCTCTTTCAACATTTATGCAAATGTATTTTCAACAACTGTAGGAATCATCATTTTTTCAATGGACTGGTGAAAAATTAATTTTCCTAGGAGTAGGAATGTTGTGGTTACAATACGGGGTAGGATCATTTAATCAGCATGAAGGAGGAAATAAATGCAAACCGTGTTTTGTTAAACCTTCCCGTAGGAAGGGAACATTATACCAGATAAACACGAAGCGGGATTGCGAGAAATGGTTAATTCAAGGGAAATTTTCTTATGCATGCTTTCTTTTTAACCTTCCCTTTTTCACCGTTTCTTTTCGCACATGATATAATCTATGGTGGGAGTCATCACGTCTACTCAACACGCAACCAATTCACTGACTCATGGCGAACCCGAACAGTACTTTCTGTCCATAGCAGCCAGTGCGTCGCGGTGCAGTCGCTAAGAAAAATGTTGTTCACTCATCAACCATCCGTCCGCCCGCATCAGGTCATTAACTTCATTCATGACATCTTTTCGAGGCGACTTCATCTCCAATGTGATGAACTTTCACAGGCGGGAAAGGCCCATGTACTCCTCCGACACGGCGCGACTCGGAGATGCTGATGATGCTGCGTTGCGGAGGAGCAGGATGAGAGTACTTGCCGGGCTCGGGAATGAGTCTCGGTCATAATCATTCCAGCCCAATGCTTGTTTCGGGCAATCACCGCATATCCTGCGATTACATTCGCTTCGTAGGACCTATATGAATGACTGAGCGCTTTACATTCAGCACGTTTCCTTGAAAAGAAAAAAAAAAATCATCATCAAAATGTTCTCTTAAAAAAATACTCAGCATGATAAGTTTTATTCATATACACTAGGGAGTGCGTTGATTGTACATTGGCAACAATACATACTGTTCTCCCATGGACCCAAAGTTGTCGCCTCTTTTCCATTGAATCAATTTGATCGCATGCTCCACCGATTAGTAGTAGTAGCTCGGCATTAATGGTCTATGTATATGGATTCTCCTAAAAGAAGGAACACTTTAAAAACCACCGATTTTTTTTTTTTCTTCCCTAAAGTTCACTCTTCACGCTGATCTAACCTTGTATCTGCGAACCAGTCGTAAAAATCACTTGGTGTGAAGCACTGGACTTAATAATAACAATAAAAGAACACCAAATCGATGAATGTTTTTTGCATTCTCTACGGATATCTGCAATATTCCAATGTGCGGGAGATGGAAAGGTAAAGAGTGCAAGTGCACTATTCGTCCCTTTCATGCTGGCTTGCTGAGCAGGCATGACACTCAATCGTCAAACATCTGAGAGAAGAGTTCGAAACCAATGACACTACATATTAGAGAAATTCATACAAAAAACTGAGACAGAACAACCCTTCGAATGAATATTACCATGATTAAGTTCAGTTAGAAGAAATAGTGCAAAAGTACGAAGTCTAATGACCCTAGAAGACATTCAGTCTGTCAAAAACTATGTTCATGAGGTGCAAGACTATATTTTCACGTAAATTTACATTAAAGAACAAGTCCACCCAAACAAAAACTTAATTTGAATTAGAAAAAAAATCCAACAAGCATAACACTGAAAATTTCATCAAAATCGGATGTAAAATAAGAAAGTTATGACATTTTAAAGTTTCGCTTAATTTCACAAAACAGTTATATGCACACCCTGATCAATATGCAAATGACGAGACTGATGACGTCATCCACTCACTATTATTTTTGTATTTTATTATATGAAATATTCTAAATTTCTCCTCATTGTCAAGTGAATCAACAATTCCTCCCTGAGCATGTGGAATTAGCATCGTTTAATACTATATGGTTCAGTCAAGTTGTTCCTTATTGTCTCATCTATAAAACATGAATTATTGTATAATTCAAACAATAAGAAACGAAAGAAATAGTGAGGGACATCATCGACTGTCTAATTTGCATGCCACTGAAATGTGCATATAACTTCTTTGTGAAAACTAAGCGAAACTTTAAAATGTCATAACTTCCTTATTATAATCGCTAGAGGGTATTCATTTGTCTCGCAATCTACTATGGTCAACAATGAAATTCGTGATCACTCTCGCAAAAAGTGTTCATTAGCTTTCTAGGAAATTCGTGATCACTCTCGCAAAAAGTGTTCACTAGCTTACAAGTTCACGAGCTTTCGAGTGCCGCTGCAACTCTTTATCAAGTGACGAATGAATACCCTCTAGCGATTATTTCAGTCCGCAATAATGAACCTATTTAGTATTCCTTATTATACATCCGATTTTGATGAAATTTTCAGTGTAATGCTAATTTGATTGATTTTTCTCTATTTATTTAATTTAAATCAACATTTTTCAGGGGTGGACTTGACCTTTAATAACCGGATTGCCTTTGTCCCACCTGTAGGTTTATATTGTATCAGACGGATAAATTAGTAATTACCGTGACAAAAAAATATTGTGTGTGTGTGGGGGGGGGGGGGTGAATACAAAAATATATAATTCGAAATGTAAAGTTTCGATAATATCCATCCTATGAGGAATCATATTAATTAAACGGTGTTTGTTAACTTGATTTTTCAAGAGTGATAAGAAAACTGAGGGACATTTTCTTGTAAATAGACGAAAATTATCTATACAGAGATTTTTAAATGTATCCACTTTCGTAACCCGACATATAAGAATTTGAGACTGAATATTTTTTTTGAAAAATATATACATGTCCAGGATATATGTATAAGGGCCCACGGCAAATGTTTAAGTCCTAATTGCCATAAAGTAGACTTCTTCAGCGACTCTTAACTTTCTAGCTACTAAATTGCCTCAGGTTTAATGTTAGGTAAGCATACGTACCATACTGTCAGCCTGTCAAGGTGCATATTTGAAGCATTCTGATAATCTAAATGTAATTATGACTGTGATCCGTTTCTATGTCATGTATTCTAAACAAAAATGTAGGCCTACATCAAGGTGCTAATCTTTGTACAATGACACATACTCTTCCATGTGCTTTATCATGCAATATAGTGGTAAACGATTTGCCTTGCGAAGAAGATCAGACCAAGTTCACAACCAAATTATCCCACTAATATTTCCCGCAAATCTGTGCTCTATTATTTGCTCTTCCACTTCGATCTCGGAGCTGTTTGTTCAATGCGAGTGACCTTTGACCCGATACATCCAATTTGGAATCGTAGCGACAGGGCTTGTTGTTCGTTTCGCTATTTTGCCTCAATAGCTGAGGTCACATAATCTGACCTCTGCATTTCAAGAGCCTTCTCAGACAAGCCCCAAGTAGTTTAGTCGCGGAAGCCCCTTCCAACCTCGCCAAAAAATGTGAAAAGTTCAAAATAAAACTAGGTTGACAATCTGGGTCAACCTGACACAATAGTATTATATATAAAATCGATCATAAGAAGGCATCACGATGGAATGTGCCGGTAGGAGAAAGATTCGATACTCCAGCTACACCTTGGTGTAATAAAGTTTTCATTCTGCGACTACGAGATACACTCTCGGGTCTTGGAAACCATGATATATTTAGCATGGAATAGTGATATGGGGGTCTGAAAGTCGGTTTAGTTCAAAATCACTCCCTTTCCCACCGCCTCATTGAAGTTCAACAGCAGCCTATATACGATAATATTTCAGCGAGTACATGCTATAGTAATCTTTATTCACCACCCGGGTATGACTTTTGTACCCACCCTTTCATCCAGTGTCGATAAAATGAAGAATTACCTTTTCTTTTCCAAATAGCTCTACAAATCAAAACGAGACAAAACACCAGTCAATACAGGTGACAAAGGCATCAACCCCAGAGATCTGTAACAACAAGTCGCAATTTTTTTCAATGGAGATTAAACGGGAGATTTTTTTTTGGATAGAATTTGTTATTCCAATGTGCAATATAACGTGGAAGTCAGTGCACTGCCAGGCTAGCATAGCCATAGGTATTTCATGTAGTGATCTCTGGGAATCGTCAGTACATGTTGAATCATAGATCCGATTCCCTGGAAGTGGTGTGACATTGGTCCACACTTTATTCCACTGAAAAGTTCGAAATGAATAGTCCTATTATTTTACAATGGGAGAGAACAGAAATGCAGGAAAATTGTCAAAATCAGGTCAAAGAGATACGAACTTACATTATTGGTAAGATGAAGTTTACAATATCATAATGAAATACCTGGAATGTTTTGTTTGAATAGCAACCTTTAAAGTGATAAAAACAGTAAGAAGTGACCTTCAATTTCCAGGGTACCCGGAAGAGAGCAACACTCCATGGGAAAACATAAATCCATTCTGGGTAAGTCCCGCTTCTTTTTCATGAAGCTTTGGCACAACCAATACATCATCCGAAATTACAATAATTTCATACTTCTGTGAGAAAAAATATTTTAGTTTCTATTTTGTTTTCTATTCGGATATGAAAACCACCATGTGCGAACAGAGTAAACTCTAATTAAATTACTTGGTCTGATGAGTTTTGTGATCATGGTCTATATCTCCACGGTTTTAGGATTAGGCCTACACACTATATCATGATTTCTAGTACACAAGACAAACAAGAAGTCCCTATACTTTGCTTTTCAAACTGAATAAAATATCTTCAAAAATCTTAACTTTAACACAAGGGTAACACTAACACTGGGTTCCTTGGCAAACAGTAGTGCCATGATTGTCATAGTGGAAAATCAAACAGATTAAATATTTTTTTTACCTTGTACCCTTTAAAATCATGTGTAAATTGCAGGGTCTATGCTTTTGTTTTTCTTCATCTTTATTTTGAATGCCTTGGATCTAGAGTAGATGTAAAGTCATTAGTCTACACTGTTATTATCTAGGCATATAACAAAACCGGCTTTCTAACTTTGGCAAATCTAACTTAATTTTTTTTCGTGGGTGGGACAACTTTTGCTTGGCGCTGCTTGCTCCAATTTTCTTCCACTCTTGTCCTCGCTTAGTTGTGTGAAGTTCATTGCTGATTGATTGAAGAAGAACGTATTCTTTGTTCTACTACCACCACCGTCTGAAGCAAAGTTCTACTTCTCTCTCATACCACCAAATACAGTACCACCACCAGTGTTTAGACCCGTCGGCCATCGCTAGATCACCGCTCCTTCTTCTTTTTCTTACAATACTGCTTACAGGTGACCTAATTCCTAGGGTAGGCCCGGTAGGGACACCACTGGAATACCAGCGGTGATGTGGTAGAACATGAATATAGGCATAACCTGAAACCCTTTCATCCTGTCTTGTTTCCAGTTTCGGGCACTTTTTTAAGTGTATGGATTTAGCAGGTAACGGTATACAGTCCAGATATTCTGTTTACACCATTGCTGTAAACAGTTGTGTCTTCTTGATAGACAGGCCCAAGAAGAAGGGTGGAAAGTCAATTGCAAGAATATACAGGAGTAACGGGGGTTGTCTATGCCGTCTCTCAACCATTATTTGGCTCATTGTCAACATCATATTTTTGGTAATGACATCGACCCGGATGTGGTGAAGTCGCATGTTCTGACGTTTGAATCACCGTCATCACAATTAATGCGCTTGTAATTCTGAATCACGGTAGCAAACGTGCAGTCTGTCACTTTACCATACTCTGCGCCTTTACTTCAGAATATTGTTTGTTGAAGGAATAGCTTGACATTATTTTGTACCAAAATTATAGGCTTGATCAGAAACAAAATGTCAGTTTGTGGCTGTAACACATATCCAAACTATAGGCCTATATACGTAGGCCTAATTATAATAAGCTCAAAAAATGAGCTACAATGCACGTTGTGTTTAATACCGACAGTCATGCATTCTGCATGCCTTTCGTGTATATCGCCCCATTTTTCTCTCGATTTTTTTTCCATCCCTAAATTCCTTTTTATCTTGCTTTTTCTGTTTCACAGCTTTGGTGTCATTCCATCACGTCTACTTTCAACAGGTGGTTTCCATGCAAGTGTTGAGGGGTGGGGGCCCTCGACCCCAACCTGCCCGGGCCGCGACCAGGGGTTAATTCCTCAGATTTAACAAGTTGCACGATGGGATTACAAGAGCGAGGTAAGCTGATGGCTTTCAGAGTTCTAACCCAATATCTTCAATTCTCTCTTTCCCTGTATCGTATCAAAACTCTCTTGTTGCGCCAGGGAAAATGTGTCAAGGACTGAAATATGAAATTTGATCGAAGAAATCTATTTCGGGGCGCATTTCACACCCGAATAACTATTCTGAGCCCAAATATACAAGGGAAATAATTACCAACATCTTATCGCTTTAAACCATAAGGTGCCTGAAAAAAATCTTCAAAGCAGTAAAAACAAAAACGTACTGGTTACTTATATGAACTATAACAACTATTAAGACAATTAAGGACATTTCTTATTCAAGAATTAAGAATTTATGTTCGGGGGGGGGGGGGAACATTTGCATCAAAATCTAGTTCTGATCGACGATTGTTACCAAAACATAAACAATGTCTCCTTGTAAAGTAGGAAGGTCAACGAATGTAGAATGATTCATGAAGTAATGGAATATTTTGTTATGAAAACTAATACTACCCATCATTGCAACCATTTTGACTGTGAAGTATACGAAATGGTCGGGACCTTCTCTCTTGAAAGGGAATAACGTAAACCATAAGTGAACGCCAAGCAGTTAGTTATCACAAGGGTCATGACTCATATAAACAAAAGTCACACCAGCGAGATAGTTAGAGTAATTTTATTTAAACAAGTGCTCAATTATATTCGCTTCTCATCATACTTCGCTTTTGAAGTTGAACCTTCGATTCCAAAGGTGTATCCAGGATACGATGTCACCACCCAACAAAATTGCTATTAACTAAGACCACTATCAAACATAACCAGATTTTCATTTCATTCAGTCATTTAAAAAAATCTAGTTACTTTTGGATCTAATCATTGCCAATTATTAAGGCAAACAGTCCACCTCCATATTATAAAAAGGGGAAATCTCAATATTTCCCGAATGAAATGTCACAATTATGAATGCGCGAAAGAGGTGGGAATGAAAATAAGACATAACGACGCGAATTCAGCATCAAAATATAACCATAAATTAATACAGCATCTCAATATTTCCCGAAAGCCCAATAGAAATCAGGCGTGAACACTACAGAGACGACAAAGTCCCAGTTCTGATGCAAAAACATTAATATTTATACTCGTAATTGGGTATAATTAGTTATTTCATTTATCTCATCAGGCACGTCTGCGATCTAATCGAATCTTGCGCACCACACGAGGATGCATGCTTGGGGCTAAAGTGGGCTAAAATGTGACAGGCGGTGTCAGGAGACGTATTAAAGGTCAATGCTAGGATGGGAAAGGAAAGCAATATGGTTCCGACGTGGAGTGTTTTCTACTATTTCATTGCATATGGGATTCAACCCCCCTTCTCCCAGTTCTCTTTCACTTTCAACGATTAAGGTGATTACTCAACCCGACCTTTCAGCTTGCAGGAATCTGCATCAGGAGCAGAAAAAAAATCCTTGATTGTATACCCTCTCGTTATCCCGTCTCGCCTTGATCTTTCCTTTTCTTTACCGTCCTATTCAGCTCACGGACTCGTTCATGTTACTTTATTATGTTTCAGTCGGCCTGCACTTGAAGAGCACGGGAGAAGTGGCTGTATGCCCCGGGTGCATCCTAGTTCGTCGGGGTTCAGGGAAGGCCATTGCCCCCGCGACACCATCAAATGCATCTCACTTCTCTCATCGACAGCGAGATGGGAGAATAGCAATGAGAGAAGGGAGAAAGAGAGAAAGGCTACGAGAGAGATATGACAAGATGGAAGATGAGCAGACAGCAATGATCAAAATAAAAAATCGGTCTGCTCAGAATATCCTGATTACACAATCCTTAATTTCAGATGGTCGGGTCAGAATCGGCGAAGGGAACCATTACAATATAGACATCTCTATCACTCAGAAGCGGGCAATCACCACAGAGCTCTTGAATTGCGCAGTCGCTCACCGGGATCAATTTCTATTGAACGAAAGCGGAGAAGGTGGATTTTCATATATATTCAGTCCGTGCAATCAGCGGTTCCTATCAAAATGATTTATTGTATGGCTAACAAAATTGTTCCTCCCTTTAACCGCCGTCCACCTCTGACATTATTTGCTACCTGTGCGAATTATCTGGCTGACATTTGGCGCATCGGGGTCATTTATCAGTTTTAATTCGACTTCGATTGCCAACCATTCCCGACCGGAGATGAGGAGATGAACAAAATGCAGGTAAAGATTTAGCCACAACATCGAAGGAAGCTTAGGATTGAAATGGGGATGGGTCGGAGGGGGGGGGGGTGGAAGTGAAAGAGAGTAGAGTAACCTTTCATTCAATAAAATATTTGGTAATGGGAGAGGCATATATCAGACCATGACGTCCTGGTATCATAAAGACAATGAACTTGACTAAGAGGCCTATGATACATTCAACAAAAGTGCTATATAAACCTACCGATATAGGCATCCATGTCATGTGTAATGCATTATCAAAATCAGGGAAAAAGCAGATAGCGCGGGGATTGCCAAATTTTAATTAGACCTACATTTCTAGAGGGCTGCTATATTAATCAATTTCATGCTTCAATGAATCGATTTTTAAATCCAAAAGATTTATATTTGTAAGGTCATGTAACTGCTCCAGATGACAATTGCCTGTAAATAGCATTTTAATATAAATATCTCCCAAGACGGTAATTCATGTAGGTTGATAAGCTTCGTGTACATCAGCTAAAGCTTCAAGCTCAAAGAATGCGATGTGTCGCACATAAATAACGTTTAGCCACCCTTTATCAATGTTTTTTTTTTTTTGAAGAGACCTCACATTTTTAGATCAGTGTCAAGGTTGCTGATTATTTGACCAGATTTAATTTATGGTTCGAGAACTGACGGAATTAATTGGCAGCGGTACAATTTTTTCACCTAAGTTAAAGGCAAATGAAACCTTTGAAAGAAGATAGCTTGTGTGAAAAAAAAATCAAAGAAACAGGTCAACGAATGTTTGAAAAAATTAATAAATAATAAAGTTATAACTTTTGAAATTTAGATCATTATCGTAATGTAGATCCTCCAGTTGGAAACGACAAAGATGTGTGATGTCTCATGTGAACAACCTTCCCATTACTTTTGTATTTATTTCACTAAAATTGCCCTTTTTTATCACTTCCATAAGTAGATCATGTATTTTCTTTATAGGAGGGCATGTAATACAGATTTTCAAGGAATACATTATGGATAACGAGTTTGTATCACCATCAGAAAGAACAAAAAGAGCCATTTTGGGGGTATTCTATTTATAGTCCATCACAGGGAAAGTTGTTCACATGTGACATCACACATCTTTGTCGCATTGCGAATGTGAGGATCTCCATATGCAGTTGTGATCGCAGTGTTCAAATGCTCATAAGTCATAACTTTCTCATTATTTCTCTGATTTTTCTCAATTTTCTTTGATCTTATTCTTGGATTTTTCTCTTTCCACACAAGCCCATTTGTTCCAAAGGTTTCATTCCCCTTTAAGTTCTTGGTGGAACACAGAGGAGTGTATTAAAATCAGGGGGAAGCCTGCAGACAAAACATTGCTAGATGTTATTTCTTTAGACATGATAATGGTAATGAAAAATGTACATGTTCTACAATAAAGAATATTTTGAAATTTGAACGAGAATGTAGTTATTGTAGAGTTGTAATTATAAAGTAAAGCAAGGAATGGGTTAAAGCAAACCATGCAGCATCAGGACATCACGAGACGTAGGAGGGCCACTCTGTAAACTCACCTGACGTAAAGAGTACAATTGCCTTGATACAACTATACTCTGCCGAGTCCACGTGTAACGCTTTCAGTTTTTCAACTTGTTCCTGGAAAATACGGATATGGTCCATGAAAGCGACCACACGGTCAGCCGACATCGGGCTGGCGTGGAGTCCCGATGCAGCAAGGAGTGGGGCGACGTGGAGGGGCATTGAACACTGCGACGCGTTGAGAACGAAGAGCTCACTCCAGCACATTCTGAGCAAGGCCACCTGGTCGGTGACTTGGAGGTCGGGGAAGAAAGGGATGTTGCGAGCCCACTCGACAGCGCTGAAAAGAAGACGGGCTGCGAGCTCGCAGATGTTGTCGATCCCCATTACCGAGTTGGTCTGCATACACTGGGCGTAACGCGACGTCGGGTAGGGTTCAGCTCGTAGTAACAGCGAGATGTAACCCGAGAGGAATGTATGTCCTTCGAAGCGGCCATCCAGGTACTGACCAGGGCCCGGTTGGGTCGGTGGCATACGACCCCTCTGTACAGCTAGGTTAAACAAAAGAAACAAAACAAAAAATCAAAAAAATCAGAAAAATCAAAAGCATTGAAGTCAATAAATCAGTAAAAAAATAATTCAAAAGTACACAAACTAACTGAAATAGACATGCATATAGGCCTATTCTTATCATGGATTCAGAGAGATATAGGTTAAAGTTGAATTTCAAGTTCTTCAAATTTTGTCTAATGTCAGCCTTTGTATATGGTACATGATATTTACTGTTTGACATGGAAACACAATTTTGTAATTTTCGTTGTAAACTTATTCCCCGTTTGCATCGATCAGATGTACGCCTAAGTATATTAAAACTACGCTCTCATGATTCAATGTCCCGTAACATCAATATACATTTGTTTGTTTTATTTTTCACCATGCTTAAAAATAAATAAATTGACAAAATATAATGTTACACAGTATGAACTAAGCATAAACAAAAAATGTTTGAAGTGCAGAGTCCCCTAAAAACATCGTACATTGTAAGTAACTCGTTTAACTAAAAATGGCGCGAAATAAGCATTCTTTAAAACAGAAAAAAATAATACATACAAATACTAAAATAATGTCCATGGACATCATTCATGCACCACAGATATGAGAGTAATTTCGAGAAATATCATTATCATATACAATATTTTGGAGAGATATAAATCCTTCATATTCTTCTTGAATGATAATATATGAAAATATTGCTACAAATTCGTATATTTAAAGGTAATGATTTCCAAATGTTGTCGATATAATGTTGTCATGATCGGAAAGGGGCAAGCTACGGTGCAGAGAGAGAGATTCATACCTCCCCCCTTCCAGATCTCGCGGTTTACAAAACACCGAACTTTTTTAGCAATTCAACATATAAAGTATCTTTATTCATCCTGAGGTTTATATTATTTCTTTCCTTGGTTTCTCCATTGTGGAATTATACCTTGACACCAAAACCAAAAGAGAAATGCAGTAATCAAAACTGACTCCAGCAATTAATCTTTGACTTCCCCACCCTTTTCCTTGAAAATTCGGGTCACTTTCTTTCTCGTGTTATATTTTTTTCCAATTCTCTGAATTATAATACAAGTCGGCCTACATCGAAACTTATATCATTGCAAGTATCTTTGCGACGTGTTTCGAGTGCTGTACATCTGGGTTTCCTATCTGCTCAAACAGACTGATTTCTCGTTTATGTGGGACCTGCCATTATCACGTATACATGTTAGGCAAAATCGCTAGGTCAGCACACGTCAGCCGGTGAGAAAAAGAGAAGTTGGCTAGACTTTTTTTTTCACCAACTGTAGGGAAGTTGTATAAACCAGAGCCATGTCCGTGCTACCATACGGGCAAACAATCATGGATATACAGTGGGATTTTATGCTCAGTGTTCGCGCCATTATCCAGTAGAGAAATTTAACGAAAAATTTAGCTGAATTTGCAACGAAGGTTGTTACACGTTGAAATAATGGAGCTACTATGACAGTAACAAAAACTTACCACAGACATGACAGGGCAAAGCGTTTACAATCCATATCAGTTTCATATATAAATTTTGGATAATGATATTATATTGATCATGGTTTCACAGACTTACTAGATTGTACTAGGCCTCTTATTCATGAATGCTAAAGTGCAATTATTTCGGAATGCTAAAGTGCAGTCTTTCGTATGAGGGGGATGAATATGATGGAGGTAAATGATGGCAAACTGCTGTACCAAAATACATATTTACATGTCCATACTTGTACGTGTAAATATGTTCGCGAAATGAATTATGGAATAGATAATTGTGTATGTTCGTGAAGGGATTGGGGTGCCTGGTATTGTTTACCCGGCCAAATGAATGTTTTTATAACCTGTCAAACTCAGTTCATTCCTATATAAGCATCATTCTTCTTTCGTTAAAAATAAAATAATTTAAAGCTAAACGATAGTAGTTGCAGTAAAACACTAATTTCGTGAGAAAGTCTGTAAAACCAAGGTTAAGTAAGACTATATCATCGTGGATCTAGATCTGGTACAGTTACATAAACTGAACTTTGTGAAATCATAAAATCTAAGCTGAAATATGATCACACTGAAAATCGCCAACACAGATAGGCACACGTGGGACAGTGTATTATTATTGCTGGAATAAAGACCCGACGGAAGTGACCGAATCCGCGCTTATTTTGCTTATTTCTCAGCAATTACACAATTTCTTCCAGAATCTTTTGGCTCATATTTTTTATTCATACAAACAGACACTTGGGTGGTCATTATATTAGATTCTGTAAAAAGTCATTTTGAGATCGTTACCAGAACTGGAATTTACTTTTAAGCGTTATCAACTCACGTTTCCTTACTGCGATACTCAGCGATAGAGAAACATGAAAAAGACGAAAAGGGTATAGCCTAGATCGGGGAGATAGAAAACCTACATGAAGGAAAACTTGTGGGGAAACTACATCACAACTGATACAAAAGAACGAAGTTCGGTAAAGTAGAACTTTTTCTCTCAACATAGTTCTATTGATAATCTCATCTCGACTCATTTCAATATTACATGCCAATATAACATGAAGGTAGTATTAAAAAATAATCATCTCAGTAGAACTACTAGTCGTATCGCTTAGGGTGATGATATCAGGAATTGTATAGAGCCTATAGGGACTGGCAATGTACCATCTGTAATAGCTCTATGGTACCATGGTGGGTGAAAGCATATCGCACAGCTAATGAAAGACGTGCTTGCTTGATACATGCTTGATGCTACAGACTAGTCAAGGTACTAGAATATGCTAGTTGCACTTTATGTTCCGAACATTTTGCGACCAAGGTTTGCAATCACCTTTCTGTCATTCTTGTGATGTATCAGTTCAATTAAACTTTCAATCCATCTGTAGATGAATGATTTTCAAAGGGTCACAGTTCAGATCAATTATCGTTATGAATATGCTTATAGTATACACAGCGACCATTCAAAAGCAAATTCACATCGATACCTTTAAGGAAAGATCACTACAACGCGGGACCTATCATATGTTTTTAAACCTCATAATATTAGCCAAAGTCAAAGAAGGTGGGGGGGGGGGAATATCGTAGGTTTATAAGTGCCATATCGATGTTGATACAATCTGGTCGGAATATCTACTACAGCATAAACCTACATCATATACTAAGCATCACTTCTGTTCTATTGGATGCTTTAAGTTTGGTTAGTCGGTTGCTTGGTTATCACTGAGGTTAGAGATTTAATAAATGTGGTTTTGTATGTTCGAGCGATTGTTGGCTTTGCTCGAACTTTTCACGCAGCCTACAAATATCAGTGCAATTGCAAACTCAATCTTGTAATAATAAATGATATGTAGCCTAAACACCGCTCCCACAATTTTACTTTGCCTTTCGACAAGGCTGTAAAACATATGCATCAGCTTCGGACCACTGGACTGACACCCTGTACCTAAAATAATGTAGGCCAACACCATCTTGGAAACCCCTCCCGCTGATGACAGTCATAACACTCGATGTTACCGTAAACTGACCTAAGGTCACCAGACTGCAATTGACCTCAAAGTGACCTTACAGTTCTCCTCTTTCTTTACCTCCCGATGTCACCTTGTCAAAATGATTCATGTAGTAACGATAAATAATTACGGTTGGCTCACCCTGGCCAAGCAGGTTAAAGGAGCCCGGTTTTTTAATTCTGCGACGTTTCAAATATGATAAACATGATCAGCGTTTTACTTTAACCAACCCTCGTCAGCAACCATGTAACGCGAAAGTTTTTGGCAATGATGAAAGCATAAATCTTTTCTTTGGATTTTTGAAACAATATATTTTATAGGTAGGCCTATAAAACTGATCAGTCATTATCAGAATGAAAGCCAGCTACTCCACAATTCAAAAAATAAAAATAAAAGAATAAGCAGTATTCTGAAGTCTATAACGTACGACTACGAGAAGACAACTCAAGCTTCTCGTGCTGAAGAGATTTATTCAAACAATTGGGTATATAGATTAATCGAAGACAGTATACAAGACGTGAACTACTAATGTCCTTGGTCTATTTTATTGATAATAATATAGTATTTCTATACGACAGTTATCATGGCAATGCCCAAATATCACACACACACAGGCACCTAAACTTTAAATATGGCCTAACTACATAACCCTGGCCTGTTGACACATTTAACCATTCGATTCCGAACTAACCTATCAGTCAACAATCTCCTTTTTCCCATTTTCCATTTTGCCATGTCTGCCGCGTATGAAGTGCAATTCATAATAATTGTGCCACACTTGGCGAGCCTATTATCGCCTTTTCTTTCTCCCAGCTCTATGACTATGAGAGTCAATAGATGATGAAGGACAAAGATCAAGATCTTCTGCACTTTGAATTATACCACATAAATAGAAAATGGGTCATCGCCTCAATGCTACGATGTTGCAACAGCCATGTACATAATTTATAATGTTCTAGACCCATCTCCAACAAGTCATCTACTTTCTCATGCCTGGATGCAAATGAGGCTAGATAAAGAACGAATTCAATTGTCTGGGCCAGCCTATAAATGCAGCTGAATTGATACGTGTCCCAGATAACACACCTGACCTATATAATTGGTATTTACATGCTTGTTGTTTGTGCATTTCCACATGATTTATTTAATGCGGACAATTACTGGGACGAGTCTGCCTAAATATCCCCTGTTCATTTGAGACAGTGCACTACCCTACCAGACAAGCCTTGTTAAGCGTAGCCTATAATCTAGGCGGAGGCTGCAGTTATTATTGTCTTTGCTGTTATGCTGAACGCAAGAGATACGTCTGATCTGGCGAAGACTACCTATTTGTGACTGCCTGATCGTAGCGTAATAGATGGTCCCACGTATAAGCTTTTATGTTCACAAATCAATAAGTCGTATTTATATGATAATTTTCGATAAATACTCAAATATCATTCATCACTTTGGAATAATGTCCATTCATTCCAAACATATTTTAAGGCATTCGGAATGTATAAGAATCATACTAGTAATAGAGGTAAATTCATGATCACAAAGTGACGAAGCCATTTCTAAGACAGGATGTAAATGCCTAGCATACAAAGCAGAAATGTCATAAAATTAGAGATTTTCATGTCCTTCATATTTTTAGTGCCCGGAATAAATCCATTGTACAGTTCAACAAGTGAGTTCTGGAAGCTATTTGACCAGACATTTCTTTTAATTTCTTCATCCGACCAAAGGTTTTTGGATTACTTGGCGACGAATGGCTCTGCAACATGCAGCCCGCTCGTAAGAGTTATAATTGCTGACCTTGGTTATTTTTTTTCCAACTGTGGAGTAGAACAGGTGGACTTGTCACAGAATGATGGAAACCACGTTAAAATTACTGATATTCTCCTTCAAAAGTGTATTTTCTATCCCAGCTAAGCACTACAAAGTGGGTCGGATGTGGCCGAGTGGTATGGAACAGTCATCAGAAAAACGAGTTTTCCGATAATCGGAGATGGCTGCAGGAAGGGAGGAACTCGTGAGCCTGTCCTGCTATTTTTTGTTTATCATAACAATAATATAACAATAATAATAATAATCATGAATCATGAATTTAATTTTCATATAGTGTCAATCAATAGCGCTTCGAGACGTATAATTCATCATGATGAAAACTGAACTGTTATTCTGAAGAAAAAAAACGTGTTGAAAATGGGGAAAAAAATTGAAGTTGTGTAAAAAGGTATATGAAGAAAGGGATTTTAATCTCTTTTATTGTGCGATATTTCACTTTTATACCTTGTAATGGTCATAAAAGAGCATGTGCCAAATGGTGAAAAGGAAAAAAAAAAGGAGGGGGGGGGGGAATACTCATTATCACCCTCGGGCTCGAACCCGTGTACCCATGACCACTTGAGATACCGATTGAGCTACACTATTCCCCATAGACTTTACATGTAAGCAAAATACGAGAATCTGAAACTCGATTTTGCAAGTAAAATCCGGGGAACCGGTCGAAAAATGAAGGCACACTTGCGAAAGCTGAGAATCTCAGCAAAAACGTGTTCAAAGCTCAGGGAAAGTCAACACAAAACAATGGAGATATAGCTCACGAAAGAGAAAAATGTAAAATCCAGTTTTGAGAAAAAACCATCTCCCATAGAGATAACACGCAAAATTAGCAAAAATGACATGCTTCTATAAATTGCCATTTTTCAGGATGATCCGTTTCTTAAAATGAAAAATCAACCAATAGCTCGGAAAGTGTATGACCTCAGCTATAACGTATCGAATATTGGGCAAAAATCGACTAATATTTACAAAGAGTCAAATTTGGATAATTACACGCAAAATGAAAATTTCGAGTTCAGACGCCATTTTGATGACGTCATGACATTAACGAGGGTCAAATAAGACATGAAATCATATCTACGGTTCATAATTTCATTCGAATATTAAAATAAAAAATTGGGGGTCAACAGACTTTCTGAGGAGCTGTAGTGAATATTGGATGAGCATGTTTTTGCACATATAAATGTATGGCCTATGGTGAGATCGCGCGCACGTGCTGTAGACTTTGATGGAGGCTAATTCCTTTATTACTGATCGTAGACGGTTGATCAGGGGAGCGTTTCATCAATATTTTTGTCCGACAAGTTGTCAGGTCTGACAACTTTCCTTGAGTATGATTGACTGAGAGGCACTGTTACTATGGGAACTGTCGGATATACTTGTCAGACGTCTGACAAGTCCTTTCATCTGACAAGTACTGTTTTATCCGACAGTCACTATGGTAACGGTGCCTCTCAGCCAATCAAAATCAAGAAAAATGTCAGATCTGGGGTCCGTTGCAGAAAGAGTAATAAAAAGAAATTGCAAGTCCCAAACGCGCACTGTTGATTGGTTGAAAATCAAGTTGCGCATGATAGTTAGAGTTGCGATTGATTGCAACTCTTTCTGCAACGGGCCCCTGGCAACTTGTCGGACGGAAATGTTGATAAAACGCTCCCCAGGATATCAAATTGCTCAGAATTATATCACAAATGCATTGACATTAAAAAGACGGCGATTCTACGTTTCGTAATGCCGTTACGCGCGAGAACGCACGCGCAAATTTTCGAAATGCTCAAAATTACCTAAATCGTACTCTATATTTCGGTCAAAAAGTGATTTGAGCATTTTAAAATTTTGACGCGACCATACGCGCGTGTCGTAACCTCTATAAGACCTTTGATGACATGGACAGTTGATCCCTGACCTGAAGTTGATATGACGTAAATATGATTGATTTTTTATCATTGATAATGGAGATATGATTGATAATGTGATTTACAAAATGGCGCCTTGATGATGTCACAATGACCTTTGACCTTGAACTCGTTTCATACACATGGCATAATAGATCTGCATTTCTGATGAAATTTTTAAGAAAATTGATTGAGTTTTGGAGATCTTGTGCCAACAAGAAGAGAGTGGAAAAATAAATTCATAAATAAACAAATAAATAACAAAAAAAGAAAATTCGTACGAAATCAATAGTTGATCTGTCGATTGACATATCACCTAAATATGAAAATATTGTATATTCATTGGAATCAATCAATTAGAGATTTATCCAGATTCATCCAGATTCATCAAGATTCGGTAGAAAAGCAGAAGCGGTGCCAGTGAGATTCGCTGTATAAGCTTTTCTTCTGGTGCATTCTTGTTCTAGGGTGGCCTTTAGCAGATGTGTCCATATGTGATCTTCTTTGATGTATTCTTTGTAATCAGTTAATAACTGATAATACTAACGCTGCGTTACCTTTAGGATCTATTCGTGTGTGCACTGTTTCCTAAACCATGGACCTACTTTAGAAGTGCCAAGTGGGAAGGTCCCTTGGTTTGTCACAGGAGATCAAGAGAGTGATACCCTTCATAAATGAAAGAAATGGGCGCCCCAAACACCTAAAGTGCAATGTGACGAAACTTCAAATAAACATTTCAGACCTGTAGACATACAAATATACAGGGCTGCTAATACATGGTCCTACACTGTTAATACGAGAGGGGCTTTTGCCGGGATTGTCTTTCCAGGGAGAGGGGTAGGGATAGGGTATTCCTCTATCTGCCAGTGCCTGTTGACCATCAAAATGTGTCTGGTATCAACTTGTCAAGTTTGTTTGTGCGATGTGATGTGCACTTTGAGAAGGATGAAGAACAGGGCTGAGAGGTTCAGGAAAGTGTCTCACAGGCTTGTGTAACACGGTTCTTTGCCATTATGAAAGTATTTGGTAGCAAACTGTACTGTAGAAGAGAAGCACAAACTCCAATCATACTTTTAAAAATGCAACGATTCTCCCTGCTACGCACTACAAGAACCACGGTAACAGTCAGATTTACCCTATATTGAACACGCTCTAGCATTTATAAATAATTATGACAAAATAATGATTAATTTATCATTATTGAATGTCACTTCCATCAGTTCCATTGGAAATTACTTTCAGTTGGGTAGCTCTAATTAACGTTTACCAGAGGCACTGCTTCTGAAATATTGTTAAAGAATATATTGCCAAAATGTCACCCCTTACACGCAGCATTAACTATAAAAGATGCGTTATGGAAAGTGATGGGGATAAAAAAAAGCATGCATCCCCCCAAAAAAATATAATGATGATATCCATGACAACATTACATTCGGAAATTACCCTCACCAAATAACTAGTCCTACAGTATTACGCTATCACTAATTGTTATTGACTAGTACGAAATGGCGCAAGGTATTTCCACATACCTTGTCCCTCGGATGGGAGGTTAAGTTGAAGGTCCAAAGGGTGATGGGATACAGTGTTTCTGCCTTCTCAGCATTCCCGGTTAAAGAATCACCATATGAAAATAAGAAATACAGGAGAGACTTGAAAATAAACTTGGCAATTTCCATTTGACATGTTTTTTTTTCTTCTTCATGGATTAGTGACCGAATAGCAAAATGAATGATCGTAAGAGAACTCACTCTCATTAATTATCTTAATCAATTTCTAGTTCTGTTACTTGTGAAATTGTTAGATTCTTTGTATATGATAGGACCACTAAAATACAGATCAGAGACCTACATCCTGAACACTTAACGTTATATAAAAATACATTACATAAACAACTAATGGCATTTCGCATTCTCTTTCATTCTATTTTTCAAATGCCATACTCTGCCTCAAGTTTTCCTTTCCAAAACACAGTCGCAAGTATACTAACAATAGAATAATTACGATTTTGATTTCTTTAAGCATGTCAAATTCAAATTTTTGTTAAGTTAAGTAGTATCAGAGGGAAGATTATAACATTTCATTCTTTCACTTAAAAAAAACCAATGCAATTCAAAGTCAATTAGAATAAGTCCAGGAACATTTGGTATTCATTTAAACTTAAAGATAACTCCTTTTGAAACGAGGAAGCAGGGAGGAATCATTGCCCAAATTCATTTCAAATTTCTTGACCGATCCCGATGAAGAAACAAGTTACTGCATATGGAGAAATAACAACTGATGCCGGAGACATTCGATTCGGGGTAATGTCTAGATATACAAGTAAACCAACAGGTCCTTCTCTGCTCCAAAAAGAAACTGATGTCATTGTCAAATTCCACTTTTGTCATGGTAAAAGTATTCGGGATTTTAAAGAAAAAACCAACAAGACATTTTTGATGAATGCTGTCTCGAGTGCTAGATTAGGGATCTTGTCGATGAGCATAGAATGAACTGATGTTATGGTTCTCATGTCTTGGATAAATCGGAAATTCATGACAAAAATATTTTTCTGTTTTTCCGAATATTAATCCGACATAATGGAAATAAATGGATATAATTTTTGAGTTAACCTCGTCGAAGTTGTTTCAAAAGGAAAGCGATAGGACAGGTGTAGTGAAAACCAAATTGGCCGTGAACAATAATTATTTTCCCGAATGTATTACTTCTAGTTTTACATCTCCCGTTGTGTCACTTGGGTGCCCCCCCCCCCTCAGTTCTACCAAAATTAATGAAGTAGTCTCCCAATCATAAATCTTTGGGTAGATAGTAGAGACAACAAATAATTAAGAAAATGAAATAATCATCTTTGACTAGTCACCATTACCACAAACTAATATAATCTTATGAAGCCTATAATCAAAGACACTTAATGGCACGTCTAACAGCAGTATACATATATTCTATTTCACTAGTATTTTATCATTAAATAAATATGTTACCTGACATCTGTGATTTTGTGATATCTCTAACAACTAATCATTTTGTTTAAATAGGCATACAAGCATTCTATTCGCCCTCTTTAATGATAAACAAAATTAAAAGAGGGGAAAAGAGCACTGATTCATATCACAAATTAGTTCTCACGAGCGCTAACAAACAGTGAATCAAAACTAATATATCAGTATTACGTCAAAAGTTGTTTCCTAACTTATTTGCCATGTATAATGTAACTTAGGACTCAAAATGGAAAGTGAAACACATTCTAATTATCTTTAAAAATAACATTTTTAATTGCCATATACGTGTGTTTTCACAAATAATCAGAATAAAGGAGAGGTTTCTTATTTTTTCATAAAAAAGTTTAGACCAAGATAAGTTGTCGCTTTCTGAACACAATACTCTCCTTTTTTTAAAACAATGACGTGTTTTAATAAAATCAACATAACGATTACAGAACTCAATGATCTTATGGATTTGTTTCGTTAGAAGGCATGAACAAAAGTTATTAGAAATGCGGAATATAATTGTTTTTATTGGCAATATCTAAGTCAGTGTACAACTGGAAGAGTTGACAATTTTCATTAACATGGAACATGTCTTGGTATTTAATATTGAATTATTGGTTCTGATATTATACAACTAGATTTAAAATGAGACGCATGGAATGTAACTGAATTGAATGCAAATAGCAGCTACGAAAGCAAAATATCAATCAACATGATCTAGCTTAGGTATTGGAGGGCTGACGACAATAACTCATTCTTACTGCTGAGTTAGCATGTCTAATTCGATTCGGGTTCAATCCTATAGTTGTGAAAGGAAAATGTTTCAGCTTATTTAAATTGGCAGAGCATGTATCCTTTGAAGTGCTTCAAAAGAATGATTTCTAGATCAAAAGATATCCAATTCATTGAATCAAGCCAGGAATACGCGTAAGACTGTGCTGTCTCATATCCTACTCATATGCAATGAACAAGTAACCAAAGTGATTGTCTAATTATTGACGAAATAATTTTATGTCATTTGAATCACAATCATAAAAGTAAATGTATGCTATTGAATATAATTGAATATAATTAAATATCATTCGATTAATTCTAAAAATAATAACTTTATCTTAAAAATAAAATCACATTTTCAAATATTTATGTGTTAGCATAAATCAAATCGTGTCTTAGAATGTTGTTAAAAATATTGCATTATAATCACAATTATAGTTTAATACAGTTTGCAGTTGGGTAACTTGTGGAATTTGAATTTCTGGAAGACTATACTAATCTAGAATTGTCCTATATGTTGGTATGATGAAAGTTACCAATATAATAGTTTATTTTGATATTATTAAAAAATATTATCACATGTTATCAATAGTCATCATCTGTAACTGACATCGATCCTATAATACCTTGTACTTTATGTCTCATTTATCATACATTTTGAATTTCTTCATTTTTACACAAGTTATGAAAATAAAGACTTTAGAAGGATGTAGGGCTATGACGTTTACATTTTTAATAAAGTACAAATACATGTGGTTACCTATACCTAATGCTTTTAAAATTGTTTAAAAACTGCGCTAGATCACTTTATACAAACGCGAGTGAAGGTTGTATTTGGAAAGGGAATGTCAATGTACTGTTGAGTATACAAAATGTGTGCCCTTGAACCTCACATTACAATTCTAAAAGAAAATTTAGGTGAAAAAAGGGGACTGTCAATATAAGAGAGCAAATCAGAACAGAAATGCCGCATTTAGAAATATACAAACCAGGGCAGTGGAAATGGGAGAGAGGTATAGAGAACATGGTACTTTCAGGGGGGGGGGGCATTTCCTTGGAGGGTAAAGGAAGAGACAGACACAAAAAATGAACCACAAAATTTGACAGAAATACAGATATCAGGTTGCGCATGTTGCGAGGGAGTATGGATAGTTGTGTAAGTGTGTGTGTGAGAGAGATAGAGTTGTGACGTATGTGTGTGTGTGTGTGGGGGGGGGGGTAGGGCAGTGATTGAACGAAACAAAATACCCCCTACAGTTAACTGTGTAGCTCTACCGCCCCGGCTGCACATATTGACAGACGATGATGATATTTGACATGTACCAATTTGTGCCCTTGTGAATTTCTGAATCGAAAGTCTAGCATAAAGATGCTCAGGTTTTGAGCCTAGACCAAGAAAGGGTTTCAAAAGACACCGTTCCTTGCACGTTCGTTTATGACAACTCTATATTTAAGCTCTTCAGCATAAATGCAGGTGTGTTCGAGCCCCGGGGTAGAAAACATGGCCATGGAATAGGTCCAGCCATACCATGCTTAGTTACTTAAATTATTTTCCCACCATACACTTGACTGCAATTATATGAACTTAATGATAACTATGAATAAACAAATAAATTATATATATGTATATATATATATATATATATATATGTATATATTATACTACCACAGATAAAATAACCCACATTTGAGACAAGCATTCAGCAACTTGATTACGTTTTGGAATAAATGATCTATAAATCATAATATCTATGGCCGGCACTTTGCGTTAGAAATGACACTTACCCTTATCATAATTCAATTGATGATCAATCTTTTTTTCTTTTTACTTAGATACATATTTTTTAGAATTCTTTTTTTTAATATTCTACTTCACTAGCGGACATGACACTGCACTGTATACATGGATTATGATGCATAATGGCGAATAGCTTCAAATAATGGGGAAAAGGGAGATCATGCAGGAATGTGAAATACATGGGGCATTTTAAACCAATACAGCAATGTTTTTTGTAAAAAAAAAAGTCAGAAGAGGCTTACCTTCTCTTCTCATGCCCATCTTGAGGCACTTTTTAAGTCTGCAGTACTGGCATTGATTCCGATGGTGTTGATCAATTGGACAATTCCGATTAGCACGACAAGAGTAGGTGAGGTTTCGTCGGACGCTCCTTTTGAAGAAACTTTTACAACCTTCGCAGGTAAACTGACCATAATGCTTTCCACTACTTTTATCATGACAAACTACGCACTCGATATGCTGTGAGTTGTTATTGTTATTGGAAGTGACATTACTACCCGAGTCCGAGCCCGATTGCGGGCCATTTTGCGCTGCTCCCCCGCCTCCCTGGCTCCCTGGTCCTGTCTGTGTTGGTGTGGCTGGTGTTTGCTGCGGCGTGGCAGCTTGCAATGCCCCTGAAGGTGGTGGGGGTCCAATAGGGGCTTGTGGGGGCTGTTGTGCCTGTGGTGGTGGAGGTCCGGCCGCTGAATGCGGGGGCTGTGGCTGTGGTGGAGGTGGCGGCAACCGCAGTGGTCCTGTGTCCGCATAATGATCCGTGTCTGGTGGGCAGGGATCAAGAGGTGAAGGTTCGAGCCCTGTCTGCTGTGGTGGTCCATGGTGCTTGTCAGCGGTGAGGTGGTCCTCATTCCTCCATGAATTGACTGCCATCGACATACTGCGATGGCGTTGAGGGAATCGATCACCGGCTGGTAGAAAGAGTCAACAAGACAGAGAAAAAAGAAACAGAAAACCGGGTTAACTCGCTGACCTACGCATGACAACATTTAACCACATGACATAACTTTACAACTCATGAGGTGGTAGACAGTAATATTGATACACGTTGACATTGACGACAATCTCCCGCGCGCGATGGACTACGATAACGCACTGTTTCCGAACTAAGTTTTCGTGTTCGCGGGTCAAATTGAAGGGCAGGGTCGGCTAACCTAGCGGGGTGCGGTGGCACGACCTGATGCTCTAACTTCTAACCTCAGAGTGGCAACCTGAAGCGCTAGAGAGGTGAGCCAATGCGCCCCTGTGTGACTCGCCTGCTCAGCAGAGCGGAGTAATCGCAGCTAAACGGGGGCGTGAGCTCTTGTCTGTGTATGTGAACTTTGACACCAGCCGCTCAAACTGCATCGTTTCCATGACACCCACTGCCTTATATGGCAGGTGGTGTCACCGAAGTTCACGGGGTATCTTAGTGACTGGTGTTTAGATGGAAAGCTTACTACGGTATTTCTTACACAGGCGCTGAAATGGGCAAAAAGACACACTCTCTTCGATTTAGAGCTTCCTGATTGGCGATTCAGTAAGTATTTACTCTTATGTGACGTAGAACTTCGCTAGTATTTCAACCAATCATGCAATAGCACTCAGTATTGCGGATATACAGTATGTGACTCAAACGGATAGCCCTTTCGCTTTATATAAATCCAATTCATTTTATCTGGATATTTCTTTTGGACTATCTATTTGAGCTTTCTTACTCTGCGTAAAAATAACATCTGTTATATAGGTATATACTTGGAATATTGCATAAGCTGATAAATTTCATTAAAAGTAAACGAGTCACATAGAGGCAGTAATTTTTTGTTTTTCAATATTTTGTTCAATTCGCTTTTGAATTAACTCCATAGGATTACTACATGAAATACATAATGACAATTTTTAACAATCTCGGGGTAGAATAGGCTATACACCGCTTTTAACACAAAAAAAACCCAAACTGCTAAAAAGAGACTTCCAAAATGTGCCCATGTTTAAAGATATTGTTTAACGTTTTATTATAGACCTACTACAATACAATGAAATATACATTTGAGTGCTTTATTAAAGCATGGACTTAAAGATAGCCATGTGATTGACCTGAGGTTACTTAATGATTTTTATCTTAATTTATTAAAAGCAAACTGTGATCCTGTGTGATATTGAATGTGATTCTGTAAAAGACAATCATAAAGTCAAATATTTCAACCATGCCATGTACATGATAACGATGTGTACAAAATCGAAGTGGATGAATAGCACATACAATATCACGGAGAATTCAAGCTTGAATTGTAATACTACTTTATCGGGGAATTTCTATGATTTAATAAAAAGGCGGGAGACTGTAAGCTTTCGATGAATATTCATGTGAATTATGCATCACCTCTGTTGTCGTGATTACTTTGCCAAAAGACATTTGATGTGGTTGTGCATGGTGCAGGACCCTGGATTCCAGTTTGATCTTTGGCTCCTCAGTAAATACACCCCGTGATCTATTATGGCATTCGGTTCAGACCCTGTTAATACTCTCTAGATCCAAGTTCAAGTGCATCTTTATCTTGTTCAAATAATGGCCTCGACTAATATGGTATTTTGCCCCCTGTCTGCCTTGTATTGCAGTGGTTCAGTTATTACATAAAGATACGAAGCAAAGTCTTTGAACAGCTTTGGATCGAGTAAAATTGTAGAACTATCCAACACTAAAAACTTTGAAAATAAAATATATTTGTTTTAAAGATTTAGGCATAGCCATTGGCATGGCAGGCATGGCATTGACATTATTTTTGGGGAAACCTTGCAAATGAAAAATTGTAATCACCTTTTAATGTCATATTTCACGAAACTGATACGCGATGAGAACCCCACTGGAGTTATATTGTCGAATTTCTAAATCATATTTGTGGATACTGTTTTTTAGTCACCGTGACTATTTCATGCATCATAGTCAAAGGCAAATACGCATGAACATGCAATAAGCCACTCACCCCAACTCCATAAAATAAGATACTTTGATTTCACATGTTAATCTTCTTAGATCATACGTGTATTAAAAGTAATGCTACACTCTTAAAATGTTGGCAACATACTATCCAAAAAAAAACTTTATCTAACTCTGGGTAGTTTTCAACCAATGTAGTTTTCACCCAAAGCACAGATTATTGGTTTAAAACTACCCAGAATTGGATAGTTTTAAACCAATTATTGTTGTGAGGACAGTAGGTTGCCAAACATTTTTAAGAGTGTATATATCCAATTAAAATAAATGAAGACAGTGCTCTACAGAAAGATAGTACAATGCATGATTATACACCCCGTACATTATGTTTGATAGTTCAAATTCAAGCCATCGATGGTGAAAAGACAAAAGGGTACCATTAAATCGAAAGTTCACAAGTGAGGCAAAATCTGGTATTCACCCTCGCCCCCACCCCAACCCACCCCCTCTATCCCAAAGTGGGCGAATAGGTCATCTTCCTGTTTTCCTTTTCTAAATCAAATCGTAATTGCCACGGATAATAAACTGATCAATATTTGTGATCAGCTTAAGTTGTGAGTGGGAATAGAAATATATGCTCTGGCCCCCTTTTTAACATTCATAGCCAGCTTACTTTCTAAGCCCCTCTAACAATGCCGTGATAATGGCTTCCCAATAATCGTATTTCAAATTGATTTGTCTAGTATCCGGTATTTTTATAGGGCAGCACGGCTCATGAAATAAAAATATAATTCGTAAATCCATATTTAAAAACTTATTACCGGTGTCTTTACGATGATTTTCTTTAATGATCTTTGCATTCATTAACATGCATGAGTATTTGTTTTTCGTTTCGCCGGCAAAGCAGATCGAGACTATAGGCGCCGCTTTTCCGACGGCGTCGGCGGCGGCGTCATCAACATCAAATCTTAACCTAAGGTTAAGTTTATGAAATTACATCGCAACTTAGAAAGTATATGGATCTAGTTCATGAAACTTAGACATAAGGGTAATCAAGTATTACTGAACACCCTGCTTTTGTTTCAGGTCACATGATCAAGGTCAAAGGTCATTTAGGGTCAATGAGCTTTGAGCTCGTTGGGGGTATTTGTTGAATTTCCATAACTTTTAATGTTTATGGAGCTAGATCATAAAACATGGACATAAGAGTAATCAATTATCGCTGAATATCCTGTGCGAGTTTCAGGTCACATGACCAAAGTCAAAGGTCATTTAGGGTCAATGAACTTTAGTCATATTGGGGGTATTTGTTGAATTACCATCGTAACTTTGAAAGTTTATGGATCTAGTTCATAAACCTTGGACATAAGAGTAATCAAGTATCACTGAACATCCTGTGCGAGTTTCAGGTCACATGATCAAGGTCGAAGGTCATTTAAGGTCAATGAACTTTGGCCATGTTGTAGGTAGTTGTTGAATTGCCTTCATAACTTTGAAAGTATATGGATATAATTAATGAAATGTGGACATGGGGGTAATCCAGTATCATTGCTCATCTTGCATAAGTCGTAGGTCACTTGATCAATGGTCAATGAACGTAGTAGCATATTATATGAATAGTGTTTTTTGTGAATAATTATTTTATAGTCATTTTCAAAGTCAGCACTGCTACTATATTGAATCGCGTAATGCAGGCGAGACTTCCAGAAGCGCTCTACCTTTTAATTAATCGAAGCCTGTATATTTAAGCTTATCTTTTCACATCAGTCTTTTGCTCCTTATATTATCAAAAAAATTGTTGATGCTGACCGGATAACACCATGAATTTAGTTGTCAAATATCTAATTTGTATCTTTAATGAAATTGTATTTTTCTTAGACCTTTAAGCAGATTACAATACATTGTTCACTTTGCACACTTCATCTTTCTCCAACGCTAATAGATAATATTCAGCAAGAAATAAAAAGCAACTATTATTCCATTCATTTGCTTCAAATTGAAGACCATTATTATTTTAACACATATAAATCGGACATCAACTGAATAGCAATCACATATTCATGGAATTCGTATTTCTTATCAATTTCGATATTTATCAAACCGCATCAATTTATTATGTTTCCACGAGGCTGATAATGGCAGAATGATACCGAGAAGTACATTCCCTCGAAAACTGCCCCCAAATCGGGCAAAATAGTCAAAATTTGGGTAAACGCCCCTCATTTCCGGGTAATAACACGTTTGTAAACGCTTAGAAGTAGAGCAAGCGTTGTACGTTTATCATCTTCACCATCGTTCCCTTCACGTCCTGGTTATCACATTAAATTTCATGAAAAACATATATATGTGAGGAACGCCCCTCTCGTCATCACCCGCCCCTCTCACTGGAGCTGGTCATACCATGGACCTACCAAACACGAAGCACATACCAGACGCAGCGGAGGATTACAGAGTGCCTGCCTACCAGAAGGTCGTGAAGGATTATTCTATAAAACCCCATCCCTTTCCAGGGCCGAAGCTTGTTTGGATTCGACCAATTCCCCTGCACCCCATCGCCTGCATCAGTCTGCCATTTATTAAGAGAGAAGCAAAGGGATACTAGCGACCTACATTCCCACTTAAGTCTCCCTATCCTTTATGTTTTCATTCAATAACGCATAGGCCTAGGCCTACATGCAATTATTGTTTTCAGTGTGGTCTCCTTCAAACATCTAGCAATTCACAATTTTTCCGAAACATTTTATGATTAGCCAATTTTGAGCAAATTATAATATCTAAGCGCCGCAAAATGAAAATGCCTTAAGTTAAGTCCCCTCCCCCTTCACAAGCACCCACATGCCTTAACATTTGACACCCACACAGATAAACACACACACACACACCGGCACCATACCGCGATAGTGATAATTATCGATGGTAAGAACATTCGATATGCTCGGAGCCTTTCTTGTGCTAAATGAGATAGATACCGCAAATCTTCCCTGAATTAGGATGAACTTTACATAATTCACTAATCATAACAAATAAATTATTTTTGCATTCAAACGAATTGTAACAACGCTAAGTCTAATGAGAAAATAATTTAACACAATGCAAGCAAAAGAAACGAGATGACCGAAAACATTTTAATGTTTAAAGCGACTGATATAACGTATGGAATTTGTCTTTTCGTTCTTCGATCTTTTCGGATAATAAAACATATATATTATAGGCCTGCTGTTTTCCACGCGAGAATAATGTTATTCTAAAGTGAATTTCTATAGGAACGCGCATATTCTAAACTATACAGATTCTTCATCTTTGAGGTGACATTAAAGGAACGGATAACGTTTCCCTGGAGTTACTATTTTATTTTCAAATACCTTAAGGCGCACTTTTGTAAGACGTTTGAAAAAAACCCACCTGTCTGACAAGTTTAAGTTGTTTTTTAATTACAAACTATATCGTTAATTGTAATGCCGCTTTTTCTCGTAATGATGAAACTTATAGTATAGGCCTATTTTAATAGTGTAATGGTAAATACACATAGGACTGATAGGTGGCAACCCCCGTTTTTCTGAAGACGTATGGAAACTCTCTCTCTCTCTATATATATATATATAATAGATATATATATATATATATAAAACCTTGGATTTTTTTTCGTGTTTTCCATGATCGGAAGTTTATTCCAAGTCGAGATAAAATAATATGAAAGCCTTTTCGGAATATTCTGCGATATACAAACTAGCTAGGATCATACCTTCGCCCACGAGCTTCAGTGAACACGGATTTCCTTAGATGATACAGCTAAATATAAATGTAAAACAATCTTAGGGACATCATTATTTTCCCTAAATCGGTGAACAAAAATGTGTGGCTTTTTTATTCGTCGTGCCCACAAGATAATCCTGCTCGTTTTCCCCTGCGCATACGGCTTACCAGCTGAACGTGTATCGGAAAGGAAAGTGGCCTTCGATATTTTATTTTCCTCCATGTAAATTCGGTAATACCGACTCGGCGGTCCCATAGCGTTGGAGAGGGTAAACTTTTTTTTCGACATGCCTTTCTTTCCATGAGTTTAGACGATAGAGCCCTGGTTTTGGAATGGGACACCGACCAACAAGAGGAGTCGGAGTTTTGTTTCCCATCCCCCATTCTCATCTTATGATCTCACTTAAATCTCCACATCGAAACGGCTCAACGTCTCCATCGTAAGCAAGATGCAAACATTAGATTTCTATTATTAATATGATTATCCACTTAATATGTTCGAACAAGGCAAGGATACAAAGTAGGATTCATTACGCTCGTGTAAACCACCTTCCGCCTTTTACATCTTAATAAGATTTTCCTGAAGTTAAAATATTTAATCTACCATTCATTTGATGGGCATCGATCTGTTATAAAATTGTATGCTTCTCTCCACCAACAATAATTCTCTTTAAAAGGAGTATACCATGTGAAATTAATTACAATGAAGCAGATTAAAATGGAGAATTCAATTCACATTTATGACTTACTATTTTACATACCCCTGAACTTGGAAGCTCAGGCTGATGCTTAGAAAGTTGAAATGCACTTTCCCTTCCTCTCTTTTATGAAGGTTGGTTTATTCAGGGAATCCCTTGCTTTTTTCATGGTATTTAAATCTAAAACAGTGAATTGTTATTAATGATTTATATCATACCAACGTTTTATATAAATTGTTAGGCCTACGACTCATTAGATTGATTATTAAAGCTATAGAAATAATAACCAAGTTTAATTTTATAATCTTATTGGCAATATCATTTTACTACATAAAAGGTAAAGAATATTCTAAACGAGGTGCAAAATACTTATTATGTATCTATATGTCAACACAGGCAGGTATCATGCCGGTGACGTCATTAAACGACAAATTAAGTTCTCGAAGTGATAGTATCAATGATATGGATAAACTTCCTATATTCATTTCATTTTGTTTAAGAAATTTTACAATTAACATTATTTTTTAACATACCCCCTTACGGAAATGAAAGAGAGAAACAAGAACACCTTTCATAAATAAATAGTAATTGTCATTTGCGTTGCCATACGTTTTGTGTACTCTGTGTTATTTTATTTATGCCGCAAATAATAAAAAGTGTAACAATAGTGACACATTTTCTTTTAGGCAACAATACAAGGGTATGAGGGGTAAAAATTGAGTCAAATCGATATCAACATTTCATTTGTATTATTATGGATTTCACTAAAATACACATCATCAAAAAATGAATATGTATGAGGAACAAACTTAGTGTAGGCATTTCGTATCGTCCCGGAGGCTCCGATGGCAACATATAGGCCTAATCATTAGGATTTGAAGAGATGAATTCAATTCAGAGTACAAATACGAATGTCTGCACAATGTTATCCATTGCCAACGATGAATTTATCACAATTTGATAATTTTAAAGGTTAACCGTTATATCTCCTTGGTATAACGCTTTTGGGGGCAATCGGAACACGGAGAGGCTAAAGATTATGTCTGCCTCGAATTGCAAAGCCCTCTTCCCCACGGGTCACCAATGGTATTCGAAGGGTGCTGTGCTGTTTTACTTTCATCTCCCCTTTGGAAAATCAGAAATCCAAATCTTGAAATCCCACTTCGAATATAGCCTCATCTTGAGAGGAAAGGGTAACTCCCATACTCCTCAAATATTTCAAACTTCATCCATCTCAGTTGGAACTTCGTAATGTTGGCTCAATATCATGTCATAGGTTTTGTGTTTTATCTAAAACTATCTTTCAAATTCGTATTATAATGTAGAACTGTGATTCACTCCATCTATGGAGATACCAACATTCTCTGAATTCGTGCTCCGTTGATTCACCATTTCATACAGATTATGAAATATCATTTCAAAGAATAATGCAGTCTCATACAATATTCGAAAGATAACTTTGCTCAGTTTACAAGAGTTATAGGTCTTTCGTAATTGCAGACAAAATATGTCTTTCTTACAGAGAAACAATTCTGAATCACACGACTCTATAGGCTCACAGTTTTGAATTGAATTACACATTTTACTGATTTTTTTTTTAATGAATGAAATGGAATATGGTAGGCCTACATGGCAGATAACGATAGACGTGTATATCCAAACACTCATTCTAAAAGGACATCGGGCCAACTCCAAGATCATGATAATGATGTATGATTTTTATTAATTTGAGCCCTCTACGTGCTAGTTATTAATCATTGATTAATGATCATTAATTTAAAAAAAAACGAACACTCCCCTTTGGCAACATAATATACATGATGCATATACAAGTTACACCCTTTTCTCACTATTATGTAAACAAACAGCGATTGCAGTAACAACCATTTTCATCAGAAATCATTACACACGCCTATTTTCTTATCCAAATATTACTAGATTATCTTTTGCTCTATCATTTCAGACCTAAAAATATTATTATTATTCAACTTATACCAATATGACTGTTGCCTAATTACATAACATCAGAGATAAGTGTTTTATTCATATTCTCTTCAAATTCAAACCAAAAATATTCTCCTCCAAAAAATAAATTCATATCTGGGTACGACTGAGAATCCATCTGATATCTTGACTTATTTCACACTGACAGAAAAAAATGTACAACATTCTCCATTTCCTTTCTACTGAAGGAGCAATGGGTGATAAATGATGATGAATGGTGAGTACAAATTTCTCACACAGATGTATACTTAGATGTAACGTATATATAAAGCAATAAATTCGAAGATCCCTAAAGACTAACATGATGGAAAACGTTCACATCGTTTTATACTATCATCATGCTCGCTTTATTTCCATTTGTAAGAGCCACCTATCCAAACCATGGTGTAATGACAGAGAATACACAAAATGTTGGCACATTAATTTTTGTTTCGCGCAATCAGAAACGCTGACTTCCCCCGCATAAAATCGATCATAAGCAATTTTTGACCTTGAGCTAGATTTGAATGAAATTATAATTTCAATGGTAAGACTGATGCAGAGCGGGGTCAATCGCCGGAGAGTATTAGTCTATCTTCGAGGCTTTACGTACATTTTCAAGTTCATGATACAGATCACTTAGATGAAGTCACGAGGTCTGTCAATTTCCCTTATTTTATAGTTAATGAGTATTCGCTCTGTGATCTTTACGAAGAAAGAATTTCACACCTCACGATTTTTTAAAACGGGAAGTAAACTAATTGCGACTGGAATAAGGTAATGTTTCACACGACCCACATATTCCGTAAGCAGTCGGTACTTTCCCGTTAACTGGTCTTTTTGTACTTTTTTGAAAGTGGTTAATCAAGCAAAGGAAAATTGTCATTATTTGTAGATTCATCGTTTGGCACTTTCATCTGACATTTGATGCATCCCATAATGCAGGATAAAAATAATTTCTTCTAATCAGATCAGCTAGTTGCATCTCCGAGATCTATTTAGGAATGTTAATTATGCTTGCATTATCTCTGCATAAATGTAATGAACCGAATATTGTTCTTTACATTCATAATCATTATAAAAATACTTCACATCGTATTTGTACTTTTCATATTGCTAATGCATGCGCATGCAATGCATGCGCATGCAATGTACATGCAATTTAAACAGAGAGAACTTATTAGATTGTTTATTATTAGAAGTATGCTTTTTTTTCTTCTTTATTAGCATTCGTTTTTGTTCATATCTTATTTCTTTAAATAACAGCTCAACGTTCACTATCATGATGTATTTGCAACTACTTACATACATGCATGTATTGTTATTCGTTTTGCTTATATTTATTTTTAATTATCATCCTCATTAATATCATGTTTGTATCAGTATAACCATTATATTATATTTTAACACTGTTATTATTTCTAGTATTGTTACTAATATATATTTTAAAAAAAATCTGTACATATACACCCCCTCCCTTGAGAGATATAATAAAAATTTGTAATGTAAACGTGGCGTTCTTACACAGTTTTTGCTTGTCAAATTTTACATGACGAAATATGACCTTCAACTTTAACTGAATTTTTTATACTTTTCATATATATTTACAGTTGAGGCCAGAAGTTTACATAAACCCAGGAAATTCCTAGAAAATTTGACACATGCCAAACATCATAAAATTTAGTATATCTTATAAAATATTTGTGCTATCATGACGAATTTGAAATCAAAGAAATGAGTATGCCTTGCATTGTCATCAGGAGCTGAAAATATTGAAGTGTCATTTTATTCCCCAAAAATCTTCATATTTTGAGAAATTAAAAATAAAAACAAAAACAATTCATATTTATGCAAGTTTCTTCTCAACACAAACATTTCAGACTACACTTTTTTGTTCAGTGGTGACATATCATGATAGAAAACGTAATATAAATCATAGATTTGACATTTATATATTTCTATGAAACAATGTTTGAAAATATAATAACAAACGATAGAATACATTTCGCACGAATATTACTTTTTCTCTAAAGAGAATTCCATCTGAAATATACTTTAACCCCAAACGGCATCTCAATTGTGAAAGAACTTGATATGCTCTTTCATTTGATACCAAATTTGTCATGGTAGTATTTATATTTCTGAAGAAATAGTAAATTTTACGATGTTTGTCAAGCGAAGAAATTTAACTTAATTCCATGGTTGCATGTAAGCTTTTTGCCTCAACTGTATATATATAAAATTAATTACAAAAAATGAAATATAAACCAATGGATGCTCTAATGAAATTATTTCATCAGATCAAAGTGTAAAAACATTTCTCTTCAGGGTAAGACCATGGGCGAAGTCCCGGGTCAGTTTACTGTTCAATTATGTCAAAACAGGCGGATTGATATACTTTTATAATGAAATAATTTTGTTTTTAAGATTTAAAAGGAGGAGAGTCATAATGATATTTAGGCTAGGTGTGTGAGGGTGTGCGAATCTGCGTGTGTGCGTGCCATAAAGTGAACTATACCCTAGTTTTGTATAAATAATGTTGTATCTTTACCTCGTACAACGAAATGGAAGTTACCATTTCTTTTGATATGTCACCAAATAGAGTATGATATTTGATGTCATTTTAAGGATATGTCTAATATATATCATGCTCTTTGGAATTATATCCACTATTGCCGTTTAGGCCATACTGTCATTGGTGGAACAAGTCGTTTAGTGGCATGTTAGGCATTTTTCAGTTGAGGGGTGGATATTGACATTAATAATCAGATGCTTGTATTGGGTAATCTTGTATAACGTGTTTGTTTACCACTATTTCTGAGAGATTGGCATGAGTAATTCACCTGTCTTCATAGACTCATTTTAATAACAAGTATTCATATTTCTGGCATCGAAGCTTATTTCACCACATGTCATTTTAATGTTTTATCTCCATAAGATAAGTAAGTGAGCATACTAGGCTGAATATATTTCATAGCAAAATATTATGTGGTTATAAAATGAAATGTTTTGTATATAATATTTACCACTTAATATATATGTGTACACACACACTCCCCCCACACACGCACACTCACACATGTATATTATATATAAATATATATACATACAGTATACAAATACATATATATATATGTGTGTGTGTGTATATATATGTAATATATATATACATACATATATGTTTTGTTTGTTTCTATGAATATAGACCTGATAAAAGCCAGATGAACTGCTGAAAGCTTGTCGAATTAAATATCTTCATAAATACATCGAGATCATATCAATACATTATTCGAATCGACATTACTGCCACTGTTACAAAAGTATTATTGTATATATATATATATTTTTAATAACTATAATTTCCTATAAAACAATCATCTGCACAAGGTGTGTTTTCATTTTCCATCTGTATGGTCTTAAGGCTTATCCGGAAAAATATAAGAATGATTCATGCGTTTTACGTTAAAAACATTGGATAAAAATTAAAAATATTATTGACTTTTTCTAACGATCAATCATCAGGATGAACAAATATTTATTTCACCCCCACCCGACCCCACAACAAAAATATACGGCAGAATGAAAATGAATTGATTTGTTGAAATATTTTTTTTCAACTAAATTGGAACACAAAAAACAAATCTTTAGAAAACATACCATGTAGAACCATGAAGATGAAGAAACCCGACGATTTTTTTTCTCTCAAGAAAACGATTGCACTCTCTCGCCTCTTCGTTATCGGTGATTGGATTAGCGCTCTGTAATTTCTTATCAAAATCCGAGAAATTTCATCATAAATGCTCGACAGAACTACAGCTCATTCAAATATCTACAACTGCTTGCTCTAAAATTCTTTCTTATTTTTGTGTCTTCCCTGTCCAATTTTCCGCTTGTTGATTATGTTACCACGTTGGTTTACCGGCTTACAAGCATGTACAATCTAAACACCAATCTTGTCCACTAAACGATACTAGCAGATTGCCCTTAGATGACCGATAGCTGAAGGTTAAGCTTTCCCCGTGAACGTACTGGAACCAAATACAAGGAAGGCGACTGACTGAAGCAGGTTGATCGTGGGGAAGCTAATGCAGGGTTGGAGATGTTTTTGTTACTGACAGTGCGCCACGCGACATGTCATGAGGAGCAGACGACACAATGTTTATAACGGTGGCGGTAATGACTAAAATTTGTGTACGCCACAGTACGGCGCGCTAATCAGTTAACGAATGGATGCACGTAATCAGATAGCAGACGAGCAGCTTGCAGCTTTGATTGGTTCGCAGGGGGTATAGACCCCTGAGCGTAGTCTTTTTTGTGGACGGTCAGTCTTGTTGGCCCAGTACACGGTCGTGATGCGCGGGGATGTCCAATTTTGATTGGGCAATGGAATGTGATAGATTTCAACGGCACTATGGAAGGACTCGGGTTGCGGAGGGAGAGCGATATTTGATATGAGTCATTTCACATTCCTGCTCAGATTCTCCGTGGTCAAGCGCTAGCTAGTATGACCATGACCTGGTTTCACCCCTCCAGACCAGCTGTAACGATGGACGATTACGCGTTGGGGTTGACCGCAAATGAGAATGGGCACGTGCTGTCTAGCCAGCCGGCGGAACTATTACGTAACATTAGGCTTCACGGGTCAGTTCGGGACACACTACTAAGTGGGTTTGTTTACAATAGATTGACTCGACTGAGAAGAGAAAACAAAAGCGCGTAAAAAGAGAGGTCAGAGAGGAGATTTTTTTATTTCACCGAAGAAAGATTGCAGTGGGAACATTGATGTGTGCGCGTGAGGGTGTGCCTAATTTTAGATGAGTTTCAAAAAGGTCTTTCACTCAATGTGGGCGTTTTTAAAAATTCACAAAAAATTGTATAGTTCATATATTAAAGACAGACATTGAGTTATACAAATGGTATATTTTTTAATGAAACTTGGGGTTGTACCATTATGATCAAGAGTGTATGACGTGTATGGAATGCACAAACTAGTCCCGCATTTTAGATCCTTAAAAGTTACTAAATGTGTATTTACAAAGACGTTTCCAAGTATATATCAGCATATTTCAAGTTTAGCTATTTGATTGGGAATCTCATTTGGCGCATCCTTAATCGGTAGTTAAGACAATGGTAACGCATATATAGTGGAGCGTTGTGGCCCAGTGGATTAGTCTCCGGACTTTGAAACAGAGGGTTGTGGGTTCGAATCCCAGCCATGGCGTAATTTCCTTCGGCAAGAAATTTATCCACATTGTGCTGCACTCAACCCAGGTGAGGTGAATGGGTACCTGGCAGGAATTTATTCCTTGAAATGCGTGTGCGCTGTAATCTTAGTAATTACGGCTGCCAAGCTACAGCTGGGGTAATAATATCCAAGTCCTTTGGAAGCGCATAGAGACATTTATTCATAATCGTGACATGCGCTATACAAGAACTGTTTATTATTATTATATATAGCTTCATAAAACACCCCATGACTGACTAAAGCACACATTATTCTCGTGACTTTCATTCTAATACTTAAGTGCGTTACGCACTAATTCAGCCTACCTGCTGGGAAGACATATGAAACATATGTATCTGTGGATGAAATTCATGTCAGGGAATTCATATGATTAGCACCATCATTGATGGCATTAATCTTGTCTGTCTAAACCACAGATCATTAGGTGTTTCATGGCAATGCAAAAGTCATTATTCAGTACGTGGGTAAGTTAAACAGGTCCCTCGATACTCATTATCGGGCGTTAGTTCATAATTATTTGGATACCATGCAAGTCCTCTGTCAACGGAAAAAAAGAGGATTCGGGAAAATTTTCGGTAACATTTTATTTTATTTCGATTACCGGACATGGACGCGTGATGTTTGGTAACCTTCTCTCATATTCTCTTCATTTCGTTTTACGAGGGACAATACTGGTCCTTATTTTGCTTACTATAAATAGAATACTGAATTTAGCAAACATAATTTATGCTAGACGGTTTGTGTAAAAAAGTTAGATGTATATACACATATCTCAATAAACGGCAGGGTGAAAATGCAACAGTAATTATCAGTCTACCGTGAGTGGTTCAACGATGGCTGCAATTTTTTTGGGTACGAACCGATGACAAGTTTGGTATAGCGCCATCAACTTAAAACTGCCAGCAAGTTCAGTTGGGCATTTGAAATAGCAATGCTCTGAGTGATAGCCATACGCGAAATATGAAGAAATAATGATGTTATACTATGTTGCATTGAAAAGTTCAAACCTGCTTTCCATATACATTTTGCAATAAAGGTATAGATAATATTTTGCAGGTTCATCTCTATATGGAAAACCTTCATCATTATATGGAAGCACTAATTTATGTTATAAAATAGAAAATAATATCCATCGCAATTTAGTTTATTCCTATATTTTTGCCACCAATAACACTCGTCATGTTCGTCAGGCAACCAGATGCGTAGCATTATGATAGGATAAGGAACCTTTTTTTTATTGACGATCGTAAGCACAGAATGATT
This sequence comes from Lytechinus pictus, assembly GCF_037042905.1. Lineage (NCBI taxonomy): Eukaryota > Metazoa > Echinodermata > Echinoidea > Temnopleuroida > Toxopneustidae > Lytechinus > Lytechinus pictus. The sequence continues at coordinate 26,659,989 of NC_087249.1, forward strand.
ATCTCGGGCCAAAATAAAGAATATGGAGTCTTCAAAATATTAATCAGAACTCTACACTCAAAAAAATATCTGAAATTGGCAGAGACTGATTAGCGAATGATTTATGTTTTTTTTTAAAGACAGTTGGAATATTAGATGTACAGAGTAACTTTGTAACTGGAATATTTTGGATAACTCAGTAAGTGTGCACCCGGTTCTGTGAACCTAGGAATGTCAATATTCACCTTGCTGACCTGACACACAGCTCGTCATCATTCCGAATAAAATCACAGGCAGACAGCTTGTCACATAGAGCGACGAAATAAACATGGATTATGAATAATACATGCATAGCTACAAGCTAGCTCCTCTGATACGCGCGCGCTTAAATTTTAGCGATCAAAGCAAGGGGTTCGAAGCAGTTGTGTCATCTGCTAGGCTATGGTGCTTCGGGGATGCAGTGTCAACAAGATCTGTGAGTGTGGGTGTGTGGGTGTGTATTATTCCTTTAATAATCCACCCTGACTCATATAGATGACATCGGTGAAGGAACTCACGACGTCATCATCTGGATGTTGGAAAGGGTCAATGATCGCCTATATTAATTAACGTCTCGAAGAAGACCGAAGAGTAAGGAGGTGGAAAAAACGCCAAGATTAGTCGCTGAAATCAGACACTGATTGTGTAATGTACACTGAATGTAGAATATATCATCTTACACAGACAAATTACTTCGTCGTGTACAGCAAGGAGTGTTAACACGGAGTATAAAATAGCCAAGTGGGTGGTGCAAAACCGTTCCTGGTGTTTTATTTGCAATACGAGCTTACCCATTCGAACTCGGGTTGCAAACTGTTCGATTGGGTTCGTGTACATACATCTAACCTGTAAGCACATAACAAAGTTTTTATTGAACTATTTTGAGTAGAGGAGAGTGTATTCATACAATGACCATGACGACCTGGGGAGCGTTTCATCAACATTTTCATCCGACAAGTTGTCAGATCTGACATCTTTCCATGATTTTCAATGGCTGAGAGGCACTGTTACTATGGTAACTGTCGGATAAAATAGGACTTGTCGGATAAAACGTCCGACAAGTCCTTTCATGAAACGCCCCCGGGTCATAAACCTACATCCAGCCAAAATATTTTCGTGTTTTTTTTAAATGCACTTACATAACTTATGAGGTAAATTTGTCACAGGTGGTTTTCAGTTGTTAGAATCAATTATTCACATTAATTAAGGGGAAAAAATGATAATAAAAAAAAAAACAAGGACGTAATGTATTTATCAGCACCATTTTAAACTTAAGATCGGCGGTATGATATGTTCGTGCCTGGGTATAAGCCTGTTCACTGTTGTAAACTGCGCACGAGCAGAAAAAGGTCATTTGAGATAAACCATGAAGGTGGCTTTCAAATTCACTGACAAAGGCATTTGTGATTTGATGATTATTCATGTATTCCTTTCAAAATATTCATTTTATCACATCCAAGCTGAAGAGTAATAAATAGAGCCTTCATAATCACTGGTATTTGACAGTAGCCTAAACATTAGTCAAATGTGCCAAAGGCAGACAATAAAACAGATTTCCAAACTTTATCCCTGATGTACTATTCTAGTCACCTGGTCTATACAATGCCTTTTGTTCTTAGAATTCGAATACTCTACCGGTAAAGCTTACGCAACATCTACATTTGAAAATGATAGTGCTTATCTTAATGAAAAATCACAAAGGTCATTTGAGAAAAGTTGATCATGAGCTAACCGTGAACTGGCTTATATATTACTCAAGAAATTTGAGTGAGAAGTCACATCAAACACAAACGTGCTCACTTCATAGGACAAAACAAGAGTAACACCAATGTACATATGACATGAGCACAACTTGGGGAGACAACTCATCCGAAGGCAATGGGAACAGCTTGCGATCGTGTTAATACACGTGAAGTACATTCCATGTTATCCCACAATGTAGAGTCGGTGGCATCGTTTCGTCTCTACATGAAAATGAAGCGAGACAACAGAAGAAAGACGCGAATGAAGAAGAACCCGTATCCTCAAGAGGACTCTGGCTGAATGTCGCATTACCAAATAATCATTGCCTTGATCAAGGGGGTTTCGTCAGGTAACACCTAGATAATGTTATTGAGATAGAGAGACACATACTCAAGATCATGTTTGGAGTAACCAGACTGATCGGAGGGAGAAAGAACATGCCCCCGAGGAGGATAAAGTGGGATGTGAACACGGCGTGGCGCGTTGAGACTACCGATTTGTGCTTTGGCGAGGAAGCTGGAAGACAATAACAAGCAAGACGGGGTACCTGACAGTGCGGCGAGAGAGAGAGAGAGAGGGGGGGTGGGGGTGGGGTGCGAAACAAGGAAACAGCGAATGTGTGTGAGAGGGTGTGTGTGTGTAAGCATGGTATGTCCATGCTTCTAGGGAAGGATGACAATAATGTAATAGAACTCAGAGCTGGAACGAATAAGTATTTAGTAGGCAGATGTGATGGAGAATGGGGAGAGGGAGAAAAACATTTATTTTGTGGTTAACAATATTGCTACTGAGTAAAGATATTTTTATATATATATACACATATATATTAATTTTCATTAACCATGTTAACAATAACTATGATAATCGTGTGAAATGAATTACAGGAGCAATCAGAATAACGAATTAGATTATCAACACAAATCAACTTATAGACTTAATAAATAATAAAACATGGACATTAATCAAGACGACTTTCAAACAAAGGCATAGGGCTATAGCCTAATAGGCAGGGCAATCATTACTAAATACATTTTATAGATGCTCGCAAACGTTTTCCTCAGACAATTGTTTTTTTATCATTAATGATGCTTCATTGGCAGATGGTTAAACGATTAAGTATCTCGTGAAAATATTTAGTGTTTAAAAAATCATGATAAAAGTACAAAATGCATTTACATTGTCAGCGTTATCTTCACTCTTCTTCTTTTCGTTCTTCACCATGCTTTTATTGCAACGAATAATTTTTACTTGTGCATCCACCAACAAGCGGCCTTTAACACGTTTCACCTCAAATAACCTCTCGCGCTGCCACTCATTCAGCGCAATCTTAGAAAAATACAGGAGGACAGAAAGAAAAGCGAGAAAAGGAGAAGAAGTTAAACATTTAAGGAGGAAGCACATTGTGTAATTTCATCTGGTCGCGTTGGTGTTCGCTAACATACTGGTTGGGGCCTCAGGTTGCGTTCGTCACACGTAGTTTACACGGATCACCTGCCCGCGAGTTGCGGGTGAGAACGTCTGCTCGTGGGTGCATCGACTGAACGGGCAGACGACAAGGCGCCAACAAACGAGGTTTTTCCCCGCGCGCTCTTACTCATACTTTAAAGGTAACTGTCTCCTACACACTTTATCTTACCCTTTCCGTCACCCCTTTCTCGAAACCCTCACTCTCCTCAATCTTGCACAACGTTCCTCTCCATGCGCTTATTTTTCGTTCTAAGGCTTTCTGTTTTGCATCCTGTCAAAGTGTAACTCTAATTACCCCTCTCCACCACAAATTAACTTTCGCTTACTTTTTCTCCATCTTTCACACACACACACACCGCACACATAATATATAATACACCCTCGTATATTCTTGAAAATACACACACACGCACACACCCTCTTAGATCAATCCAAATTTCTCGCTCTTTCCCTATATCCAGTTCATATCGATGAAAAAGAAAAAAAAGTGGCTGTAAATCATTGTCCCTTAGGGCCGATATAACGTCATGTGATCAAGGAAACGAAGAGAGCGAGCTTATCATGGAGGCGAGATATTTCTTATTAATTATTATTTTTATTTCAAAGCTGAAAAGGAAGGATCTCGTGCAACAGTCATGTTGATTTCTTTTTCAGAAAATAGAATTGCTGAAAAAATACCAATGCACCGGCTTCCTTGTATTTAATTTACTTTAGTCCTTATAATTTTTGTTGTCATTGTTATCCATGTCGTTTTAGCAACACAAAATGTTGATATGACGTCAAATGATAATAAGCCCAATAACAATGATTTTAATGGTAATCTTAATATGATATATATTGCAAATTAATTCTGCTTTTCTTGATATATGTCAACAAGCATGATAGGATTTGGCTCTTCAGAGCTCTTATTGCATGCCACAGTTATCATCGTTTGTGGGCATGATTGTCTAGCATGTGACGACGTTTCTTGCAAGATAACCATTTACCAAACCTGGATTTAAGTGTGGCAAATGTAGATTAATGTTGTGGCAAATTATCAATACCAGAGGACATTTTATATGGTGAAAGAGAAGTACTGACAAATCAGCAGTGCTAATTTTAAAGTGCCTGAAGTAAACAAATAGATTCTTACACAATTCATGAGGGACTATTTAGGTTCCATTCTAATTGGATATATAGGGTTGTCGCAATCGTTAACGAACAAATAAATAAAAAACAATATGGAAAATGCCATCGCATTTAGTATCGTGTTCTAAGGGTTTTGTTTTATACCAAGCTACCTTCCAACTTCCACGCCAAATTAGTCATAAACGCGAATTATCCCCACCTTTTCACACAAATGTTTCTCCCACAGGTACTTTTTGTAAAATTTTCATCTGTCTAAATGAGTAAAGTCATGAATAAAGAGGCAACCTGGAGAACTGAAAGGCAAAGAGAAGGCGTTTAGTTGTGTAGATGCCGGTAAGGAGAGGAGTAAAAGGGGGGGCAAGAGAAGATAAACGATTAAGCACAAATGGCGTACATCAACAAGTCATTGACTCAAAGATAGCCAGCCCTTGGAGATGCTATGTCCTTAGGTCAAAAATATAAACGGCGACGAATATTGGACTCTACTGACCCAATAATTATCATTACTGCAAATAAAACCATTTCAACTGGAAATGTAATAGGCAAAACTGCTCGAGGAAAGAAATTTACGGCGAAAGGAAATAAAAGAAAAGTTAAAGCCATGAAAAATCCAGCGTATTTAATGACGGCCAACGTCGAAGTTTTAAAAGTAACGGATATGAAATAAAATACTTTAACAATAATAAGAAATCTTCGCGAATCGAGGGATTAAATCCCATTCAATCGTTCAATGGTTTTAAATGGTAATACGATATTTTCTGAAAAAAAAATACTTGACATAGTTCTGAAATCATAAGCTGCCAAAACATTTTTTCAGTTCAATATATTGCAGTGAACTTGTCGGGGGTAAATCTTGAACTTGACTAGACGATGTCAAATGGTGGATTTAAATCCAGTGTACCGATAATAAATTCATTTTTATTATTTATTTGACAAATAATTCATATAGATTTAGTCAGAAATATAAATTAAGTAGGTCATTGATGTATTTGGTAAAATTTGTTATACTCCTGATACCGGAAATGCTATGCACAAGTCGTGTTTTTACTGTCTCTGTATTTGGACATGAAATTACTGAGATAGATGATTTGGCCTTTCCAATGAGAACTTTCTAATAACACGATTTATATAAAGAAAGAAAACATTATTCATCCCAATGAAAATTCAATTCAAATGATCAACACTCCCGAAATATTGATGTATTTGATTCCATTGTATCATTGTATTGTGTAAGAGCAGCTGGGTTTGGTACTCATAATTTCAATAATAAGTCAGTGTCTATGAAACCAGAAATTGATCAATTTGATATCCTCAGGTCAGAGGCCAATACAAATGAAAGCGATGAATGTCTCCTGTTCTACTCGCCGTGCTCACCTAAACATAAATACATAGCTACCCTGCATGGAATATTAGAATGTATGCTGTTGGTTTTGGAATGATTTTAGCCTGGGGCTACAGACAGACCAAATGCCTGCATGAACACTGCTTGGTGTGTGCACAACACTTCAGCTTTGATAATGACCTGTACTTGGATTAAAGAACGACGAGTTGTTTTGAATAGGATTTTTGGTTTTTACCTAAAATACCTAAATTTAATTTAAGGATTATTTTCCGTGAAAAAATGGATCTATCACAGTCATTCTATGTGAACCTACGAATTGCAACCCATAGTACTCGACGATACGTTCAGAGTGAGTAGTATTCCATGTACTATTTTAGCTTCTCGATTAGTGGTATTTAATTATGCAACAGGGAATGTCCAGCCGCTTTTATAATGAAAAGTAAAACATGATAAGTGAAATTCTGACAGATATCGTTCATACTCGACATTGCACATGTAAGCCACAGTTACAAGTGGAAGGATATATTAGCCAAGCAAGCACATCGCTCAAGTGCACTGCGGCAAAAGAAGTGGGAGTAGGCGTAATGCCTTTAAATGAGATGAGAGTCATCCCACGGTCACCAATGTCAGAGACCTCGGTGACCTTCTATCGCATGCTATCAAGGCATTATGGAGAGGTAATACACCGTCAACCACAAAACGAAATACGGTTCAGAACTCGGATAGAATACCATCATTAAAACCGTCTACCGTGACTCATCTCAATTCATGACATTCTCTCATTGCAGACCCATAGATTAACCCTTTCTCTATACCATCATGTACCGCGGCGCCACCAGTCACGCAGAGAGGTGTCTTTTTAAGCCCCCATGTGTGCCAAGGTGTACCCCTGTAAGGACTGGGGCAGTCTTTAATGATGGCCATTCATTAAGGTGATTAAAAGATGTTACAAATCACACAGCAATTGAGTTCCTTGAGTCCCGAATATATTCTCTCGACAAAAACATACTTAATATTTTCTCAAATCTAAACCCCTTTCTGAATAGTATGTATACTTATCAACCCCATAATCATCTCTCTTTCGTTCTCTCTCTCTCGCTCTCCACCCCCTCTACCCCCTCTCCCTTACCGTTCTCCAGGGTTGTCTTACCAGACAAATGGGGAGAGGACAAGAGAGTACAACATTCAATCCCTAAAGGTATGATAACAGGTTGTTGTTCCTTGATCGGATATTAAACTTGTTGTTCCACTAGACTATAACACGTGAATTTCCTTCTCATGGAACATCTGAAATAGTTATAATTATCAGTCATATCTATTATGATTTAAGAAAGAATCATTCTATTTAAACATTTATAATGAATTTGAATTCAAAACATAATTAAAATTCATTTGTTTTCTTCTCTCATCCCTTCCCCTCTCTTCTTCCAGTTATAATGTCACATTATTATCAAAATACAGATTCCATTTCTAGAATAAATACTGACATGTTGAGTTGCATGTCGATGTATATACACATACATGCGTTTAAACAGCTTTGTTGTAGAAAACATTACTGTATAGTAATCAATTATTTAAAAAAAATCAGCCAACTTGCAACGCTGAGTGAGTTGATATCTGCATAAGATAAAACTCACGTATGTCTCTTGTATAATGATAAAATTAAAAATGACTTGGTAAGACGTTAATATCATAGTTAACATCTAAGTCACCATGGCTTCTGTTTTCAAAGTTTCTGAGTATAGCTGCTGATTTTTTTCCTACTCTCTTCAATCCTTACGCAGTGGTTTGGTGACTACTTGTACCTTGTTGCCTTGAGATATATATGGATATTCTGTCAGCGAGCAAATACGTAACAAAATCTTACATTTGTAATTGACCAGAAATATTTAGAAAGTAGAGCACATCTTTGACAATAATTCGTACATCATGCCAGTTAAGATTAAATATCGATAATGATAACAATTAAATATTTTCAATTCAATTGAATTCTTATTGAAGGAGATAAGGATCGATTTCTGGTCTAGAATGAGGTTTTTTAAATCCCAACTAAAACAACATCACGAAAGAAGCTACAATCCATGCAAAATTTTATGAAAAGCAGTTTCGTTTACAGTATTTTGACAATGATCATTAAAATGTCTAGACACGCATACCATACGGTAGAAACTATGAATATTAATGAGTACGAAACGGATTTTCATATGACGACAAATCAAATTATCAGAGTTGTGGAACATATTGTACCTAGCATTACCTACACCTATATATTTGTGATCTTCAAAAATATAGTATACTGAAATACATTATTGCTACACAGCGATACCTCACAATACATTATTTAAAAAACATGAAATAAGTCAGAATGTCCGGTTTTAAAACAAGCGTCGTCAAAGTAAGTAACAATATCGAAAGAAAGTCTTGGACATCAAGACAAATTGTGATAGATCTAGGGACCGGGTAGAGAAGAACACGTGGTCATACATTTATTACAAACAGTGGTGCCCAGAAAAAGACAGAATATCATGCTTTTTTCTGCTAATTACTGACCAGTGAGCAATTATTATTTTTCTATCAGAATCATTGGCATACTGTATAGACAATTGGGTAGTCATTATTTGTAAGTCAGTCGAACTCAATTCATGATAGTTGCAATGTTTGTAAAGTTATCGCTTTAATATATATTATTTAGGAAAGATAACGCATAGCAATTTCATATTGGCAAAATAATGCTGATTGAGATCACCACAGATTTGTTTTCTGTGTTTCTTTTAAAGCATGGATGTTCCTTTCTACCTCCAAGGTTAAAAGTATAAACTGACATTACAAAGGTCTTTTATATTGAACTTTCATTCATGTTATATTTATTATTATTCAGGTGGATGAAAAACACACAGGGAGAAAAAAATCAAATCAGTGCATAAGGCGCATAGAGAAATTAAGAAGTAAAAAGTAATGTTTTAAGAAAAATTTTGAAGACTCAAAAGAGCAGTTTGTTCATATCTTTGTAAAAAAACACACCACAAAATAATGCATAGTTAATAATTTATTAATTTAGAAAAACAAATTAAGCAATTATCTTTTCATTGATATTATATACACGTATTATTATTATAGTTGAATACAAATTAATCAAGGTGAGCATTTTGGTGAATAGGACTAATTAAAGACACAATAAAAAATGATCCCCCAAAATAAATGAATAAATAAAATAAATAAGAAAAATGAAATAAAACGAGCCACGGTTACGTCGAGTATTATGGTATCTGCACCTTCACATTGGTTTGCTGAGTTCACTTGAGTGCTCCGAGATTCTGATATGAAAAACAAAGCTTTATTTTCCATTGGGGTTCAGCGCCCTATCTGCTTGTCATTTAAATGCTAAACGAGAGATCACACTTTCCCCTTTCTTTTGTTGTTCATGTCTAAGTGAAGTGAGGCGTGCCACTGAATTACTTCCTAGATATTAACGATGGGAAAAATCTTTCAGGTATACGACGACGATAATTCCAAAGGCTCCTCTATCAGAGTTTTGCAACTCATTTTGCTCTTGCAGAAACATCTTTTGGCTAAATCGACTCTGAATAAGGATATGTTAGGTTGGATGGAATCAACGACCCCCTGACAGCAAAGAATAATTGCGAGGCAGTTTTCAAAAAAAAAAACAACGCAAAAAGGGTGGAGTCTTTAAAATGAATCACAAATATACTCATGAAGCGATTGGTCAAAATAACCAGTCAGTAGGTGAATGTATGGCCCCATCAAGAATATCGGTCAAAATTAACTAATATTTTGGTATGTTCTAACCAATTAATTGGTTTACTTAACCTATCTCTGTTGTTTATGGTTGAGACACATTCACCAATGGCCAATACTTTTTAGGGTATTTAACAAAGCCTTAGAGACAAGTTAGAGGGCAAGGGATGCACTCTAAATTATAGGGATTCAAAATAAATCCAGGTAGACCGTAATTAGAGACAAACCGAATTCTGGATTTAGTTTAAATTAGTTAATCCTAAAGATTCATATTGAAATGTCAAAGGACTTGATTTCAGAACCCTCGAGTTTAAAAAATATTTTTTAGTATTTAAAATCTAAACCCAGAATTTGATTGTTACCTAACTACATTCCACCTGTATTTATTTCAAATCCCTGCAATTTAGAGTGTGTGTTCAAAATCATGAGTATCTTTTATTATACCGACCACCTTTCACGTAATATTATGTACCTCCGAGTGTGTTTTGTTTTGTGTGAGTTTTTCACATACATTTCACATACAATTTTATTGCAAAGTTCATGGGTTTTCCAAGGTTAGATCTGCGTTTCTTCGCACTTGCCCAATCATGTGTTAAGACGACAGAGAGGGGAGAAAGTCAGTATCAATTGAGTTCTTTGTCATTTTCATCAGAGCAGCTCGTCTCTTGTCTTCCCTCAAAGGAAGACGGTCGCCAAGTTCAAAATCCAAGCGGAAACCTTGGCAAAGCCACATCAACAATCCGGACATGACAAAGGGTTTCGAAGAGCATTCACGATCAACAAACATTTCGAGCCCCTAAAACAAGCCCTCATGATTACTTCTCGATCATTACTTTCCAGATTCAACACTATCAACATGGCTAACACTGTCTTCGGAATTCTTGTTTCTCACATTTCGTCTTTGTCATTGTTAGCTGAAGTATTGAATAATAGATCCGACTCGAGGATCCATAATCTTTCCCGCTCAAAACGCTCAGTGTGGAAGTAGGGTGGGATATCCGTTCATGTGTCACGGGGAACCATTCAAGAACAATCTAGGCTTGTGCTAATATATATTGTGTCGCAATATGTGACATCATAATTCGTTCTTGAAAACTTTTCACAGCCATGGCAAAAAACGTTGATCTGGAAACGGTGGTCCACAACATAAACATGAAATGGTAGATTTGATTTAATTCTGCGTAAAATCAAAGTATTTCGGTTCATGAAGAAGCGGTTCCACCAAAAAGATATTCTTAAACTTCAAAAGATACAAGTGAGAACAATAATAATCAAACTAAATAGTGCATGCCAACAAAGAGTGCTGAAGATAAAGAACGACAAAAGATAATTTAAGAATTAAGATTAGATCCACTGAATATATATACCCTACTAGGTTACGTGTTAACGTGATAGAGAGTAGGAGCTAGAAAGGATTACACAGTGAGCCACTGCAGTTTTTTCGCCCTTTTTTCGCCGTTTTGTGTGTTATAACCTATGGGAAATTCAAAGTTGCAGTTTTTTCGCCGTTTTGAAAACGGCTAGAAAAGGGCGAAGAAAGGGAGAATTTTTGGAGAAAAAACGGCCAAAAAACGGCTACATTATGTTTCTTACATAAATCTTGAATTATTATGGAGTGCCATGATTGTTTAATATTAGCGGAGCTATTGATTTCCCCATGAAAACGGCGAGAAAACGGCGAATGTTAAGGACGAGGATCCTGTTAGAGGAGTGAAGATACTGAAAGAAAACGGCTAATAAACGGAGAGAAAAGGGCGAGAAAACGGAGACAAAAGGGCGAATGGGTAGTAAGGCGCGCGTTGCATAAAACGGAGAGAAAAGGGCGAGAAAACGGAGACAAAAGGGCGAATGGGTATAAGGCGTGCAGTGCATAAACGGAGAGAAAATTGTGAATGGGTCCCAAGGAGTGCATTGCATGAAAGGGAGAGAAAGTGGCGGGACAACGGAGAGAAAAGGGCAAATGAGTAGTAAGAGGTGAGAGCATGAAACAGAAAAAAAAAGTTAGAAAAAAAAAGAAAAGGGCGAATGGGTAGTACGAAGTGCATTGCATAAAATGGCAAAAAGAAATGTGAAAATGTGTGATATGCATTGAGAAAAAGTGACTAGAAAACGTAAAATATATATTTGCAATTTTTCTGCCAACTTAGATTTTCTGAAGAACTCCTTTTGGAAATAAGCTCTAGTTTTCATGGGTAATATTTAATAATAATTCTCATTTCATTCATGTAAACAATTTTTTATTTTACTTTCGGGGGGGGGGGGGGGTTACGCCTTCTTTCATAAATCTTATTTACATATTGTATAGGCCTACTACATTAATTGTTTTATATCAACATTTTTTATATTTCATGTGGAATTTGATAAAATGTCAATCAGATGAAAATAAAATTTAATTGAATTGGATTGAAACTTCTTTGAATACTTTATTCTTTACTCTTATTTTCCCTTCTTCATGGGCGGGAACCCGAGGGGGACGTGTCCCTCACTTTTTGGAAAGGGGGGCATAATATCAAATCCCCCTCTGCTATTTGTGGTCTTTTATGATGGAGAACAATAAATCATTCAAAGTCGAATGTAGTAAAAGAGCTTAAATTTGCCCTATTTACTAAAAAAATGCAAAATTTCTCGCGCCGAATATTGGCACGCAGGTTGTCAGGGAAGTAATCTACAAAATTGTATCGTAATTTGTTTCATGCAAATCGCTATTAAGTAATGCTAATTCATGCGTAATTAGTATGCAAAATCATACTTTTTCCTCTAACTCCCTTTATAAAGCTCAGAATGTTCTATTTTTTTGGTATAAGAACTCTTTGTCTACATGAACAAAATTGTGATATCAGATCAATTTTTTTTGTCTTATTGTTTTTTGCAATTCCGTATGTATTTCTTTTGTTTTTACTTTTTGTTTTTCATTATTTTTTCGATTAAATTTGTTTGGGACTCTTCTGACAGAGATGCCAACCGTTACGTTTTTGCCGTATTTGTTACGTTTTTTCACCCAAAATACGGCGTTACTTTTTTTCTTTGTAAAATATGTTTTCTTAAAATTTCGATCGTGTACAATATGCAGGCCGTCGATGCCCCTATAACTGGCCGTGATGCCTTTACAAGAAGTGATCAATTCGCGGCCAAAAAGGCCGTGCCCTTTTTTTCTACCTGGCTGACGTGCCCTTTTTCAAAACTGGTCATGCCCTAGCTTCAGTGTAAGATTAAAGTTTACAAAGTTCTCCCATATTTCACAAGCAAAAATACAGAAGAGAGAGAGAGAAAAAAAAAAGTTAAAAAATAACTCAGATCAATTCAAATTGCAAGCCATTTTCCGTGATTTTCTGGGATCTACACACAGACACACACACACACGCAAAGTTAGCATACAGTGTACATGTACCAGCTGCCGCACGTGGCTTGGCCTGCCTGCCTGTGTGGTGTGTGGCAGGCTTGCATGATCGGAGGAGATTTGCAAACTCTGAATCAAAGTGAACAATCTCAAATGATTAATAGTTTTTCCAACAAAATAATCACAAAATCGGCAGGACATTTTTATAATTACATATATATGGATCCTCAGATTAATGATTTGGTGATGTAGTCGTAGGAGCAAGTTATCGAGTTTTCATTACTAGATCGAGTTGTTTCAGCTTTTGTTTTGAGTGAAAATGAGTCTTCTCGTGTTCGCACTGATAACAAGAAGACAAGACAATGGGAATAGAGATGGTGTGATGCCGCGATGTTCATTTTATTTAAGTTTGACAATGTTTCACCTTCAAATTTTATTTGTTTCTAAAACATTTTAGTTTTCTAACAATTTTTAAATATATTATACAAAAGATAAATATCAGTAAGATTTTTTTGTTAGATGATTACATTTGTTTTGTTTGCTTGAAGCTTAATTTTTTTCCTCTTTAATTCTTTCTTCATTTCTTTCTTTATTGCTTTCTTTCATTCATTTTCTTTCTTTTCTATCTTTTTTCTTCATCCTTTCTTCTATCCTTCCTGCTTGCTTTTTTTTGTTCTATCTTATTTCAAATCTTTCCTAGCTTTCTTTCCTGATCCTTTCTCTCTCTCTGTTCATTTTTTTTCTTCCCTTCCTTCCTTTTCTTACTTTCCTTTTATTTCCTTTCTTCTTTCTTTCCTTATTTTTTTGTTCCCTTCCTCTCCTCTGTGTTTTATAGTGTTAAAGACCCCAATGCACTTGAGCTACTTCGTTTTATAGGAAAGATAACTTTTAAAATGTATAACAGAAGCTTTGGAGTGAATGCCCTAGCTGTTGCGACTTCAATGGGGTCAATTAATTACACCGTCTCGCACGTTTTGTGAACAATGGAAGGTGTGAATGAAGGTGTGAAGATTGCAGTGAACACCTAACAATAGGAAGAATCTGTTTCAATTTAAGTTACGCAATGATCACTTGTGATCTCTCGTTGTGTTTCTTCAACCCGGATGAATCCCCCAAACCACATTGTCCAATCACGGACCTACTACAATAGTCAGCTTTTGTGAAAACGGAATGATAATCGAGGATGATAGTGTATTTGTGATGTAATTAAATAATGATAGTGGTGATAATGAAGGGGGATAAAGAGGAAGAAGAGGACGAGAATGATGGTGGTGGTAATGATTTTGATGGCGGTGATGATGATGACGGTAACATAATTATTTTTTTTCTTGATAAACATATTATGTGTGTAAATTTATTAAAAAAAAGGAGGAAATTTAAAATTAAGAATTGTGATATAAAAAGGACAAAGTCTTTTTTCCAGACCCGGTTCTGGAAAAAAGACTAGACTTATATTATAATTTCTGAAACGACTGGGTCTGGAAAAAAGACTTTGGACTTATATTATACTTTTTGAAACAACCGGGTCTGGAAAAAGACTTTGCAATTTTGTGCTTTATCAACGTATTACTATAGATTTTAGTTTAGAACGGCATTCGCCTAAAATCCCTTCAAATTTATTACATTTGTGGGTAAAGTCATTTTGTGGGCGATCAAAAATTATTACATTTGTGGGTAAAGTGCATTATTACATTTGTGGGTTAAATTGTTACATTTGTGGGTAAAGTGTTATTACATTTTTGGGTGTTATTATAATTGAATACATTTAGCACATTGCAGCATCTTTCCAAAAGAAAAATGATGAAAAAAAAATCATATTTATGAAGTATCAATTTTCTAAACATAACAAAATACGGTGAAAATGAATTAATTATAGATTTTTGTTAATTCTCTTATGACAGCAGAAAACACGTGTTTGGTATACGAACCACAAGTGACAAAAGATTTCACACGCAAAGAGGGGCGAAATCGGAAGCTGAGAATTTTTTTTTTTCAGATATAAGCCGATTGATTTCAGCCATTTTAAAATTCTTATTTTTAGTAGGTATTTGTGATTACTTTATGGTGGAATTTTGATGAATTTTAAGAAAAGGTTTGATATGATTGAAAAAACTGAAGATTGTTCGGTATTATCCACTACCATACATTACGGTAGTATGAATGTTATTCCAAGTTGTCTCAAGTACATGCACTCACCCGCTTGTGTGGTACAACATTATTTGCTGATTTGTACTTGTTTAGTCCTATTTATTACTAGTTTTATTACTTTTTTTTGTGCCTTTCGTCATTTATTAGCAGTTTTGAAGGCTTTTTTACCGATGGGGGTATTCACCCTTATATTAGCCGTTTTGTAGCCGTTTTCCACAAGGGAGGTATTCGCCCTTTATTAGCCGTTTTCCACAAGGAAGGTATTCGCCATTTATTAGCCGTTTTGTAGCCGTTTCCCACAATGGAGGTATTCGCCCTTTATTAGCCGTTTTCTCGAAGGGAGGTATTCACTATTTTATTCTGATGAAAATCATTGTTGCATACAGTTAGCTTTCCATAGTCGGTACACTTTTTTTGTCGCCGTTTTTTAGACGTTTTCTAGCCCTTTTCTAGCCGTTTCCTGTTGGGAAAAAGGGAGAAAAAACGGAGAAAAAACGGCGAAAAAACGGCGAATCACCCAAACCAGTCTGGCTCACTGTGATTATATATCACGTTTCAACTTTCTTTCAGTCTGGTATCGGTCAGTAATATTTTAGTTGTCGTGGGCAGCATTTAAACCTACATTTACCTCAATCAGAGTGAATAGAAAAAATATCAGCTCAAATACAAAATAATTGATAATTGAATTTATTTAAAGACCTCATTATCAAGTATTTTATAATTTTGTTTTTATTGTAATTTTTCATGTTCATTTTTTCATATTTTCTTTTTCAAAAAATTCATTTGGGTGTGTGATGATGTCGGTGTGTGTTAGGAGGGGATGTTCCATGTATTATTGGGTATACAACATCTTCTCTCTCATTCACCCCCCCCCCCCATGATATTGTTGATATCACGGGGAAATGGTTGAACCGCATACATCTGCCTTTCCCCCTAACATTTGCAAAATAGGGAATTATACTGATACTTTATGGCATAAAGGAGGAGACCTACTTAATCTTACTCTGGTAGTGTATTATCATCATGAATTATACACTAACATCTCCTATATCCGCCGCAAATTGATCCGATTATAGATGTAATAGTAAAATAAACAAAGGGGTGTTTAACTGGAAACGGCTATATATACATTTATGTAAATTAATTCATGAAAAAATAAGCTGGATATATTCTCCATAATTTGGCGACAAGTCATCAACCCCGACCTTACAGAGGTATAACTTTAATCTAGTGAATCTTATATCAAGTTAAGGATACAATTTCTTGAAATAATGGGAATCATGAAGATCGGTAGTTATGTTCCAAATCTTTAATGATAAGACAAGAACTTGGATCCGAGACTTTAAAGTTAAAAAATACCGACGAATACCAAGTGGCACTCGCACATCGACCTGGGTTTGAAGCACACCGAATTAGATAAACAACAACTCAGATATTCGAGTCGCAAGACTAGAATACCTGCATTGACTTTAAAATGGCAATAAAATCAGACTGTCTTGGAAATTGAGTCTGATCATGGAATCACGACTCAAAACGAATTCCATTAACATTTTCAACTTCAAGGGAATAAATTTATTTGAATGTTTTCATTAAATTGCCATGGAAAGTGGGAGATACAATTAAAAGTAACTTCAGTTTGGCTGCACTTTTAAAATGTTGGGCAACATATACTGTCCACACAATAAGTGGTCAAAATTATCCAACTCTGGGTAGTTTTCAACCAATACTGTGTAGCCTTCATTCAAAGCACACATTATTGGTTTAAAACTACACAGAATTTGGATAAAGTTTTATTAATGTAGACAATAATAGTCTTTCTTCCAGGTTTGCACAATTCCATCGAACTTAGTGAACGATGCTACAGCGAAGAAATCGGTACGTTGCGACAAAGTTTACAAATTGAGGAGCTCAGTGGCGTACCGTGGGTCACAGCATGGGGGGAGGGCACCAGCAACAATTTTGAGTCACTTATTGAGGGTGCAAAGCGCGCTCAGTTGCCAGGTATACTGATCTTATAGGGACATTTAAGGACAGTGCCATTTAACGGATATGTATATCACTGATCAAATAATGGGAGCGCGAAGCGCGAGCTGAAAATTCTTGATATTCAGACCTAAAAAGGGACATTATAAGCCAATTTTTGTAATCATGATACGTACCTGTCTCGCTAAACAAACAATACGAGCGATAAGCGCGAGTTGGAATCTTTGTATATATTGACCCCAAACAGGGACATTTTATGGACTATATTTTAGGGAATCCATTAAGAGTATACATATCTCACCATAGTCATCTAATGCAAGTGCCAAGCGCTTGCTGATTTTTTTTTTTATTATTCTTAAACACATGAAGCACTTGTAGTCATTGTAATTATGATTAACATACGCATCTCACTAATCAAATATTGCGAGCGCGAAGCGCGAGCTGAAAATTTTGAAATTCAGACCTGAAGAGGGGCTTTCTAAGGCTTGTTTGTAGGAATTCACTAAGACCATACATATTTCACTAACCCAATGATGCGAGCGCTACATTCTGCAGTAACATTTATTTGATACTTTTTTAAAAGACAGGGAAGAACAAGAGACTATGGAACAAGTTGATATCGTACATCCCTCCTGAAACTTCTTTTACTACCTTTAAGATAAAGCATAAGACCACATTAGCTCAACACCTATTATCATTCCCCCTTACTGCATGCTACTCCCCCCCCCACCATCCCCCCATCCAACTTTGTTTGATTGTTTTTTTACATTTGTATAAGTTGTAATTTGTAGTCGTAACTTTGTAACCTTGTGTAGGATTGATTTATGTTTTCTTTTATATATGCATTTGTTTGTACATTGTATTTTGTATTTTAAAAAATGTCCACTGGACCCCTCAGTAGAACAGCCTGTGGCTGAAGAGGGCCATCCAGCCCACGAGTGAAAAATAAATAAATGAATAAATAAAATATGGTCTCACAAGTATTAATACTTGTGGATGCAAAATACAACGCACGCAGGTGATATATTTCAATAAAAAATATAGCTAAAATGGAGAAAGAAAGTGAATGCGCACAGAACAGAATGACAGATAATAAGAAAGAGAATGGAGAGAGAAAAAAGAAAGAAGAGACGAGGAGAATATTAGAAAGGAGACTGTGAAACAAATGAATACGCTCAATTTGGAAAGTTGACAATGCAGGTTGACAAGCTCCCGACATCGCCCTCACCAGGTTTCTGATATCATGTATATACAATAAAGTAAATACGTGTGTTTGATGAGCAAATCTCTCTTAGCCCGACCCAGCTATATAGCCAGGTTCGTGTGAGCGAGCGAGTCTACAGCGATCGACAGGTAATTGTGATTTTACGCATGCTAAATTTACCCCGGAATTAATCATGCAATGATGCGTCTCTCTACGACATCACTGTGCTCATCAGACGAAGAAAAAGTTCATTTGACCCCCAACAAAAAGACGCGCCTTTCTTAACAAAATCGCGATGGAGAGAAAAAAGCGAAACACGTTTCTCTTTTACTTTCCGCATTCTTTTCTCTCTCATCTATCTGTGCACACGTTTGAATTCTTTTGCACTTTCTTTTCGCGCTTTTATTGCCATTTCCCCCACCTCCCGGGTATTCATTTAACAAGTACAAAGATGCGTTTACCCATAGTCTATTGTAGGTGTAGTTTGGTGAAATACAAAAATCTCCGTACGAGTTTGTAATTGAGCAATTGCAACACGTACAGCGACCAATTAATGACTGTAAAAGTGACTGCACTTCCGACTCACCTGCAAGTTCGTGTTTGAAAGTCGATGATACCTTAGGAATGTGATGGTTCGTGTCTTCATCGTCGTCTGTAATATTTTGTCTTTTTTCCTTCATAATGCCGGCAATTACAAGAAAATACTTCGAAAGTATCAAGTGCAGTCACCTTTAATACCCGCAACATTTCTTAAAGAGGAATGAAGAGGGGTTTAAAAGGAGTGCAGACCTAAACACTGAAAGCACATTGGGAAATCAGTGGTCAAACCATTATCATGCCTTGCTTTAACAATTTCCCAAGTTTTTTAATAATAGATTTGATTTCTATAATAAAGCATAGCACAGATCAGGCCTCATATGACTGATCAATTTATCAATTTATTTATTATTTACAGATACAGATTTACAGATATTTACAGACAAAAATAAAGAGAGAGGGGATACATCTATTACAATACCTCACTACCTCCCTAAGCGTTATAATAAATCTTTCCGGGTTTTTTCTATTTAAATCTAATCAGATCTAATCAAATCATTACTACTAATATCAACATCATTTATCAACACAATTGAGTAATATATTAAATTCATTAATCAATACGAAAATCTGTATGTCCAATGTTTTAGCCTCAAACTTTCATGAAGTGAGAGAGAGTTGGCTCTACTGAATATTGCCATTCCGTTTCAAACCAGTGACCTGTAGCAGCTTTGTGGTTCATCCTGGTCACCGAAATTTTCTTCCCAACAATATCAAAACCAATCTTATACAAATAGCAATTAAGACTGATTAACGGAATTAAATGTCATCTCATCTTTTCAAATCATTTCATAATTTCAGCCCACGAGTGTTTTTTCATCTAAAGGGAGCAAGAACAGGCAACAGCAAATTATTTCAAAAGAAATTGAATTTTATGAATGAATTGGTAAATAGATCCAAACATATTATTATATCCGGATATAATTAGCCAATTTCATGTCCATTTGATGGTAAATGTTTATTCATACCATACAACAATGAACACCTCATATGAGAAACACTGTGCCTGTAACTCCTCATTTCCTCTTACTCTCTTCTACTCTTTCTCTCTGTCACGCAATTATACAAAATAAGACAAATGTCACACATAGTATTACTATAATGACTTTAATTACAAATAAATAAACGGTTTCATTTAATTAATTTATACAGATATATACAATTATAAGATTACATAATCAAAAGTACACATGTATTAATTCCATTCCCAACTGGTCAAAACGGAAAGAAATTTACCGGATTGTGATCACTCATCAAAGCGGAAAGAAATTTACCGGATTTTGATCACTGCTTGAAGCGGAAAGAAATTTACCGGATTTTGACCACTGGTCAAAGCGGAAAGAAATTTACCGGATTTTTACCACTGGTCAAAGCGGAAAGAAATTTACCAGATTGTGACCACTGGTCAAAGCGGAAAGAAATTTACCGGATTTTTATTACTGGTCAAAGCGGAAAGAAATTTACCGGATTTTGATTACTGGTCAAAGCGGAAAGAAACTTACCGGTATGTGATCACTGGTCAAAGTGGAAAGAAATTTACTGGATTTCGTGATCACTGGCGCTGAAATTGTCAGAGATGAAATAATTCATGGGTCAGGGAGGATGTCTTTTTGCATGGTATACGCACGCCATTTGCATCGGGGCAATCAATAGCAACTCAATTATTGAATTCAAATGGCAGAAGACAATGGCACTTGATGCGATGTTAGTTCAAAAGGAGAAAACGTTGTGAATAAAATGGAGACCTCTACGCTCTTAGAGAGTCGCGTTGTTAAAGAAGTTTCAACAATTTACGGTGTCGCTTTGAAAAATGTACATTTCTCTCCTGTTTGGATTTCAAAACTTTTTCCCATTTTCAGCTAATAAAATAGCAGTGAAAAACTCAAACTTGAACTATACATTAACAACAGCAAGAATGAAGCTGGAAATACATCTACTATTTTATATTCATTCTATTGTAATATTGAATAAATGATTTGCTTTAGAACTATTTATATGAATTGTAAGAAGACACGAACGGGCAAGCAGATGCTTTCAAACAAGAGCGATAGGATATCATGAAACACACCCCAAGTGAACACGAAACGAAATAAAAAGGAGAAAAAAACGAGTTGATCCTGACGTTGATCTTCAACAACAAAGAGACAACCGTTTCCCATTTCAATCGTTCTTTCGATGAGAAGAAATGATAAATAATATAACACATTAAATTAAGACGGGTAGCTAACCATCGATAACAGATTTGCACTGCTTAAGAAACACGAGTCCTTACGTCATTGGTTTGAAGACGTGATGTTCGTTTGTCAAGCCCCAACGTTCAACAATAGATAGTTGGATATACATTTGTCTCATATACGTCTGACATCTTCTTCTCATGGTCTTATGAATAGCTGTTGATAGCCTGTTCATCACTTTCGATGCTAAGTTTATCCTTATTGCTATTTTTTCTTTGATACTTCGAGAAGTTTTTACTGGCTCTGTTCTCGTCAAACATCGATTGTTTTGTTTTTTTAGCAAAGTATCGAATTGTTGCACAAAATGTCAATTTGTTTTCGGTTCCGAAATACTTTGATCGATAATAAGAAATACAAGTCAAGAAAAAGAATTGTGAATCATTTGTCTTTGCTATTAAGTGTACTCTTGTTTATATGATATTATATTCCATGTGGTTTTTTTTTTGTCAAGGAATTCTATAATAAGCAAGCCTAAGGCTTGGGAAGCCAATGAAGTTCAGATGCGGAAAACAATAACTGAAATGAAATCTCTTCATTTCTCTTGACACGACAGTTGATTTCCTTGTCATTGTTGGTAAGGCTCTTTTTATTGTTTGGTGTACAGAGAAACTCTAAATGCCACTGTTATGCTACTTTATTACTAGCGACTTTTCGCAACGACACAGAGAACGAATTAAAAAAACGCAGGAAGTGTATTGAGATACTGGGAGATCTTTGTCAAAATTGGTGAAGTTTCGGAGATGACGAAAAATCTAGATATCCATAAAGCTGTTCGTATAAGTTAAGAGCGACGTTACGAACGACTGGTGATCCTTTCTTGTGGTAAATGGTATACACAAAAAATGATCATTGGCGAATAGTCGTTCTCAAAGTCGCTCTTAACTTGCGAACATCTTTATGAAACGGCTTCCAGGACCAAGAGGACAAAACTGCTGTTTTGATTCACCAGTGTTCAACACTGACTTCTTGGTTGCTTATCGTCATGAAGGGCATTTGACAATGCATTTTCTATGTTCTAGGACGCGTTCTGAGTCACGGTACGAAAACTCTCTAGTAGGGAATGAAATATGACGCTCTGATGGGTGGGGGAAATGGTTAAAGACCATGTATGAACACATCCCAAACAATCCAGACGAACTTCGAGGTGTACAAATGCCAGGATTTCATGATGTTTAATGTCTGTCCGTTTCTTCTGTTCTTCCATCAGAGTTAGATTAGATGGGTGGAAGCAACTGTTCCTCCAGCTCAGCATGCAACCGATAAATTGGGCTCGAGCTTCGTTGACTTTCCTCTCAGGGTTGGAGGAAGGGGTATTTCATGATACCATGAGCTGCATAATCTAGTCAACGAGTCATGAAGTCAAACTGAAGTATAGCGCATCGTTAGACATGGGCTAAAACAAAGTTTGGTTCTTGGGATAACAAGGAATAACATGCACAGTATAGTACGTTGACTTGTTTTATTAGTAAAGGATTTGATATTGAAGTTTGAATGGTAGTTTGTGGACAGACCTGGGTTTTTTTCTTCCAAAGAACAACCCACTATATTCCAGGGATGATAAAGGTGTCGATAAGGAATGTGACATAGACTTGATGTAAATCATAGGTTTATTCTCCTTATATGATAGTTCTTCATGTTTTCTGAACGTGTACCATATTATGTAAGACACAGAGTAGTATATAGCCAAATGCTCAATTATCAATTTCTTTCCTTGTTTAATATTTAGTATGTACCCGTGATCCAAAAGTAAGTACATTTTCAGACACACATGTTTGCCTATTTTATGTTTCCTAACTGTCCAGTCTGTAAGAACACACATAATATTTTTTCACGATAAGGATGTACAAATTTTATGAGGAACATATGTATTTGCAAAGTAGAAAATGACAGAGCCGACAGACTGTGTAAGATTGAGATATGAATGGAGGAAGGTATGAAGACTTGACCTAGAGTATCATTCCTACACAATTGGAGGTGCTCTCTCACCGCACACCTAGTAATATCATACCAAAGAGAAGTGTTTAAGGAACTGGAAAATCGATACACTAGCTCATTTATTCGGCAATACTCTTGATGGGTGATGGAAAATAAGCAAGCCACTCCATATTCTGCTATTTATTTCATCGATCCTTTATCTTTTCCGGAAAATAGAAAGCTGATTATCATATCACATTCCCCTGTGATTCTCTTTTTAAACCAGTTTTGATATATTAAGAGTATTTCAATAGCCAAGTTCCAATACACCTAGGGTTATAATTATTTATATCTCTACAACCTCCTACTTTTATATGAATACTGTATTCTTTCTATCAATATTCTGTATTCTGCTCCACCTCTTTCTCCAGTATTGAAATACGTCTTTATGTTACCGTTGCCACGTCACCGGTAGTTTACCCCCCCCCCCCCATCAAAGTGGTAATAACCTTACGAACAATGACCATTTGAACCAAGCTGGAGGGGGCAGGTGGTTATTCAAGAGTATGACAGGGGTAAAAGAATATAAGAGCAAGGGACATGTTCTTGTCCACACCACATGCGTCACATGCGAAGAATAACGTATACAGTATGAATGCATGAGTACATGAAATATACGCGAGGGCATTGACAAGTGTTTCCTGATCATTCCCCAAGTTCCGGTGAGGTTTCCCGAAATGTTACACCTTATCATCGGTAAGAAACAAGAGGTTTATGTCCCCTGATACTACCGACTCGTTTTATAAGAAAAGAGTGGATATTTTCAAATGTAGAAGAGTGTTTTTTAATGTATTTTGATCATGTATTTTTCACTCCTTAGAGAACAAATGATGGGAATAAGATTCGGAAATATATCATTTAAAATATACCGAGGTTGACCTTCGATAGGTCGAATAATCGGCAAAATGAAATGGAAGCAATATTTAGGAAGTCAAATTGATTCAAACAGGTTCACCTCTCTAATTATGTAAGGATAAACAGGGTGGAACGTGCAAGTTGTTATTTCGTAATGAAATCTATTAATTACGATTTGTATTAACTATAAATGGAAAATATAAATGGTAGGTTTCAACTGTTCATCAACACACTCTTTCCAGAAAATGTAGCTGATGGAATTATGTTCACGTGTTTAAGCATTTTTGTGGATTTAACTACGTCCTAACAATATTACCCAATATCAACAATTACCCGTTTAAGTTTTCCATATCCAATAATAATGATTGGAATTTGATTGAGAATCCATCTGCAATGCAGAAATTTGCCTTCTATTGTTTCAAAAAAACCACCAGCAACATATTTTTGATGTCATCAAATAACAAGTAATTGCGATCGGCATTCGAATCCTTTACATCTTCTAAGCATATATAAGCCTAAAATACCCCTGTGAATTTAACGGGTAAGAAGAAACATGCAGAATCTGGATTGCCTTGCCCTGACAAAAACCTACAGAAAACCAATCTTCCGGCCAGTTCTGAACGCTTGTCATTAGCATGCCGGGGAA
Source organism: Lytechinus pictus (assembly GCF_037042905.1). NCBI lineage: Eukaryota > Metazoa > Echinodermata > Echinoidea > Temnopleuroida > Toxopneustidae > Lytechinus > Lytechinus pictus. The sequence continues at coordinate 26,684,421 of NC_087249.1, forward strand.
AAGTATCACTGACAGATATGACACCCAACGGTTAGAATTCTTGATTAAAATCTCGTTCGCCATTTTGACAAGAAAACGTGTTGATTTCGCTGACAATACGACGTCCCGAAGTCTGTGTTGCATGGTGCTAGATATACGTATACATGTTAGCTGTGTAAAGAAGATGACCAGCGAAATATGAGGGGACATTTTTTTTTTGCAGTTGAGATGAGAATATGAGAGGATCATCAGGACATAGACGCTGCCCATTTCTCGATGTGGTTTGAAAGAACAACCGATAGTTATGATGATATGGCAGTGACACTGAAAGTAAATATCGAGCATCAGATTTAAGTCCTTTGATTAATTTTAAGAGTTTTGCTTTCCTATTTTCATATCCCGTGACAGGCTTTACATAAGAAAATAAGAATTAAATATGTCTGGCGAGCGCTCTGAGTCGTTGAGTGGTTCAATGTCCTACCTACTAGCAAAATAAATGCCAGCAAATCATTTAATTTGCGCTGACTATTAATTTACATTTCTTGAACAGCCAGACTACCAAAGGATAAACGAAAGAGATGTAAGTTACCCCGGTCATATTTTCTTGTCGGATCTTTTATTTTTTCCGACTGTATACGGGTCCTGTATCTCCATCAAGCCGCATATTTCACGTACGACAGTCGTATCCAAAACCCGTCAATTTTTCCGGATTTGAGTTTTACAAGGGCGACGTGGATGCATTTATTCAACCTCATTTCCTCCTTTAGCCTTCCTCCACCATTTCTCTCCGCCGCTTCACCCCCCCCCCCTCTCTCTCCCCCCTCTCTCCGTCTGTCTCTCTCTCTCTCTCTCTGTCTACCTTTCACTCTCACCATCTCCCTCTTCCTCTCCTTTTTTCTCCTCTTCGTGTTATATTTTCCACAAAAACCGCATCGAAGTAAACTTAAACCGTCTGCATTGAATTATGTCGATTCTGTTATTCATATTTAATGTCCATCACACTTACTGGACTGGTCAAATTGCAAATATATGCTGAATTGAAATCGTCAGTGGTCTAAACATGCCAAAGAGGATGCTTAAAAAAAAAAATATATATTACAGATTAATCCTGATGATCACCTGGTATCTGTTTGGCAATGATGTTCTGTTTCTCTCTGATTGACTTTTCGATGGCCCACGATATATTACCACGGCTGTAGCTCGAGCTGCTGAAGGCGCTTGGTGCATTCAAGGAATTAATCCTGCCGGGTACCCATTCACTTCACCTGGGTTTAGTGCAGCACAATGTGGATTAATTTCTTGCTGAAGGAAAACACGCCGTGGCTGGGATTCAAACCCACGTCCCTCAGATTGAAAGAGGAAATTCATAACCACTTGACCACGACGCCCCCAAAGTCTGATGTTCTACCGACTGAGCTAACTGGGCAATTATTGTGGGGGGGTGTATTTAGAAGTAATAGTATTAATAAATGAATGGAAGAAAATAAAGATATAACAGTGAACTTAATCGATGATGGTAGCGTTGCATGTACATTCAATAAATCAAACATAGCTCTGCCCATTCGACCTTCACACATTTGCAATCAATAGTTCTGCATTTTCCGTTTCAATCAATAGAAATGCTACTGTTTAAGTAACACCAAGTGTTTTGAAATAAAGTAGAAACTAATTGATATTTTCACAGAGCAAGGCGTCCGTATCAAGGATGCTTTTGGTGAGGGAAGTTTGTATTCAGTGACATTGCTATGCTTTACGTTATCACCCAGGATCTACTTTCTTTTTTATCGTACCTTGCCAGTTGGTTAGCCAAGTCGATAAAGCAGTGGTTTTCGAGGACGTAGATGATGCCTGTGTCACACCTCACCCAAATTGCCTTCACAAAATTATCAATATCATGCACTATTTTTCACCCTTTTCCCTTTTCCCGCTTTTGCAGTTGGTGATCTAAACCAACACAACTTTTGGCGCGAAATCTGTTTCATAAAGAGCCCAACCACATGCCGTTATTGTCCGCGGCGCTTGACGTTCGAAAAATCCATGTCAAACAATATCGACCGATGACGGACGCTCAGCACAACCATACGCGTCACGGGAAGGCTAGAACATGATGTTGGTTCAGTGGTAGCTGTATTGGTTCAGAAGGCCTTGTTTCTTTTTCAGTAAGACCAAACGATTAAAAACAAATTTTTAAGGCATTGGCGTGTAGTTTACTTTCTTTTCATTTTAATGAGTTAGTGTCATCACGCCAATTGCCCTTGAATGCCTCTTGCCTCTTTGAAAGTGTATTTCAGTTTATGCAAATCGAGAGCGGACCTTAATATCATAATAAAAATGGTCTCATATCATATGGTCGTGAAGATATTATAGCTTTCCATAACAACAGAAGTAATAAGATGCTTAATTTGTAAATTGCTCATCGACAGATCAAGTTTCCACCAATTTTCATCATGTGTGTTATAAAATTAATGTCTTGTATACTGTGTCGCCCCCTTTGATTGGTTCAAACTTTAAAAGTTATTTGCGGTACTCCGTTTTCTAATAAATCAGTGACACATGCAACTCTAAAACAGAACTACCTTGAGGCAGAGTCATATATTGTCATATCGTAACAGCAGCAATGCATATTAAAGCATCATACATTGTTTACTTTTTAAATCGATTCCATAAGAGCATTGCCGAATCGCGGCGATTAAACAAAAACGTTAACGATTCATTAATATTTCGAAATAGCTAAATCATAAAGCCAGAGAAAAAATAATTTTCTCATATTATTTCGGTCGGTTTTGTCCACTTTGGTATTTGCTTTGTCTTAATTTGTAATGCTATTGCGACAAAAGTAAAGAAAAGAGTGAGAAAAGTGTTGCTAATACCTTGGTCACATTTGCTCTACGGCGGCCGTACGGCAAGTCGAAAACAGCCGTTTAAAAAAAAATTGCACCAGCTACATTTAGGTGTTTTGAAAAAAAAATGAATAAAACGGCTTTTATTCGACTCGCCGTACGGCCGCCATAAAGCAAATGTGACCGAGGTATAAGTCAACACAGACACGTCGGAAATTCAAACATCACAACAATTTCATACACCACATATACTTTCTAATATATTTATTCAACCATGGTTTTATTCGATGGAATTTAAACTCAGGATGTTACAACCTAACCCATCCCCCCAAAAAAATAAAAAATAAAAAGAGGAGCATCCGCCAGTCGGTTAAGTGTATTTCTTATATTTAACTCGCTTTACTTGTCGCCTGGTTGTTGGACGTTTGAACCGGACTGACAAGAAAGATTAAGAGAATCAGTGGCCTACGGAAAAAATAACATCTTGAAATCACATTCACAAATGGCTGAACCCCTTTGATTAGCAACTTGGACAATGTCGCAACACAATGACATGCTTCTCTATTATTCTTCTCATTTCACATCACACTAGATTGTCATCTGCTTTTTAGCTCTCGGGTAGAATGTAGGATTTTTTTCTCCCGCGCTTTCTGGTTGGCAATAGGTAACATCGGAGCGCCATCTTGAGGATGGCCCAGCGGCAGGATGACAGCAAGTGGACGTCAAATGACCGTGATAACTGTCAAATCATCGCCTGGTGCTTTAGCTATCATCGACCATCACACTGGCATCATAGAGACAATACATATATATTTCAAGCGTTTTGGGGTAGTCAACAGCTTCTTTCAGAGCCACTTATCGGACGGTATTTTTGTAAATGTCTTTCATCAAGTAGTTTACTGATCAATGGAGTACCCGCTCGCAATACACCCTTCACATACACACACACACAATAAATTATAATAGATAGTAATAACATAATAAAATAAAATAATTTATGTATATATATATATACTACTACTTATTAGTAGGATTAAGATCATGATAATGAATTATAATAGGAACATTATTTATCATGATAAATGATAGTCAGAATATCTCTCATTTTCAGCATTTCACTTACAAATATATATTTATATTTTTTGTGTATATACAGTTTAGAAGTGTTTTCTGTGCACATACGCTTTAGAAAAAGTGCACGTTCAAACAAGAATGAATGATTTTATTGTTCCTTCAATTCTATGACCATTGTTCATGTTGTGCGGGATATCTCAAGAACCAATCCATTTGCTGGCAAATTAGAAAAACCGCATGTTCATTCTTTCTTGTTTTATCTGCTTTCTGATGAAATATTGCTCAAGCTTGGTAAATTTGTTTTGAATAATGTAGTAATAAAGTGATTTATTTAACTCCCACAAGGTTGAGTCACCTTATTGTAGTATTGTTCTTACATTTTGATTGATCATACGGGAATAAAAGTTAAAACTAATTGCTCTTAAGAACAAGTAATTTTACAATGTTGCATTGTTTCTGAGTATAAACATACAAAAATCACACAACTCGCTGCAAATATTTCATGTACATCAAACATGTCAAATGAAATGTCCGAGGAAATGTACTTTAAATCGAATTATATATATTTCATACCTGAGAATCGTACGGGGGCCGTTTCATAAAGCTGTTCGTAAGTTAAGAGTAACTTTAAGACCGACTGGTGATCCTTTTTTGTGGTAAATAATATTCACCATTAAATGTTCATTTGTGATTATTTAGCGTGTAAGGATCACAGTCGTTCTTAAAGTCGTTCTCAACTTACGAACATCTTTATGAAACACCAACCGGGTGTCGTGGTCAGGTGGATAGGTCTTTAGAACTGTAGATATCAGTCTATGGGGTTCTAAAGTCCGATGAGAAACTCTGGCAAGACATCGATCTACATTTGTCACGCTCAACTGAGGTGAGGTAAATCTGGCAGATATTATTTTATTTACTGAAATGCTCCAGCGCCTTAGAGGCAGATTTATGAGATTTCGTCAACTCGCGTTGAAAATGTGGTTCCGGTTTTTTTTTTCTGCGCGGCGAATTTTGTAAAATTAAGTATACACGTACTCCTGAAATTAAATAGGACATAATACAGTCATACTTGTGTTAATATCATCGCATTCGAAATATTACAACGAAGACAATATTTCAATATTTGAGAGACTGTAACTGATACAACACTGGAACAACTATTTGAAATACAATAATTTTATCAACTACACGATGTATTTCAAAATTATTTTTGTAATTTCCTGTTTAATAATTGATCTAAAGAAGTGCCATCATCGATATTGTCATCGAAATGTCTAATAAACGAATTAAAAAAATCGTATGAGAGTCCGTCAAAAGTGTAAAATCATATACATGTAGTTCGTAGAACCTTTCTCTTCTACAACTATAAATCCTTTTCTTCGATTAATCAAATTAACAGGCTATAATGGAATGCAATTGCAATGTCAATTATACTTCCGAAAGCGTATCAAGAAATTTGAAAGAAAGGAACCCTCTTACCCGACAGCATATTTCAACTCAGGCGGCACTAAGATATTCTATGACAAGTCATTTCAGCAGACAACAGTAAATAAATAAAAACGCGAAATTGTCATTTCAGACGAATCATTCACTATATGCCTTGTCGACGCAGAAACATACCCAATGCAAAAAGATTTGTAATTTATAGACACATCATATGAGATCATATTTGACATTTCGATTCGGGTATAATGAACACGGTGATCAACACCTTGAGGCACTATTTGGTCTCGTCAAGGGTTTCCTTTTTATTCCCACCGGTACGTCATTTAAAGGCAAGCACCATCTTAATGGCGCATCATTTTCGTCATGTATTCCGTGACATTGTTGCTCTCTGAACCAGTACCCGTCAACCGGACATATCTATTGCATTCAGGATGTCCGCAAACCTTCTGCATCGAAATAGGAACCTCGAAACCTCCAAAATAACGAGTGGAGAGAAGAAAGGAGAAAAAAATAGCTACCATCAGTCGGATGTGACAGTCATGCTTCATGGTCATTATTTTATTACCTTATCCCATGATATGATTTGTTTTGTATGAGGCGAGGAAATGAAAAAAAAAAAAAAAATAAGAAAAAAAAGACAACCATCATGACATGGCGCCTATTAGATAAAACAAGTCTATAGATGCAATCCAGATAACATAAGAAAATAAATAATAAGCATGTTTCCATTTATCATAGAAAATGATCGGATATATGCTTGAGTGATTTCAAAGAGACGTCAACCACATTAGACGGGTTTTGAACCATACACTTCATCGGTACTCAACAAATGCACCTCATGGTGTAAAATCTAATACAAATGAATATCATTATCAATTATGAATTACTGTCAACTCACTCTCTCGCTAATCCCCAAAGCCTCTCTCCAATGACCACTGGCTGTTTGTATGTCCGTCTGTCACTGCCCCTCTCCTTCTCTCTCCCACCCCTCTCTCTTTCTTATTCTCTCCTTCTCCTTTCCTACATTCTCTTCAGTCTTTAGTCCTTTGCTTTACTCTTACATTGTCTCCTTCGATGCAATGCTCGCCATTGATCGTCTTTCTCGATGACATAATTAGTTTGGACATGTATAATCCGCATGTATTACGCCAAGACCGTAAGACACATAACAAGTATCGGATGACACTCCCTAGTCTGCTAATCTCAAATTCATATTCCACATAAATACGCCTGGATCATGGTGGCACAACATTGTTCTAGCGTCATCACCAGCGGGTCCACACCATTATAACATAGTTTATGCAAATGGACGGTTGGTTGGGGCGGCGTATTTTCCCGTGATCATCAAGACCAACCAACCATTAACCCCCGAACCTACATGTACGTAACTCAAATTGTATACCTACCCTTGTTTATGGACACAGGGATGATGATGTGCTGTCAGAGACACTTTCTAAACATTAAAGATGTTGAAAATGATTTTCCAATCTCCCACCAGTTCTTGACTAGTTACATCATGACAAAGACCAATCTCAATGCAAATAAAAACATTGCTATTTATCCCATGTACCTTCTCAAAACAAAAAACAAAACATCCCGGAACTTTTGCGGAGTTACCATTCCTTTTCTTTTTCTTAAATGTCAAGTTATGTACGTAATCGATTCGATGTAGATAATGCGGCATGATTGTGTACTTAATAATTCACCTACAATACATGATGTTTCAATATCTGATACAGACTATAGTTTATGAATGCCGCAATGTGAATAATCACAACATACAAATCTCTTGAATCCACCTACCTAACTAATACCGCGTGTCAGGTTTAATTCCCTTGTCTAAAATAAAGTCAATGGAAAAAATAGAGCCTTGGCGAGACTAATGTCTCCCCATTACAGGAGGAATTTAATTGAAACGAATGGAAAATGAATCGTAGCAAGAGAAACAGTGTCTTATCGACATCATACATACTAATTGACAGTTAGCCCACATTGAATGTGAAAAACAATAGCTGCATACTAATGCTTGCTTTCAGTTTGTTTCCCTTCATTCAGCTACGTGGACGTGAGTCTAGTCTTTACATGAGGTTTGTGTTTTAGATGACACCGTTTAGTGTTCATTCATGTCAAACACGTGCAGAAATCAACGCCCTGATCGTTCTTACAGAAACCTTGATGGCTTTTACGAGGAAGACACGGGCAGGATCCTCAATCACACACGCGTTTAAGAGCCGAGATGGCTTGGGAAAGAGACAACATCTCTGCAACGAACTACATGGGTTACAGCTAGAGAGATGAGATGAACAGGAAAATGAGAAAGATGGGTGGATGGTAGATAGAGATTGTGTGTAATTAGAACAGACAGACAAGTCAAGGGGGAGAACGAAGATTGACAGGGATGTTAAAACGGTTAATTATCTAAGAGGGAGAGACAGAGAAAATGGTGATCGACTATACCCCCCATTCAGATAGATTGACATCCCCACTATAAGGTAATTCAAATTTAACATGAAATAATAAGCAGACGTATAGACCTTCATGATTTTGTCATTTGACTTTTAACAATGTATTCCGTACTCATACGTAGTAAAATATTACATTCATACAGAAAAAAACTCAAAGTAGTTCAATATTCCTTAGAAGGGGTTGTTAATATGATAAGAAAACCGTTTCATTGAAATCCATAATAATTTTCTGGGAAGGAATGATTTTTATACTCAATTATGCGAAAGTGCGAAACACATCTAAGGTAGATGTAGACATAGCGCATAAATGAAATCGGACATGAAAGACATAAAACAACATTGCATCATATGTACTGTTAAATAAAGTCACGTGTTACACAAACAGATACATTTGATCTATCTTAAAGCATCTAAATTGATTGGTCAACATTGGTTTGACTTTTAAAAAATCTGAGCTAGAAGGTCACACTTGTCACCTGTGTCTGTGATATGTTACAAAAATGAAGCCCAGAAAAAATTGCGTTCAAAAATAATTATTTAGTGCTTCAAAAATTGAAATATAAAGTGACCGAAAACACCATCTTAATTTCATCCCATACACTTATGTGTACTATTCAGGCGTCAATAAGACGCCTATTTACAAAATCGGGGTTTGCCTTGTAGTTTTAGCTTTTCATTCTCAATAATGGTTGTTTTCAGGGTTTATTAGTTCTAATACTTGCACTTGTACACATGTTTCATCTTGGTTTAAGAATTTTTTTAATCGGCTGCTCACAAAGTTAAACAATACCTTTAACTGCAATTATAGAATTATACTATGAAAAAGTGGCGAATTCATGTTGGCTATGCTTGAATTACATCATGTTGACGCACCTAACAATTTAAGGTGTATGTGTACAAAAATTCTTTACACACAAAATGTACATCCTCACACTTTTTTTTGCTACGATTGAATTTCATATCTCAAATACCGATAAAATTGGTACAGGGTGTCCCTTTGTTGAAAAAAGGAGAAAGTTACGGAAGCATTGCTCAACAAATCTTGTTGATAACAAAAGTTCAACTTTTCCTTTAATCGTAAACAAATTTATATATTTTCCCATTTGTCCTGTGCGTTTACAGACACTATTTATAACAGACTGCTTGATTCAGTGAATTTACACATGTCTGACCCATCGGTTGAACGCTAATGTTTTTTTAATCCAAGCAGCTTGGATGTTACTTTTAACTTAATGTTATCCTTGCCACATTGTGTTAGCGATAGACCGGTGAGAGGGAATATCAGGGGGTGGGGGATGTCTTACGTGTAAAGTTTTTAGATAGCGGCTACAGGATTGGGGTATGGAGACATTGTCTGTCATTTTGCTCCTAGATTATTTAGCGTGCGTTAAGGTGAAGATGAAATTAGAAATTTCAATTTTAAAATAAACCGATGTATATGTAGAAAACACTTTGCATTATGTTTCCCTCCATGTTGTTTCCTACGTTCATTGAATGTATTCCATTCTCCATAAATCCCCCATCCATAACATCTCGCATTGTTATCTACCCCTCTCCTTTTCTTTATCCTTCTCCCATTTGCAATTTTTGTCGCCGTGGCCATGCATGAGTGCATCCGGGTCCTAAACGCGTATAACCCCCTCCACCAGCGTGAACATCCAACTCTTCCTCAGCTTCAACTCGACAACGTACACGAAAAGGGAGAGATAGTTCCCCTGTGGTTGAGCTCTTTAATTGTGGCGGACAATAACCTCCAGCAAGAAATTAGATAACAAATTTGTGACCAGCACCTGATCCGCGAACCCGACCATGATGTATTCTTTATGAGTGAGGAGAGATGTAGATAAGGTGGATTGACAGGAAAGAAAGGACGCTAGGGAGGGGATGAGAGCCAGAGAGCGACGATGGTATGGTAGAGGGTATCAACGTGGAAGGGAAGATGGGACAGTAGGAGCGTGGGGGACAAAAAAAAATAGATAGAGTGATACCAATACACAGGTTAAAAATATAGGAGAGGGGGAATCACACAGAGAGAAATACAGAAGAGAACTTGGTGTGTGTGCGCGAATGGACATGAGGGTGAACCCTAATGGCGGGTGAGGGTTTGTGGGATGGCGCTCATTGATGATGGGGAGACTTGTATAATATCCCTGGTAAGAAAACATTACAATTTACTTCACCACAATAGCATAATAAACTAACGCTGCAATACTTAGATACTTAGTAGTACTTAGAGAAAGGGACACAACGAAATGAGAAATAAATAATTATAAATTGATGTTGCAAGTGCGTGTGTGCGTCATGTCGAATGCGAGAAAGAGAGGGGGCAAGTACGTGCGAAAAAAGTGATGGATGATACAGAATGTATACATTCATAACCACAGTCATATTGTGTGTAAAAAGATGAACTAAAGTTAGGAAAGAAAAGTAAGAGAGTAAGATACAGAGAGGGGAGGGGAAATGAAGTGAGATACGGAGACAGTGAGAGGATATAGAGAGGGAGACAGACAGACTAGATAGAACAGCAGAGCGAGCATTAAAAACTTAGGCGGGATCAACAACAATAACATGCTAATGTAAGAGCTATCATATTACTCGGACTACTGAAATGGCAGCGGTCAAGTTCACCCCGACGCCGAAACGGCCAAAAATGGACACTGGCTACTCAGCATCAAGTTACCAAGCAGAGCTCTTTCCGACTTCGACCAACGCAAAAAAGGAGATTTAAGAAAGAGAAATGCAGAGTCAGGAGGCAAGGCATTGTATAAAAATGAGAGAAAGGGAGAGGGAAATGGAATAGGTTTTGGATTTCAGCGATGAAAATGTAAGACGGGTCAGAGAAGTATGTCACCTAGGAAAGCCTGTTGAACCGGCGGCCAGACAGGCAACGAAGGTCAACGGCCAAGTTCGCTAGCCAGCGGACACGCGTCGTTTTGTGGTCATTTCTATCCTACACTGCCAAGTAAATTTATGCGAATTCCTACTGGTGAGAATAAATAATTAGTGTTGACATGTCCCTGTTCACATTAGATATGCTATGATAACTGATCTACCATTCTAGCAGTGAGAAAACGCTTTGGTAGTTCAAGGTAAGGAGGGAGATCAAAATGCATGCTGGTTGAGTGGTCGAATGCCCTCTGTCGTCCGTCTATTAATTGATTTAGACTCTCGGTCAACATTCTGTCTCGTCTCCTTTCAAATCCCTCTCCCCCTCTTTCCCCTCTCCTCTCACTGTCTCCTTATGTCTTCTATCCAACTCATCCTTATTCTAGCAATATTCGTTTCTCTCAGCCTTACTCTCCCCAACTCTTATCCTCTCTCTCTCTTCTCATTATTCTAGCCCCATTAACAAGGCCGACATTGACAACCATATCTACATGTATATATTTTGCAAATTGTCCTTTCGTTTTATTTTCCCTCTTCGCATTTCTGAGTTTTTTAAGGCACATTGTTCATCAGATATGGCCTCTGTGCATTTCACTTTCCTGTACTTATACAACCTTTTCAACGTTATAATTTTATATAAAGTACCCAACGTTATGTTCCCACTGAACTAAAAGTGAACATTTTTTTTAAATGTGTTTATGTGCCGTTTATGTTAGATTAGGAAAGGCTTGCTGATTGGCATGTGTATGTGAAGTGGTGGATGTGTGGGTATGCGCACGTGTGTGGAATTAACAGTTTATTTGAAAAAGATGGCTTTGTGGTAGGTTTAGCTTTTGTTATTAAACTGAACTAAACCTGATCCCGAACCCCTCGTTTAACCAAACTTGCATGTTTCTTGTATGCTTTATGGTATGAGAGTGAAAACGAAGTTTTCTTCTTTAGCAACAGAATAACAAACTGGAAGCTCTTTTATCTCATATCTATTCATAACTGTGATCAATGCATTAATATGAATCTGGAGGAGGATGAGGAGAAGAGCATCAAGTTTACATGCCGCTGATTAAAAAAAAAAACGAAGGCGGTTTGTCGGCGCGGAATGGCTTCAGACTGTCTCGAGTCGCCGACGCAACGTACCTCCTACCGTTATAACATACTGGTTCATAGACAAACACACATACATTAGATATTTATGACAGCAGTCCTGTTTGAGTTCGACATCCATGGCCAATACCCAATCATATCCGAACAGAGCAAACATGATTGTGAAGTGCATACATGCAGAGAAAGACATTCAAGGCGGAATTGCCACCGCTGACTGCAACTTTCTCGTGTGACTGACTGAGAAGGAGCTGAGTGGCAAGTTCCAAGTGGCTCCGTGGAGTGCCGTGTTATATACACAGGCAAAGGAATAAGCTCTTCCGCCTATTCTACAAGCCTTCGGGCTACACGATTCGATACCAACCATAATTTCCATGCTAAATGTAATTTTAGAAATCTAACTACGCTCAATTGCCCCTTTCCACTTATCCACCTTTTTATTTGGAGAATGTGACCGCGTAAACTGGCAAAGAGTTCAATGTCTTCCGCACTGCTTGTCTGCCTTGCCTGCTTTCGTTTGCCGGATAGATGAATTGGATGCAAGCAGCGAGAAAGAGGTATAATAGACGCCGCGAGGTCCGGCCAGTCAAAGTACTTGAAGTTGTGTCTCGATCACGGAATAGTTTGATACATGAAAGTAGGCACTGCTCCGTCGAAAAAAAAAAATGAATCGCATTGCTCATAATTCGCTCGACCCATGAATTTGATTAATAAACATACATATGAAAAGTGTGCGTCATCGTTTTTTTCTTTTATGACAATAATACACAGCCATACACAAGCACAAGCGAAGATAACTCATACTGAAAATGATCATCCTTATTTCCTAAGACAGTCGAGTTTTCTAGTAAACGAAAACTGTGAGGCTTGACAATGGGTATGATGAAAAGATGCGATAAAATCTGTATCAAAATATATTTTCTTACCAATCAATTACAGATATTTCAGCATGAATGTTTTTATCTCGATAGAGCCTCAGCCCTCAGCTCTTTCCAAAGTATTCTAACCCCATTCTTATACGAAGCAAGGAACTTCGAAAGTAAGTCTAATTTTTCGCAAGTCACTTTAGGAACAGTGAATTTATTCGCTTCCTGTTCGAAAAAAAAACACCCAAAGGAAATTATGCGCAACAACCAGGCCTGGCAACAACATTAAAATATAATTATTATTCTAGAATAATGATTATTGTTTTGGGTAAAACTCGTGAGTACCTATTATTACGCAGGATACAATTCGTAAAGTAAAATACAGGACAGACGTTATGGCTCTTCAACACTGTAAAAAATGAAGTGCTAATTTAGCAATTACAGTACTCGTATAGTGCCGTGGCCGAGTGGTCTAAGGCGCCTGGCTATACATGGAAAGTCCGGGGTTCGATCCCCGGCCGCGGCAACTATGCCCGTGAGCAAAGGCATCTAATCTACAATGCTCTTTTATCCTGCTTTCAAATAAATGGAAATGCTATATGCATTATTGGTAACTAGGTGTGCTTTAAAAAAACTACGAGTGTTGAGTTGCTAGTTCAAATTTAAACTAGAAAATCAGCACTAGTAGTGCAGTCACTATACGAGCACTTTAAGTGCTAAATTAGCACATCATTTTTTACAGTGAATACACTCTACACATCAATATGTGACAATTTTCTGAAAAAGAAAATCTCTATTTTCCACAGAAAACCAATTCAATAATCTTGTTGGTGTGAGAGTGGAGTATCATTTGAATGCAATTGATTTTTCTACGTGAGGTTTTTTTTAATATGAAATATGGAATACTATTCATCTTATCGTACAATTTTGAAATGAAATGTGTAAATAGAAAGAACTAATTCTCCTCATCACATACCAATGGACTATCCAAGCTTGACAGAACGCTATTTGGGATTGATGGAAGCACTAATCCTACACCTACATTTGTCACGAACATGGCACACTGCCTATCTGGTCGTTTTTTAAGCAACAGGTTCATTATAATATCGGTAGGAGATTACCACATCGTTTTATTTTATTCGTCATCTATCACACTCCAGTCTAACCATGACAACGCGTTGACCCCAAAGCAATTCACGCGTTTCCTTCTTGACCCCGACTCAAGATTTCCGAGAGCTATCACAAAGAAACGAGAAAATACGAGAAAAAAAATACCCTTGAACTTTCTACGCCTCCTTTTTCGCGGTGCATGCCCACAGCCGTTGAAATCAACTACCATTTTGATTGATTGTTTACTTATGTGAATATGCATTGCAGGTGAGGATTATCAATGCAGGATTTACAGTAATAAGCCAGAAATATCGCCCTCTGAATTTCTTTCGCTGATACCCATTTTTCCACGTAGGAAGATTTCCATACGAAATAAGTCAAAAGTATGAAATGCGAGTTTAAAAAAAAATCCTACGAATATAATCCATAGATTAAACAAAATGACAAAGGGTATAGCTTCAGCTATATCTCTGCTGTTTTCAACTCAAACTTGTGTGTAACAATACCCTTTGAAGATTTGGGCTAATTGATTTGTTAATTACTTTAAAAATTAACCTGGGTGAAATAAATAGCCATTATGTAGACGTGTAGAAAACAAATTCAGGAATATATTGGGCAGTCAAAGTTCTGCAGGAACTTTTACCGACTATTTACAATTACGCATTATTTTCGAATGTAACGGTGTAACTACATAATTCTGAAAAATTTACAAACCTTTTTGCGATTCAGTATTTCTTTCAATGATAAGCCCGAGTGTAACACAAATCTGTTCATTTCTGGATATTATCTCTATCGGAAATGAGATTGGTTCCGTTTTCTGTCTGGAATTGAAGCCAATATCAATTGTTCACTGCGATAATATTGTTTATAAGTTAAATTGTTCTTATCTACCATTCCAACTTATCAACTTTTTCATATAATGTCTTTGAATATTCTGTATATTCACAGCTGTATAAAGAATCAGCGGATTTGCCTTTTCAGTTCTCCTTTGTTTTTATCCCATCGTTAAAACAATATAATTCAAAAGCGAAGGCGAATTTTTTTTTTTTTTCATACGATATATGGATTGTTTCATTGAGCAGAGATGTATATGGATGTTAAAAAAATGAAACATTAAAAATAATGTTTCCCCATTCTCCCTATGATTAATTGGGTAACTATAAGGCCAATTATAATCCATATCCCCCCCCCTCGTACTCACGCAAATAAACCACACTAATATCCTTCTCCCAAAGTAAATTAAAAAACACTTTCAAAATGTGTCGGCAAAATACTGAAGAAAATAAATAAAAATTGAAAATGACAAAGGGGCATTCATTTCCATGTTTCTACATCAACAAACATGTAAATAAAATTATCTGATCTTTGAGGAGAAAGTTGAAGACTTCTAATCAGCGGGAAAGCCTTCAGGTTTGGTAATCAGACTTTCCAGTAATTTCTAAATTCCATTGTACTGTGTTGGTGCCAATCGAAGGAACGAAAAAAAATAAATGAACACAAGTCTCTTTACCATGGTCATGATGGTTACAGTAAGCTATACAGCCAAAGCACCCTTTTTCAATCACTATTCATACGAATGTTGTACATTAAAACAGATTATCTGAGCACAAATATAATTTCCTTCTGGGGGTATTAAGGCTAAATTATTTTTTCTATCCCTTACGAATATATTTTGACTGAACCCTTTTGCTTAAGTACACTCTCACCTCTAAATATAAAACTCATTATATTCATATCTGCGTGTATAGTCATTCGGACCTTACACTTGAGAAAAAATACACTAGAATAACAAGAATTGTATGTAAAAGCATATCATATGACGGGATTATTTTAACACAGAGCCCATGAATCCATTTGTCTTTATAAAAAATAAAACGTAAATGGACTTAATAAAACAATTTTTATTGAAAGGATTTGTCATAAATCACCTTTTCCTTCTTTCCATAAATGCCATGATTGGGAAAATGTAATTTTTAATATAAACCCACCACCAAACATAAATATATTATCATGCTTAATTTATTGCGAATATTCCATTGAATAATGAAGCAATATTCGTATTGACAATAATAATGATGAAGGTGATGATAACAATGATAATACCCATTTTAATAATGATCTTCTTGAAACCTTCAATTGACCGAGGAAAGTTGCTCCCACACTGTAAAAAATGAAGTGCGAATTTAGCACTTACAGTGCTTGTATAGTGACTGCACTACGAGTGCTGATTTTCTAGTTCAAATTTAAACTAGAAAATCAGCGCTCGTAGTGCAGTCACTATACAAGCACTGTAAGTGCTAAATTAGCACTTCATTTTTTATAGTGCATCTTCGATGTTACTTTAAAATGTAAAACGTCATCAAACTGATCATTTCTACTCTGTGACCTTTCCAAACGAACCGTTTAAAATCTTCTAAAGCCATCGGGCTTGCAGTAAAAAAAATGCTGTATATTTATCCATTACAAGCGTTGCCCCCCCCCCCATTCTCTCTCTCTCTCTCTGTCTCTGCTTGTCTTATTTTTTCTCTCTCTTGCATGCTTAAGACCAGTTCTTCATATCACAACTCCCCCCTTCCTTCCTTCCTACCTCTTCCTTCCGCAGATTGACATCGTAATTGAGGTGGGGCATTTTTATTTAAAGTTCATGACTTATACCCTGTCAAGATGTGTTTTCCTTTATACAGGGTCGCATCAATCAAATACTGAACGTTTTCTTGTTCTCTTGGAATCGGGGAGGTGCAACCTCTTTTATTGTCCATTTGCGGATATCGGCTCTCGATACACCACGAAAAAAAAAGGATAGAACACCTAATAGCAGGTCTTACCTCATCTTTGCCACGTGGTTGGTGGAAATGATGATGACATCTTCTATCTGAATCAGTCGACCGTTCTATCCTATTATCCTGATATATTTCGTGATGATTAGGCAAGAACGCTTTGACATTCGAATGTATTCCTACTGGAGATAGCCATTGCATCTTTTTAAGAATCCCGCCAAGCTATTCTTATGCAAGGTAACGAGTAGGAATGACACAGATCAGAGTCCTTAATAATTAGGCCAATAGACAGTTTGGTATACCACAATCTATATATTTCTCTCTCAAGATGTTCTCAAGCTTATTCTAAATAGCTACCGATACAAGCTCTAATTGAAATAAACCTCCACTGGCCCTTTTGCTCACCATAAAAATACCTATTTATACTTGAGATTATAGTCCGAATATGGGGATTATTCCTCTCTAGAGGAAAGTAAGGGTATATCATGACCATGATTGTGATTTCTATTTCTCCGTAGGCTAATCGGGCTCAAGGAAACGTTCCTTATGATGATGATAACCTCTGGATTTAAATGGAAAGAACGGTAAATCTGCATGAAGTTAGTCGTCATATTGCCATTACCTAAAGACTCCAAAGAGCTGAAGGAGACTAAAACGTCGGGCTTAGCATTTTAAAGCATACCGCTTTTTGACGAGAAAATAGAACAGTGGTGGAACCATGACCTTCCTGATTATGGTAAGCGTCTTTTTCCATGAAACGCATTGTTTTACTACAGGTGAAAAATGAGGATATACGGATATCAATTTTTCAGGGGAGTGTTTCATCAACATTTTCATCCGACAAGTTGTCAGATCTGACATCTTTCTCTGATGTTGATTGGCTGAGAGGTACTGTTACTATGGTAACTGTCGGATGAAATGGGACTTGTCGGATAAAACGTCCGACAAGTCCTTTCATGAAACGCCCCCCTGATGTCTTTTACATAACTAATAATGAATAGATCCAGGTAATGTTCTATATAAAGAATATACCCAAAATACAAGTAAATCATATCAGATATAAATTATGTGTTTATTAATGTATTCCAAGACTATATTTTAATTTGGGTTAACATAATATTTTCATGTATACATAGAATGTCCTTAAATTGAAAATGGTAAACTAACCAAATCAATTTTCATGAAAGTTTAAGCCCAAAAGAGAAATCGAAACCCATGTTTTTATATTTTTCTTTGCTCCGATTTTTTTCAAAAGCACTTTTGGCCTGAAAAGAATACCACAAAACTGTATATGAATATTTTGGTTAAAAACACTAAGCTTTGATGTTAGTATTTCGATTTAAAATTAAAGCACACTCACGTTCACATGTTGTGTTTTCAAAGATACGTTCTTCATAATAATGCGCATGCATGCTTGAATTACATTCAATAAAAGATCGGATCCGATGCTTTGATATGTTGATGAAAATAAAAGCTATATTTCATCGCGGTGTATTCTAATGTCCTGTTTGATTCTAAGATGGTTTAAACCATAAGAAACTTTAATGTTAGACCTCGGAAATAATGCAGTTTATCTGCATGGCAGACATGCTGGTACCGATTTTGACTCTTATCGTACCGACAAATAGCAAATAATAAAAATGATAATACCGCCAATGGCTATTTCAGGAGGTGTGGATAAATGAACACGGTGTTGGCGAAGGTGGTGATATGAAATCAAATCAAATCAAATCACGATCTAGATTTACACAGTAAGTGTATAAATCTCGAGGCACCTTGTTGAAATGTAGGCAGAAGATAAACTAAACGACACAATAAATGATGAGCGTGTTACATAATTATTAAGCCCAGAACATAAATAATATCCAAAACATATTAAACGTCCTGCACTATTGTATTCTAATCATAGTTTGTATAGTTTGTATATATATATAATTGGTTACTGTAACTTTCAAGCATCGTAGTGTAGAAACAAGTGAACATTTCTTTTCAATTTTTGTCATGAAAACTTACACCACCGTTCCCATTTGATACAAATTACTTGGGGGTATTCGATGGGAATGCGACAACTTCCGTCTTCACAATTGTTTTCCATCAATCGTACCGGGGTAAACAAGACATCGTCAAAAGCCCGAGATAGAGCAAAAGAAAATGTATTATGTGACACAATGGAAGGGCAGTTTATAACATCACGACAAAAATACTGCTATGACTGTGATGCAACCCTTGTTTGTGTATTAATTACGGACCATGTACTGATCTAGACCATTATTCGGCAAGGTACGGCTGTTTCACAGAGTTTTATTGCAAAATAAAGCTTAATTCATTTTGACTAAAGTTTGACATAAGTTTGACTTATAGGTCTATAATCCGTTTTAATGAGTTCTAAAAATGAACAGGTAATAGATTTAAAAAAAAATTGAATGAAGACTAGGAGTCATACGATTTATTCCCCCTCAAAGCCCTATGACAGAATGATCTAGGACCTGTTGCAGGGAGGGTTGCGTTTAAACGCAAGTCCAAAAATCAAACGCAAGCCCCAAATGGCCGATTTTGATTGGTTGAAAATAACCTTGCGTGTGTTTTTTAGAGTTGCGTTTGATTGCAATTCTTTCTGTAAAGGACCCCTGCAATGTCACGTATATGAATGTTAATATTTATTGGGGTTGCACATGGATCCATTGTGTCAGGTGAGTGAACTCCCTCTTCATGAAAGGCTGAAGTCTGATGAATAGAAGGTGATATTAATGCGTTAATGCTCCATTGGGCAGAAATAACTTGTTGAACAGTTTTCTCCCTCATGCTTGCTTGGATTTCTGTGCCTTAAATGAAAACTTCATCGCATCAGTTGTATTATCTATTTGTAAGTGGGGGAATGTGTATAAAGGAAAACAGGAACAAGGGACGCTTGCTTTCACATTTATTTCTCATAGTTATTTCAAGGTTGAAAACAGGCACGTAATGCAATTCGTAACACGGAGTATGCCAGGTTGTACTTTTTTCGATACAATCATTCCATGGTAAATATAAAATGTTCATATCTTGTTCTGGTTAAAGTGATTCAAATCTATCGACGGAAAAAAGGAGAGTAAGAGATTAAAAATATGAACAGAAAGTGAGCAACTTATTGACGATAGTTTGTTACGGAGGAGTCTAGATGGCAGGGGGTTCGCCATTCATTACATATTTGTACAATTATGTATTCATTATTGTGTCGTGTATATCCATGAGTTTTAGACTCGGTATACGACGACATAATTCAAAATAATACGGAGTCTCTTTAGCATTACAACAGACGATCAAGCGGGCCCTGCATGCACTTCTCCAGTCAAATAATCCGAGCCTATGGCAAGAGGCCATAAGGTCTCCTTTTCGAGTCCTTGGTATGACTTGACCGGGGATTGAACCCAGAATCCTTTCATGAGACGGGCACTCTAACCACTGAGCCGCAATTTCAGTTTCATATTTGCTCCGGCAACAATTGCCCTGCTGTAAATTCCACATACTAATGGAATGACCAACTTCGACCCTGGATTTAACATGCCCTATCCTTAATCTAAACCTTAACCTAACAAAATTAAAACTATACCCTATCCTAAACCTAACCCTTAGCCTAACGAAAACTCAATTGCAACCATAAACCTACATCTTAGATGAAATAAAGCCCGGAACAATTGCTTTCTTAGTAAATCAGAAAAGAAATATATATTAAAGGAAACATGATAATATTTTTTATAATACTAGTTAACAAGGAAACAGCTCAGCACTTTTGGTGGGAACTTTTGAAAGAGACCATATTTCCTAGCATCTAATGACCCCTGGCAATGGTAAAAGTTGTCTTATAGTTGGGCAGAATTTCACCGAACCCATCATAAACAAGGTTTGCTTAGAGTTCGTCAGTGAAACTTGACCCGTAGGTGTATTAACTTTGTTAATTGACTAAGCAAAAGATTGCCAATAACTGCATTGTCAGTTTCATAATTATGTTTTAGTTTGTATGTTTTTTTTTAATAATGTGATGATAATGATGTCTCTGAGACTCTGCTATTGGGATCATGTGTTAATGTTTAGTATAATTCCTCACATCTAAGTTATGTAAATCAGATTATTTGTTTTGGAGACCTCCTTGTATTGAAGAACACTGAAACTTGAATCCTTTAATATAAGTACGTTTTCATAATAGAGATGATTAGAAAATTCGTTGTTGATTTAGATTTATAAGCAGGCGTTCACTGGCATAACGCCAGTAGAGATATGATTTCAATCTTTATAATACTCTTTGTTTTTCTAACGCTCTCATTTTAAGAAATTATCCTGATTTAGATTTTATTTGAATATTACCATATATCTAATTCTAAACCTGGCTTATAACTATACTCTATATCCTATATGGTCTTTAAAAAATCGAATCTTTCAAACCATATATAATATCAAATATAACATTTGATATGATATTACACTCATGTTTGATCACACATTGAGACGTGAAAAGGATGAACAGATTTTAGAAATGAATTAATCATTTATTCATTCCAAAGATATTATTTTTCCCGTAAACAAATCAAGCTTTATTTAAATGAATATTAACAATAAACATAATCATTAAGGACGATGATATACTGATAGTCATTATATTTTTAGAGTATTTAGTTAATAAACTGAGATAAAAAGAAAATGCATTTGCATTTTGACATTGTTCATAATATACAAAAGAATATATTGAAATATAGCTAGTGAAGTGTTTAAATCAGTATGTATTTCAACAGGGCTGTAATGATTTTCTTAAATGGTAAATTTGGCAGGGCACTAGCGATATTATTTTGACAACATAATCAGATATAGGTGAACAAACCGTTATGAAGTAAATATTTATATGTTTATACATCTAGTCCAAAGTCGATCTCTTTACCTTTTAGCAGGTGTACAAATTTGAGTTTGTCAAACAAAGAAATCAAATTTTATGATGAAGATATTGAAATCTGGTCGACATATGACCTTAATACATCTAGGCCTTAGATGCAGCGAGTAACCTTGTCCATATATTTGACTCCTACTTGACAATTTAGCGTTAATCATTAAACCACTCGATGGGATAACAGTTACAGATCAAAGGTCTAAAATGAAGAGCGAAAGCAGGAGAAAAGGGAACAATTATCAAGTGCATAGAGGTCGACCCTTATATGTACTCAGATTATTTTAAAGACCAAATCTGTTACCAATCACAGTGAAATATAAATTGAATTGATAACTACGTAAAATGCGATTACTGAAAACAGGAATTGGAAATAAATATGGTACATGAGGTTTACATTTATTCTATGGGTAAACTCCTCTTCATTGCAATTTTGACTGAGGCAAAGGCTGTAGGAATTTCTTTGAAATTAATAGGAGAGCGATAATTTCTGATCTAAATCACGACAATGGAAAGCGAAATGAAGTACATATCGAATAATACTATTTCTTGGGAAAACACAACGAAGTTGACCTGAAATAGGAATAATGATCATCAAGGAAAGTGCGGCGGAGATCGCCCACAACTACATTTTAAGAAAGGGGTGGAATTGCGATTTGAAATTGGTCTGCGGTCACAAGGTATAGTATATAAAAGCAAAATGTAATGATACGAAGGAGGAGTAAAAGGGGGAATTTACAATTTTCCATATTTCTGATGGCTATAGACGATTATTGTCACTTGTATAAAAGAGGTAAGAACATAATAAACTATGTTTAATTATTTAAGTGATGACCCACAAAGGGACAAATAGCATACAACAGAATCAAAATCATAACTAGAATGGATTGGGTAAAGATGGAGAAGTAGAGAAGAAGACAGAAAACAGAGAATAATTGGGAAAAATGAATATTCGCCATAATACGCTTCTTTTTAACCCCCAATAAAATACCCTGGCGCCCCCAAATGAAAAAAAAATTATGACAATACATTGAGACATTCCCCCTTTCTGAGATCAGTTTCTGGATACGCCACAAGGCTGGCAAGGTGGAAATGATATGAAAATAGAATACACCGCTGTTGGAAAATGAAAGCTGGATTCCACGCATTATACAGAATTGAATTAATTTGAGGTTAGACATTGTGTCATCATAAATCTAGGGAGTCGTAAGGTCAGTTTGTGAACTTGTGTTTTAGATTATAGAGAAAAGTAAATATGGATTTCTTTTATTCATTTTATTTTGGTTAGTAATATAGTTTCATGCATGTGTCATGAGACGGAGCTGTAATGCATAAAAGATATCAAAGAATTCATTGTGAATTTAATGTTATATTGTATTTTTTAAAGTGTGATAAAAATGAATTTAATGAGAAATTATAGAGCTTTGTAACAATTTATAATAAGTTTCCTCATGGAGTGAAGTAAATGCTATAGAACATGACTGTATAGCCTTGGCGTCACAGATTGATATGTCGATTTCGTGTTAATTCCTGAAAGAAAATTATTTCAGGAAAGGAGAGTGAAGGGAAATCGGATCACACACGCACGCGAGCACACACACTTCATCATAGAACATTTAGAGATTTATTACACGTATGTGGAATAAAAACACAATTTCTTTCACGTTTATGTCTAGAGAAAACGATAACGTGATACCAGGGAGAGTTGCATTGTTTAAGTATTTGTATTTTCGATTACACGATGTCTTACAATCCTCCTTCCAAGAAATACCATTGATGCATCATGCATACACTTTATATTTTCAATTAACCATATTATGATTTCCTAAACCAATGTTCATACTTTATCAACGGTCGAAAATTCCATGTTCAGTTTTTGTTTTGCGAGCCTGAACAAATACCTCGCTGGTAGAACGCACGGGCCAATCCAAGCAAAGCAAGTAAAGCAGTAAGTGTGTCCGTGCTGGCCAAGTATTACGTGTAAAAGATGAACATCAATATAAGAGAGACAGGGAGGGGTGGCTGGAAACACAGAGTATAAATAAAGAAGAAATTGATGGGAGCGTGAATAGAGCATATTAGGTAGGAGTCTATGAGTTGCATATAATTCCTATTTACTTGTGTGCGTGTAAGGTTGGGTAAGTGTGGGTGAGTGTGTGCGTACGTGCGTGCGTTGGTGAGTGTGGGTTTCTCAGGGATAGAGATTAAAAGCTGAGGAAGATACTGGGGTGGGGGTAAATCAAGAGGTGGGGTTGGAGAAGTCATAGACTGAAGGGGAGGGGTTATATAGGGGAGGAATTGTGTGTGCGCGCGCGCGCGCGTGCGTCAGACAGTGTTTCTCGGAGACAGAGATAGAGAGCTGGGAAAAGATAGAAGGGGGGTGAATAAAAGAATAAGGGTTCAAAGCAAATAATAGACGGATGACGAGGGGGTAATGGAGAAAATAAGAGAGAAAGTGAGAGAAAGGAAGAGAGAATTATAGTAGAAGCAATCTCGAGAAAAGACAGCAAATGAAGCCCTGGTTTAATGGGATCGCACAATGGTGATCCAGGAGGTAGTTCGAAGATCAAGCACTAAACATATTTATCTAACGTCATGGCCAAACTGACGACCCAGACAACTTGACTTTTCACCCTCCTATCCAGGCGTGTCGTTGACATAAGCAGACGCGCACACACACACACACAGCCGCCGCTAGATAATATTTTCTTAGACCTATTCATTGACAGCCATTTTGTTTTTGGTCACTCTTAGTAACAGAAAACCAGTCTTGCCAACCAGGATTTACCACTATTCTAAAGTAAATCGCACATTTTTATATCTATATTTCCTATAAATAATGACTGTAATGGACACTGTCCAGTTTGGTTTATTTCAAGTGCGTAATTATAAAAACATCCCTCGATTGCCTTGATTTTGTCTACTACGAGAATATCAAAAAGTATATTAACACCATTTCTTTCTAATATGGAATCGTTCTCGGCGCATTCAATAAAATTTGAAATTTGAAATGATCAACATATTAAACAATCTCTAATGAAGTAATGCTAATTCAATTTGCAATCGCTTTATAAAATCTAAAAACCACCACCCTCTCACACACACGCACAAACACATATTCATGAACATCATGACTACGCCACATAATGCTTTAAAATTATGAATTGTGTATATGATACGACTGTACTGGTTTAAAATCTAAAACACCCATTTGAGGATTTCATGTACATCACTTATTCCGTGAGAGAAATTATGGAGGTTTTTTTTTCTGCCTATTCCATTAATCATCATTACGTTATCAGTTTCAATTGATTTTGAGGGTAAGGAATAAACATTTATCCGTTCCTCTCCACTTGCTAGCAAAGCTGACAAGACATACTGTTTTCAGTCCCCTTCCAGCATTCATTCATCTTACAGATTGTCGTGACTATAACAGGTTGGGTCATTAAGCCCATTGACTAAATCGCAGCCAGTCTAACTGATTTCAGTTGAAGCCAAATTATTGGGTTCATCAAAAACACATTACATGATATCATAGCACCATCATTTTTACGTCATTTCTACTCAAGGATAATGTTGGGAAAATAGGTCACTAATTTTCAAGCCTGAAGTGACTTAATTTTCTTTCTTCACGATATTATAAATGCCTTTTATAGTTGCAGTGCTTCTAATTCATCTTTGAACAAAATACTAGAAAGACAAAATACTAGAAAGTACATGATAGGTTCCTTAAAACCAAGTATCAACTCAAGACTAAGTCATGGTGATGCTGCTTCTCTTGGTACTATTTTTACCAAGGTTTCCTATTATTATTCATCATTATCATGATTATTATTATTATCATTATGTTATTATCATTATTATTATCAATGTTATGGTCATTTTAATTATTGTTATCATTATTATCATTATCATTGTAATCATCACCATTATCATAATTACTACTTTATACTGCTATCTTCACGATTTCCAACATGGGAACAGATTAATAAAGATAAAATATATTATAAAACTACAAATAATTATCATAGTGCAAAAATACACCTGTATATGAAAATATGGAGAGAATGTTTTACTGATTTTTTTTTCCTTTATAAGTCGATTATTGGAACATTTCCACCCCTCCCCAAGTCCACAAAACTGCCTTCTCATTCTCAATCATAATAATCGCATATGACCGCGAACACTACGGTATAACACAGCCATGTGTTGACTTGGGTCTCTAAAATGCAATAGCATGCCGAATAGGGAGATAATGCGTCGACGAATCACTCCAGTAATTGTTGTCACACATCACTTTGCTAATCCATTTTAGCCATCCCAGCGGAGTAGTACGTTAACTAACCCTGCTTCAATGTTTTTAGAAAGTATATCCAATAAGTTCATAAAGAGAAGATTGCTCTCAAATGGATACTAACAATTAATACATTAGTTTCTATTTTGGATTTGACAAGGATCGACAGTTTGAAGAGATATGTGTGTATCTTCGTCATTTGTTTGAGTTAAGAAGAGACCTGTCGGTAGTTCAACTGTGATATTTATGGGTGTCATATTTTAGTTCTCCAAATAATTTTGCCGCTACTACTTCCTTTACGATTAGTTTTAATATCTCTTTAATAACTGCTAATTCTACGATATCATTGGTATCACTGAAAGTTCTACTGTTACCATATCGTGGAAAGGTTGACTAAAGTTTACCTCGAATCAAGTAAATAAATAACATGTAAATTCCTTGGATTAAATATTTGGTGAAAATCGAAAAACGCATGTTTCATTGGTAAATTATCATACAATATTGCTTAAAGCTATTAGTATCACACACGGCATTTTGTGTATTTACCCACCCAACATGCACCCAAGTAAGGGTAAACATATATTGAGTATACCAACAATAAAAATATAATATCGAAGACGAGTTCTACTTCCACAACTTTTTCTATAATTATACTTTTTCATTAACGGAGAACACCGTTTTCGGTGGTCATTTTCTTAATTTCATAATAATATTGGAGTTCATAATCAATCTTATATGTTTAATCTATCGTGTTTAGTGGGTTTAATGTTTTATCCTGAAGTCTTAAAATGTTAAATTTGAAATTCTGCTTGGTAAAGATAAATACTACTCCTACTATGACAAATTTTACTCCTTCAATTACGCAATGTTGCTACCATCACTTCTCTTGTTGCTATCCTTATGATAATCATGATAATAGTAATATTGTTTCTGTTAACGTCATAACCGTAGATCTGAGTTTCTACGTCTCTTCTTTTTGCTTTTTTCTGAGTTTCATTTTCATTAATATTCTCCTACTTTTCCCATTCTTCCTTTTCTTCTCCTACACATTTTATTTCATCAAAATTATCTTCTCCTTCTACTTCCATTATTTTATTATTTTGCTACTTTTCCTCCTTCTACTCCTAGAACAAATTTTACCTCTACTATACTCCTTATTATACTCATGCTGCTGCTGATATGTACTACAAATTATATGCTTATAGTAAAACTTATACTTACATTTAAATACTTATACATTTTATCTATAATTAATTTCTTATATTTCTACTTCTACTTAAAACTTTTATTATTATGCCAAACTTTGATTTATGAAATTATTATGTCCTCATACATGCCTTTCCTACTACAAAGTATTTGAAGCACTGATTTTGATTACAGACATACATAAATTGATAAGACATATATATCTATATCTTAAATCATTCCTATATACTGATTATTTATATTCACATACAGTGTACTAAATAATGTACACCTTTTACTAATTACATTTTTATTCTAACCCAACATGGGCTATGAAACAGCAAACGATCAGTTAAAAACGTGCATTTTGGGGTTAAACCAAAATCTTACCAACACAAAAGAGCACCGTTAAAAACTTTACCCTTTTTGGTAGGGATGTCGTTTGTTACTTGATTCATAATCAATAACAAAGAGTGCTTTCTGGATTCAAATTTTCAATAAATGCCCGAGAATATAAAGTTACGAACCGATGGCGATGTACAAATCCGACTTTGTTTTTGTGTATTTCACTTTGCCTGAAGGAACAGTTCCCTATTTCTGCTTAGTGATCTAAAAAGGCTATTTGAGAGTAGATAATTATTTACCATAATAAAATTTAAAGTAATAAGAATATTTTGTTGGTATTTACTACGCGATTTCGAGAAGTCTGATTTTACGGTATTATATCCTCTTATCATATTATGAAAAGCATATGTTTCGTTGTTAATGGGCAGATGGGTAAAACTGTCAAATTGTATGTTTCAAAGTTCGAGTATGCAGGTATGTTTGAATTCTACCAACTGGTTTATTGTTATACCAACTGTCGAATTGTTATTTATAGTATAAATTCATAAATTATTTGAACATAATCATACAATGATGGCTCATACCCTCTTTTGGGCCAAAATCATAATATCAAAACATTTCACCTCTACCTTATTTTGCAATGTTTATGGAGGAGATATTAAGGATATAGGCCTATGAAAGAATGATATAATATTTTATATAAGTATATATTCCCGAAACTTCGAAAATAAAGCGATTATGGAACCAAGAAGAGTGATATCAGCATGAACGTGGAGTTGTAGATATTTCATACTGGCAAGGTATTGGCATGGAGAACATGTCCGCTGCAACCTTTCCATAACCATAGCGAGGTTGACACGAGTTGAACCCGAACGCAGCGAGGGGGAAGAGGCTAATGAAAGATTGGAGAGAATAAATGACTGGAATATGAATAGCCCTCACCGAAAAAAATACCGTTCAAAGTGAACTCGCACACCATTAAGTCAAAGATGCGATCCCGTTATATACTTCCCCCATCTCTCCCCCTCTCTCTCTCTCTCTCTCTTTCTCCGTCTCAATCTCTTTCTCTATATTATTTACCATCATTTTCATACAACGAAACCTGTTTGCTTGACTTAGATCGAGCTAAGAATTATTGACTCGAATTCTGAATCTGCGCCCTACGTTCTGCAAGCGAGCAAAATTTATTGTGTTCCTGTTTTTCTTATCGATTCAACCTGAATTTTTGCACGTGAAAAAAAACCCTGATGATTCGGCTGTTATTAATTCAAGAAATATATATTCAGAGTTGTTTAACTTGACCATTACGTCGATGACGATGCAACTCACTTCACTGTAATTCAAATTAGATTTTATTTTTAAATATATATGTTTATTTACTGGAGACTCCTAATCTTTGTACGAAGCATTGGGGTTTAATCATTCCCAGCGTGATCAAAACGAAATATGCAGATGCTTTTCAAGCACTATTGTTAAGAAACAGAATTCAATAATGCATATAAATGAAACTCTTAGATAAGTGAACGAACACTTTTCATGATAACATACCTAAAAATGGATATGCTACCTGGTAATATCAGTGCCAAAATTATGAAAAAGGAGAATAAAAACTTTACCCCCCCCCCCCCACCAACACATGCACCAATGCACCCATCTTTTAAAATTATGTTACGTGTGATTAATAGCTCACGATAAACATCGGTTGATGCTTTTCACGGTAGATGTATGAAGTAATATAACATTAATAAAACTTGTATATTGTGTTATAATGACTATTTTTCCAAAAATTAAGAATGAGTTGGTATACCTCACTTCGCAAAATAATCAAATATTCCAAATATGATTCGGGCCCAAATTATATTTAAGTATATTGGACAAAATACATGACTACTATTATAACTGCTGAAAAATTACCTTTTAAGCCAGTATTTCGATACAAACAACTGTTTACCAAATTCACCATATCATTAAACTTCCATTTTTATATATACATGTGTGTCTGAATCAATATGGAATACATCACAGTAAATACAGGGAAAATGTCCCTTCTTGTCATGCTTCTGAAATTGATGCGTTATTCTAATTTTATTATGACATATTTAAAACGAAGATTATGGTGGTAGGTAGTATTTATAAATGTCAATACTCCATCCATTTATATTCAGTCTGAAAATTGATGTATCAAGAGTACAGAATGCATACATATCCCACCATGGACGTAGCTTTATCCATGGTTCAACCCAATGACTCCAGATATATTTCGTAAATTGTGAATTAATAAGAAAGCAGATAAAAAATCAAGTGAGGAATGTAATTATAAAACGCATAGATCGTCTTATTTTAATCAGATTAAACAATTATTATATTGTTATTCATACTCCTTAGAGACTATAAAATTGACTATACTTTTGTAAATTACCTGTTCCTTTACACGCGATTTTCCGCAAAGAACCAACCCTTGAATGCTGAATGATGTTTTTTTTAATGAAACTCAGGCATAATTCTCATTTGAATACAATTCGCTTTATTTATATTCTAATTTTCGGAATGTCATCAATTTGTCATGCATTAACTCAATCGTAAATTTACCGAAACACAAATACTTTATCTATGTTAAATTTTAATACGTTATTTTTCTTTGTATATAGATGTATTTTAATCGGAAATCTATGGAAAAATGTATTACTGATTTATACGACATACTGTAAATAATAAAATTTAGTTTATGTCATCATTTTATATATTGTACAACAAAATGTTCATGTCAAATGAATGAAGTTTGATAATAAATTAAATTCAAATAAATTGAGGAGTCCTTTATATTAAGAATGCAAATACTTTAATGCAAGTTACCTGTCCGGGTAATGTTATCATTATTCGTACTACAAATATTATCTCTAAATTAACAAGCAGCCATATAATATAAATCCAATCATTTCAGGATGATATATGTTCATTATCTGTCAGGTCATATAAAAATACATTAGACCGAAATACTTATACATTTTAACAATTGTTTTACTTGCCTTTTGTATGATACTTTTATAAAATACTTTCAAAATCTATCGGATGGCGAATGACATATCAAATCTTAAACGATCGGAGTAACTAAGTACAAAATGTGCAAATAAAAAAAATATTATAGAAAATATAACATTCGGAATAACAATGTGGCTGTAGCATTCATGATACTTCGTAAATAACAGTATGAAATCTTTGTCTTCATTTTTTTAATTGAAAATTGTCGTATTGCATTTTCGTCTTCTGTACATTTCTGTTTCGAGAAATCTATCGATCAAACATTTGCACGTATTATTTCTTTGGTTGTTGTAAGCATATAATACTTCATAAAATTACTTTATTTTTTATCATTGCTTAAATTTTGTAATTCATACATACATGCACATGTGTATATTTCTCTTGAAATGTAAAATCTGTTGTAATGTGGTATTCATCAATAAATTTATATCTTTCTCCTAAATTGTTAAGTCTGTTACTACAAAAAACACTTACAAATAAAAAGAAAAAAAATATCAATTATACTTGGTTATGTTATTTTTTTATATCATTAATTCAAAATGTACCAAATATGTATTTCCGTATAAAGTTCTAGTTACACATTAGAAGAAACCCTTCAAAAAGCTCATTATTTTGTCGATTTCCTCGTAGACCTATATAATATACTTAATTCTTTAAGATAATTAACATTTTGGAAAATTATCAAGGTAAACATTTCCTGCTCATTACGTCAATGAAACACTTTTCACACCATGATGACAATATTCTCATTTGCATTCACTAACCTTAAATACAACACTTTACTAGTATATCAAATGTAATTCAATTCTGGACAATTTTGGTAGTATGTAACTGAATAATCCACCAAAAATCAACATTTCAATTATTAGAAATGCCAGTATTGTTGAAAAAAAAACAAGAAAATTACTGTACCTCAATAATGATATAATTACAGATTGACTATGACGTAGTCGTCCGTGCATAATTATATAAACCTATTTTCCTCTTTCTTCGCAAATGTGTCTTTCAAAACAGATGAAAATTATGTATGTCAATTATTGATAGTTTTTCCACACTTTTTTTTCTTACGCACCAATTAGCTAGAAAACGATGTTCAGTCAATCTATTCACATTCACTGCCAGGGAGAGTCGTGAATGTTACAACTTTCAAAGCGATCACCACAGATCCAACTCATATATGTATTGTTTGTTTTTACCATGTATAAAAGTCATTGATTTTTGTATCATGATTTGGTCAAATACATAATGATAATATAAATGATAATAATATATCATCTTTGGTATATGTGTCCCATTTCTATATGATTATATAAAGCTATAACAGTTGAATTTTCAATTGTGAACGGATAACAAATCTTTTTTTTTTAAGTAAAGGCCATTTTCAGTTTTTATATTAATCTCAAAATTATCAATAGAGGAAACCTTTTTCCTGAACTGAATCAAAGTATTTTATCAACTCTGATTATCTTTGGAATTCAAAATAACATCTTCTCATATTAAAAAGTATTTTCTGAAAACGAAGAAAAACACTTGATATCAAACACAAAGTCAAGAAAATTAAACATAAATGTATTTGCATTTTCATATGGTTAAGTGCGATTTTTTTTTGGGGGGGGCCAATCAGTGATATTTTGTCTATTTATTTTCCTTAGAATGGGGGTCGAGTAAAATCAGTTTCATTCACGGTTGAGGTATATAAATGACAATTGAGTAGACTAAATAAACTGCAGTGATTATTTTTAAGCACAAGCGGTCTGATATTTTTATTGTTCTAATCGATCAGTAAATACGTCAGATAAAAACACATAATGCTTTTAATACCTTTTAAACTAGGTCTTTAGTGTCAAACAAAAGAAAATATAAAGATTACCTCAAACCATTCTATTTTGAAATTAGGTCCACATTTCATACAATTCAAAGAACGTCTTTATCTTTACAATATTCTTTGATGCAAAAAATTAGTTTTATTCAGTATTAAACAATTATTCATCTCTTTAACGTACAACAATTTACGAACTGATGTAGCTTTAAGCATCAATTAGTTGATATTTGTTTCAGTTTAATGTTGGTGCATAGCAAATTGTTGAGCTGTGTACATGATGTAGTAAGAGAGTACTTAGATTTACCCCGTGATGTTACGCATTGATCAGCATGCTATCTACAATGCAAAGTCATTAAAATTGCGGACAATGACAGGGACATTTCTAAAGAAATCTGTTTAAAATATTCTGCAAAATCAATGTATGATTTTAAAGGAATGGTAGGAGGTTCAATTTGATACGTCATTACTTCGCAAAGATGAGTAGTTTTGCAGAAACATTCGCAGAAGCAAATCGTCGCTTGGCTTGATCGGAGGGTCCGGCTTTGCGTCGCCGGGACGGTAGGGCGGGATATTACGAGGTTTCGGTGGCAAGCTGCTGCAGTGACCCGACCTAACGCATCGTGCATTTTACGGGGAGCATGAAGCGATGCCAAGAATCAAGTATTTGCACAGATGTATTTCCGACATGCAACAAACATGAAATATACCTAAACCATTTACATATTATTCCATTTAATACATATGTAAACATCGAAAGAAACGATTTTAAAAGAAAATCATCTATATTCAAGATGATCTGAGGGGGCTTTTCTTGCTGCAAATAAATTTGGCGCCCTTTTGCGCAATGCATGTGCATGGTGTCTATTTTTACACAAATCATCTGCTTGTTGTCCATTTTATGGACAATTCATAGTAGGCCTTCCTAAGAATTCACGAAAATGGGATTAATTTCGGCTAGAACTTTTAATTCTGTTGGTATAACAAAATTATATTTTTATTCTTTGGCATTGAATAACCTTAGCGTTTTTATTTGTAGAACCGAAACATGAGGTGCATTCCTATGTTTTGTAGGAAACAAAATGAGAAGAAGCGGAAAATACGTGTTTGAGTTGCCGGAAGCCAGAAAGGAAAGACTGGCACCAAATTTTGTTTTTCTTCACTTTCTCTCTTTCCTTTTGAATGGCATTATTTTCCCATAAATCGAGGTACCGCAAATATTGCAAAAGGTAGATACATACTTATGGACCACCTATCCATATATTTCATCTAAAAAAAATATGCTAGGGCCAAAAATCATTCCTACAATCTTAAAAAGAAAATCGTGTTAAAATTGTATGAACGGTAAATTTAGGCCTAAACAGAGTTGGGATTTTCATATTTTATAACTCCATGAAAAAAGGTACGTTCGAAAAATCAACAATGAATCATATTAAAAATATATTAAGACATGGAAAAATAAATCCGAGCAAAATATTGCATAAAATATAGGAGTAGGCCTGGGTGCAAATATAAAACACCATGGAGAAGTTATTTATATGGACTGACACACAATTCAAAAATGCATGAGCGAAAATAAAAAAAAGGGAAAATATGCGACAAAAATTCCAAAGGAGAAGGGCGTGAATTGGAGTCTGGCTTTGACTGGTATAGAAACTTGGTATGGGCTATATCACCGCCTACCAGGGGGACTGGTGGAGGGGTGAGTGGGGGCAAGAGGTGGCTCACCTTCAATCCTTGTGGCTTGAACTTAACACCTTCAAGTCGATCAAGACTGTCAGACAGGAAAACCACTCTAAGTAACTCACAAACTCAAATCCGTTATGTGTGGTCGAGCCGAGCAGCCGACATACCATGAAACCATCGGGCAGTGGCACAATCGTCAACGGGCTATGCTCCCGATCCAACCCCAGAACGAACTCGGCTTCGGACGTGGATAACAAAAGTGAAAAGGGGAGGCTCGCGAAAGAGGGGTGTGCATTCAGGAAAGCCTCCGTGGTTTGTATCCGGGCATGAAGTCGAGCACGAGCCTTCTTGACTGACGACGAAAAAAATCTCTTTTCAGCCCAACACTTGTTGATCAGCGCTAGAAATAAGGGGCGAGTATTGTCAAGACCCGGACAAGCATCGGGGGTTGTCGGCTGGGCGACGTTGTGAGAGCTTGGCTTCAAACCGTCACCAAGCCAGTTTATTGAACTTGAACTAGAGCCCGCTCAACGTTCGGTGTACACGCTTCCTAGTGGCAGAGTGCACTGTGTGGATACGTGTGTATACCGTCGGATTTGACCCCTGACATAGCGCACATTAATATCGGCGACATGCTTACATATCGCTATCTACTCTACGCCATCGAGCCCTGACCTACGGGGCCTATTGCTTTCCTGGGGCCGCGTCACAGGGGTTCTTCAAATCAAGATGGCCGGCTTTAGAATGATGCTCCTTTTCTTAGATTCCCAGGCATCAACCGGAGTTTGTATTTCCACTTTTGTCTTCTAACCCCCTCTTTACTTCTCTCTTCCCTCATCCTTACTTTTGGGCGGGAGTTGCAAGTTGAGTTTGGTAGAGCTATAAGCCAAGCTCTCTCGCCCAATCCCGACGCTCCATGAGTCGCGAGTGTGACCGGGGTAAGCATCTTGTGCGCATCGTTAAGAGCGAAGAAGGAGGTAGGGGTGAGCTGAAGGCCGTCGACATTCCCTGCCATCCTTGCCACACTCAACCACGATGACTGATAGTAGAAACTGCCAAGAATTATCACCACGAGTTGGCACTGCGCCATCTCCCGTCCAAAACAAATAACACTCATTATTTGGGGGTCGTTGGCAATGTCGAAAAAATGTGCGAAAGTCAGTCCTTGTTGCAGTTCAAACCGACAAGTCAATGCACTGGTCTAAGATTGTGTGCGTTGTGGAACTGAAAAATATGTATAATGAGTTTCAGTCTTAGGGATGCGTATAATGTAAAAAAAAATATATATATTATGTCGCAATAGACGAGTAGTGTATAGACCTGCACGCTGCAGAGCGCGTAACCACCTGCCTTATGATCTAATCACTACATTAACAAAAACGTTTGTTACTGTATCCATATATGATGATGACATAAACATTTCCACATTTTGATCCAGTCAAGTCAACTAATCACGTGACATCACCAAATCGTAGCCCAATTAATCTTCTCATCACGATTGTACTATTGTTAATGTTCAAGAAACGGGCGCGACACCGACTAACCTAGCGGGGCAAAACCGCTGAAAAGTACACGGCTTTTATGTATTCATCGCGATTGCGAGGGAGCTCATCCCTCTTTATTACATCAATAATATTCCTGTTCACTCATTACAGTTTATGCAACATTTTAAGGAAGTTATGATTTCGTTTTCAAATTAATAAAGTAGGAATCAGCAATTCCGGGACAAAATGGGATTCCTTCATGGCAACCTTCGGCAGATTGGATGTAGAAAAGTAAGTAAAAATATTCATTCTTATTTTGCTTATGCAAGGAGCTGGGACTCGAATGCTATGTTATTATATTACTAACTACCTTTTAGGTTCTGATTAGAGAAATATCTTTCAAAATAGTTTATGCTCCTATGTAGACCGTTCGGATACTAACCTCTATGAATAAACTAAACTATATTTGAGAATTAAAAAAAAATTCATGGTATTTTTACATTTGCATGTATATACGATGTGACATTCACATTGGCACGAATACAAAAATATTTATGTTATCGATAAATCATGCTTTGAAAAGTTCACGAACACCAGTGTACCAACCATTTTACATTAGTAAATTCAATGAGTATTTCGCTTTGTTTGTCATTTTTTCCTTTCAAAATCCAAAAATCTATTTAAATGTTTGTATACACATTTTATTGTACAATAATTGTGTTTAAATCCTTTTATATATATATATATATATATATGTGTGTGTGTGTGGGTGGGTGGAAGTGTATATGTGTGAGGGTGCATGTATGTATGTATGTATATATAATTGTGTATATATTTAGCATGTAGCTGCTATAAATGACAAAGTGTGTGCGTGGGTGTGAGGGTGTGCGTGTGTCAATATTTTAATTATCCTTGTGTTTTGTGTATATACCTTAACATTTCTCCTGTTTTTAAAGACAATAATAAGTGAGACGATATGTCAAAGCTAAAATGAACAGTTTTTTAACATGGACCGTTTCCAGTAATATGTGTGTTGTGCGTATGTTTCCGTATGTATATAATTCAGTATACATCCGAATGCCGTTTTTTTTTTTACAAAAGTAATAATGCTTTTTTTCCTCTGCGTTTTTAATTAACATTGACACCATTTACAGATATTCTTAATAATCAAAGTAAATAAAAACAAAAACGTCTATAAAAGTGGACTTTGTATCAAATTTGTTTCAGCAGAATAGTCATTCATAAAAATGTAATTTATGGCCTCGTCCTGAATATAGTTTGAAAAGGATAGGCTATGATGATATTCGTTAGATAATTCCTGTTCCGTGCAAAATACGGCCATCAGTTAAAGAAAATGATATTGTGACTTTTAAATCGACTTAGTTTGTCGTCATATTAAGAACGACTGTGCAGAAGAAATTCATTTATTCCTTATATGATTGAACAAAAACATAGGAAGTTCGACCTCCAGATCAAAACTGTTTGC
This sequence comes from Lytechinus pictus, assembly GCF_037042905.1. Lineage (NCBI taxonomy): Eukaryota > Metazoa > Echinodermata > Echinoidea > Temnopleuroida > Toxopneustidae > Lytechinus > Lytechinus pictus. Next base: position 26,721,212 of record NC_087249.1, read on the forward strand.
CAATATAAGCACATGAAGCATAAAAAACATGCCATGTCTGATTTAGGTATATATGTATTACAAGCGTTATCGACAAAATATGACATCATCCGTCTGATTAAAGATTTTAATACCTATATTTTGTTTACTGGTCAGTATGTTGATATGCCCTGTGTTTTGTTGTCATAGATGAATAGTGATGATTCATGACTGATGACTAAAAACTTGTCACTTTCTCACCTTTTAGGTGTCACAAAATCCACGCTCTGAAAATCATGACATATAGCTAGATTGATAGCGATGTTTCCTTCTTAAATATTTCGGAATAGTTGTCGCCATTCATTCAAGACGGGGGATAATAATACAGGGATGGTTGGAGTGGGGAGCGGGTAGCGAAGATGAAAAGAAAAGACAAAGGAAGGGAGTCGTAATGGTTGGGAAGCTATACTGCCACGCCATCGTTATCGGCGGGAAAAAAATAG